>NC_056665.1:32653777-33278777 GCF_018350195.1 Panthera tigris
GCTTCCAAAATTTCTGCTCTGAATGGGGTGGGGGAGGTGGTCCCAAGTGGGCTAAGAATGAGACTAAAAAATCCTTTGAAGAAAAACTTCACGTTATTCCTCAGACAGATGGCAAGGCTAGGGGACCTTTTTGCCTCTCTCCCGTCAGTCAGACTTTGCTGAGGGTCCACTTCAGCATTAACCCAAACTCCAGCCTTCCCTGGCCAACCCCTTCCCTCTAATGCCCCGTCCTCATTCACGAACTAATCTGGGATGCTGGACCTGACAGGATCTCAGTAACCCCTGAGCCATCTTGGTAGCCCCCAGGCCAAGGAGAGGGGGTGTGGCAGCCCTGCCTATGTGGATGTGGAGGGGCGGGGGTGTCAGGCTATCGTGGGGTGTGGAAGGAAAAAGAGCGATATTTCTGGCTGAGCTGGTGGGATTTGTCCATAAGCCCCGGAGACCGTACAGGGAGAGAGAGGACACACAGCTGGATGGCTTGCTGGCCTAGGGGTGGGGGTGGGGAGCAGACTCAAAAGGGGAAGCGATTGTACAGTTGCTTGGGGGTAGGGGGTAGGGTAGAGCGGGAACTCCTTCAGCGTTGGTCCATACGGGGGTGTCACGATTTGGATGGGAGAAGGTCCACAGCTAGCTCCAGAGTGCCAGGCCTCCAGAGGAGCCTGCCTATTGGCTCCCCGCTGCAGCCCCCCTGGTCTCAGAAACCCCCGTCGGAACCACATCGGAAGAGGTGTGCACGGGGATCGGACCCCCGGTCCGAGGCTGCTGCGGGCGCATTTCCTCGAAGTCTTACCTCGAAGGGCTGGGTCTCACCCGCGCGCCCGGTGTCTCCCGGAGTTTTCCCCACGCCCTCCTTGCCCGGCAGCTGCAAGCCTCCGCAGGGGAAAGACCGGCGGAGGGGGGGTGGGGGTTCGCCCCTCGCCGGTGTCGCAGGAAAACCCCGGGAGCAGCACAGAGGCGGCGCATTTCCTGGAAACCCCCTCTCCAGGCGCCTTGAGGAAAGGCCTGGGGGCTCCGCATCCAGAAGACCCGCCCGCCTCCCGGGAGCAGGGTCGGAGACTCAGCTGAGAAGCTAAACCGCCCGGGAAAGGAGAGCCTAGAGCTCGGAGAAGGAGAGATCAGGAAACCCCGTCCCCCCCCCCCCCCGCCCCCCCTCCACTTTCCCCCGCCCCGTCTTGGGGTGGAAATTCGCAACCCAAGCTGGAATCCTAGACTTGGGGCGCGCTCCCAGCCTTGTCCAAGGAAAGGTATTCGAGGGTGTATGATTAAGGACACCTTTCACCCCAGCCCCTAAGGTCAGGCAAGGGTCCACCCTGCGCGCCCGCGGGTCCCGCCCCCCACCCTCCGCCCCTCTCCGAGCCCCCGGCCCGCGCGCCGCTGCTCCTTTAAGAAGCCCAGGTAGGCAGGCCCGGCTGCGGGAGCCGCTCCTATGGCAACCCGCGAGCTGCGGCGGCTTCATGAATATTCCGGGGCGCGGGAGCCCAGCACTGCCGGAGGGCGCTCCGGGGGAGGCGGCCGCTGATGTAAGCCCGGCGGGCCGCTGGGCTCCGCTCGGCTGCGGCGGGAGCCCCGGGACGGGCCGGCCGGGCTCGGCCAGAGGAGGCGAGGCGAGCTCGCGAGTGGCTGGCCACAAAGCCGGGGCGGCGGGACAGACTGATAGCCCGCCGGCCCGCGGGACGCACGCCCAAGAGGCGCGCGGGTCGTGCGCTCTGCGCTCCAGAGCGGTTCTCCGAGCGCCGCGGCCGCAGCGCCGCTTCTACCCGCGCCCATTGTTCCCCGCGGGGGCGGGGCGCCTGGAGCCGGGCCGCGCGCCGCGCCCCCGAACGCGGGAGGGAGGGAGGGAGGGAGCGCAGGGTCCCCGCGCCCAGCCCGGCCCGGGAGGAGGCGCAGCGCTGCGAGCCGGGGGACCCGGAGCGGGACTGGGAGCCTCCCCGCGGCACCCAGCCTCCCCGAGCATGGGCGCCTAAGGCGGTCCGGAGCAGGCGGCGGAGAACGCGTCCCCGCTGGCGGACCGACCGGCGGGCGGACCTGGAGCGGGTCGGCGGCGCCGCACCCGCGCCCCTGCCCCGGCCGGGCCCCGGCCCCTGGCGCCATGGACAAGCTGCCGCCGTCCATGCGCAAGCGGCTCTACAGCCTTCCGCAGCAGGTGGGGGCCAAGGCGTGGATCATGGACGAGGAAGAGGACGCCGAGGAGGAGGGGGCTGGGGGCCGCCAGGACCCCAGCCGCAGGAGCATCCGGCTGCGGCCGCTGCCCTCACCCTCACCCTCGGCGGCCGCGGGCGGCACGGAGCCCCGGGGCGCGGCCCTCGGGGCGGCGGACGGCGAGGGGCCGGCCCGCGGCTCGGGCAAGTCCAGCACCAACGGCGACTGCAGGCGCTTCCGCGGGAGCCTGGCCTCGCTGGGCAGCCGGGGCGGCGGCGGCGGCTCCGGAGCAGGGGGCGGCAGCAGTCACGGGCACCTGCATGACTCCGCGGAGGAGCGGCGGCTCATCGCCGAGGGCGACGCGTCCCCCGGTGAGGACAGGACGCCCCCGGGCCTGGCGGCAGAGCCCGAGCGCCCCGGCGCCTCGGCGCAGCCCGCAGCCTCGCCGCCGCCGCCCCAGCAGCAGCCGCAGCCGGCCTCCGCCTCCTGCGAGCAGCCCTCGGTGGACACTGCTATCAAAGTGGAGGGAGGCGCGGCCGCCGGCGACCAGATCCTCCCCGAGGCCGAGGTGCGCCTGGGCCAGGCCGGCTTCATGCAGCGCCAGTTCGGGGCAATGCTCCAGCCCGGGGTCAACAAATTCTCCCTGAGGATGTTTGGCAGCCAGAAAGCCGTGGAGCGCGAGCAGGAGAGGGTGAAGTCGGCCGGATTTTGGATTATCCACCCCTACAGCGACTTCAGGTAAGGAGGCCAAGGCGATCCTATGGGTTCCCTGAAGCGGTGGCAGGCATGCTTCCTCTCTCAGCCCTGCCTCTCAGCCAGAGTTAACTTTCCTTCTTCGCGCGGGGAGCTCCGAGAGAAGTGGGGCGCCTCTAGGCACCAAGACACCCCCAGACCTCCTCCTGCACCGCGCTGGGAACTTTCTTCTCTGTTCCGGGCTCCAGTCCTCACCCTCTTGGGGTCTAGGCCACACTAGAGGCAGGCTAAAAAGGTGTTCTGAGCCTGGCCTAGCCCTGCCGGCAGCCAGGATATGGCTCTGCCACTTTAAGCCACACATCCCACCTCCCTGTTCTGGGCTGCAGAGTCAGGGTGGCCATCCTAGAGGCAGTTCCAGGTCATTCAGCCTGAAGAGCAGGGCCACGAAGAGAAACAGACCTCTTGGCAGAGGGGCCAGCTCCTTGGGTACTGACCCCAAGCATTAGGATCTCCTTCTTGTGCCTTGGGAAGCTGCAGCTGGGGAGGGAGAGCTAGGCCCCTGGAGGAGTGAGGTCACTGGGGCCTCAAGTCCAGGATAAAAGCCCACCATGCCCACCTTAACCCTGGGCCCAGACCCTCATGCCAAGTGGTGGGCCAGCAGCAGGCACCCTGGGCACCTGGCATCCAGACTGGCAGGACAGAATGACCTTGCTCATAGTGGTCAGAGAAGATGCCTGGTGTCCTGACTGACAAGCAGCTGTCCTGTAACCCCAGGCTCATCCTGTGCCCCATTGTCACCCCAGTCCAAGCTCCAGCAGCTACTAGGACTCTCATGGTTCAGTCATGGGTCCCCAAACACATGGTGTAACTGCCAGTCAGGGAAAAGGACCCTGCCCCCTCCTCCATCACCTGAGTCAGATGCCACTGACCGAGTAGATACCACTTGGAGCCTGTGGGGGTATCTGCAAAACAGGAGATTGGTGATTGCCTCTAAAGTTGAAATAAGGGATGCCCCCCTATCCCAGTCAAGATCTTAAGGTCCCCCAGTGCCCCCTCCCCCCTGAGTTTTCCTGATACATAGGACAGAAGTGAGGGTCTGAAAACATTCACCATATAAAACTGGGTCTAATTTATTCTCTCTCTCTCTCTCTCTCTCTCTGAGCCCTGCCCCCTATTTAGCTCCCTTCCCTGCCTACCCTGCTTGCCTGCCAATATAAATGAGCATTTTGCCAACCCAGAGCCCTCTTTGCAAACTCCAGGGAAGCCAGGTTTGTAATGAGAGCAAAGCCATTTTCCATCCAATGAGAGAGATTTCTCGTGCTGGGAGTGACCAGTCAGGCAACACTCGATGGCTTAAAATAGTGGTGAACAGAGCCCCCCCGCCTTTCTTTTTTTGAGGGACTGTTCTTCCTAACCCTAATACCCAAGGTTCCCATTCTAGAGGGTGTGGGAGGCCAGAGGACAGGCTAAACAGACAGGCATAGTCTTCAAGTTGAGTGAACAGAGACCATCAGGAACTGTAGCTGGTTCCCAGGGCCAGGTTCCTAAAGTGTGGCCTTCCCTCTGCTCAGTACTGGGACTGAAGGATCCCAGCCTGAGCTAGGGAGGAGTGGGTAGGGGTTGTATTTCCTGCACCCTCTGGTTGTCCTGGGTTTCTGCTCCTCCCTCTGAACTTCTGGGAGGTGGTAGCAGGTGGGCTGTGCCAATATCAACCGCTTGAGATTGTTGAGGGGCCTTCCCTCCCCTTGTTCATTTCCTCACTGTCTTCCGTGTCTGAGAGTCTCTGTTCAAGGTTCTCATCACCTGGGATGTGGGAGTGCAAGGGGGAAGCCCCAGGCGTGCCTGACCTCTGTAGAGCATAGGCTTTGATTGAGCACCTTCTGGGAACTGGACCTTCCTTACCCTGGATGGTGAAGAGCTGGGTTGTTTGCATCAATGGGAAGTTCCCCGCCGCCTTCCTGATCTTACTCTGCCCATCTTGGCATGTTCTGTCTGCAGTCCCCCTACTGCAGAATCTCTCACTAACTGCAGGCTGCCCAGGACATGGCGGAGCAGGGGTGGTGGGGGTGGGGGTAGGGAAGGGTGGATGCTGCGCGATTGATAAATGGGCGACAGGATAAGGGTCAGACTGGGCTTTGAATCTGGGTTTGTGCAACAAGCAACAGGGACCGGTAGCCGGAAGCACACATCTCTGTGCGCAGCCTTGTAGCTGTCTGGGGCTGGGTGGAGTGTAAGAAAAGAAATCCAAGAAAGACCGTCTCTGTGCATCTGGAGGAGCCGTGGTCATACCTCTAGGCCAAAATAGCTGGTCTCATCTACACAAGGTCAAAGAGGCAAGGGCCTGGCTAAGTTTTCTGAGCTTAGGAAACCCACCAAACTAGTGTCACCCCCACCCTCAGCACCCCAAGCCTCAGTCCTTTGAGTTTCAGCCACTGGCTTTGCTTGGGCTTCTATATAGAGCCAATCCCCACTGCCTAGCTCAGCCTTCACAAGAGCTTCTGCAAGCATTGCTCAGGCCAGTTGAGGATTTATTCATCATTTTGACGGGCAGGAAGCATTGATCCAGCAGAATTGGTTTAATAAAGAATCGCCAGCAAACCATGATAGATTGAGTTTGTGGTTTGGAGTTCAGGGCTCACTGTCATGGGCTGCTTCCGGCATCTCCCATTCCTGGGGGAGGAAGGTTGGGTGCCTCTTCCAAGGGCTGGAGTAGACTGTGCTCTGAGGGACCTGCAGAACCCGGGCCATGATTAACACTCGGCTTTTCTTGGCTTCCTGTGATTTTCTTTACCATGACCCCAGCTACTCCATGGCTCCTCCAGGTTCTGTGGGTTTGTCTGGCCTCCCCTTCCCCAGTCGCCTTTTGAAACTGCTAATTAAGGTTTTGTTGGACTCTTGGATCCTGGATGGGTCCTCCCTTCCATGTGAGCCATGTCCTGGGACCCGGGCTTGGCAGTGCAAACCCGAAACAAATAAAACAGTGTGTTTTCAAAGAGAGAGGAAAGGAGTGGTGACCCAGAAGCCTGTTGGGCTTTTAAGTGTCAGGCCCAGGGGGAGGTCTGCCTGGGGGTGTGTACGCCTAGGTGTCTGTCTGTGCAGATGTCTTGGGGCTGTGTGGGTAGACATGTGGGCTGGCGCAGAAGTCCCTCTGTGGGGTGTCTGTTCTGGAGCTACTCCTGTGCCCCAAACTCCAGTTTGGCCTTGAGAGTGGAGAAGCTTGGCTCTTGTCAGCCCTCTGCCCTTCCCTCTTCTAGCCTGAGCCTTCTGAGGCTGTGAGGAAGGGAAAAGTAAGGAAGGGAAGGGCCCTAAAAGGTCCTTTCCTTGGAGCAGAAACAGCTGGGCTCTGAAGTCATGGAACCTGGGCCAGTGCCCTGATAAGTCCCAAAGGTGGCCTCAGACTGAATTCTTGTGCTGGTCCCTGGCCCCAGGCACTGCCATTGCCCACCTCCTATCACCTGCCCAGCCCTGTCTGCTATGGGGCCCTGCTTGGGTTGTGAGCTTTTTCTGAGCCTCAGTTTTCCCACCTAGAGAAATGGGAATCTTGTTGCTCGTGTCAGACAGGACTCGTACAACTGTGATCACCCTTTCGACGTAAGCAGCTCCAGTGTGCTGTCAGAGCCCAGTGATGCTGCTTTGAGCCACGCTGCCCCCGCTCTCACTGCCTCCTTCCCTCAGTCCTGAGTGGACCAGATGGGCCTCTATCCTTGGCTCAGACCAGTGGTTCTGAACCTATGTCAGAGACCTAAGTGAGAACCTGCTGGAAACTATAGGGTCTCTACTGAGAAAAAGGCACATGTATCCAGACACAATATGACGCTCAATTTCTGGGGTCTGTGGACTCCCTAACTTGAAAACCATGTAGGTTGTGAACCCCACTCTATCTAGACCATCCCAGAAAGAGTCCTGGTCTGGCAGGGGCAAGTGCCAGCCTCTTAGAGCTAGCCTTCCCTGGGGCCCTCTGTAGCCTGAGGCCTGGGCCTCCCACTGCTGGCGGGATGGAAATGAAAATGGAGCAGAGTCAGATGCCTGAAGGAGGCACTCTGGGGACTAGTTACTTTTCTGTTTCCTCAGTCCCACGCCCATCCCTCTCCCCTCCAACCCTGGGCAGGACTATTTGCATAGGAGGTGGTGAGGAGGAAGGAGGGAGCGGCCTGGCCCTGGGTAGGATGGGGGTGGGGGTTCTGGGGTCCCTCCTGGGTGGGCCTTGCTGGAGGCCATTGCGCAAGAATGCTGCTCCTGCTAACGGGACCATAGGAATATAGGTGTTCCCTCCATGTGTTGTAGGGTAGAGAGCCAGGCCGAAAAGAGCTGCAGGCCTTGCGGCGCCAGGGGAGGGGGAAGGGCGCCTTGGTGCAGAGGGGAATTCCAAGGTGAGCTGCCTGGGCGGTGCTGTCAGCTGGCACCGTGGGCAGCGGGATTCTCCAGGGATGAGGACGTGTTCGACCTGATGAGGCTGGGCTGGTGGCAAAAGCCAGCACCCAGCTCGGGGCTGAGGTGCTCCCCGGAGGCGAGGTGCGCAGAAGGCCCATGGGGCCAGGCCCCTTGCACCGTCTGGGCGGGGAGGGCTGGGCTCCAGGTTCTCCCCTTGCAAGACTTCAGTCCGTGGGCTGACTACCATGTGATGAGGCTGGGGGCTGCTCCCCTGCCCAGCCCTGCCCCTGCTTGTTCCCTTAGCTTCTGTGAGCTGTGACGCTTTGGGCTGTCAGGTGGCCTGCCTGACACAGGGCTGGGATGTCTGCCTGCCTGTCTGCTTGTCCCTCTGCCCTCCTCTCCCACGCTGTAGGGCCCCTGGGTCTTCTGGGATGTCCTCTCAGGCCGCCACGGCCACCATCATCCGTCTGTCCCTGCCTGACACACCCCCGGGCATTTGGATGGAGCTCTGTGTTTGTTCCAATGCAGTGTTTCTCACATCGCCATGGCATCCAGCTCACCTGGGCATCTTATTAAACTATAGATTCGGACTCATTAGGTCAGAAATAGGGTGGGGTCTGACATTCTGTGTTTCTGATAAGTGCTCAGGTGATGCTATGCTGCTGGTGCCCGGCCCAGAGCCAAGCTTGTAGGACCGGGGTTCAGATTGGGTGTATATTCTATGCTCGTCCCACGCTCCCTGACTGAGTTCCCTGAGGGCAGAGACTCTGTCTTCTCCAGTTGGCCTCTAGCACTGAGCACAGCAGGGTGAATTCTGTGAACTGGGTTGAGCAGCCCTCCGCCACAGAGGTCAGCCGCAAGCCTGGGAGAGCTGGATTCACAGACCCGCCTCCCCGCCTGCACTGCGGCTTGGACCCTGCTGGCCCTGGATGCTGGTTGTTGGGATGGGAGGAACAGGGGCAGGCCAGGTGGTCAGAGGACCCTTATGAATCCATCCTGTCCCCTTGCCTGGGTGCCTTCTCTCCCATTCAAAGGCCAGAGGAACGGGCCCGGCTGGAGGAGCAGGGACAGGGAGTGCAGTGACTGCTGTGCTGCAGGGAGGTTTCTGGGAAGGGACAGATGTCAGTGAGAGAGTCCAGAGGTGTCAGGGTAAGAGGGTCAGTGTGAGATGGCTCTGGCAGTGGCTGCCCAGGAAGAGAAAGAGACATCCAGTAACAGCGGCTGCCTTGGTGCCTTGAGATTGTGGTGGAGGGGCCTTGTCTGAATCTTAATGCCCCGTCCACTGCCCCACGCCATGCCTAGCAGCCTCCCTGGTGGGTGGGACTTGTCACTTCTCTCTGCCCCCTCCCACCCTGGCAGGCACAAGTCTACATACTGATGACAGAGCTGGCAGTGTCCTCACAGCCTGAGCGGCCCCTGTCACAACACTGGCCATCATGGGGGAATTCACCCAGAGTAGAAGGTGCAGCCCCGGTCGCTCTGGCGGGGAGGAGGGGCTTGTCGTTCAACCAAGGAGGCGGCCAGCTCCAGCACATACACCCCTTGGCTCAAGGGCTCTGACAAAGCTGCCACTGCCAGTTGCTAATTAATAGAAGGGCTACTAAGGCCGGCCAGGCGGTCCTGCTTGGGCCCAGGGGATGTTGAAGAATCCACGTTCGTCAGCCAGAGCAGGCCATGGGGAGGGCAGGGGCATTGCCTTGGCTTTGGAGAGGATGTTCTCTGCCAGCCAGGCTTTACTGGGAAAGCATTGCCAGGGCCCTGGAGATCTGTGATCCCAAAGCCTAGGAGGCCACTCAAAGACACTCTTAATCCTCGGCACCTGTCCAGAATTGGGGAGGAAGCAGCACAAAGAGGTGGAGAGTACCCCGTCACCAAAGGTACTCAAGATGTGACAGCAGTACTTAGACGAGAAGTTGCTAAGCAGCATCCCAGGGACCAAATACAGAGCCCAGATGTGTTCTGTTTGGGCATCATGGTGTGTCATAACAACTCAGAGACAGTGTTTTAAAATGGAAAGATGTAACATAAAAATTTGGCTTTCGGGCTTCTGAACAGAAGAGAGCTCTGGAGAGCTCTGGCAGTTCTGGCCCCACGTCCCACACCATAGCAGGCAGCTGGAGCAGACAAGAGGCTGCCCCCTTTAGTGTGACTTTTGCTCTTCAGTTGCCCACTGTCCCTAAGGTCCCAGTCGTGTCATTTATGCACGTTTAGCTACCTGACCCCTGTAGGCTTCTGAGTTTACAACCCTAGATTCAAACCAACTAAAGCCAGGTGGATTCACAGATCAATAGCTACCATTTGTGAACTATCTGTACCATGTACCAAACTGTTAGAAGCTTTTATGTCTCATATTTTATTTACTCTTCACAGTGGCCTGAACAATAGGTTCTATTACCCCCAGTTTCCAGATAAAGAAACTGAGTCTCCTTCCTTCCTTTCTTCCTTCTTTCCTTTCTTCCTTCCTCCCTTCCTTCCTTTCTTCCTTCTTTCCTTCCTTCCTTCCTTCCTTCCTTCCTTCCTTCCTTCCTTCCTTCCTTCCTTCTTTCCTTCCTTTCTTCCTTCTTTCCTTCCTTCCTTCCTTCCTCCCTTCCTTCCTTTCTTCCTTCTTTCCTTCTTTCCTTTCTTCCTTCCTCCCTCCCTTCCTTCTTTCCTTCCTTCCTTCCTTCCTCCCTCTTTGTCTCCTTCTTCTTCTCTTTTTGTTAGCTTTAAAAAGCTGGACTACAAAAGTAGTTCAAGAAAACATTCTCCTGAGAATAAAAACAGGAGACAATGTTTGACCACACATTATCGGTGAAGAGGGGCTGTAGGAGATGGGGCTGCGCTGGCATGGGAAATTTAACAGGCCTCAGAATACCAGATCTGGACAGGCCTTAGCAAGCTCCTGGTCGAAAGCCTTTATTTTATAAAAGGGGAGCAGAGAGGTGCCTTGGTGGCTCAGTCGGATGAGCATCCGACTCTTGACTGCGGCTTAGGTGAGGATCCCAGGGTCGTGGGGTAGAGCCCTGGGTCGGCCTGCGCACTGAGTGTGGAGGGTGCTTAGGATTCTCTCTCTCTTTCCTGCTGCCCCTTCCCCCGCTCACGCATTCTGTCTCTAATAATATGAAAAACTTAAAATAAAAGGGGAGCAGAGGACTAGAGAGGGGAAGCCACTGGCCCAGGGTCACAGAATAAATCCACGTCAGAGATGAAACCAGAACCCAAGTGGGTTATGTAACATCTGGCTGCAAAGATCATAAAGTTCCACAGTCCACCCCTAGACCCCAGCCAGAGGTCCTGAATGGTCTTCTCACTGGAGCTTTTTCTGCTTGCCCCAGCTCCATGCCTGAATTTTGAGATCATGGGTATTTTCAGAGTCCCTTTTTAATTTAAGCTTATCCAGTGAGAAGGGAGTCTTTCCATATCAGCAACTTCAGACTGAGACATGCTTGCCCTGACTCCCCACGCTGGGGCTGCTCCGCCCCTGGGGATGCTGGACCAGGATCCTGACTGGTGTGGAGGCCGTTGGGATTTTGGCACCATAGCCAGATGCTGTTGATGCACCTTTCTTCAATAGGGGCGATTAGGGTTCCTAGGGGAAGGGGACGAGTGGTCAGTGGCATCTGTGTTCTCTCCACCAGAGAAATAGGTGGTCACGTGGTCTGGTGGTCACATCCTCCAGAGAAGTGAGGAAGCGGAGCCCTGGTTTAGGACTCAGTGTGTGTCCAGGGTGGAGGTTCTGAGGCCACGGTCTGGGCCCACGCTGTGACCAGGCTCAGGGCTCAGCCTGAGACCAAGATAAGGCCTTGGTCTGAGGTCAGGAACTGGAGCCCTCCAACAGAGTCCCAGAACCAACGCCAGTACCTTGCTGAGGCGTCCAGGGCTTGGGCAAGGTGGGCGTGTGGCCCAGCCCACCTTGTGCCCTTCCCCTTTCTCAGGCTCCCTGAGCGCCTACACCCCTTAGCATCTGAGCCAGCTGCCTCCGGTCCTCTCTGGGAGGTAAAGTACAAATTATAAATAAACAACAGTGCCACTGCTGCCGACGCCGGAGCCACCAAATCTCACACGTGACGGCTCCCCGCCCCACTCTGCTCCTGCATTGTTTGGGGCCGGTGTCTGTCTTCCCAGCCAGGCAGCCGGCTCGGGGCTCCAGCACAGCCGTGCTCGGGGCTGGGCAGAGGCGTGTGGCAGCTTGACGGAGGGGCTCCCGATGAGCCACCGCACTCCCCGCTCCACAAACTGTGGAACCAGCAGCGGGGCCTCCGGGTCTGCTCACGGCAGCTGTGGGGGCCTGATAATTGGCTGCTGATGATTTTGTGTCTGTCTAAGCATTTATCTGTGTGGGTGGACGTGTTATGTCTACGTGAAGAGGCTTTCAGACATTAATGCATAACATGGGGCTGGCTAATACGCTGTCTTCTGGGCCTGGTGGGGGGCAAGCTTAAGGTGGAGGGGGATGGGGGGGTCACGCCCCCTCAGAGACCAGATGCTCCATCCCAAGACCGCTTTCACCCACTATGGTGGATGGGGGTCACTACCTACCTGGCAAAGAAGAGAACAGGATTTCAGCGCCTCTTAGGGTAGATCACTATGGATTGATGGTCAGGGAAGGCTTCCTGGAGGAAGCAGATCTGAGCTGATTTGAAGGAAAGAGAGAACCATTCAGCACACTTTCTTGTAAGTAGGTTTCTGGGAGATGGAGCTAAGGGGCTGGGGTGGGTGTTGGCAAGCACTAAGAGCAGGTCACTCAAAATCTGCCTTTTTTTTTTTAAGATTTATTTATTTATTTGAGAGGAGGGAGAGAGTGCGAGTGAGCAAAGGGCAGAGAGAGAGGGAGCGAGAGAGAATCCCACACAGGCTCTGCACTGTCAGTGCCTAGCCCCAAGCGCGGCTCGAGCTCACCAGATGTGGGCCTCGAACTCACGAACTGCGAGATCATAACCTGAGCCCAAGTTGCCACCCAGGTGCCCCCAAATCTGCCTTTTCGGACCTGTACTCATTAAGCTCTGCCCTTCACCCTTCAGGACTGTGACCCCACTGCCCTGGGCCTTGCCCCTGATGCTGAGTATGTGTGCATATGTTTGCACGCGTATGTGCGTCCCTCTGGACCGTCTGGGTTCTTGTGGCCCAGGCGGCTCTCCTGGCCCCAGCTGCACAACCTCTGAGAAGACCCTGTTTCCCTGCTGTACTCAGCCTGGAAGGCAGGTGTTGCCACCGCATTAATGTCACTGAGCGTGTGGCCTGGAGCCCAGAAGTAATTACCCTGCAGTTCCCTGTTGCAAGCTGGAGCAGCCCCTGTCAATGATTAACGTGTGTCCCCGGCCACTCATCGCCAAAGGCAGCCAGGGGTTTCTCCCACCTATATAGTCTGTCAGAGGATACGAGGTGCTTGTTCTTTTCTGCAGGGACAGGAAAGACAAGCCTACAGGGCCACCAGCAGCTTTTAGAAGAAACATGGTCTAGCCGGGAAGACTCCACAGCTAGGGCCTGTGTGTGCAGCATCGGGGCTGGCCCACCCTGGAGCCCCCAGATCCTCTCATCCTGAGCTTTCCCGACTTATAACTGCCCACCCCTTCCACGCTGAGTTTGGCCTCCTGACCCCCTTCCTGTTCCGCTGTATGACCTCAGCAAAGTCCTTTCCTGTCTCAGTGTCCAGGGTCAGGCCTCCGTGTGAGGCTGAGAAGAGAGCAAAGCTAATTGCCCAAATAGGTATTGAACCCGTAATCCTGACCCCATTAGTACAAATTGAGCCAGCAGGGCAGGGACAGCACAGCTGATGAGTAGAGCTGATGAGAACCTCCCTCCCGCTTTCTGGAGACTCCACCGAGGCCTATCGGGGCCTGATCCTGGAGTTGTGCAGCCCCTGGCTCCTGGGGACGTGGGAATTCCTTACACACGGGGCTCTTTCTGCAGAGGCTCTGCTAGCCCTCAGTGCTGGGGGCCAGGCCGGAGGCTCCCTAGTATGTTGTGTGGCATCCGTGTGGTCTGCTGAGCTCCGCCATTAGACCATGGCCCCTGTGGGAGTGGAGAGCAGGCTTTCTTGTTCCCTAGGCAAACCCCACCCCCCTCTCCTCCAGCCATCTCTCCTGGGGGCCAGTCTTCCCCTCCTGGAAGCTCAGACCTGGCCTCGGAGGAGTTCAGATGTGAGGATCCGTGGAGAGCACAGGTCGTAGTAGACAGCTGTGACTGGAGGGGTCCTCGGGGCAGGCCAGCAGCACCTTCGGCTTTGGAACTGGCAGGGGAAGGAGATGCGACAAGCTGTTCATCCTGTCCCAGAGGCTCTGAGGAGTCCTCATCCCTCTGTGTTGCTCCACAGCTTCTGGGGACAAGCCGAGCCCCCCACCTCAGACCTCCCCCCATCATAAGAGACCAGTGAATGCTCTGCTCTGCCCCGTCCAGCTGTGAGGACTGAGCCGAGGCCTCACCTCCCTGCGCCTGCCTTTCCTCATCTGAAAATGCTTCCAGAGAGGGGTTGGGTTTTCCCAAGACCCCAGAGCTGAAATCGGCAGGCTGAAGAGACCCCTGGGAGCTGTATGCAATTACGGATGCCTGGGCCTCCCTGTGTGGGGCCGGCGTGGGTAGAATTGTGGGGAGCACCCAGATGATTCTACTTCTGTCACTTTAGGAGCCAGTGAGCTGGGCACCCCTAAGGCCCTCTCCGCGCAAGCAGTCTGCAGCTCTCTGAGTGCACTTCGTCTGTCTCAGCCCTCTGGTGCTCCCCAGAGCCTGGGGGTGAAATGCCTGCTCCCCAGCCCGCCATCTGAGCCCATTTATGATAGGCCCCTCTGCGGGGAGTCGTTACCTTTTCTTCTGTTAGCAATCAGAATCGTAAAACCCGGAGGCTGGCGGGACCCCAGGGAACATGGCCCTCACTCTGTGTCCTTGTCACACTGTGTTTTCCTAGATGGAAGGCAGCGGAGTCCCATCTGGCTCATGTTCTCAAGAGCCCAGGTGCCTCCAGGGAACCCCCATCCCAGTGAGAAGGGGGCCATGTAGACCCTCCCAGAGTCAATATTTAGCTACTTTCTGTGGGGCAGCCCTCCCGTGGCGTCCTTGTCCTTGTTAGCTTCATCTGTCACCGGAGCACCACTTCTGCCCTGAATCCATCTCATTTCCCCCTTCACACTGGCGCTCCCTCGCTCAGGAGCAGGTGAGCGCCCCTACCTGAGTTCCCCCGAGGTTGAGTTCACGTGCTACTCCACAGCAGTACGCTATTTTTGTTCCATTCTCCTGAGAGGGGACAGCTGTGCTTGAGCCTTCTTTGTTTCCTGTCAGCTGGGCGGGTAAGTTCTCCAACTGCTAGTTCCCTCCCCATTTTTCCCCAAATGGTCTTGTGAGCTGGGTGAAGCTCAGAGAGGTTAGGCCGCTAGCCTGAAGGCACACAGCATCGTGGCAGCTCAGAGCGCTAGAGCGTAGATGACCCCTGCTGTACACATGTGTGTGTCTATGTGTGCTTCCTCTTACATTAGCGTATCTGTGCATGCACAGACTGAGGGTCTCCAGAAGAAGTGTGAGCCCATCGGAGGAGCGATGGGCTGATATCTTGGTATTCCTTATGGTGGGGCCCGTGCTCAGTTGTGTCTTTGAGGAGGTGCAGCCACAATCCCTTGCCTGGAGGAACTTTCTTCCTCTGCAAACTTCATGGCTTCTCAGTCTGGCTTTCGGGTGGCCCCCGTCTTCTCTGCAGACCAGTGTTGGGTTGGGGGACGGGGTGTCAGAGTTCTCTACGGTTTACACTTCTCTCTCAGCGAGCTCTCCATCTGGCCAGCTGCCCTTGGCTGGCCTCTAGCCTCTGCACTGCAGAGATGCATGGAGTTGGCGAGTCTTCAGAGATCGGCTGGTTCCATCCTCTCTCATTAGTGGGGAAACTGAGAAAAGGATTATGAGAGGCAGGGACTTGTTCGGGGAACACAGCAAGTGAGAGATGGAGAGGGGACTAGAACCGAAGACTCGTGTGCCCCTGGCCTAGATTCCTTCTGCTGTGCAGCGTAAACCGCCTTCCCGTAACCACAACGCTGACCTTCCTGACCAGTGGACACACTCGGGCCATGTCCTGTGTGGGGCTTTAGTGCCCAGCAGGCCGTGCTGCTCCCTGTTTCTCTGTCCCTGTCTCAAGCCTGGCTGAATTTCCCCTCCAGCTATCCCCAGCCAGACAATCCCCTCACTACCCGCCCCCGCCGGCTTATGGCCTCATCTGCCCATGGAACTGGTCCGGATCATCAGCTCCCGTGTGGGGTGGGTCTGTCCATCCACCACACTGAGGGCTCCTTATGGTGGGACCAGTCCACACACGTCAGTATCCCCATAGCCCTCAGGCCAGGACCTGCATGTTAGTGGTCACAAGAATAATAATGGTGATGGTAACAGCCTGCATGTGCTGAGTATTTACACTGTGTAGCAGATTATGAATATCTCACTGAATTCTCCCAGAATCCTGTGAGGTGGGATTAACGTTCTCATTGTGCACATGAGAAAACAGGCTCAGAGAAGTTAAGTGATCTTTTCAAGGCCACACAGCCAGGTATTTAAACACTAGAATGCCTGACCTCCCTACCATATGCTATAGCCTGGCTCCTTGGTGTAGTCCCTGGATCAGCCGCCTCGGTGTCACTAGAGAGCCTATCAGCAATGCCGATTTCAGCCCCCACCCCATACCTAGTACATCCCAGTCTGTGTCTTGGTGAAAGCCCCAGGTGATTTGTGTGCATATTAAGGTTTGTGAAGCACTGTGCTGTATGATTGAAAGATCACAGAAGGGGAAGATTCCATCAGTTACAGCCCTCAGCTCACCTCTGCTTGGGGAATAGCGGAGTCTAGGCCTCGCTGTATGCTGAAAGGCTAGGGCCTCAGCCCCAGGACAGGGAGGGACTGCGCAAAGAGACGGGGGAATGGGTCTTCTTTGGGACTTCAAAAACAAAAACAAATTTTGTTCCTCAAGTCACATAGAAAAATTAGAAAATAAAAATGCGCCCAAATCCCAGCTAGCCACCCATAAACCAAGCACCAGATGCCCTTGGTGCCGAATCTGTTTTGGAGGCAGCCCCAGGCTGCCGGCTGAGGGAACAGCTACCTGGGAGCCCTGTGATTCTGAGTCAGAGGGTTTGAGGTGGGTTAAAAATAGAGCCCTAGTGGCCAGAGGCTGGTGGGAGGAAGGGAGCAATTCATCTTTTACAGGGGGGAGACCCCCAAGTCAGGGTGGTTGGTCAAAAGAGTGGGCGGTGAGAATGGGGGTTTATGCCCTCAGACGCCAGACCTGTGGGCCCAGCCTGGCCCTGGTTGGTTGCCGGATGGCGGAGTTCCAGCCTGAGGGAGAGGGAGAGTCTACAATGCCAGCCCAGGGGCACAGGCAGGGAGCACCCCGCCCAACCCCCAGACAGGCTGCTGGCAGCTTCTTCCAGTAGGGGTGGGGTGGTGAGGGAGCTGGGCTGCACCGCCTCAGAGAATGACGAACAGGAGCCTGGACGGGGTGGGGAGCAGGGAAGGATTGGTTGAAGATCCAGTTTTTAAGGTTGGGAGGGAGAGAAGACAAGGAAGCCAGCTCGCCTGTGTGCGTGCCCACGTGTGTGCTGTGGGCGGGCACGTGGTCTCCTTTGCCTATCACACCTGCCCTTCAAATGGCCTCCCTCCCTCCTTCATCACTGCCCTCCTCCAAAAAATCTGCTCATCCTGACCTCCCCGTCTTGCTAACACATTTCCTGCGTGTTTACTCTGGCTGCCTAAGAGTTTCCCCCCGGGGACCCAGTGTGTCTGTCTCCTGACACACGCGAGGGGACTCCTCCCAGCATGGGGCATGGTCATCGGCTAAAGGCAGGCTTGAGTTTTGATCATAAAGGGAGTATTTGCCCACTTTTAAGAAAATAAAGAATCTAGAAATAGAACAGAATGTAGGAAATATAGAAAGGTGTGATGGAGAAAACAAAATCACTCATAATCCCACCACGTAGCAGTGATCAGCGTTAACATTTTAGGGTAGTTTTTTCATTTTTATTTTTGGCAGTCTCTCCCCCCCCCCCCCAACTGGCAACAGCCACCCATCTCTTTAGCGATAAGACAGTTTTACTGAGAGGCCACTGCCCCCCTCGCCCCACCACCCACCCCCAAGGGCCAGCTCTGTGTTCACATCTCAGAAAAGGAAGAGCAATCGTTTCTGCTCTCGGGGAGCATGTGGCGGGGCTGAGGACAGAAGACTCATGCTGGATCTGCAAGGTGGGGGCAACACAGGGGGATCCTAGGAGAAGATCCTAGGAGAAGCCTCCTTGCTGCTCTTGCCCTTCGCCCCCTCCCCTTGCCCACCCCCACCTCCTGGATCTCTGTGCTAGGCCTATTTGGGGAGGAGGGAGAATCCTTAAAATCCTCATGAGAGGCCATGCCCTTAATGAGGGGGTGTTCGACTACCAGCCGCCTGCGCTGGTCAGGCTGGAAATAGTCATGCCTACGTTGAAGCCACTGTGTCCCCCCACCAGCTCCTCCTGTCATCCCGTTCTGTCAGAAACCCCAACCCGCATGCGTCTCCTGGCCTCTCATTCACCTAGTCCTCCTTGCCCCCTCAACTCTGCCCTTCCTTCTCTGTGAATTTTCCACCATGGTTTTCAGCACCAGGTAGGGGAGCCATTCTCTGATGGATGTTCCTGGGAGTCTTGGAGTCTTCGGGGTTTGGACAGGATAAGTTCCACCCCGATCATCCGAGGCCCTGTGAAAGCCTCATGGGTCTCAGTGAGCTGCCATTTCACGCAGCTTCTGCTGGGCCACCTGTCACTCAGCTTTGTTCCCCAAGGCATGCGTTCGTTCATTCATTCACCTATCCATTCACACATTCGTCAGGACCTACCATGCAAAAGGCCCTGAACGCCCTGTGCCAAGTTCCGAGAGGCGCATAGACCACGAGATGAAAACACACACCATTTCATCGTGGTGTGATAAACACTATGCTAGGGCAACACACGCAAGGGGCACATAACCAGATTTCCTAGGATACAAAGAAATGACGCCTCTGAGCCAAGGAGCCTGGGGTGGGCAGGGGCGGGGAGGAGAGACCCAGGCAGACGCCAGTGTGTAGGCAAGCCCTAGAGGACAGGAGGCGTAGTGTACATGGGGCACTGAAAGCTGCTGGTATGTCTGGAGCAGAGCGACGAGAGGAGGAAGGGTCATGAGACTCGGGGAGGAGGCAGAGTCCAGATCAGGATGGCCCCGGGGGGCAACGGTGAGGAACTTGGTTTAGCTGGGAGCGCAGAAGGCCTCTGGGCTTGGCAACACATGGAGAGTGGATTGGTGGCGGGATGTGGGCCCCACCCAGCGCCCAGGAGCCCAGTTAAGGAGCCACGGGATAGGCCAGGTGGTGTGCTGCTGAGACTCTCTGAGTGGGTGGTCGGTGGGTGAGGGAGATGGAGGGTGTCTCCCAGGTTTCTAGACCGAGCGTTTGGATGGCTGGAGGAACACGCGCTGGGAGCACAAGGGTTTGGAGGAAGCTGTTTCCTCATGCCTGGATGTGGCAAGAATGAGGTTCCTGCACAACATGCAGGTTTAAAGGGGTGGTTGGCAGGCGAACACGTGGGTGTGGAGCTTTAGAGAGAGGCCGAACAACGGAGGCCTTGGGAGTTGGTGAGGTCACCCTGGGACGGCGTGTAGAGAGAGGAGGGGCCGGGGCCCAGAGGAACAAAAGCACTTAAAGGTCTTGCAGAGGAAGAGGAGCCCCTTCAGGGGAAGGATAAAGAGAGGCCGAGAAAAGGGAGAAGGCCCAGCGGGGCGAGCGGCCTCCGCAGAGTGACCTGCAGCAAGGGTCAGCGAGGAACCGACCGCGAAGCACCCAGTGCTTTGGTCTGGGGGGCCGACAGGAGTGTGGGAAGTGAGGGAGAGGCGCCTCTTCCAGGAGGCTCATTTCTGAGGGGAGAAGAGATAAGGCAGCGGGGATCCGGAGTGGTTCCATTTTACTTTTTTTAATGAAGGGAGCTTAAGAGAACAAGCTGATGGGAAGCGATGGGTAGAGAGGGAGACCGAAGATACAGACAAGGGAGGGGTAACCTATGGGTCAGCGTCCCTGGGGAGGGGGAGGGGATGGGTGTCAAGAGGCAGGTGGAGGAGTCACCGAAGCCTTTGGGACCGGAGGAGGGAGGTGGATGAGGGAGAGGCAAGCAGGGTAGGGGTCTGGCGGCAGAAAGAGAAAGGGGACGTTCTGGTGGCTTCTCTTTTCTCTAAGAAGCAGAAGACGGTGTTCTCTGCTGAGATGGGCGGAAAAGTAGTTTCAGAGCTTTGAGGAGAGGAGGTGATTTGAAATGGCTGCTGGAGGAGCAGGGTGGCGGGTGTTTCCTAGGGTCTCCTGGCGGGCTGGGCTGGTGGAGGGGAAGGCCGGCCGAGTATGGAAGCCTTGATGAGGAAAGTGAGGCACAGGAGCCGAGGTGCTTAAATATTTAGTAGGACGGGTCTGAGGTGGTGGGGTTTTCTGCAGTTTCGTGAAGCACGAAAAGGGTGAATGGTGGTCCCGAGCCAGGGTGTGACCTTGTGAAGTGGGTGCCAGGAGGACTGGGCGAGAAAGGTGGATGAGCTGGACCAGTATGTCTCAGGGGAGGAGAGGGGGCAGAGGGTTCTGTGACTCACGGTTCCTGGGACAGACACTAAGGAATAGACTTAGCATGACTGGCTAGGAGAGCTGGAGGGAAAGGGGGTTGGGGCGAGAGATGGAAGAACTGGGGACGGTGACATGGTCCATCCCACACTGCAGGAGCGGGTGACTGATGTGTGGTCATTAGAGTCAGGGCACCAAGCCACCGAGGAGCTGGGCGTTTGGGTTGATATACGGAGTAGAAGTCACCCAGGGCGATGGCAGGGTTTGGAGTGGAATGGGAGGTTGTGAACCAAGTGTCAGCACTGCCAGGGTCCCCGAGGGTGGCAGATGGATGTTGGCAGGATGGCCAGAAAATGACAGGATGCTCTCAAGATCTTGAAAACATTCCAGCGCCGGCAGGAAGTGGCACTTCGTGGAGCGGGGAGGATGCCGACCCCACCCCCGACGCTGAGGTGTGTGGCCCTGGGAGAGTGACGTCCTTAGGACACAGCCAAGGCTTGTTTAAGGGAAGCGCCGGAGGGGTCAGGAAGTAAAGAGGTGGAGGATGCAGGTGAAGAGAGCACAGGAGACAAGTTCAGTGAGGGGAGGAGAAGCAGAAGGAGGTACAGAGTTTGGGAGAGAGGAAAATACTACGAGCCAGATTGATATTTCTGTAGAGTAGTTAAAAGTGGGATTCTGGAGGCAGGCTCTTCGGGCTTCAATTCTTGACGCACCATCTATAGCAAACTTCTCAACTTGTGCCTTAGTCTCCTCATCTGTAAAATAGGCACAATCCTAGTATCTCCCTCGCGGAGTTTTTATGAGGATTAAAAAGATAATCCATATAAGGTATTCAGATGAGTGCCTGGCAAATAATAAGTCTCCAAAAAACACTGGCCCCTGGCTCCCTCCAGTTTCGTTGTCTTCACTGTCACGTGGGGCAGTCGTCTGTGCTGGGCCTGGAACACCAAGGGATGGCTTGGGAACCCAAGGGGTCTCCCGCTGCCATCCCTGTCTCAGACACGAGGACTCCCGGATTTCTGGTTTCTGTGATTTGTTGGGAGGCAGAGAGGAGAGCCTGCTGAAAGGGGCAGGATGCGACAGCTGCTCCCAGGCACACAGCATGGCTACACAAACTTCCCGGAGGAGGAGGCAGTCAAACAGGGAAGGGATTTCACAAGCTGGGGGTTCAGGAGGCTGGAGTGGTTCTCAGGAGAAGGGGAAGTGAGAATGTGGATGGCGATAGAGCCAGGGGTCGGGTGT
Organism: Panthera tigris; assembly: GCF_018350195.1. Taxonomy (NCBI): domain Eukaryota; kingdom Metazoa; phylum Chordata; class Mammalia; order Carnivora; family Felidae; genus Panthera; species Panthera tigris. The sequence continues at coordinate 32,674,758 of NC_056665.1, forward strand.
CCGGTGGCTACTGGGAAGGAAGCAGAAGTAGGGCACAGGCGAGGCCAGATCTTGGAGCTTCAACTTTCTTCTGTAGTTGTGGGAGTCTGCTCAAGCTTGCAAGGAGTGATGTAATCATAATATTTGGGAAGATAACCCAGAGATCACGTGAGTTGGAAGGAAAGAGTGTGGAGGCTAGATCCAGGTAGGCAGCAGGGACATGGGTCCAGGTGAGGAGCAGTGAGGAACTGATCTAGAACAGAGCAGTCAGGGACAGATCCAGAAGCCATCGTAGAGGAAGCTGGACAAGACTTGTCACTGCATATGGGGCCTGCGGGAAAGAGAAAGCAGCTGAGGACAGCTTTGTGGTTTTAAGCCCAGGTGATTGAAATGCTGACTGTACCATTTAGTTCTGAGGAGGAAGATGCTGAGTTCAGCCTTGGACTTGGGTGCAGGAGCCAGCGGGCCCTCTAGGTGGCAGGTGGGAATGCAGGCCTGGCGCTAGGAGAGGTGTCTACACAGAGGGAGGGGGTAGAAGATGGGGCCCTGGGTGTGCCACTCACCGGGGAGAGAGCATGGGGACCCTGGCCTGCAGTCAGCATTGTCTGGGACAAGGCCCTTGCCCTCAGGGAGATGCAGCGTTCTAGGAGGTCCAAAGCCAGGGCTCAGGCTGGGCTGAGGCTCCATCAGTGAGAGGTTGGAGAAGCCTGGAAGAAGTAGCCCTTCAGATGAATCCTGAAGGATGGAAAAGAATGTAATGGGCAAAACGCTGACACTCTTTCTTCCAGCTGGCAGGAGTCCCAGGGAATGTATGCAAACGTGTGTACGAGGGAAAAATTAACAGGAGCACATAGATGAAACGTGTACAAAAATGTATTCAGGGGTGGGTGTGTGCATGTGCACGTGTGCAGGTATGTGCATGTGTGTGCATGTGCGTGCATTTGTGTGCATGAGCATATGTGTTCACGGGCAAGCATGGGCATATGTGGGCAAGAGGAGGCTGAAGGAGGCCATCCCTGTTCGGCTTCTACTTCTCCTGCTCCCATTTTATTACCCTTCACTCCTCTCAGCCTCTAGGAAAGAAGAGGGCTCTTGGTCTGGTCCTTGAGTCTCTGCGTTCAGGATCAGGAGCCTCCTATCTTCGCTTCCCTCGGCTCCCTTGAGACCATCACCTTCCTCTCAGACCAAATGATGAAATGCTCCAGGTGTCAGTGTAAAAGGGCTGCTTGGCTTTTTGCCATCCCCCGTTCCTTCTGCACATGAGACCTCCTCCAAAGCTGGCCTTCGGGCCACATCCGCCTGCTGAGAGGCCACCTGCCTGCTTGGATGGCCAGGTGGGAAGGAAGGTCCAGGAATGAGGGAGGACAGGCCTGGGATCATGGGGCTGAAACCGCGGTGAGGTGTGTTGCTGGCCAGGGCTTCCTTTTATCTTTGAGAACACTGGGATACGGGAGGGTCCTCTGGCTTTGGAGAGAACAAGGCCTCTAGTGCAGGCATCTGCCAACTCCAGCATGTCTGAGTCTGGCTGTCCATGACTTCCCTGCCAGGGCTTGCCACACGCTACCATGGAGTGTGTACCCTGGATTGTGGAATTTAATTATGCATGACTCCAGGGGCAGTGAGGTGCTAGGGAAATAGGGGGCATCGAGCTCAAGGTTTTGGAAATGTTACTGTTCCTCCATGGACCTTAGTTTTCCCCTTTTACAGATTCACACAACTGTACCTGGTTGCTGATGATCAAGGTGCTTTTAATATTTGAAAGGTGTGCTACTTCCCCCACCTAGGAAGCACCTCAGAGGGCTCTGACATCAGGAGGATGGGTCTCCTCAAAACCTCTTCACAAGTCTCTCTTCTGCCTCTTTTTAAAATTTTCTTATTGAGGTTTAGCAGACATGCAATGTTATATTCCTTTCAGGTGTAGAACACAGTGATTCAACAATTCTATACATTATTCAGTGCTCACCACTATAAGTGTAGTCACCATCTGTCACCATATCTCTTCTCCTCTCTTGTCTACAAGAGAGGACCACACCTGCTGTGATAGGCTACCTCCCTAGTGTGATGCAGAGATGCCAGTAAGACTTGTTCCCTCCCTGCATCCCATTGAGGTGCCTAAAATCCTAAGCAGTCAGGCTCTCAAGTCCCCCAGACCTCTCTGAATCTCGTTCTTTTCCTCACTAGCTGTGTGGTCTTAGGTAGATATTTCTCTCTGAGCCTCAGTGTCATCATCTGCAAAATACAGATGTTAAGAGCCACCTCAGTGCTGGTGTGGATTAAATGAAGTAATGCATGGAAAGCACAAAGCAAGCGATTGATACATGTAAAATGTTTTGGAGGCTTTATGAATTCGGTCACTAAGGAGCCCCCGTAAAAAAGCCCAGGGACATTAAGGAATCACTTGAGATGCTTCTAATCACTGGGGTTGGCAAGAAGAGGGGCCCAGGGAGCAGAGGATGCAGTGGGGAGGCTGTTGCAAACTGCCCCTGGCTGGACCAACAGAATGGGGCTCGCGTGTGCTGGGAGCTGTCCGTGGTGCTGAACCATTTCCTCACACCTCGTCCAGCCCTGCTTTTGGATGTCTGTGGAATCATCTTGCAAGAGTAAGGAGAGGTCGTCTCCGAGGCCAAGGACAGGTTCCAAAGACCAGCTCCTCCAGGAACACTTTCTGGCCTCGCCCTTCTGGGCCACCAGAAGTTCACCTTCTCAGCTGCATGGTCTGCTGCCTGGGATGGTTTCTTACATCATTGCTCAACTTGTCTTCTAACTAAGCCTTGTGCTCTGTCTGACTGGACCATGAGCTCCCTGAGGTCAGGGCATCTGTCTGCCAAGGTAGATTGGTTCTGTTGTCTGACCGTTCGCAGAATATTGTGGTCCTTGACTTCCACTCCTGGATTCTCCCAGAATCATTCTAAGCTCCCTTCGACCCCCACCCCCAAGTAGATGCTTTGCTTTGGCTCTTCCTTGGAAGATTTCATCTTCCTCCCTCACCTCCCTCACCTCCCTCACCTCTTTCCTGTGAATTTGTTGCCTCATTTAGTGATACAGATAGGCATAGGCCAGAGCATTTTACAAACATCAATTCATTTCATTCTTACAACAATTCTGCCAGTTTGGTACTGTTATTATCCTCTTGAGCAGACAAGGAAACTGAAGCATGGAGAGATTAAGTGACTTGCTAGTAAATGATGGAACCAGGAATTGAACCCAGGTTGGCTGGCTCTGAAAGCCTTTCTTCCCACTATATTATGCTGCCTTTTGGGTAGTTCTGTGATGCTTCAGGATAGTGGCTTGTGGGGAGGAATGCTCCAGTATTCCGACCCCAGCCCAGATCAGGCACCAGAAATATCCCTTAGCATCTGGAAACTCACGATTGAAATAATTAGTCAGAATGCAAGGAAATGGTTGTTTTTCCCTCATGTAATTTGGTTTTATGAAGACCACTAAATGCAAACATTCTCCTGTTAATTACTGTCTCAAATTTGGTCTGTAATTGAGGGAACTAGAGCTGGGAAAAGTGTAGAAACCCGCTGGAGTGGCAGGCCTGCCCGAGTCAGCACTCCCAGCCGCTTTGCGCCCGCTCTGTTAATTTTAGAAACTCTTCTAGCCTGGATGTATTATTAGCTTTATGTACAGAGGGCCACAAGGCCCTCAGTAGTCTCTCTATGCCAGTTTTGTTTTGTTTTGTTTTGTTTTGTTTTGTTTTGTTTTGTTTTGTTTTGTTTTGTTTTTTCCAAGAGATTAAATGAAAAGGAATGGTGGCCATGTGTATATAGGGGTGTTTCCATACTGTGTGTGTGAATGGGGATACCTGTTTGTGGCTTCTAATGAGCATCTGCAGCTGTCTTTGAATGACATGCATGAGGCTGTGTAGAGAGTATACACAGCTCAGGAACACCCCGTAGAAGCTGAAACCATTCTCTTGGGGCCCACGAGTCATTAGCAGGATGTGCTGTATTCTGTGTAGTGGGTGTGATGACTAGGGTGGGTTCTTGGGTCATAGATTGGGTTAGATGGCATAGGGGTATTGGGGCTGGAGAAAGGGTGGTGGGTTGTAGAGCAAGGAAGGAGCTGAAGTTGACCTCTTGGCACTAGCCTTAGAATGAGAATATTTAGCCTGAGAGGCTCCTGACTTGAAGTCTTTTCTTGAGGCCCTAAATGGCATGGCTTTCAAAAGAGCTCTCCAAAGCTGCCTTTCCAGAAGCTGTGCTTCCCTAAGCTGTGTGTTGTGGGACAGCTGTCTTGCCCACCTTTAGTGAAGCAGGCCCTACCCTCTCCTTGACTCATAGCACCATTTTGCATTTGGCAAAGGAACCATTTTGCTGGGAAGTAATATTTTTCCAAACCTGGAACTCTTCTGGCAGGAGCACTTTGGACCCTCTGAAGACTTGAGGAAAGCTTGTCTTTTTGTCTCCCACTCCCTCCTGGCTTTCGTGTAGTTGAGAATTAAAGATGGCTCAAAGGTTATTTCTCTTGGGGGAGAACATGCTTATTTCTTCCTGACTTAATACCTTTATCTATCATCGTGTAACTGTCTAAATTAATAGCAGAGGGAAATAGCTGGGCAGTGCAAGTGTTAGATCTTGGGGCCAGCCCTAGGGTGGCTGGTACTCGGGCAGGGTCCCTGGGATTGATTGATCACACCTTCTGGACATGGGTCTGTGCCTATCTGTGCTGTCTGCACACTCCAAAGGGGCTCCTGATGAGCCAGGTGGCTTCACCCTGAGGGGCCCTCCCCACCTCCCGCAGGAAACACTTGCAGTTGCTTTGACGCATTAGGAGAAATGATACTCTAAAGCCCCCACTGATCTCACTCCATTGCATCGAGTGGCACCTCACTGGTACCTGAAATCCCCTTATTAACACTTCCTGCCCTTGAAGATTTCACTGTCCTTCCCTAACCCTGTGTTAGGATGCAACCCTCTGAGAAGAGAGATGGTCAGACATTTTCTGGCAATAAGAAATAGCCTAAAGGGGGACCCCAGAAAGTCAGTGTGGGTGAGGGCCAGTTCAGAATTATAGAACAAAGCATTGAGGCTCCATCCCTGATTGCACAGTGAAGAAATGGGGCCCAGAGCAGGGAGGCCACCTGCTTGATGTCACACAGCATGTCAATGACAGAGCTGGGACTGGATCCCAAGCATCCTTCCACCCAGACACTTGCTGTGTGTCTGGACCTCCCCTGCTCTCTGGTCACGGTCTGTAGCATGTCTGCCTGCCAGCCTGTCTCAGACCACAGCTGACCCTCAGGGAGAATGGAGCAGCTAAGCCTGAGCCTGGGGTGTTGTGGGGCGAGCTACTCCTGCTGCTAAAATAGCTTTGCACTTCTCTCTGGACATCATCGTTGTGGTTTGCTTTTCAGCCTGAATCCCACTGGGGAGTGGGGATGGGGTCAGGGGAGCAGACAGAGGGGCAGGCAGAGGGTATCCTTAGTGAAGGAAGAGCCTTTCTATGCCAATCTCCATATCTTCCCCTGGTACCCATGTGCATTTCTCACCCAGTGACTCAGAACCTCCCGAGACTTCCTTCTTCAATGTTTGCTGTCCCTTGGAGTTTTCTCCCATAGTCTGTAACTCATTCTGTCTGTCCTCCTGGCGACTGACCCCTGTGTCTCTGGGCAGATTTTATTGGGACCTGACCATGCTGCTGCTGATGGTTGGAAACCTAATCATCATTCCCGTGGGCATCACCTTCTTCAAGGATGAGAACACCACACCCTGGATCGTCTTCAATGTGGTGTCGGACACGTTCTTCCTCATCGACTTGGTCCTCAACTTCCGCACAGGGATCGTGGTGGAGGACAACACAGAGATCATCCTGGATCCGCAGCGGATTAAGATGAAGTACCTCAAAAGCTGGTTCGTGGTAGATTTCATCTCGTCCATCCCTGTGGACTACATTTTCCTCATCGTGGAGACACGCATTGACTCAGAGGTCTATAAGACTGCCCGGGCCTTGCGCATTGTCCGCTTCACCAAGATCCTCAGCCTCCTGCGCCTCTTGCGTCTCTCCCGCCTCATTCGATATATTCATCAGTGGGAAGAGGTGAGTGGTCAGACCCAAACATCTTGGGGGAAGGGGTATCTTACCCCCAGGGGGAGTAAGGGGCCCCCAGGTAATCTCAGATAGTTGGATTTGGGCTGTCAGATTGTAGCAGGCACATCTGCTCCGAGAGGACAAATAGTAGTAATTTCTTGACCTCTTATGTGCTAGATACTGTAAAACTCACTTTACAGGCAGTATCCCATTGAAGTCTCTAACAACTGTAGAGAGTATCATATAGGTACATCGTTTTTTACATAAGGAAACCGAGAGGCAGAAAGTTTAAGGGATTTATATCAAGTCACAGAATCAGTAATTGATGAACCTGGATTCCAAAGCCTGCACTGTTAACCATTGGACTATATTGTAGGAAATGCAAACTCATGAGCTGGCAGGGGCCAGGCAGGGAACGCGAATGGGTGAAAAGGGCCAGCTGAAGGCAGTAGAGAGTGTGGTAGACTGGGGAAAACTGAAGAAAACATTTTCTGTCTGCCTCTACTCTGCTCTGGCCACTTGTTGCCAAGTGAGAAAGGGCCCAGGGTTGCTAGATCTATAGGTTGACCATGGGATGCAGAAATCTGGATTTTTGTGCAAATTTTGTAGGCAACTCTATTAGGTATCCTGGGAGTTCTTCTGGAGCAGACCCTGAGGTGAGGATTTGCATGAAAGTGGCTTTTCTCTCAGTGGGGTTGAGGTGGGGAGTGTTTCCAGGAATCATCTGGTGGGGGACTAAGGAAGAGGGACACACGAAAGAAGGAAGGAGGCCAAACAAGGGTGACATCAAGCAAAGTCCCATGGGGAGTTCTGGGGACAGCATACCTCACACCTCTTACCTCACACCTCTGAGTTGTCCCAGTCAGGGCAAAGAAGTTGGAGTTTTTATATCCCCTTGCCTGTCTGTCATTAGTTCAGGGTACTTCCTGCGCTCAGTGCTAGCAGGCGAAGCGGCTTCCAGCAGCCTGGGGCAGGTCTCCGACAAAGAGCCGCAGGTGCTAGCCATAGGGAGTAAAAAGCTCCGAGGAGACTGGAGTTGTGTGTGCACAAACTGTAAAGGGATCCTAGGGGCTGTGGGCAGAGCACTGGCTACAGAAACTAAATAAAAAATTGTAAAAGGAATGGGTGTAAAAAAACACTGTGCTGAACAAACCTAACTCAGCCATGGGCTGAATGCAGTCATCTGTGGGAAGGACAAGAGGAGGGCTATGGGCTGGCGTTTGAGAAAAAGCAGGTGACCTTGCAAGCGCTTCTGTCTGTGTCTGCCACCATCCACCTTACACCTTTTGGCGGCGGCGGCAGGCAGGCCAGCCTGGAAGTGTCAGGGCGGAGGTAGGCATACTCTGTGAGGCTGCCCACCTTGGGGTCTGGAGCAGGCTGTAGCCTGGGGAAGCTTCTACAGAGACGTATTTTTTGCCGTGGCTCACTGCTGGTCTTCTGGTCTCCAGGACCCCTCTGCTTGGTTGGACAGAAGTTCCTATGCTCAGGACACAAAGCCTCCACCCCACCCCACCCCAGCAACAGCCTGGGCCCTGGGCAAATAGCACACATGGCTGATGGTTAGGGCACTGGCAGATTGAGGTCGGGGGTGTCATGAACACCTGTGCTGCAGAAGTGCCTACACCGGCCTGGCAGCATCCCTGCATGGCAGAAATTTTCCTTGCCTAGGAAAATTTGCATTATTCCTGCTGACAGAGGAGGGGCAATGACTTGCCCAAGGTCATGCAGCAGGCCTCTGGAAGAGCTGGAGCAGAACCCAGTTAGCTCTCTTGACTCCCAGCAATGAGAAGTCTGGTGCAGTGAACGGCCACAGGGCTTTACACTTCTCAGACCTGAATGAAGATCCTGGCTCCACACTGCCTGGCTCTGTGACCTTGGTGCCACCTTGCCTCCCTGAGCCTCAATCTCTTATCTGCAAAGTGGGTCTAATCCTCACTGGATTGCCTTGAGAATTAAATGGGATGATATTTACCAAATGCTTAGCACAAAGCCTGGTGAACTATCTGATAAATGCCCCACCCCAATCACTTGTCTTAATAATCCTCTATACCTCTATGGGAGGGGTTGCTTTTCTCAAATACTTTCTAACCCTTATCTTATTGGCTCGCCAAACCTATCTGGCAAGGCAAGCCAGGCAAGATTTATTATTCCTGTTTGTCAGCGAGGACAGGGGTCAGAAGAGTCAGCTGCCCCAGTGTTAGGGTCTTGGACCTGGGCCTCCTGATTCCGGGTTCCATGCACTCCCTGCGTTCTTAGGTCACCTGAATGCGGGGTGACTTTGATTCTGTTAGCTGTCCCTCTGTTAGGGATGACTCCCAGCCGAGATTGGGAAGGCAGGCAGCGGAGCGGGTCGATGGGTGGCGTGAGGGGTTCTGTGTGACAGGTCGGGTTTGAGGTAACCATGGGACATCCAGCTACGGAGAGATGTTGGCATGTGGGGCTGAGCTCAGGCCTGACAGGGGACAGTGCCGGGCAGGGGGAGGGGACGGTGGCTGGGCCCCTTTGAGTGGCTGCGGAGGAAGAATGGAAGCATATTTCCTAGAATGCCCTAACAGGCTCGTCCAAGTCGAAATACTGGACCACTTTGGTTCCCTCAGTCCCTAAGACACCACCACACCCCGACCTTCTGTTTGTCTTGAACTTACAGCTAAACTGTCATTAAAAGCAGAGAAATAGCCACTCTGTGCCTTCTCTGGCATTGGTTCATGTCTCCAGGCCCCTGCCCCCTGGAAGCCATCCTTACTCCTTCCTCATGCCTGGGCCCTGAGGGCCATGATATCTGGGGAGAAGTGGCAGAATGGCCAGGGGCTCAGCAGGATGAGCCTGAGAATAGAAACTAAGTGCTTCTTTACTGTCCCTGCACCATGCGTCCTGGGAGCTCTGTCCAGGGCTTCTGTCCCTGCTGCCTCTCTGGGCTATCCAGAACTGGTCAGGCAGGCTCTTGCCCTGGCCCTTTCCTGGGGCAGACAGAGGCCCCAGGAGGCCTCAGGTCAGGGCTCTGAACTAGAAGTTGGTACTCAATCTTGTGGGCAGAAGGGAGATCCCAGGAGGCCAGATGGATGACTCCCCACCCCCTCCACATACACTGTTATCTTGCCTATCAGCTGGGGAGGAAATTGCTTTGAGCTGGCTTCTGCCGGGCACACCGCCCAACCAAGGGCTCCCATTGGACCCCTGGGATTGAATTGGGTTTTCCCAGCTGGTCCCAGAAACCCTGTCTCCACATCCTCAATAGCCTGCCCCAGTCCTCGGGCTTCTAGCCTCAACTTGGCCTGGAGGCAAGAGCAGGGAGACCCTTGAGGTCCTAGGTCTACATGAAACATGGGAAAGGAGGTATTTGGTAGAGAAAACCCTGCTCTGTCTCCTCCTCTAACTCCATATGTGACTCTCTTTCCTTTTCTAGGCTTCACTTTCCCCAACCGTCAGGTGTGCTCTGATAGTCTAGGAGGTGGGAGCTTGGTCCCCACTCCAGCCTCTGTCGGCAAGGATCGTGTTAGCTGATCCTGAGGACATGGTCTTCAGCCCCGGGTGGCAGGTAGAATGGTAGCCACCTGTGAAGAGGAAATAACCCCTGGTGAAGCTGTAAGATGCTAGACTCCTGACCCCCAGGCTTCAGCCCCCCATCAGACAGTTCTCTAGTGGTATTAGCAGGTGTTGGGAGTTAGGGGAGGGGGAGGTCCTGGCAGGTGACAGCCACCCTCTCAGAGGATGCCAGCCTCTGCCTCCATCCCAGGCGATCTAGGTCAGCATCCTCCACCCAAGCCTCTCCCAGCCAAGCCTCTTCCCTCCCTCTGAGGTGTGAGCTTGTTACAGGCACAGAGGCTATTGTTAGAAACCTTGGTCGCCCCCCCTCCGGATGTTCCCCTGCAGGCCCTGCACCCCAGCAACCCATCCCAGAATCCTCTTCTTTCCGTCAGGAGCAGGGAAGCCATCCTGGGGAGGAAGGCTGGAGGCAGGAGGCTGGGCCAAGGCCGAGCCTCCTGATGAGTCTCCTCTCCCGTGGGCCTCAATTTTTCTATCTTCTGGAATCAAGGAGTGGTCCTCGGGGCAGGGGGTTGGCCCTCTCTATGCACCCCAGGAAGGGGCTCAGCATGACCCTCAGTTTGGGCACCTCCAGGCTCTTCCCGGGATACACATGCAGCAGCCATCCTCTCAGGCCTGGGATTGCTGACCTCAGTGTGGCCACTGGTCCCTGCGACACAAGGAGAAGTTATTCTTTTTCCCTGAGGAGAAGACGAGTCCCTGGGAGGGAACTCAACTAGGCCCCAAGAAGAGGCCTTGGCAGAAACTCCAGTTTCTGGTCTCTCCCCAGGACTGAGAAATCAACTCTGTCTTTGAAGGCTGGGGAAGAGAGGGAAGGAAAGGAACCAACATGCATTTAGTACCTACTGTGTACCAGCTGTGGACATCATCTCTCCTTATCCCCAAGACAGCCCTGGGAGCTGGCAGTTATTGACCCATTGCACAGATAAGGAAACTCATCTGTGATGAGAAGGGGTTGGCCGAGGTAGAGGACATGTCGCTCTGTCTCCACACTGTGGCCAGAAGATACGGAGCCTCCCCCAAGTGCCCTGCGGGGCACAGAGAGCAAGCTGCCCAGGCTGCCCACCCAGCAAGCCTTGCAGGGCCTGGAAATGAAGTACTCAACCCCCACGGTCAGAACCAACATCGTAAACAGGGGTTTTAATGAGGTACAAAGAGCAAAACAAATATTTGTGTAGTGCAGCTGACTTGCGGGTGGCCTGTGGCTCCAGCCCACAGCAGGGACACACAAGTGTTCAGCAGCCTCTCCCAGCAACGTCCAGCCTTCCTCTCGGCAACCACACCTGGGTGCCGTAGTGTCGGGGCCGGGGCGAGTGACCTCACCACCTGGGTGCCCTCCTAGCCTGAATGGATGTACCCCCGACCCAACTCTTGGCAGGAAGCTCAGATTTTGCCACGTTGGTGCAGTCAGCCACAATACCCCTCACCCCACCGAAAACTCCCACCCTCCCACCGCTTCCCAGCACCCTCCCTGCCTCCCCATGGGCCTTCCCTACATCCACATGCTTCTTCAGCCTGACACTGGCACCACCACCACCACTGTGCTCTGTGCAGGACACATGAGCCTGTGCCCACCTGCAGGAAAAGGCACCATTTTCTTCCCACAAGGTCAGAGGCAGGCTGCACCTGCCCAGAGTGGGGCCTTTCCCTAACACCACCATATACACGTGTGGCAGCCCTGATCGCAATCATCCCATCACTGTCATCATCACCTTCACCTTTACCCTTGTCACTAAGCACTTCTCAGTTCCTGAGGTCATACCATGTGTTCTGCCATATTCGTTGCTGAGGTCGCGATAAAGCCAAAGCTAGACAAGCACCTGATCCTGGAAGAAAATTCGCCACGAAGGAACAAAAAACATAGATGATGCCAAAGGAAAAGAAAGTACTGCATTAAAACGTGCCAACCCTGATACTTCTGTCTCTAAGGCCCAGAGTGATTCATGTAGAGGAAAGTTTACAGGGGCTGCCCCAGTCTGGGATGCTTTCTTTCTTTCTTTTTTTTCTTTTTCTTTTTCTTTTTCTTTTTCTTTTTCTTTTTCTTTTTCTTTTTCTTTTTTTTTCTTTTTCTTTTCTTTTCTTTTTCTTTTTCTTTTCTTTTCTCTTCTCTCTTTTCTCTTCTTTTTCTTTTTTTTTTTTTGAGCGAGAGAGAGAGGGAGGAGAAGTGGGGGAGGGGCAGAGGGAGAGAGAGGATCATGGAACCCAATGTGGGACTTGATCCCATGACCATGAGATCATGACCTGAGCCGAAATCAAGAACTGGCGGCCTAACCGACTGAGCCACCCAGGCACCCCTGGGACGCTTTCTAAAAGGGGTCCAAGGCTTCCTTCAGCTCAAGTACTGTTTTATATACCACATACTATATAGTCTATACTCTGCAGCATATACTACATAGTACTCTATGCCCTAGACACCGTAGGTACCATCCAGCTCAGGCTGTCATAACAGAATACCGCAGACGTCAGGGCTTAAACAACAAACAGTGATTTCCTGAAGTTCTGGAGGTTGGAGAGCAGACCAGGGTGCCAGTGTGGTTGGGTTCTGCCTAAGGCCCTCGTCCTGGTTTGTGGATGGTCACCTTCTTGCTATGTCCTCACAGGGTGGAGAGAGATCCTCCTTCTCATGTCTCTTCTTCTAAGGGCCCTGACCCCATTCATAAGGGTGCCACTTTAAGGACCTAATCACCTTCGAAAGACCCCATCGCAGTGGGGATTCGGGCCTCAACATATGAATTTCACAGGGACACAGACATCTAGTCTGTAGCAGCTGGGAAATGAAGGAGCTTCGTAATAATGACCCCACCTGTGTTGTGTTCAGGGCCCAAAGGACTTTCTTAGCCAGTTTAATTTCTCTAGCAACCTTGAGCAATGGGGGGCAGATGCCTGGCTCGTCTTAGCTGAGGGGAGGCTGAGATGTGGTGGGACGTGAGGGCAGGTACTGGCCATTTCTGAGACTGGATGGTCCCACGTCACTTGCCAGCCTCTGAGTCTGGAGAGCTGGTGGCATCCTGGTCAACTGAGACTTTGAAAGTTTAGTGACTTGCCCAAGGTCATAGAGCTGTTGTATTCACCTAAGCACGGAAGGGCCGGGAGGGGCATCTCCCCTCAGAGCCCAGGATGTGGTGCTGGTATTCAGGAGCTGCGGGGAACGGTGGGGAGAGGCTGAGGAGCTTCCTGGGCTCGGGATCCAGGTCCCAGGGCACAGCTGGCAGTGGACCGATGGCCAGAGGCACCGGTGTCGTGCTCAGGCCTGCTCCACCTCTGAGACCCCAGTCCCAAGCCGCCCTGCCTGGTCACTAGTGCCTGCCACTCCTTACGCTAATGTATCAGTTTGGCTGGGAGCTGGCACACTGAAGACCGGGGGCCGGTTTGGGGCCCCCGTGGGGCCAGGCTGCAGCACACACGGCTCCGTCTGTGCACTGGGCTGCGGAGGCGAGATGCCGGGGTGTTCCGGCTAGCCCTGGGTCCTGCTTGTGTGAATCCAGCCACATCACTCAGCCACTTGGGGTCTGAGTTGTCTCACCTGCCAAACAGAGCCACCGAAAACAGTCCCTCCCTCACCAGGCCAACCTACTAATCTGCAGGCAGCCCTGGTATCTTCAGATAATGCCTCTTCCGCTGCCGCCATGACTTTGGCAAATCCCTTTACTTCTCTGAGCCTTGGTGTAAAATGGATTAATGATATTTTCAGCAAAGGGTGAGTTTAAGTGAGGTGGTGGCTGTGGGACCACATGCCCACACTCAGGTGTCGTGTCACTGTCCCTCTGTCACCGGGGCCATGGGGGTGGTGCGGCACCACCCTCCACCAGCCGTTCCAAGGTCCGCTTCCTCCTGAAAAGGCTCCACAGCCTTTCAGCTGGAATATCCAGAGTCATGCGACTAAAGGAGCCACGGGCGGGCACAACCCTGGAGATGAGGGACAAGTAGGATTCATGTTTGGCTTTTCAGAACCTAGACCCAAACTAGGCCCACATTTCAGAAGGGGAAACTGAGGTCGCTAGTATCAGAATATCCTGCCGCCAGCTACCAAAGTCTACCCCATGCTGCCCCCAGAGCCTCCCAGGCCAGAGGCAAGGCCAGAACTTCCTGAGACCTCCCTCCAGACTTCCTTCCATCTCTCCGTCCCCTCAATGCCCTGTCAGCATGGTGAGCCCTGTTGAAACCAGACGAAGCAGCAGCTCTGGAAGGAGGGTGGTGGGCGGGGGGTGCTGGGCTGATGTGCCCACCCTGGCCCCGCCCACCCATGCTTCAGCCTCTCACTAGAAGCCACGAGAGTGGGGATGCATGGGTGCCACTGGGCTGGGGTTGAGGGGGCTGTACTTTATTTTGTTTTTATGTTTTTTAATTTAATCTATTTTTGAGGGGGGGAGAGAGAGAGAATGAGTGGGGGAGAGAGAAAGAGAGAGAGGGGAAGAGAGGAATCCCAAGCAGGCTCCGCATTATTAGCGCAGAGCCTGGTGAGGGGCTCGAACCCACGAACTGTGAGATCCTGACCTGAGCTGAAATCCAGCGTCGGACGCTTAACTGACTGAGCCACCCAGGCGGAGAGTGCTGTGCTTTATTAAACCATACGGGAGAGCATTACTACGACCACATATTAACTAATCATAAAGATTAATTATTAACCACTTATCAATTAATAATGGTTTGCAATTTATAGAACACTTCTATAGCCAGTACCAAGCACTTTATATGTATAATTTAATCCTTTTGACAATCCATCCAGGTAAGAATTTTTATTGCCATTTTCCAGATGAGAAGGCATGTTCAGAGAGGTTCAGGGACTTTCTCAAGGTCACACAGCTAGGAATGGGGTGGAAGTGGGCCTGGGATCAAGGTCTGTGTGAACTTGGAGTGTCTGTGCTGCTTCTCCTTCACTTCCGTGGCTGTCTTAAGCAGAGCCCACTGCCCCTGGTAGGTCCTCAGCGTCTAGTGGCAGATTTAGGGAAGCACCATGCCCCTGGCCAGACTGCAGACTCTGGTCCCCGGAGGAGGCTCACGCTGGCTCTGGCTTTCTCCCTGTTGTCTGCATGGCCTAGGCAAGCAGATGAAGCAGCTTCTCTGCACCCTTTGGGGTCTATGGGGCTCCGGATGCCCTCCCTTCGCATATTGGCCTGGATAGCTGAACTTCCCGTGGGAGGCCCCCACAACCCAGGAGGCATCCCTCTGGGGCCCTACAGCCTGCCGTGTGCTTTCGGCTCCCGGCCTGACACCTTCCCACCCTTGCCACAGCCTGCACCTGCACCCAGCCCGGTGCTCTGCCAAGTCCACGTGGAGCGGCGCCCACAAGCAGCTGCAGGGGCGAGCTGAGACCCCTCCTGACCGCCCACCTATCCAGGCCAATTTCTTGCCCTCTGCCTGCAGATCTTCCACATGACCTACGACCTGGCCAGCGCTGTGGTGCGCATAGTAAATCTCATCGGCATGATGCTCCTGCTCTGCCACTGGGACGGCTGCCTGCAGTTCCTGGTGCCCATGCTGCAGGACTTCCCCGACGACTGCTGGGTGTCCATCAACAACATGGTGGTGAGCGTGCGGCTCAGCTCTCCCGCTGGGCGTTGGGAAGAGGGGAGCCAGCGAGGCACAGGTGGGCAGAGTAGGTCTAGGGCTTGGGACTCCCGAGCCCCCACACGTAGGATCCTGGGGCGCCAGCCTGGTGCCCAAGGGCGCATGGATCTAGCCGGTATCCATCTGTCCCAGAGCGCTGGGCTGCGTGAGGTTACCTGTGCCTTCTTACAGCATCCAGCGTGGCTGGGAGCTTCGTGTTCGTCCCAACTTCACCCAGGGAGACGAAACCTTGGCCTTTCTCAGACTATATCAAAAGTGGCAAAGCTGGGCTGGGGGCTCCTGTCCTACCTCTGCTCCCCAGAGGCAGACTAGTCCTAAAAGCGGAACCCAAGAAAAGAGAAACCTATGAAGGGCGCTGTTGGCAATGCCCGGACTCCCAGATCACACAGGGCCTCCTTCTGCTCCAGCAGCTGAGCTGGGCTGTCCCCTGCCCCCCATTCCTCCCCCGCCGCCAGATACACACCTGCTGCTCATAGGTGGGGTCCTCAGCTGGGAAGACTTACCACCTCCCTACCACCAACCCTGTGGTGGGTGAGGGAAGATGGAATTGGGGCTGGGAAGCCATAGCGTAGAGTCAGTCCCCCAGCCTCCCATGGACAGATTGGGCACCAGGCGGGGTGGGGACCCCCTGGACCTGTGAGCATTTCTGTGGGTCTGGCGAACCCCTGCCTCCCTCCTCCAGTCAGTTGGTTTGGTCTGTTGGCAAATCCCCAGGGCCCCAGGGGACAAAAAACCAGCTTTGAAAGAGGTGAAAGAGACCCTGAGGCATCTTTCAGCATCAAATAGGCCTTTACAAAACAGCCTTTTGATGAGCTAAGTGTAAATGAATCGGCCATATGGATTGAATTTCCTGGTCCCCAGAGGTTCTGCAGTAAGGCCAGAAGCCCTGACTGAGAGGCAGCTGGGGGCCACCCCAGTTCCCCAGGCCCGGACCACAGGCCAGCACCCCTGGATCAGCCCCGCTGACCTCCCAACCTGGTCTGGACTGAGAACCACCAGACCAGCTCGGCTTTGTCTAGGACCGTTCTGAGTGACCTTGAACACGGCACGCAGCTCCTGTGCCTTTCTCTGGGTGCTAAGAACAGCCTGGTGACCGTGGAAGGGTTTGGGGCTCTGGGCAGGGGCTCTGCGGGTTCCGCACTAGGTCGTGCACACTGTTGCTCACACACTCCCTGTGTGAACAGGGAGGCGCTGGGGAGGTGGCAGGTGCTGGGGTTCATCTGGCAGCTTCCTCTTTTGGGACAGTTTCCTCTGTGTGAGGGTGACAGGCCCACACATGCACTCAATTCAGGAGATGGCCCTTCTGCGCCCAGCATTCCCACACAGAGACTTCCTTGAGACACTGGCTGGCTTTGGAGGCAAAAATAGCCAAGAGCCTCTCTCGCTCCCTTTCTCCCTTCTCCTGCCCCCAAGCATTGTGTGTTCCAGACAGTCCACCTCCCGATGGGGGAGGACAACTAGTGGCCTCAGCCCTGGACTGATTCTGGCGGGGCTCACCCAGGAGGCGAGTTAGCTCCGCGGCGCCTAAACTTTGCTCACCCAAAACGAGGGCAGTGTTTTTGGCTCAGGCTGCCAGAGCTTGTCCCCCCAGGGGAAGTGTATCTGGTTTTATAATTGAGGTCAGTGGGGAAATGGGCTTCACTTGGCAGTCATTTGGTTGGGGATAGGGCTATTTCAGCAAGCAGAGGACAGCAGGGTGGCTTGGCCTGGAGCCTTGGGCTGCTGGGTGGGGGAGGGGCTCCAGGCTGCCCCATGGGGGCTGAGAGGCTGGCTCCCCTCCCTTTGCTGGGGCTGCCGGTCTGATCCCTGTCCCTGATAGCAAGGGAAAGGCCCAATTTGGGGACTCACTGTCACCACAGGTTGCCAGCGTGGACCTCCTGTCCCTCACCCAAGGCTTTCAGCCAACAGCCAGGTTGGAAGCCCAGGGCTCACACACTGGGAAAGAGTTAGGTTGACGAGCAGAAGGTGGCAAGGATCTTTCTAGGTGCTAATGAGAGGACGGGCCATTCACTACCCACCCCACAATCTGTCCACAGAACAACTCCTGGGGAAAGCAGTATTCCTATGCCCTCTTCAAGGCCATGAGCCACATGCTGTGCATTGGGTACGGACGGCAGGCACCTGTAGGCATGTCGGACGTCTGGCTCACCATGCTCAGCATGATTGTGGGCGCCACCTGCTACGCCATGTTCATCGGCCACGCCACCGCCCTCATCCAGTCCCTGGACTCCTCCCGGCGCCAGTACCAGGAAAAGGTAGGTCAGAAAGCTGTGGTTCATCCTGGGCGCTCTCGAGAGAACCTAACCATTGGTTCCCAGGGAGCACAGGCTGGCAGCCAGTGGGTCCCCACCAGGCCCCCCACGTGTTCTGTCCTCTACCATCATCTGGCTTTGCCTGTTAACTTTTTAGTTTGCTTCCTGTTCGTGGAACAAATTCCTACAATAAACAACCCCGCACATTGTTTCCGGTTGCCAAATCCATATCTCAGCCCATTAAATTGACGTTCACCAGTGCCCTCTGCGTTGCTAAAGCCAATAGCTCCTTTGGGTCCTCATCTCGCCCAGCTTGTCAGTGGCATTAGACAGTTACCTCTCCCTCCCTGGCTTCGCACTTGGTTTCCGTAAGCGTACACCCTCGGTTTTCCTCCTCCCTCTCTGGCCGATTCTGCTGCTCTCCTTGGCTGGCGTGTTTTCTCAGTTGTCACACATTGGGTCCCTGGTGGCTCAGGCCTTGCTCTCTACTCCTCCCTGTCTTCCGTCTTCCTCAGTGCTACCCCCGCCACCATGCTCTGCGGCCACCTCTGTGCAGTGGGGCCCAAATGATATAACCAGCTGTCGGTGGAGCGTGGGCATGTCCCTTCACATCTCTGCGCCCCATTTTCTCATCTGTAAGATGGGGACATTAGAAGGGGTCAGTCATAACATGGCATTTACGAGGAGTGAATGGTACCTGCCAACCACTAAGACTGTGTTAGCACAGAGCAAGCCATTCAATATTTGTTGGCCAAGTGGACTCCGTCCCCCATCTTCTACTCCATCTTCTACGTGGCAGGTAGAGCAGGCATTTAAAAAAGGTAAAGCTGATCACATCACCCTGCTTAAAACTTGTTACAGTCTTCACGTTACTCCTACATGCAGAGGAACTCTGAGGTGTGTTTCCTCAGCCTGGCATTTAAGGGGCATAATCTGGCCCCTGCCCTTCCTTTTTTTGTTTTTTTAATGTTTTTATTTTATTTATTTATTTTAAATGTTTATTCATTTATTTTTGAGAGAGAATGAGCACAAGCAGGGGAGGGGCAGAGAGAGAGAGGGAGACACAGAATCTGAAGCAGGCTCCAGGCTCTGAGCTGTCAGCACAGAGCCCGATGCGGGGCTCGAACCCACGAACTGTCAAATCATGACCTGAGCCGAAGTCAGATGCTTAACCAACTGAGCCACCCAGGCACCCCTATTTATTTTATTTTTGAGAGAGAGAGAGAAAGAGAGAGTGTGATTGTGTGGGGGAGGGGCAGAGAGGGAGGGAGAGAGAGAATCCCCCTGATGCAGGGCTCGATCCCATGACCTGAGCTGAAATCAAGAGCTGGATGCTCAACCAACTAAGCCATCTGGGCACCCCTGGCCCCTGCCCTTCTCATGCCCAGATCAAGCCATGGGCCCACAGCCCTTTATTCCAGCCACGCCAGAGCCTTACACATGTCCTGCCACAGGGCCTTGGCTCAAACACTAGCCTGGAACTCTCCTCTCTCCTTTTCACCTGACCATTTCTCCACCTCTCAGCCTGCACTTGGCCTCTGTGGTGAGCCTTCCGTGACCCCACCCATCATGTGACCCCACCATGCCCTCTAATTAATTCCCTTTCGCCACACTTGGTACGCCTGCCATTGCTTAATTAATCTGTGTGATCAGTTGTTTAGCATCCCCTCTTCCCTATCCAGGCTGTGGCTCTGTGAGGGCAGGACCCAGGTCTCTCCATCCCCATTGAATTCACAGTGTCAGGCACATGGCAGGGCTCAGTATGTATGGATTAACTGGCTGCCTGCCTGCTCCGGGTGCTGTCCTTTGGTGGGGTGACCGAGAGATGGCGGCCCAGGTCCCATGCTGCCAAAAGGAGAGCTCAGAAGAGCCTGCAGAGCCAGGGCAGGGTGGGAGGGTCAGTTTGGGAAGGCAGAGGAAGGAGAAGGTAGAAGAGTAGAATTCTAGGCCAGTCGTCATGATGAGCAGCAACGAAGGTAAGTAGCTGGGTGGGAGAGAAATCAGCCCGAGTAGAACAAAGGGTCTGGATTAGGAATGAGGGGGCTGGAAAGGGGAAGGACAGAAGGAGTTGGATTATAGGGGCCAGGGCTTAGTCCGGGCCGGGTGAGGAATCCATATGGGCCAGCGTCAGGGCCCAGCCTGTGACCAGGGCAGGACTCAGTGTGTGACGAGGATCGGGCTCACTGCAGGATCAGTGCGAGGGCCCAGTGTGTGACCAGGATTAGGGTCGAGTGTGTGACCAGGCTGAAGGCTCAGTGTGTGGCCAGGATTGGGGCTCAGTCCGGGACTACAATCAGGGACAGTTCAGAAAAAGCACCAGGGTTCATTTTAGGGCAGAGGCAAGCCTCTTGTGGCTTTCCATTTGAGAGTTGTCTTTATTTTCTTCTTTAGCTAATGGCTCTCCAATATGATTCACTGAATCTCTCTCTGAAATCTCTCTGAAATGTATTACCTCCCTTTGTCCCCACTACTAGCTCTCACGTGGACCACTTCAGCAACCTTCTAACTCCATCCCTGTCTCCAGACCTTGCCTCTTCACCACTATTGATTCTGCAGGCATGGGGAATTCTCTAAGATATAGCTCTAGCTGTTCTGTCCCCTGGGGCTGGGTACGACTTTGAGCAGACAGAGCCAGCTTGGCTGGAAGAACTTTAGGAAACTTCATCTCCCAGCTCTCAGTTGTCTATTGGCATCTATCTGTAGCCACACTGTGTACCCCCCCCCCCACCTCTTGGAAGTACTAATGTATGAGAACAGGCTCCCCTAATCTGCTTGTTCCTGGGGTAGAGAAACTTCCCTGACATCTCAGTGTGGGAAAAATTTGTTAATTGCCTAATCTGTTTCTGTCTACCATGCTCCTGTGGACCCCTACTCTCCACCCACAGTCCTAGGATGGCTGGGGCAACACCCATCCTTCACCTCTGGGTGGGCAGGAGCATTTCTTATTAGTTTGAGCCCTGGGCACAGAGGCTCACAAATCTCTTATCCCCAACCTCTGATTAAGGACCTTGCTCTACTCTGGCCCTCCCGTGGGCTAGAGTCAGTCTTCAACAAAATGACTTGGACCCAGCTGGGGCCACATTTGGATGCACGCCATATGACGGGTCAGGCATCATGACTGCAGCCTCCAGTCCTCCTAACCCATTGCAGTCCAGCCCCACTGCCTATGCCAGTGTCACCACTGGTGGGAAAGAGTTCCTTCCAGGGTCAGTGAAGCCTCCTTGGTCCATAGCCTTGGTCCATAGTGTGACACAGAAAAGACCCATGTGCAGAGGAAACTTGACTGATCTCCTGGTCAGTTGGCCTGTAAGTAGGCTTTGGACAGTCCCTTTTGACCCCGGCCATCTCCATAGTATTGAACACGCTGATGGAGCCCTCCCCCACCCCAAGCAGCTGGGAGTCAGGGCCATTGTTTGGGGCACACCCACACCAAGGATCTCAGTCTCAAGGAGCCAGGGACAGCCAAGAAGGCCCACAGGGTCAGTGCCAGCTCTGGTCACCAGCAGGACCGAGGCTGATCAGGAGGTGACGCCCTCTCCCTCTCTCCCGGGGCTCAGTACAAGCAGGTGGAGCAGTACATGTCCTTCCACAAGCTCCCGCCCGACACCCGACAGCGCATCCATGACTACTATGAGCACCGCTACCAGGGCAAGATGTTCGATGAGGAGAGCATCCTGGGCGAGCTGAGCGAGCCACTGAGGGAGGTGAGCAGGGTGGGGGCGTCTGGGAAGGGAGCTTCCTTCCTGCTGGGTGGCTCCCTCACCTTCTCCCTCTCTCCCCACCCACCCTGTCTGGGGAGCAGGAGATCATCAACTTTAACTGCCGGAAGCTGGTGGCCTCCATGCCGCTGTTTGCCAATGCGGATCCTAACTTTGTGACATCCATGCTGACCAAGCTGCGCTTCGAGGTGTTTCAGCCAGGGGACTACATCATCCGAGAAGGCACCATTGGCAAGAAGATGTACTTCATCCAGCACGGTGTGGTCAGTGTGCTCACCAAGGGCAACAAGGAGACCAAGCTGGCAGATGGCTCCTACTTTGGAGGTGAGGCGGCCGGGGAGCCCTGGGGGGGACAGGGGAATGGACAGGAGAGACACCAAGGATGATGTTTGGAGCCCCTCATGGCCACTGCTTGGAAGTGGGTATCTGTGGCCCAGTATAGGGGTCCCAGAACTGGAAGAGCCTGGCACCCACTGGGGGACATCTAGTGTGGTCACAGCTGGGGATGGAGTCTTGTGACAAGCTTCTGTACCAGACAGTGGGGACCCAGGTCGGGGTCTAGCAGGAGGCCCCTTCCAGCTCCCTCCCCACTCCTGCTGTCCTGGCAGAGATCTGCCTGCTGACCCGGGGCCGGCGCACGGCCAGCGTGAGGGCTGACACCTACTGTCGCCTCTACTCACTGAGCGTGGACAACTTCAACGAGGTGCTGGAGGAGTACCCCATGATGCGGCGGGCCTTCGAGACGGTGGCCCTGGACCGCCTGGACCGCATTGGTGAGGGGCCGGGCAAGAGGGCGGCTGGGCTGGGGCCTCCCCCCTCCCCAACCCCGCCTCCTGCTCTGGCCTGAGCCCCTGCTCTTGTTCTGCGGCCCAGGCAAGAAGAACTCCATCCTCCTCCACAAAGTCCAGCACGACCTCAACTCGGGCGTCTTCAACTACCAGGAGAACGAGATCATCCAGCAGATCGTGCAGCACGACCGCGAGATGGCCCACTGTGCCCACCGCGTCCAGGCCGCCGCCTCCGCCACCCCGACCCCCACGCCGGTCATCTGGACCCCGCTGATCCAGGCGCCGCTGCAGGCCGCCGCGGCCACCACCTCGGTGGCCATCGCGCTCACCCACCACCCCCGCCTGCCCGCTGCCATCTTCCGCCCTCCTCCCGGCCCCGGGCTAGGCAGCCTCGGGGCGGGGCAGACGCCCAGGCACCTGAAGCGGCTGCAGTCCCTGATCCCATCGGCGCTGGGCTCCGCCTCGCCCGCCAGCAGCCCGTCTCAGGTGGACACGCCGTCCTCCTCCTCCTTCCACATCCAGCAGCTGGCCGGATTCTCCGCGCCCGCGGGCCTGAGCCCCCTCCTGCCCTCGTCCAGCTCTTCCCCGCCCCCCGGGCTCGGCGGCTCCTCCCCGGCTCCCACGCCGTCCGCCACCGCCGCCGCCGCCGCCACCGCCGTCGGCTTCAGCCACTTCCATAAGGCGCTGGGCGGCTCCCTGTCCTCGTCCGACTCTCCGCTGCTCACCCCGCTGCAGCCCGGCGCCCGCTCGCCGCAGGCCAACCAGCCGCCGCCGCCGCTGCCGGGGGCCCGGGGGGGCCTGGGACTCCTGGAGCATTTCCTGCCGCCCCCGCCCTCATCCCGGTCCCCGTCGTCCAGCCCCGGGCAGCTGGGCCAGCCTCCCGGGGAGCTGTCCCCAGGTCTGGCCGCTGGCCCACCAAGTACGCCAGAGACGCCCCCGCGGCAACCGGAGCGCCTGTCCTTCGTGGCCGGGGCCTCTGGGGGGGCTTCTCCCGTAGCCTTTACACCCCGCGGAGGTCTCAGCCCCCCTGGCCACAGCCCAGGCCCCCCGAGAACTTTCCCAAGTGCCCCCCCTCGGGCCTCTGGCTCCCACGGTTCCTTGCTCCTGCCGCCCGCATCCAGCCCCCCGGCCCCCCAGGTCCCCCAGCGCCGGGGCACGCCACCCCTCACCCCAGGCCGCCTCACCCAGGACCTCAAGCTCATCTCAGCCTCTCAGCCGGCCCTGCCCCAGGACGGGGCGCAGACTCTCCGCAGAGCCTCTCCGCACTCCTCGGGGGAGTCCGTGGCTGCCTTCCCGCTGGTCCCTAGAGCTGGGGGCGCCAGCGGGGGCAGCGGGGGCCTCGGTCCCCCGGGGAGGCCCTATGGTGCCGTCCCCGGCCAGCATGTCACTCTGCCTCGGAAGACATCCTCAGGTTCTTTGCCACCCCCTCTTTCTTTGTTTGGGGCAAGAGCCGCCTCTTCTGGGGGCCCCCCTCTGACTGCTGCCCCCCAGAAGGAACCTGGGGCCAGGTCTGAGCCGGTGCGCTCCAAACTGCCGTCCAATCTATGAGCTGGGGCCCCTACCTCCCTCTTCTCTCCCTTTTTCTCCCTTCTTTCTTCCTTCAGGTTTAACTGTGATTAGGAGATATACCAATAACAATAATTATTATTTAAAAAAAAAAAAAACCCACACCAGAAAAAAGACAGCAGAAAATAACCAGGTATTCTTAGAGCTATAGATTTTTGGTCACTTGCTTTTATAGACTATTTTAATACACAGCACTAGAGGGAGGGAGGGGGGAGGGAAGCAGGCAGGGCCCAAAAGGCAAAAGCCAGAGAAGGCAGGTGGGGTCTCTGGGGCTTGGCGGGGTGGGGGTGACCCATGTTTGGGGTTCTTAGAGCAGATCTGTTTATTGTATTTGTTTTAGGGCAACAGGCACCACTAGCCCCCTAGCTGTGAACTTGGAGCCCCATTCTATGGGGGTAGGAAAGTGTTGCCCTTGGATGTGTTTCTGGGGAGCCTCAGTCGCCTGAGTCCTTGAGACAAAAATGGGGCCAGGGCCCTGAGAGTCTTGCATTTTTTCTACTGCAAACTTAGCAAGATATGTATATGAACATGTATATGTATATGTATATGTATGTAAGATGTGTATATGTATAGTTATGTAGCGCTCTGTAGAGCCATGTAGATAGCCACTCACATGTGTGCACATTTTAACCCCATGTTGCCAGGACACCCAGGTCACTTTACATCCAGCAACACGCCTTGGCCC
Source organism: Panthera tigris (assembly GCF_018350195.1). Taxonomy (NCBI): domain Eukaryota; kingdom Metazoa; phylum Chordata; class Mammalia; order Carnivora; family Felidae; genus Panthera; species Panthera tigris. Next base: position 32,698,891 of record NC_056665.1, read on the forward strand.
TCGGGCTGGACACCACAGGGTCTCGGGGAAGTGTTCTTTGCAGTCCTCAGGGAAGAGGACCCCAGGACCTCTCAGCAGGCTCCCTTTCTCCCCATCTCTGGTCTCAAATCCAGTCTCAGCCCAACCTCTCACCACATGGAGGCAGAAGACTGCTCCTTCCCTGTGGGGCCTCAAGCACATCCTGTCACCTCCGTGGCCCTCAATTTTCCCATCTGTACAGTGGGAGGTGAGGGGGACTTCTATTTATTGAGTCTGCTCTGTGCCAAGCACTGGTTTAGCACTTTACACATGTTAACTCTCTCAATTTCACAAAGATGATGAGGTAGGTACTTTGATTCTCCCTATTTCACAGGTGAAGAAACTGAGTTTGGCTGTATTTTTCCCCGAATCCTGTAACTAGGAGTGGCAGAGCCAGGACTGATCTGAGGTTTAAATCCACGCCTGCCTGTGGCCAAATCCTATGTCCCTTCCATAAGCAATTGTTGAGCGGGGCTGAGTCTTCAATTGTAGTGCTGCAGGAAGAGACCAGATTTTGGAAGCAATCAGACCTGGGTTCAAATCCCAGACCTGCCATTTAGCCCATATGACCTTGGGCAAATTATCTGACCTTTCTGAGTCTGTTACCTCACTTGTAAAATGGGAATAATCATGGTACTGCTTCACAAGGACCTATGAGGACCAGATGAGAAAAGTAGTAGATGTGAAATGCTCAGCCCAGGGCTTGGCACACACCATAGTAGGTGCTCAATAAATGTTTCCTCTGATCCCTCATGTGCCCAGCCATTGCTCCAACAAGCTATGGTAAGAGCTCAGAGAACTTCAGCTGAGGGCTCCAGGATCTTATGATCTCAGGACACGGGAGGTGCCTGGGCCTCCTGAAGGGCCTCCTGTGGCCGGTGGTGGGCTTGAGCCAGGCCTTGAGAGGTGGAAGTGTCAGAAGAAAGGAAGAAGGAAGGAAAGGGAAGAGAAGGGGAGTGTCAAGAAGAGGAGAGTAGGGGTGGGATGGAGCGCCCAGTGAGGACAAGACTGAGGTGGACGAACAGTTGTAGAGTCAGGGGCTTTGGGTGGAGATCCAGGGAAGGCCCTGGATGAGAGGCTCGATTCTGAAGGCACCTGGGAGCCAGAAGCAGGTTCAGAGTGGGGGGCCAATGTGAAAGTTGCTCAGGTGCCTCCTGAGGCATGCTCCTCCTCCCGGACAACAGAGCCAAGATTAATGGTCCGCCTCTGCCTATCAGGCAAGAGCAGATATGGCTGCCAGGACCTGCACAGTGAGGAGGGTTGGTCTCGCCCTGTCCATCCAGGAACCCCCTCCATGCTCCAACCAGAATGATGTCACCATCAGGTTTTGTCCTGAGTCGTCCTGTGATGTAGGGCAGACCAATTTCTCCATGGTTGGGCCACAGGGACAGGGAGGCAGTCATCCAGGAGAGAAGGTGGGGAAGGATCCTGGGGGAGACTAAGCACCTGGCCCTGGTCTCTAGTGGGGCAGGAGAATGCCCCTCAGGCCCAGGGAGTTCTCAGAACCGGAAGGATTTAAGTGGCAGCCTCAACGTGAGTTCTGCACACACCCCTGTCCCGCCCTCCCCCCAAGGAAGGGAACGGGACTCGATTCAAAGCCAGTCTAGTCCTGGAGGTGATGGGGTGGGGGGAGGGGACAGAAGGGGTGGAGGGTGCAGGGCCATGAGGAGTGAGGACCACCCCCCTTGCCATCAGGGCCTGGCCTCATTACCCTCTTCACACACACACATGCACACATTTTATAAAAGCCCTGACCCCGTCCAGCCACTCCTCAGAGACTGGGGAAGCCAGGTCCAGTCAGCAGGCCCACCCATCCCCAATCCCCCACAAGCAATTTTCAAATCTACCACTTTTAAAACAGAAAACGGTAAATGCACCGTGTTGTATATTTTATTTAAATAAAAAAATTCCAGCAGATGCTGTCTTTTTCCAGGTGTCAGGGATTGGGATTGGAGAGTAAGGTCAGTGGGATATACTGGAGGCTCAGGAGCCAGCCTGTGGTGGGCGGTGGGACATGAACCCTAGAGCAAACAGGGGCACTTGTGTGTACAAATCTGTGCCCCAGAGCAGGGGTCACAGGTGCAAGGGAGTGTGAGAGGTCTGGCTGTGGGGGCTGGTGAGTCATTAAGGAGGAGCATGAGAGTGTGTGAGTGTCCTTTGTCAGCTGGTGGAGGAGACCCTGGCTCAGACCCTTCCCACCCCAGCTGTTAGGGCTCCTTGGTGCTCCCCATCGGGGCAGGAGGAGAGTCAGTGTGCATGTGGACTCCAGTTGGATACTGAAGAGTGAAATGCCATTTTAGCCTGGGCCCTCAGCAACTGGAGGGAGGCTGGGGGACAAAAGGTGACCAGGCTGGGGGTAGGGTGTCATGGCCAGGACAGAGGATTGCCTTTTAGAATGGCCAAGGACAGGGAACAGCCGCTGGGCTCCCGTGTGGGTTGGGGAACCTGAGGACACACTCAGATTGGTGGCTTCGCTGTTAAGAGGTGTGGCACCCACTCCCTGCTGAGGGGTGGGGGCCCTGGGCTTGGCCCCCAGACTCTCTGTGAAGCCCTCAGGCAGGTGCCCCCACTCTCCCCAGGCCGCAGACGGTGCCTGTCAGCTCTGTGACCTTGCCGTAGGGGACAGGCAGCCATCCATGGCTGGAAAAGTGAAGTCCCCGGGGCTCCCTGCTGGGCTCGGGGACTGCCACGTGGCCGCCTGCAGGAGGAGGGGAAAGCCCTCAGCAAAGGGCAGGGAACCCAGTCCCCATCACGGATTGCCAAGTGGATGTTGTTTCCATGGTAACCGGCCCCGGAGTCCCGTTGCTAAGGAGGCAGCTTGGCAGGCCTGGCGTCCCCATGACAACTGCCCCCTGCGGCCCAGGCAGCAGGCACTTCCTCAGGGACCCAGGGGAGGGCAGAGGTGGGACACAGGCCTGGCCTTTGAGGCTCTGGGGAAGTCTTTTCGAAGAAGAGTGATTTAGTCCAGCCAAACCTCGAGGGGCAGACGTGTACTTCAGCGGCCCCAAGGATACTCACCCCCATCCACCCCCCTACCTACCCAGGACGCATCACCCCAGGTACCTGCACAGCACAGGGCCTTGCTGCTCCACTGGCGGACCCAGGCAACACCAATCACGATCTTCTCTGTTCCCTGACTCCAAAAGGACCCTTGGTAAGTACCCACCGTGTGCCAGGCGCTGGTGATTTCCCCTTCTCTCCTTCTACCCATACAATCCTGACCACTCAGAATTCACCTCAGTTACAGTGAGCAGAAGGGCACCTACACTCAACAGGGCGAGGAACTTGGACCAGACCAGTCCATGAGAATGTGCAGGGACCAGGATGCACACCTGGCACTGGGGACTCCAATCCTGCCCCTCTCCGTGGTGACATGCCAAGGGGCTGATGGCAGGAGCAGTCTGTCTGGGCGCAGGCAAGAAAGGTGGTGTTGTCTGTAAGAATTTAAAAGCAAGAATAAAAATGACTAAACGCCAGGTTGCTTTCTCTTATCTGTCATCATCACCATCTACCAGCGATTCCGAACAACACTGGCCATAAGACCCTCCCTTCCCTCCACACAGTCAGCGCCCCCCACCCCCAGAAGTGTCACCACACCCCAGGCTTCGGTTCCATGTGCTGCTGCCATCGCGGTGGGCAGGACTGAAGGCACCCTTTCTGCCTTCGTGGGGATAACCCAGATTGACATTTTCGAAAAAACAAAAAGTTGAATAAAATCCCTCCGTCAACTCTATTTCTTCCCAGCCAAACTTCTTGAGAGTTGTCTCCGTTCCCCACCCTCATTTCCTTTCCTCCAAGTCACTTCTTCCTCCACCACAATCTGGCCTCCCACCTCCTCCCCACCAATAGCTCTAGACAAGGACATCACTACAGAGTGGTCCTCTCCGAGCCCGCCCCACCCCTTGTAGATGTTGCTTCCTCAATTCCCTTTCTCTTGAGGGTGGAATATTTCACACACACAGAAGAAGATATAAACACATAATAAATACATAAGACATTAAAAATATGATAAAGCAACCATGTACCACCATCATCCCCTTACTTTTCCTGACACTTTTACTACCAAAATAAAGCATGTCTAAACAATGTGTTCGGTTGCTTACCAAGGTTGGGGGATAGGGATTGGAACTAGTTGTCTTTGCTGGGGGGGGGGGCAGTTATCAATAATAATATTCAGAATTGCTGATAGACGGTGATCGTAAAAAGCAAACTGAGTTTTAGTTCATTTTCTTGTTTTCAGTTTCTTTGCAAATGATCTTTTCACTGCCTGCCCTTTCCAATTTGTACACCACTGAATACCTTTGTAAAATTCTGAACTTTGCACAGTGGTATCATGCTGTATGTATTCTTTAGTAATTTGTTTTGGTTCAATATTGTAATTTTGAGACCCTGTTGATGCATAGAGCTAGTTAATTCATTTTCACTGCTGTACAGCATCCCAATATATGAATATGCCATGTTCATAGGTATTCTTCTGGAGATGGCTTTTCTGGTTACTTCCAGGTCCTGTTATTACAAACACAGCTACTAGAAACATTCTTCTTTGTGGCTCTGGATAAAGAAGTGTAAAAAGATCTCTAGATTCTGTATCTAGAAGCAGAATAACTGAGTCATAGGGTGAGTTACTCTTGGCTTTACAAGATAATGCCAAACAGTTTTAAGTGGTTTTAACAATTTATACCTCCCACCTACAGGGTATGACTTACTCCTGCCCCACGTTCTTGCCAATAATTGGAATCATCAGACTTTGTTATTTTTCCCAATCTAGTGACACCTGATTATGTTTTAATGTGCAAATCCCTGATTACTAGTACAGTTGAATATTTTTTAATATATTCATTTGCCATTTGTATTTCCTCCTCTGAGAAATATTTTTTCAATGTATTTTGCCTGATTTCTTATTATCTTTTAATTGATTTGTAGTAGTTTCACACACACACACACACACACACACACACACACACATCTATTTGGGGAACAAATTCTTTGTTTGTTAGATGTGTTACAAGCATCTTCCTCTTTATGGCTTTTAGTTTCACTTTTTTTTTTTTTTTGGTGTTCTTTGATAAACAGAAGTTTTACGTTTTAATGAGATCAACTTTAGCAATATTAAAAAAATGTCTAGTATTTCTTTAGTGTCTTTTTTGCTGGTTTAAGAAACCTATCTTCCTCTGATGTTATAAAGATATTTTTCTATATTAATTTGCAAAAATGTGAAGTGTCGCTTAACCTACCTGATCTTAACTTTGGTATGGTATCAGGACAGAATTCAGTTTCATTTTTGCCACATATGGATAACCGATTGTTCCTACTAATTTACAATGTCACTATGTATCATCTCTGGGTCTATGTTGAGGCTCTGTGTTCAGCACCTGTCCTTGCCCGTCCTTGTTCAAACAGTACCTGTCTTACTCACTATAGCTTTATAAAGTACGTTGATACTTAGTTGAGCGAGTCCCCACCTTCTTCCTCTTAAAGAACGTCTTGGCTATTCTAGTCTCTTTGTATTACCATATTGTACAATCAGTTTGTTAAGATGCATGAAGAATTCAATGGACTTCTCATTTGAAATTAATGAGCATTATTATTAAAATTTGTATTCCTATGGATGAACAGAGTATAACTTTCCCCACACCTGGGTCTTCTTTAATGTGTTTTTTTTTTATATCTATCTAGCTATATATATATATACTCGTCAGGATAATTAGCACTTAGCTGCCCCAACAGGAAAAGCTCCAAATTTCAATGGTCTTACACAAGGAGGGTTTATTCCAGCTCAGGGAAAGCCCCCTGCAGGCCAGGCAGCCACTCTCCTCACTGATATCAGCTGGAACCCCTGGTGTCCAAGATGCTGTGGGAGGAGCAGAGGCAACTGGAAGAGGTGAGTGATCGTGGACCACTTCTGTCCAGCAGAGACATGCTTCACTTCCTCGCATGGTCTGTTGTCACTTGGCCATCTCGTAACCGCCAAGGAGGCTGTGGTACGTGAGGAAGCGTGTGGAATATTTGCTGGGCATTAACTGCCTCTCCCAAATCTTTCACATGGCTTTACAGTTCACGGCGGTCTGTACCTTTTGTTAGATTTATTCCTCATCCCTTGTTTTAATGTTGCGACCGCTAGTCGTATCTATTTGCTTTATGGAGGCTGAATTTTGACAAATGTACACAGTCCTGTAAGCAACCCAACAGTGAAGATCTAGAAAATGTCCTTCACTCCTCCGGAGCGTCGTGACCCTTTCCAGTCAACCCCTGCCCTCCCTCTCCTGGCCCCTGGTGGTCTGCCTCTGTCACTAACGTTTTGTTTTTTCTAGAAATTTCATATAAATGGAATGAATCATTAAATATGCCCCTCTTGCATCTGATTTCTTTCAATGAGTCTGAAGTTTTTAAGATCTGTGTGTGTCGTGTGCATTGTAGAGCAAACACTCCCTTTATGGAGATGCCACGATTGGCTTAGTCATTCACCAAATGTTGAACAATAGGATTGTTTCTAGTTTTGGGCCATGAAGAATAAGACTCCAGGGGTGCTTGGGTGGCTCAGTCAGTTAAGCATCCAGCTCTTGATTTTGGTTCAGGTCATGATCCCACAGTTTGTGGGTTCAAGCCCCCTGTCAGGCTCTGTGCTGACAGTGTGGAGGCTGCTTGGGATTCTCCCACTCCCTCTCTCTCAAAAAAAAATCAGTCAATCAATCAATCAATCAATCTCTTATGAACACTCAAATCCACTCAAATCCATGTGGACATGGATTTGCATTTATCTTGAATAAATATCCAGGAGTGACGCTGTTGGGTCATACGGTAAGTATATGTTTAACTTTCTAAGAAACTGCTAGAATATTTTTTTGAGCTGGAATACTGTCTTCCATTGCCATCCACCAGCAATTCTAGGAGAGTTTTGGTTACCACCCATCCTGGCAACACTTGATATTGTCAGTCTTTTATTTTTATCATCAAAAGTATGTGTAATGTTTATCTCCTAGTTTTGATTTGCATTTCCATAGTGGCTAAAGATGTTGAGCAGATTTTCAGGCCTTTATTTGCTACCCATATGTGTTGTTTGGTAAAGTGACTGTTCCAATCTTTATCCATTGGTTTTTACTGGGTCATTTTTTTTTTAAGTTTTCTTCATATTGAATTATAAATAATATATTCAGAATACAAGCCCTTTATAATATACATATTTTGTAAATATTTTCTCCCAGTTTTTGGCTTGCCTTTTAAATTTCTTAACCATGTCTTGAAAAGGTAAACATTTTTAATTTTGATGATGTTCAACTTACCAAATTTTTAAAAAAATGTTTATTTATTTTTGAGAGAGAGAGAGAGAGAGACAGAGCATTAGTGGCAGGCAGAGAGAGATGGAGACACAGAATCCGAAGCAGGCTCCAGGTTCTGAGGCTCCAGGTTCAATGCGGGGCTCGAACCCATGAACCATGAGATCATGACCTGAGCCAAGTCGGACCCTTACTGACTGAGCCACCCAGGCACCCCTCGAATTTTTCTTTTAAGATTTGTGCCTTTTGACAAGAGAGTAAAAGGGTACACTAGAAAATATTTACTTAACACAAAGGAAGGCAGTAACAGAGTAAGAGAAGGACAAAAAAAATAAAGACAGAAAACAAATAGCAAAATAACAAATGTAAATCTTACCTTATCAGCAGTTACATAAAATGTAAATACATTAAACAATCAAATTAAAAAGCAGAAACTGGTAGAATGAATAATAAAAGTATATAATTTTGATAGATAGATCTTAATGTATAATAAAATATAACTATATTATTTATGAATATATTAACATAATAAATTATATATAATACTATTTGTTGATATTATTTAATATATTAAATATGTCTCATATATATATAAAATCCAACTCTATGCTGTCTGTGAGAGCACACCTCATATTCAAATACACATGTAAGTTGAAAGGATATGAAAAGACACATCATACAAATTTTAGCCAAAAGGGAGCTGGAATGGCTATACTAATATGAGACAAAGTAGATTTTAAGACAAAATCGTTACTACAGATAAAAAATATTTTAGGGGAGGAGCCAAGATGGCAGAACAGCATGGAAGTTTTTTGTGTGTCTCGCGTCCTTGAAATACAGCCAGACCAACACTAAACCATCCTACACACCTAGAAAACCGATTGGAAGATTAACACAACAATCTGCACAACCTGAACCACAGAATTCAGCAGGTACGTGACACAAAGAGCTGAACTTGGGGGGCAAGAAGCCCTGCGGGCGGAGAGAGGATGGAGACTGCAGAGGGGGGGAGCATACGGGAAAAGCACCCCTCCCCAAAAGCAGCTGGAGAGAAAGTGGAAAATTGGAAACAGCCGCAGGGACTAAACTAAAAAGGGAGAAAGGAGAAAGGAGAGGGTTTAAATTCCATGAAGACTGTAAACAAGGGGAGCGCAAAGGCTGCAACTCCTCAGCTCCATACCTGGCGGTGCTCTGGTGGGAAAGGTGAATCCCCAGGAACAGAGTGGGGTCAGGGAGGTTCTCAGGCCACACGGGGAAAGCGGTTCCACTGCTGGAAGGACATTTGGTAGAGACTGTTGAAGCCACCTGGTCCCAGCAGACCCCAGAAGGCAGCCACATTCGCTGTGCTGGGACACGGTTGTTGAGGATGAAGCCTGGTGTCAGATGTGTGTTGCAATTTCCCATGGTCCCTGAAATGCTGAGGCTACACTGTCTTGCGATTTTTTTTGCCGGGGGTGGGGGGGTGGGGGGGGTGGGCTGGCACCTGGCCGCAGTCTGGGGCACTGGCAACAGCAGGGTCCAGCGGGCTTTCCTGGGTGCAGCTGACATTCGGCCATTGCTGATTCGGCCCTTGCTCCGTGAGACCCTCCCGCAGAGGGGCGGAGCGGGTCAAAGCCGCAGTCCTTCGGAGGTAAGGGGCCGGGGAGGACAGCTGCATCTGAGAAGAAACTTGGGAGAGAGGTACTGCCTGGGGCCTGGTCACAGAGAGTGGAAAAGCAGGGAGTGGATAAGAGCTGAAGATGAAGGACCGGTGCGCGATTGCTGATCTGGGAGAACAGACTCGTGGCTGGGTGGCGCCATTTTTCACCGCTCCAGCGCATGCGCTTGCGCATGCGCACCAACAAGCACCGCAACAATCTACCCCAGTAGGCTAGCAGCGCCATCTAGGGGAGGGTGGAGATGTTACACCGAGCTCTGCCCAACTGGGCCAAGTTCGCTCTTCAAGAACACAAACCTCACAGCCGGCTTAATTTATGGACTATAAAGAGCCAGTCCATGTATGGACTGACCTCTAGGGGAAAACAAAGCAACTTCAGTCCTACATCAATCTGTTAGCAGATTCATCTATTCAATTTTTTTTCTCTCTCTTTTTCCTTTTTCTCTTTGACAATTCTTTTCCTTTTCTTGAATACAGAAAGAGAAAAAACTCATTTTTATTAAAAATATCTGTCTTTAATTTTTATTACTATATTTTTTACTTTTGTGTAAGTTTTTTCAAATTCTACTTTACTTCCATCATTTTATCTTAGTCTACTTCACTGTATTCACCTTTTCAAATTTTCAAACAATTTCCTTTTTTCTTTCTTTTTTTCTTTCTCTTTTTCATTTCTTTTCTTTTTCTTGAATGCAGAAAGAGAAAAACTTCATTTTTACTTTCAATTTCTTTTTAAAATATTTTTATTTAATTTTTATTACTATATTTTTTGCTTCTATGTAATTTTTTTCAAATTCTATCTTACTCCCATCATTTTATTTCAGTCTACTACAGTGTATTCACTTTTTCAAATTTTCAAACGATTTCTTTTTTTTGTCTTTTCTTTTTTCTTTTTCATTTATTTTCTTTTTTATTAAATACAGAAAATGAAAAAATTCATATTTCTTTTTAATTTTTATTAAAAATATTTTTCTATAATTTTTTTCAACTATATTCTCTACTTTTGTGTACGTTAGTCTACTTTAGTGTATTCATTTTTTCAAATTCTCAAACGATTTCCTTTTTTTTTCTTTCTCTCACCCCCCCTTTTTTGTTTGTTTGTTTGCTTCTCTAATCTGTCAAACCACTTTCTACACCCAGACCAAAACACACCTACGATCTAGCATCATCTATTCGATTTGTGTGTGTGTGTATTTTTAATTTTTAATTGTAATATTTTTTAACTTTAATTTTTAATTTCAATTTTTCTACCTCATTAATTCTTTTTCTCCCTTCAAAATGACAAAATGAAGGAATTCACCCCCCAAAAAAGAGCATGAAGAAATGACAGCCAGGGATTTAACCAACACAGACACAAGCAAGATGTCTGAACCAGAATTTAGAATCACGATAATAAGAATACTAGCTGGAGTCGAAAATAGATTAGAATCCCTTTCTGCAGAGATAAAAGAAGTAAAAAATAGCCAGAATGAAATTAAAAATGCTATAGCTGAGCTGCAATCACGGATGGATGCAGCGGCAGCAAGGATGGACGAGGCAGAACAGAGAATCAGCAATATAGAGGACAAACTTATAGAGAATAACGAAGCAGAAAAAAAGAGGGAGATTAAGGCAAAAGAGCACGATTTAAGACTTAGAGAAATCAGTGACTCATTGAAAAGGAACAACATCAGAATCATAGGGGTTCCAGAGGAGGAAGAGAGAGAAATAGGGGTAGAAGGGTTATGTGAGCAAATCATAGTGGAAAACTTTCCTAACGTGGGGAAAGACACAGACATCAAAATCCAGGAAGCACAGAGGACCCCCCATTAGATTCAACAAAAACCTACCATTAACAAGGCATGTCATAGTCAAATTCACAAAATAGGCAAGGAGAGAATCATGAAAGCAGCAAGGGAAAAAAGTCTCTAACCTACAAGGAAAGACAGATCAGGTTTGCAGCAGACCTATCCACAGAAACTTGGCAGGCCAGAAAGGAGTGGCGGGATATATTCAGTGTGCTGAATCAGAAAAATATGCAGCCAAGAATTCTTTATCCAGCAAGGCTGTCATTCAAAATAGAAGAAGAGATAAAAAGTTTCCCAGACAAAAACTAAGGGAGTTTGTGACCACTAAACCAGCCCTGCAAGAAATCTTAAGGGGGACTCTCTGCTCTGAGGGGAGAAAAGATGAAAAAAAAAAAAAATATATATATATGCCAAAAGCAACAAAAGATTAGAAAGGACCAGAGAACACCACCAGAAACTCCAACTCTACAAGCATCATAATGGCAATAAATTCATATCTTTCAGTACTCACGCTAAATGTCAATGGACTCAATGTTCCAATCAAAAGACATAGGGTAACAGAATGGATAAGAAAACAAGACCCATCTATATGCTGTTTACAAGAGACCCACTTTAGACCTAAAGACACCTAGAGATTGAAAATAAGGGGATGGATCTGTCATGCTAATGGTCAACAAAAGAAAGCTGGAGTAGCCATACTTATATCAGACAATCTAGACTTTAAAATAAAGACTGTATGGGGCGCCTGGGTGGCTCAGTTGATTAAGTGTCCGACTTTGGCTCAGGTCATGATCTCACAGTCTGTGAGTTCCAGCCCCACATCGGCTCTGTGCTGACAGCTCAGAGCCTGGAGCCTGTTTTGGATTGTGTCTCCCTCTTTCTCTGACCCTCCCCTGTTCATGCTCTGTCTCTCTCTGTCTTAAAAATAAATAAATGTTAAAAAAATTAAAAAATAAATAAATAAAATAAAGAGTGTATCAAGAGATGCAGAAGGGCATTATATCATACTCAAGGGATCTATAGACCAAGAAGACCTAACAATTGTAAACATTTATGCGCCAAATGTGCGAGTACCCAAATATATAAATCAATTAATCACAAACATAAAAAAACTCATCAATAGCAATACCATAGTAGTAGGAGACTTCAACACTCCGCTCACAGCAATGGACAGATTAACTAATCAAAAAATCAACAAGGAAACAATGGCTTTGAATGACACATTGGACCAGATGGGCTTAACAGATATATTGAGAACATTTCATCCTAAAGCAGCAGAATATACATTCTTCTCCAGTGCACATGGAACGTTCTCCAGAATAGACCATATACTGGGACACAAATCAGCCCTATGTAAGTACAAAAAGATCGAGATCATACCGTGCATATTTTTAGGCCACAATGCTATGAAACTCGAAATCAACCACAAGAAAAAATTTGGAAATGTAACAAATACTTGGAGACTGAAGAACATCCTATTAAGGAATGAATGGGCTAACCAAGCAGTTAAAGAAGAAATTAAAAAGTATATGGAAGTCAATGAAAATGATAGCACCACAACCCAAAACCTCTGGGATGCAGCAAAGGCGGTCATAAGAGGAAAGTATATAGCAATTCAGGCCTTCCTAAAGAAGGAAGATCTCAGATACACAACCTAACCTTATGCCTTAAGGAGCTGGAAAAAGAACAGCAAATAAAACCCCAAACCAGCAGAAGACAGGAAATAATAAAGATTAGAGCAGAAATTAATGCTATCAAAACCAAAAAAAACCCCCCAAAAAACCAAAAAACCAACAACAGTAGAACAGATCAATGAAACCAGAAGCTGGTTCTTTGAAAGAATTAGCAAAATTGATAAACCACTAGCCAGTTTGACCAAGAAGAAAAAGGAAAGGACCCAAATATGCAAAATCAAGAATGAAAGAGGAGAAATCACAACCAACACAACAGAAATAAAAACAATAATAAGAGAATATTATGAGCAATTATATGCCAATAAAATGGGCAATCTGGAAAAAATGGACAAATTCCTAGAAACATATACACTACCAAAACTGAAACAGGAAGAAATAGAAAATTTGAACAGACCCATAACCAGTAAGGAAATAGAATTAGTAATCAAAAATCTGCCAAAAAATAAGAGTCCAGGGCCAGATGGCTTTCCAAGGGAATTCTACCAAACATTTAAGGAAGTTAACACCTATTCTCTCTTGAAACTGTTCTAAAAAATAGAAATGGAAGGAAAACTTCCAAACTCTTTCTATGAAGCCAGCATTACCCTGATTGCAAAACCAGACAGAGACCCCACTAAAAAGGAGAACTATAGACCAATTTTTCTGATGAACATGGATGCGAAAATCCTCAACAAGATATTAGCCAACCGGATCCAACAATACACTAAAAAATTATTCAGCACGACCAAGTGGGATTTATACCTGGGATGCAGGGCTGGTTCGATATCCACAAAACAATTAACATGATTCATCACATCAATAAAAGAAAGAACAAGAACCATATGATCCTCTCAATAGATGCAGAGAAAGCATTTGACAAAATACAGCATCCTTTCTTGACAAAAACCCTCAAGAAAGTAGGGATAGAAGGATCATAGCCTCGAGATGATAAAAGCCATACACGAGCGAACCAACGTTAATATCATCCTCAGTAGGGAAAAACTGAGAGCTTTCCCCCTAAGGTCAGGAGCAAGACAGGGATGTCCACTCTCACCACTGTTATTCGGCATAGTATTGGAAGTCTTAGCCTCTGCAATCAGACAACACAAAGAAATAAAAGGCATCCAGAGAGGAGGAAGATGGCGGCGTAGGAGGACGCTGGGCTCACCGCGTCCTGCTGATCACTTAGATTCCACCCACACCTGCCTTAATAACCCAGAAAACCACCAAGAGACTAGCAGAACGGACTCTCCAGAGCCAAACATAGACAAGAGGCCCACGGAAGAGGGTAGGAAGGGCAGAGAGGCGGTGCGTGCTACACGGACTGGCAGGAGGGAGCCGAGGCAGAGGGGCAGCCCGCCAGCAAAGCAGAGCCCCCGAGTCTGGCTTGCAAAAGCGGAGGGGCCAGACAGAGTGTGTTTGGACAGCAAGCGGGACTTAACATCTGGAAGGTTATAAGCTAACAGCTCTGCTCGGAGAGCAGGAGGGCTGGAGGACAACGGGAGGGAGAGTTGTTGAGCCCTGGACGACAGAGCTCAGCTTGGCAGGGAACAAAGGCACTCGCCAGCGCCATCTCCCTCACCCATCCCCCAGCCAAAATCCCAAAGGGAACCAGTTCCTGTCAGGGAACTTGCTTGCACCTCGCAAACACTGAACGCTGTGCTTCTGCGGATCCATCCCTCTAGTGGGTCTGACTTCCTCCCGCTGCCGCAGGGCCCCTCCCAAAGTGGATCTCTGAAGGAAAAGCTAGCTGAGCCTGCCCCTCCTGCCCCTGTGCACCTTGCCGATCCACCCAGCTAATATGCCAGATCCCCAGCACCACAAGCCTGGCAGGGTGCAAGTAGCCCAGATGGGCCACGCCACCCCACAGTGAATCTCGCCCCTAGGAGAGGGGAAGAGAAGGCACACACCAGTCTGACTGCGGCCCCGCCCACCAACGCAAGTTATTCAAGACAGCACAGGGGAAGTGCCCTGCAGTTCTGCACCACCCTAGGGACTATCCAAAATGACAAAATGGAAGAATTCCCCTCAAAAGAATCTCCAGGAAATAACAACAGCTAATGAACTGATCAAAAAGGATTTAAACAATGTAACAGAAAGTGAATTTAGAATAAATAAAATTTATTTATTTATTTAGTCATAATTAAATTAATTAAATTATAACTAAATTAAAATTTATTTATTTAGTCATAAAATTAATTGCTGGGCTTGAAAACAGTATACAGGACAGCAGAGAATCTATTGCTACAGAGATTAAGGGACTAAGGAACAGCCAGGAGGAGCTGCAAAATAAAATGGAGACAACCACAGCTCAGATTGAAGAGGCAGAGGAGAGAATAGGTGAATTGGAAGATAAAATTATGGAAAAAGAGGAAGCTGAGAAAAAGAGAGATAAAAAAATCCAGGAGTATGAGGGGAAAATTAGAGAACTAAGTGATGCACTAAAGAGAAATAATCTATGCATAATTGGTATTCCAGAGGAGGAAGAGAGAGGGAAAGGTGCTAAAGGTGTACTTGAAGAAATAATAGCTTAGAACTTCCTTGATCTGGGGAAGGAAAAAGGCATTGAAATCCAAGAGGCACAGAGAACTCCCTTCAGACGTAACTTGAATCAATCTTCTGCATGACATATCATAGTGAAACTGGCAAAATACAAGGATAAGGAGAAAATTCTGAAAGCAGCTAGGGATAAACGTGTTCTAACATATAAAGGGAGACCGATAAGACTCGTGATGGATCTCTCTACGGAAACTTGGCAGGCCAGAAAGGAATGGCAGAAAATCCTCACTGTGATGAACAGAAAAAATATGCAGCCGAGAATCCTTTATCCAGCAAATCTGTCATTTAGAATAGAAGGAGAGATAAAGGTCTTCCCAAACAAACAAAAACTGAAGGCATTCGTCACCACTAAACCAGCCCTACAAGAGATCCTAAGGGGGATCCTGTGAGACAAAGTACCAGAGACATCGCTACAAGCATGAAACCTACAGACATCACAATGACTCTAAACCCGTATCTTTCCATAATAACACTGAATGTAAATGGACTAAATGCGCCAACCAAAAGACATAGGGTATCAGAATGGATAAAAAAAAAAACAAGACCCATCTATTTGCTGTCTACAAGAGACTCATTTTAGACCTGAGGACACCTTCAGATTGAAAGTGAGGGGATGGAGAACTATTCATCATGCTACTGGAAGTCAAAAGAGAGCTGGAGTAGCCATACTTATATCAGACAAACTAGACTTTAAATTAAAGGCTGTAACAAGAGATGAAGAAGGGAATTATATAATAATTACAGGGTCTATCCATCAGGAAGAGCTAACAATTATAAATGTCTATGCGCCAAATACGGGAGCCCCCCAAAATATAAAACAATTACTCACAAACATAAGCAACCTTATTGATAAGAATGTGGTAATTGCAGGGGACTTTAACACCCCACTTACAACAATGGATAGATCATCTAGACACATGGTCAATAAAGAAACAAGGGCCCTGAATGATACATTGGATCAGATGGACTTGACAGATATATTTAGAACTCTGCATCCCAAAGCAACAGAATATACTATCTTCTCGAGTGCATATGGAACATTCTCCAACATAGATCACATTCTGGGTCACAAAACAGCCCTTCATAAGTATACAAGAATTGAGATCATACCATTCATACTTTCAGACCACAATGCTATGAAGCTTGAAATCAACCACAGGAAAAAGTCTGGAAAACCTCCAAAAGCATGGAGGTTAAAGAACAGCCTACTAAAGAATGAATGGGTCAACCAGTCAATTAGAGAAGAAATTTAAAAATATATGGAAACAAATGAAAATGAAAATACAACAATCCAAACACTTTGGGATGCAGCAAAGGCAGTCTTGAGAGGAAAATACATTGCAATCCAGGCCTATCTCAAGAAACAAGAAAAATCCCAAATACAAAATCTAACAGAACATCTAAAGGAAATAGAAGCAGAACAGCAAAGACACCCTAAGCCCAGAAGAAGAAGAGAAATAATAAATATTAGAGCAGAAATAAACAATATAGAATCTAAAAAAACTGTAGAGCAGATCAATGAAACCGAGAGTTGGTTTTTTGAAAAAATAAACAAAATTGATAAACCTGTAGCCAGGCTTCTCAAAAAGAAAAGGGAGATGACCCAAATAGATAAAATCATGACTGAAAATGGAATTATTACAACCAATCCCTCAGAAATACAAGCAATTATCAGGGAATACTATGAAAAACTATATGCCAACAAACTGGACAACCTGGAAGAAATGGACAAATTCCTAAACACCCACACACTTCCAAAACTCAATCAGGAGGAAATAGAAAGCTTGAACAGACCCATAACCAGCGAAGAAATTGAATCAGTTATCAAAAATCTCCCAACAAATAAGAGTCCAGGACCAGATGGCTTCCCAGGGGAGTTCTACCAGACGTTTAAAGCAGAGATAATACCTATCCTTCTCAAGCTATTCTAAAAAATAGAAAGGGAAGGAAAACTTCCAGACTCATTCTATGAAGCCAGTATTACTTTGATTCCTAAACCAGACAGAGACCCAGTAAAAAAAGAGAACTATAGGCCAATATCCCTGATGAATATGGATGCAAAAATTCTCAATTCTCAATAAGATACTAGCAAATCGAATTCAACAGCATATAAAAAGAATTATTCACCATGATCAAGTGGGATTCATTCCTGGGATGCAGGGCTGGTTCAACATTCACAAATCAATCAACGTGATACATCACATTAATAAAAGAAAAGATAAGAACCATATGATCCTGTCAATCGATGCAGAAAAAGCATTTGACAAAATTCAGCATCGTTTCTTAATAAAAACCCTCGAGAAAGTCGGGATAGAAGGAACATACTTACACATCATAAAAGCCATTTATGAAAAGCCCACAGCTAACATCATCCTCAATGGGGAAAAACTGAGAGCTTTTTCCCTGAGATCAGGAACACGACAGGGATGCCCACTCTCACTGCTGTTGTTTAACATAGTGTTGGAAGTTCCAGCATCAGCAATCAGACAACAAAAGGAAATCAAAGGCATCAAAATTGGCAAAGATGAAGTTAAGCTTTCACTTTTTGCAGATGACATGATATTATACATGGAAAGTCTGATAGACTCCACCAAAAGTCTACTAGAACTGATACATGAATTCAGCAAAGTTGCAGGATACAAAATCAATGTACAGAAATCAGTTGCATTCTTATACACTAATCATGAAGCAACAGAAAGACAAATAAAGAAACTGATCCCATTCACAATTGCACCAAGAAGCATAAAATACCTAGGGATAAATCTAACCAAAGATGTAAGAGATCTGTATGCTGAAAACTATAGAAAGCTTATGAAGGAAATTGAAGAAGATATAAAGAAATGGAAAAACATTCCGTGCTCATGGGTTGGAAGAATAAATATTGTCAAAATGTCAATACTACCCAAAGCTATCTACACATTCAATGCAATCCCAATCAAAATTGCACCAGCATTCTTCTCGAAGCTAGAACAAGCAATCCTAAAATTCATATGGAACCACAAAAGGCCCCAAATAGCCAAAGTAATTTTGAAGAAGAAGACCAAAGCAGGAGGCATCACAATCCCAGCCTCTACTCCAAAGCTGTCATCATCAAGACAGCATGGTATTGGCACAAAAACAGACACATAGACCAATGGAATAGAATAGAAACCCCAGAACTAGATCCACAAAAGTATGACCAACAAATCTTTGACAAAGGAGGAAAGAACATCCAATGGAAAAAAGACAGTCTCTTTAACAAATGGTGCTGGGAGACCTGGACAGCAACATGCAGAAGGTTGAAACTAGACCACTTTCTCACACCATTCACAAAAATAAACTGAAAATGGTTAAAGGACCTGAATGTGAGACAGGAAACCATCAAAACCCTAGAGGAGAAAACAGGAACAGACCTCTCTGACCTCAGCTGTAGCAATTTCTTACTTGACACATCCCCAAAGGCAAGGGAATTAAAAGTAAAAATGAACTATTGGGACGTCATATAAAAAGCTTCTGCACAGCAAAGGAAACAACCAAAAAAACTAAAAAGCAACCAATGGAATGGGAAAAGATACTTGCAAATGACATATTGGACAAAGGGCTAGTATCCAAAATCTATAAAGAGCTCACCAAACTCCACACCTGAAAAACAAATAATCCAGTGAAGAAATGGGCAGAAAACATGAATAGACACTTCTCTAAAGAAGACATCCGGATGGCCAACAGGCACATGAAAAGATGCTCAATGTCACTCCTCATCAGGGAAATACAAATCAAAACCACACTCAGATATCACCTCACGCCAGTCAGAGTGGCCAAAATGAACAAATCAGGAGACTATAGATGCTGGAGAGGATGTGGAGAAACAGGAACCCTCTTGCACTGTTGGTGGGAATGCAAACTGGTGTAGCTGCTCTGGAAAGCAGTGTGGAGGTTCCTCAGAAAATTAAAAATAGACCTACCCTATGACCCAGCAGTAGCACTGCTAGGAATTTACCCAAGGGATACAGGAGTACTGATGCATAGGGGCACTTGTACCCCAATGTTTATAGCAGCACTCTCAACAATAGCCAAATTATGGAAAGAGCCTAAATGTCCATCAACTGATGAATGGATAAAGAAATTGTGGTTTATATACACAATGGAGTACTACGTGGCAATGAGAAAAAATGAAATATGGCCCTTTGTAGCAACGTGGATGGAACTGGAGAGTGTCATGCTAAGTGAAATAAGCCATACAGAGAAAAACAGATACCATATGGTTTCACTCTTATGTGGATCCTGAGAAACTTAACAGGAACCCATGGGGGAGGGGAAGGAAAAAAAAAAAAAAGAGGTTAGAGTGGGAGAGAGCCAAAGCATAAGAGACTCTTAAAAACTGAGAACAAACTGAGGGTTGATGGGGGGTGGGAGGGAGGGGAGGGTGGGTGATGGTTATTGAGGAGGGCACCTTTTGGGATGAGCACTGGGTGTTGTATGGAAACCAATTTGACAATAACGTTTTTGTTTTTTTTTTTTTTTGTTTGTTTTTTTTTTGTTTTTTTTTTTTGTTTGTTTTTTTTTGTTTTGTTTTTTTTTTTTTTGTTTTTGAGACAGGGAGAGACAGAGCATGAACAGGGGAGGGTCAGAGAGAGGGAGACACAGAATCTGAAACAGGCTCCAGGCTCTGAGCTGTCAGCACAGAGCCCGACGCAGGGCTCGAACTCACGGACTGAGAGATCATGACCTGAGCTGAAGTTGGCCACTTAACCAACTGAGCCACCCAGGCGCCCCCCAATTTGACAATAAATTTCATATATTTAAAAAATAAAAAATAAAAATCTAACTTTATCTAAAAAAAAAAATAATAAAAGGCATCCAAATAGGCCAGGGGGAGGTCAAACTTTCACTCTTCGCAGATGACATGATACTCCATAGAGAAAACCCAAAAGATTCCACGAAAAAACTGCTAGAACTGATTCATGAATTCAGCAAAGTTGCAGGATATAAAATCAATGCACAAAAAATAGGTTGCATTCCTATACACCAACAATGAAGAGACAGAAAGAGAAATCAAGGAATCAATCCCATTTATAGTTGCACCAAAAACCATAAAATACCTAGGAATAAATCTAACCAAAGAGGTGAAAAATTTATACACTGAAAACTATAGAAAGCTGATGAAAGAAACTGAAGACACAAAAAAATGGAAAAAGATTCCATGCTCCTGGATAGGAAGAACAAATATTGTTAAAATGTCTATACTACCCAAAGCAATCTACATATTCAACATGATCCCTATCAAAGTGACACCAGCATTCTTCACAGAGCTAGAACAAATAATCCTAAAATTTGTATGGAACCACAAAAGACCCCGAATAGCCAAAGCAATCTTGAAAAAGAAAACCAAAGCAGGAGGCATCACAATCCCAGACCTCAAGCTATACTACAAAGCTGTAATCATCAAGACAGTATGGTACTGGCATAAGAACAGACACTCTGATCAATGAAATAGAATAGAGAACCCAGAAATGGACCCACAAACGTATGGGCAACTAATCTTTGACAAAGCAGGGAAGAATATCCAGTGGAATAAAGAGAGTCTCTTCAGCAAGTGGTGCTGGGAAAACTGGACAGCGACATGCAGAAGAATGAACCTGGACCACTTTCTTACACCAGACACAAAAATAAACTCAAAGTGGATGAAAGACCTCAATGTAAGACAGGAAGCCGTCAAAATCATCGAGGAGAAAGCAGGCAAAAACCTCTTTGATCTTGCCCGTAGCAACTTCTTGCTCAACACGTCTCCAGAGGCAAGGGAAACAAAGGCAAAAATGAACTACTGGGACCTCATCAAAATAAAAAGCTTCTGCACAGTGAAAGAAACAATCAGCAAAACTAAAAGGCAACCGACAGAATGGGAGAAGATATTTGCAAGTGACATATCAGATAAAGGGTTAGTATCCAAAATCTACAAAGAACTTATCAAACTCAATACTCAAAAAACAAATAATCCAGTGAAGAAATGGGCAAAAGACATGAATAGACACTTTTCCAAAGAAGCCATCCAGATGGCCAACCGACACATGAAAAAATGCTCCACGTCACTCATCATCAGGGAAATACAAATCAAAATCACAATGAGATACCACCTTATACCTGTCACAATGGCTAACATTAACAACTCAGGCAACAACAGATGTTGGCGACGATGAGGAGAAAGAGGATTTCTTTTGCATTGTTGGTGGGAATGCAAGCTGGTGCAGCCACTCTGGAAAACAGTATGGAGGTTCCTCAAAAAACTAAAAATAGAACTACCCTACGACCCAGCAATTGCACTACTAAGCATTTATCCAAGGGATACAGGTGTGCTGTTTCGAAGGGACACATGCACCCCAATGTTTATAGCAGCACTATCAACAATAGCCAAAGTATGGAAAGAGCCCAAATGTCCATCGATGGATGAATGGGGAAAGAAAATGTGGTATACATATACAATGGAGCATTACTCAGCAAACAAAAAGAATGAAATCTTGCCATTTGCAACTACGTGGATGGAATTGGAGGGTATTATGCTAAGTGAAATTGGTCAGAGAAAGACAAAAATCATATGACTTCACTCATATAAAGACTTTAAGAGACAAAACAGATGAACATAAGGGAAGGGAAACAAAAATAATATAAAAACAGGGAGGGGAACAAAACAAAAGAGACTCATAAATATGGAGAACAAACTGAGAGTTGCTGGAGGGGCTGTGGGGGGGGGGTGGGCTAAATGGGTAAGGGGCACTAAGGAATCTACTGAAATCATTGCTTCACTATATACTAATTTGGATGTAAATTTTAAAAAATAAAAAATAAAGTTAAAAAATATTTTAAAATGATAAAAGGGTCAATCTATAGAGAACATTTAACAATTATAAACATATATACACCTGTCAACAGAGCCACAAATGCATGAAGCAAAACTGACACAATGGAAGGGAGAAATAGATAATAATAGTTGTAGTCTTTATTTTTTTTTAATTTTTTTTAAATTTTTTTTAACGTTTTATTTATTTTTGAGACAGAGAGAGACAGAGCATGAATGGGGGAGGGGCAGAGAGAGAGGGAGACACAGAATTGCAAGCAGGCTCCAGGCTCTGAGCCATCAGGCCAGAGCCCGACGCGGGGCTCGAACTCACGGACCGCAAGATCGTGACCTGAGCTGAAGTCGGCCGCTTAACCGACTGAGCCACCCAGGCGCCCCAATAGTTGTAGTCTTTAAAACTTTAAAATACTTTAAATGTAGTATTTCAATAATGGGTAGAACAACTGGATCAGCAAGGCAATTGAAAATTTGAGCAATACAAACCAATTAGACCTCATAGGCATCTAGAATACCCCACCTAACAGGAGCAAAATATATATTTTTCTCAAGTGCCTATGGAACATTCTGTAGGATAGATCATCCCAATAAATTTAAAAGAATTGAAATCAGGGGCGCCTGGGTAACTCAGTCGGTTGAGCGTCCGACTTTGGCTCAGGTCGTGGTTCACAAGTTTGAGCCCTGCGTTGGGCTCTGTGCTGACAGCTCAGAGCCTGGATCCTGCTTTGGATTCTGTGTCTCCCTCTCTCTCTGACCCTCCCCTGTTCATGCTTTGTCTCTCTCTGTCTCAAAAATAAATAAAACATTAAAAAAATGAAAAAAAAATTTTAAAAGAAATTCATGCCAAAGAAATTTGCAACATTTGCAAATATAAAAATTAAACAATTTTTATTGTTTAATTAACAATAAACAATTAAACAATACACTTCTAAAGAACAAAAGGGTCAAAGAAGAAATCACAAAGAATATTAGAAAGTAAATTGAGATGAATGGAAACAAAACCCCAAAACTTACAAAACAAAATCCCAAAACATATGGGGCGCAACAAAACTAGTGCTCAGAGAGAAATTTATAGCAAACGAGCTCCTATATATAAAAAAGATCTTAGATCAAAAAATAAGCTGAACATTCACCTTAGGAAAGTAGGAAAATAAAAGCAAAGTAAACAAATCAAATAGAAGGAAGGAGATAATGAATGATT
This sequence comes from Panthera tigris, assembly GCF_018350195.1. Lineage (NCBI taxonomy): Eukaryota > Metazoa > Chordata > Mammalia > Carnivora > Felidae > Panthera > Panthera tigris. The sequence goes on from NC_056665.1 coordinate 32,721,883, forward strand.
AAGTACTAAATAATAAATAATTAGAGCAGAAATAAATGCAATGTAGAAAAATGATACAGTCAGCAAAACCAAAAGATGGTTCTTTGCAGAGATCAGTGAAATTGACAAATTTTCATTTTGACAACTGACCTTGTTGGAGACTATAAGGCAACTGAGTCCATTTCCAAAATGAGGTAATAGTTTGTATCCATTCTCTTTGCAAGATGCACATGCCTTCCTATAAAGTGGGTATAATAGTAGTAACGTGATGTTGACACGCTCAGCAGAGACGGTATTCCCCCCACCCCTGGTAATTATGGCTCTGGCATAGAATTGCCATTTTGAAACTTCCCACATAACATTTTTTTTTTTAATTTCTGTGAACAAACTTGAACTCACTCGTTTCTTTGATCTGACAATCAATAACGTTCACAACGATCTGTTTCAAGGGAAGTTTTCACAGGCAAATGTTACACGTTTACCTCATTTGGGACTTGGCATCAAATTAACCCTGTTAATTCTGTATCAAAGAAAATAAACTCACTACTTGCATTTTTTTTTAAAAAGCCAGACTGCCAAAAAACAGAGAAGAGAGTGAGAAAGCAAGAGACTCAAAATACTAACAGGAAGGAAAGAAGGGCTATTACTACCAACCTTTAAGAAGTACAAAGGAAAATAGGAGAACACTGTATATGAATGGCTGTTTGCCAACAAATTCGATAACACTGAGAAATTGGGCAAATTCTTAAAAACACACAAACTACCGAAACCAAATCAAGAAGAAATAGAGAGGGGCAGCTGGGTGGCTCAGTCGGTAAAACATCTGACTGCAGCTCAAGTCATGATCTCATGGCTCGTGAGTTTGAGCCCCGCGTTGGGCTCTGTGCTGACAGCTCAGAGTCTGGAGCCTGCTTCAGATTCTGTGTCTCTCTCTCTCTCTGCCCCTCCCCTGCTCATGTTCTGTCTCTCTCAAAAAACAAACATTAAAAAAAAGAAGAAGAAGAAATAGAGAATCTGAATAGATCTATAATAAGTAGGGAGATTAAATTAGTAATAAAACTTCCCATAAAGAAAAGTCCAGGACCAGAGGACCTCAATGGAGAATTCTACCAAATGTTTAAAGAACAATTAACACCAATCCTTCAAAGTAGAAGAGGAGTAAGTTTTCCTTCTGTGTGTTAGTCTAGAATGTTCTTTAGCCGGTTCTCCTGCCAGGTCCCAGGCAACTAGTTTGATCCATCATTTTGCCTTCACGAGTAGATTTTCCTGTCCTCTTTCAGAAAGCTGCCCAGAATTCTAAGACCTGGGTTTTGAGTTTCTGAAAGGAACCCCACCTTATTCTTAACTCACCAGGGCTGCCCTCCACCTGTGGTACCTGGCCAACCAAACCCAGCTCGACGGGGCCCAGAATCACCCTTGCAGTGTTCCAGGGACTATGGGGAGGGCGGGACCAGCTCTGTCATCTTCCATACCCTCTGCTCCGGCCTGCCGGGACTCCAGCCCTTAATCCGATGGCAGCGGGCTGAGCACAGTCCTAGAGGCTCCAGCCTCAGCAGGAAACGGGATGGCTGGGATGTGTGTCCCTCTAGATCTTCCGACGGCCACATGAAGGGCGCAGCTGCCCAGGTCTGCAGTGGCTCCTTCTCCCTCCAGATAGATGGGCTCATGGTATTTCCCATACTCACCTCAGCCTTGCCTCCTCTGCGAAACCTGTGTATGCTCCCAGGATGAGTCAGGGTGCTGCCAGCACTGGGCCACGGTAACTTCAGTCCATCTTCCTCAGGAAAGTTCAGTCAGTGAACACCTACAGTGTGTTAGGCCCTGGGGTGGGGGATCCAAAAACTAGCATGATCATTTTCCCCGGGGAGTTCACAGTGTATTGGATGAGACAGAAATAGGAATGAGAACAGAGGACCGGGTGGTTAGGCCGGGTCCTTAAAGACGAATGGAAATTCACTAGCCAGGGAAAGCCAGCAGTGATGGTAGTGGGTAGGGTGGTGATTTGAGGCAAAGGGAATGGTACAGAGGTTGGACGGCGTGGCTTATTCTATAAGTGCAAATTGTTCTCTAACGCTAGGGCCACGTGTGGGCGAGAGGACAGACTGAGGGGCAAATAAATGTGAAGAGGCGAACAGGGCCGCACTGGTCTCTTTTCCGCAGGGCAGGTGACGGGAAAGAGAACATATGGTGTTGAGCAGGGGAGAGAGGCCAGATTTGAGTTAGAAAAATCACCCCTATCGTCGTGTGGAGGCTGGACTGCCGGTGAGGCAGAGGCAGGGGTGTGGGCCAGGAATTTGCCCAACACACAACAAAGAGGAGCCACTTTGGGGGGCATTTGAGAGCCGCAGGACTAGCTGAGCAACGTGCTTTGGTGAGGAGGGAAGAGTTTAGAATGGCTCCCACGTTTCTCCCTTGGGAGACCAGGGTCAGAGAAGGCAGACCCACTGGGGAAGAGCAGGCACCGAGCATACATCCCTGTGTCAGGTGACAGGGAGTGGCTCCAGGACGCTGACGGACAGTGTGGAAATCTCTGATCGCAACCCAGACTCCAGCTGAGGTCAGCCTGCCTCTTAAAATCTGAACAAAGCTGATTGGCATTCACATCTCTTGACCTGTGAAAGGTCTCGTGCCCTCCCCTCTGCCCCCTGGATTTCTGCGAATTCTCAGGTTTAGATTCTTTTGGTCATTTCTGGCTCTGGGCTCTTGTTTCTGGTGAGCCAATCCCATTTATGGTCACCCCCACCATGCCTGATTTGTGGTCTGTCCATCACTGTGTTGGCCCACATGCCCCTTTCTGTGCTGGGGGGAAACCAGTAACTCATGCCAGGATACACATGGCAGATGTCATGCAGAATTTGGGGAGTTGGAGGGGGTTTGTGTCCTAGTTGCGCAAGGAGCAAACAGCATTAAATTACCTCTCGGATCTTCCCATTTGAAAATGCCCTTTTGGGTACCTCGAGGGCAGCCATTTCCCACTGGGGGTAACTTCCCACCTCGCCCCTCACTCTCTCAACATCTTGTTGATTATACATGCTGCCAGCACACCTCCCCCCCACTCCATTATTTTGGGAAATTCTGAATTCCTCTTCCTTTATAGTGCAGCAAGAGCCCCCTCTAACCCCTTCTCAGCTCAGCTCCAGGCCTACCTTGTCATTTCCAAAACCCATCAAGTCCCTAGTTGAGTAAAAGAGTATCTTGAGATGAACATCATCCACTCTGCTTAGAGAGCAATTGTTTTGAGTAGCACTTTTTCAATGTGTTTTTAAAATATCATGAATACTTTAAAAAGTATTACTACATACTTTTGAAAGATTATGAAAACTAGAAAGTATTGTTTCCCTTCAATTAGTCTCTCCCCCCTCTTCTCCCAGCTTTCCTGGTGAACCCCCTCTGGAAACCCAAGGGGAAGAGTCACGCCTGCTGTCTGGGGCCCCTCTTGGCTCTCTGCTTCTTTACCCCTGCCCATGCCCCCATCTCCATTAATCTGTTGGCATGTTCAGGGATATTCTCCAGTCTCTCGTGATGATATCACACCCCTAGCAGAAGATGGCTGAAACTGGAGAGGCCGATGCACTGGGGAGAGAGGGTACTTCTTCATGTAGAGTCTTGCTCACAATGTTCATCTTAGAGCCAATCTGGAGGACACCCTTGCCCTAGTTCCCAGTACCTCGTTGGTCACCGTGGCATCAGCATCTTTACTTAGGACTGCCAGGCAGACAGGTGTTCTCTTTCAAGTTCAGCCCAGGACACCACAGGGCCATGTCTGCTGGAACGGTAGGGTCCTGGCACCAGTAACGAGAGACCTATTAGGACCCCTCCAAAGGAGGGGTGGGGTGGTGTTTGTGTGGGAAGCCTTCCAACATCCTCTATGCCGTGAGTCCTCATGATTATCTGTCCATCCATCCAGGAAACAAGCATCTGTTGTTGTCAGAAACTTCTCCTGACATCAGGAGAAGAGTAATAATCCGTCCCCACTGAGTTCACCGTCCAGTGGGGAAAGACTCAAACTGATAAAACGTGCCAAGAGCTCCCTCTAGGGAGACAGAGGAGGGCCAGCACTGGTGGAACAGGAGCATTGGTAGAGAGGACGGTCCATGTGCAATGCCTACACACTGTCTCACAGCAGGTTTCTGTGGCTAGAATCCTGGGAGCATGAGGTGATGGAAGCCTTGCCCGGGAGGCTGAGCGGACCGGCATAGACCTTAGCCCTGAGAGCTCAGACTCCATCCTGAGGCTGCTAATGGGAAGGATGAGATTTGCGTATCATAAGGTGCACCTGGCAGCAGAGCAGAAGCAGTGCTGACGTCAGAGCAGTTGGTAAGGACGCTGGGCTCCGTATCCCTTACGCCATTGCCAAGTTCACGGAGGGGAGGGCCTGTGGCTGTTGTGTTCACCCTTATTCCAAGCCCAGACCTTCGTGTACCATGAGAGACCTCACAGCTTTACGGACTGAATGTTTATGCCCCCAGGTTCATATACTGAAACGCTAATTCCCAATGAATTCTTTGAAGGTGGGGCCTTTGGGAGGTGATTAGGTCACAGGGTGGAGTCCCGTGAGTGGGACCAGTGCTCTTAGAAGAGCCCCCAGATGCTCCCTTGCCCCTCCTCCTTGTGAGGACACAGCGAGATGGCATCTGTGAACCAAGAAGCAGGTCCTCGCCAGACACAGCATCTGTTCTACCTTGAGCTTCCCAGCGTCCAGAATAGTGAGAAATAATTGTCTGCTGTTTATGTCCTCTAGTCTGCGGTATTTTTGTTACAGTAGCCTAAGCTAAGAGCCAGGGTGGAGACTGAGAGTGAGGTTGCCTGGGAAAGGTGGGGCTCCTAGTGGACGCTGCCTCTCGTGTCACAAAGTCCATGAGAGGCAGGGCAGGAGGGGAGGGCGCAGGTCTGCAGGGTGCTCAGTGTGCCCGAGGACGCTGCCACATCAGTGACCTGGCCTTTACACACCCTCCGGGGGCGGCTGCACTTCTCTGCTGGGGCCACTTGGCCCTTTGGACCAGCTGTCACCTCCCATTCTTCAGGTTGCTCCTCCCTGCAGGGCAGCAAAGCGGGGGGGGGGGGGTTGGTGGTGTCGGGGACAGGGACAGGACTCCCGTTCAGGGCTGGTGGACAACCCTACCACTGCCTGCAGTCTCCTGGCTCACCTGCCACACCTCCCTGCGTGCCCTGAACAACTCCTGCCTTTGAGGTGGTGAGGGAAACGGTAAAGTCATTTTGGGGCAGGGAACAGGGGACCCCGCAGTTCTGTTTTCTCCAGGAAAAACACTCTTTGACCACACCAGAGTTTGATTGGATTAAAAAAGTGTATTGGATTTCCAATACTAAATAAAAACATGAAATTTTTTTTTAAAAAGCCATAGAGTTTACAGCATCAACTACAGAAAAGGCCAAACAAGTGTGTACAGAGACTAGTCCCCAGCAGTCCTCCAGGCCCCCCTCCAGCAGGCGACAAGGCAACAGACACATGTGTTCCAAATCCTCCTGAAGGAAGCTGCTGAACAGCAGCTCAACTAGACATTACAAGACACACAATGGTTTAATTGCAAAAATCACAGGAAAATGTAAGAAAATGTATTAAATTGTGAAAAGGTGCAATACAGAATAGCTTTCCTTTTTAATTTTAAAAAATCCCCCAACTTTGAACAGTTATTTTATTTAAAAATAGGCCCCGCCCCCCCCCCCCCCCCCCCCCGCCCCAGCTCTGTGGCAGTATCCAGGTTCCAAGGCCCTGAGGTAACACGAGTGTCAGGGTTCACGGGAGGGAATGCCCCGAATACCGAGCACGTTTCTTTGGGCAAAAGGTAAGACAGTTTCTGGGGAATCTAGCCCTCCTGGTGTCCAGAGTGCTCTGAGTGCTCTGTTCAGGATCAGTTGAAGTGCACTGGTTTTCCAGAATCCCGCCTGGCACTGCCCTCCACGACAGGCCGGCACGGTGGCGGGAGTTCCGGCATTGCACTTTTCATTGCCCCCCAAATAATAAATACAAAGAGTTCATCTTCTAAAAAAGCAAATATGTGTTAAGACCTAAAAAAGGAGAAGTGACCAATGTACAAAGGCAAGTGGGGTGCCTGCAGGGCCAAGGCGGGTAGGCTGGGCGCCCCCTGGTGGTCTCAGCCAGCTGAACTCTTCTTGGCTACAGAACCAAAGCCTGATGCTCCTATACTGCCTTCCACACTGTCTTCCGGGGAGTGGTAGGGAGTAGGGGAAGATGCTTGAGGGTCAGTCCTGTGTTTTGTCGGAATAGATTCTCAATAGTAAAAAACAAAACAAAACAAAACAAAACAAAACAAAAGAAAAAATAAAACAAAAAACCCAAAAAACCCACCTCAGCTCCTTACCTTTTTAAGACAAAGAACATGAGAACTGTTGGCAAAGGCAAAGGCTTCTGTGTATGTGGCTGGGCCTCTCAGCATTACTTCACCAACCTCCTGCTACCCTGTTCTAATTAGGGGCTTCACTGAGCTGCTGGGATGGAGGAGGGGGCAGCCGCCTCCTCTGTCCCTTTCCGCTGTCCCTGTCCCGTTATCTACAATGTTCAGAAAGGAGAGCTTCAAGGGTGCTACAGCCCCTGCCTGCCTCATCCTGGGAATGCTTTTCCTAAGCGGCTCTGAAACACGGCAGCGAGAGCCAGGCTGGCTGAGGACAGGAGCTAGAGAGAAGCAAGGAGTCCTGTGTGGAGACAAAGTTCCTTCCTTCACCTCTGGCCTCCCCCAGGGAACACATGATAACAGCAGGAAAGGGACTCCATCTTTTCCCCTGATTTCCCAGGAACAGGCTTGGGCTCTTGTCCTGTTCCGGCATCACTCCTGTAGCTGGAAATATGGCACTGGCGCCTCAGCATGGACATTCTTATCAGGATATGACCAAGACATCAGGGCAGCTAAGTTCTCGAACTCACCTATTGCACAGAAGAATTTTTTTTTTAAACTAGATCCAAACGAAACTCCAGTTGCAACTTAGTGACAATAGAGATGGACATGCCAGGAAAGGACAATAAAGAAGATGCTTCCATTCTCTGCAGGCTTCTGGAAGAAAGTACATCGACTGAAACATTCACAGACCTCAGCAGCCCCGCCATTTCCTATTCCCAACCCCCCAGCCCACCCCCACCCCAATACTTTGAAACTGCACAGAAAGCAACAAACAAGTCTTTTCAATGTTACATTTCATTCAAATAGATCTGTAATCTCACAGTGATGAGAGGAGAAAGTCAGGCCTTTAATAATTATAATAAAAAAATAATAAAAAAGCTTACAAACAGCAATGCAACATTTCCTCCCCCCTCAAAGTGATGGATTAACAGCTGGTAGAGGATGCAATGACTTGGAATTCAAAAATAAAAACAAAAACAAAAAACAAGCCAACCCCTGGAACAACCCACACTGTCAATGACTTTCCATACATAATTCAAACAAGCAGTCAAACGTCAACCACTTGTGGAGAACACCATGGACTCCCTTGGTTTTTGATAGTGTTTTTCTTTTGAAGGTAAAATAAAATAGGACACAAATAAAATTGTACATAAATGCCAATGTCTACACTCCATAGAGGCGATGCAGTCGCAGCACGAAGACACAGCCTGACCACAAAGTGAAATGTAGGTCGTCGCACTTCTTGCCTCTTCCCTGGACACAAAATTTTGGCCCATGGTGCCCAGTCCTGCAGGGTGTTGGCAGGCAAAGGGAAGCCGCCTCGACACAGGCTTCTTCCAGGCTGACCAGGAGAAGGCAGGTGGCCATGCCCGGAGCCAGCCCCACACAGGGGCGCTGACCGGTCTGCTTGCTCGCTCTGTGTTCTCAAGTGCTGTCCTCACGTGCTCTGTACAATCCTTGCTTTCCAGGCTCCGTCCCAAGACTTCTAGACCCAGGTCTGCAGTCATGTCCTGGGGAAGGTCGTCATGCTGTCGTGATGGCGTTTAGGTCCTTCATTAGTCCTTCCAGGTGGGCCATCTCTTTGGTCAGCTCATCTGGTTCATAGCTCTGCAACAAAGAGAAAGCAGATAAACCCTCAGCATGCTTCCCGGCTCAGAGGAGATGCTCAGTGTACATGTGCTCAATGAATGAGTGCATCTGCTTCACACTTCTGGGCCAGCACCGAGTGTCAGTGTGACCAGCACACTCGCAGGTTGCGGGACATGCACCTAGACATCGTGGCTGGGCTGGTGGCCCAGGAACTTACACTCTCGGAGTCTTCCAGCATCCTCGTGGTCTCCTGCACTTCAGGGGCACTGGGAACCACCACTGGCATAGGAGGCCGGCTCCTTCCTAAAGTCCCAATGGAGGCTGTCTTCACCGAGTGAATGTGATGGTTCAGAGCTGAGGGGGAAAGCACACCATCAGGTGTATGGCTGAGCCCGCTCCCCCCATTCCGCACCCAGGCAACTAAGGTCCAAATGCTGCTTCTGGGTGAGGGGCGCACCCAGACCCAGTGCACAGATCGGGCTCTGAAAAGGCTGCACTAGATGGAAGGAGGGAGAAAGTGTGGCATCTCAGAGGCCAGAGAAAATACTCCATTTGGCTTTGGAAAACTAATCTACTCCTATGGTTTTCAAAGCGTCACCACACCTTGGTGTATCCATGGAATCCTTGTGGGATGTCCAGGAGGTCAAAATTCTTTTCAAAATAATATGAAGACATTTTTCACCTTTGCACTCAGGGTATGAAAGCAGTGGGTAAAACTATTGGAGCCTTAGCACAAATTGAGGCAGTGGCACCAAACTGTAAGTCATCAGCTGACACCCCTTGCAATGAAAAAAACAAAACAGTTTGACTGTTTCATTAAGATCATCCTTAATGAAGTAGTAAAAATTATTTTATTAAATCTCAACTTGATTACACATCTTTTCAATATTCTATGTGACAAGATGGAAAGTCTGCATAAAGAACTCCTGCTATATATTCAAGGATGGTGGCTGTTTCGAGTCCGGCATTTGTGACAGCTTGAGTTACAAGCGCAATTGTTGCTTTTATCATGAAACACCGTTAGTCCAAAGAAAGGCAAACCAGTTATTCAGACTTGAGCGTTTGTAGAAATTTTCTAGAAAGTACAAAAAGCTGGTCACTTCAAGAGAAACAATGGACAGTAGTTACTGCTAGCGATAAAATTTAAGTTTCAAGTGAAAATTAGAATCCTGAAAAACTTGTGTCTGCCACCATGAGCTTCAGAGCCTCCCAATACTTACAGCCTTTGGGGATATTAATAAATGTATTTTTAGATATTGTATAAAGAAATAAGTCAAGACTTGGAGGATCTGTATAACTTACTGAACCAGTATTTTCCAAATGACTAATGTGTGATGTTTGATATCAGGCACTCAAAGAACAAGATAGATGGATTTTAATGGAACAGAGTACGAACAGTTCATGGGTATGGTTTCTGATTCCACATTACAAACAAACCTGTAAGAAACTACAACTTCTTGCATTTTGCTATAGTATCAAAAAAGAATATCCCGTTATCTGAAATAATACTCTTCCCTTTTCCAACTTATCTGAGGCCAAGGTTTTCTTATATTTCAACCAAAATAACATACTGCAACAGACTGAGTGCAGAAGTAGGTATGAGAATCCAGCTACATTCTATTAAGCTAGACATTACAGAGATTTGCAAAAACAGAAGACAATGTCACTTTTCTCACTGTAGTTTTGTTTTGAGAAGTTATTTTTCAGAAAAATAAGCTATCTTCATATGATAGATTTATTGCTATTCTTAAATGCATTAATAAAATAGTTTAAAATGTTCTGAGTTTTAATTTCTAATATAGTAAATTATAGACAGATAGAGCCCATGTGAAGAAAAGTTCTCTCGGGGAGCCTGGGTGGCTCAGTCGGTTGAACGTCCGACTTCGGCTCAGGTCATGATCTCACGGCTCGTGAGTTTGAGCCCCATGTCGGGCTCTGTGCTGACAGCTCAGAGCCTGGAGCCTGCTTCCGATTCTGTGTCTCCCTCTCTCTCTGCCCCTAACCCACTCACATTCTGTCTCTGTCTCTCTCAAAAATAAATAAACATTAAAAAAAATTTCTTTTAATGAAAAAAAAAAAAAGAAAAGAAAAGCTCTCTCATGGTCTCAATAGTTTTTAAGAGTATAAAGGGATCCTGAGACCAAAAAGCTTGAAAACCACTGACTTATTCTAAAACAAACCATCGTAACAGATAATAATGCGGAGAAGTGGGGAAAAGCATGCTTTTCAGGTCAGGGGACTTTGTTGGGCCACGTGAACCTAGGGAATACAGACTTCCCATCCAAAGGGTCCCCTGGCTTCCGTGTCTTGGCCTCCCTGATCCTTCTCTAGATTGTAGGAACCCTACAGGATGATGCACTTCTGGGAAACTGAATGGATTAGATCTGTTGCCCATACCCATGGCCACTGGGTTTTACCATCAAGGATTCTGCACCCAAAACACAATTTGAAAAGTCAGCCCTCACTCCTCACCAAATTATTCTCTGGTTCATACGCATTCCCCAAGGAGGGGAGCCCATGTACTTCCTGAGAGGGGCAATGACTTCCGGCTACTCTAAATTGCTAGGATAAGCTTGGAAGATACTTGCTTTGTTATTTTCAAAGAAGTGACTTTTGCCATAAGCCAGAGCCAAAGGGCCCCTCCAGTGGTGCTGCCGCCCTCACTCACCTTGCTGGGATAGTAATGGTGTGCTTGGCAACGCGGGATCATAGGTGGGAGGACCTGGGGGCGGGATTGCCGGCACAGCAAAGCTCTTCAATGGGTGGGAAGGGCGAACGTGGGCTGTAGGAAGACTCTGGCCTGAATCTTCCTCTTGGGAGCTGGCCAAGTAAGAGGAACTGGTAGCACCTTCAGGATCCTGGTGATCAGTACAGCATGTTTGAGACGAGGAGGCTGGCATGGTGTCAGTGCTGGGGGTATTTCGAACGGATTCTACAGCAGGAAAGTCTAAATGTTAGCATTTCTTCTACCATGAAACATACGCACATACCGGGGTTCTGGCTACTTCTAAGGGCCCCTGAAACCAGTTCAATAAGCACTTAGGATCAGTGCTAGTCCAAGGGAAGATGGTTTAGCACTACTGACAAGGCCAGGTAGGAATGGACTAACCTAAGAGAGTCCCAAAGAATTCTGTCAACCAGCCGCTCTGCTGGAACCTTCTCACCTACACAGCTAAGTGGTCACAATTTTACAGATTTAAAGTTCTCCTCAGTACTTACTATGTAGTACACAGAAAGGTCCCTGAGACTACTGTCTATTAAGATGTAAACAAGTATAAAAAGAGATTAAAACATCACTCCTTGACACTCAGCCTTAGAAGCTGGTCTTTCATAGAGTACACATCTAGTCACTAAGGCTGGCTGGGTACCTGACAAGTATCTGCCCACAAGGCCTGGTGGTTACTACAGGAGAAGCAATGCCACAGGTGGTGAATATGTCCTTTGTGGACTGTGTGCAGCCTCACCAGAGCAACAGCCCCACAGCTCAAGTGAGACCTGGACAACCAAATAGTCCAGAGGTCTGCAAATAGCTTTAAGAGCATGCCATAGGAGGGGTGTTTGGGTCCAGAGGGAAAAACAGGGGTAGATCAGCTTGGAGAAGGGGGAGACTAAGGAAGAACATGATAATCTCAAAATACGTGAAGAGGGCTCAGAGCTGTTCTAGAAGGCAGCATGGGGGGATGAAAAAAGCACTGGCTTTGGAGTCTCATAAACCTGGACTCTAATCCTGGCATACTAGCTGGGTGAATGTGGCAGTCACTGAAACTCTGTTTTTTTTTCACCTACAAAACAGGAAGAATAAAATAACTCACTGAGGATTGAGAAGATGTATGAAATGTGCTGAACACGGGACCTGAATAATTGATAAGGCTCTTTTCTTTGTAAATTACTGAGTGCTTACGCTGAGCCAGGCACTATGCTATGCCCTTCGTATTCCTTACCTCCCTCAGTCCTCATAGTAACTCAGAAGGCACTGGGAGGTTAGGCATCGCCCAAAGATGCAGATAGAATGGGTAGGGCAGGGATCAGAACCCCTGTGCTCTGACTCCCAAGCCCATGCTCTGAACTACCACGTCAAACTGCCCTTCCATTTCCAGTACCACATGGCCCCTGACCCTGCAGCGGCAGAAGCAGCACCAAGACCCAGGCTGGCCATAAGAGGAAGCCCTTTCAAACAGGTGCAGACCAACATCCCTGTCCTGAGAAGGGGCCCAGAGGCACCAGCTCTCCGCAAATAGGCTGCACCAGCTAGTCAGGAGGCGGGCCTCCCCTGACTCCTAGAGTCCTCAACCTAAAAAAGGAAAATAAACTCTTTTAAGTAGTAATGCATGAGTAGCCTGAAGAAATCCAATCTATTTCCCTGCCTCTTTTGCTGAGGTATCACTGAATCTCTTCCCTTGGGCTCTTAGGAGACAAGTCACACCAGTCACGAGTGCTACTCCCTTAGCTTAAAGACCTTGGGTCTCAGGGATGAGGGACTCCTCTCCCCCTAGTGCTGAAAGCCTGGCTGTGATGATAACCCTACTAGGAGTAGGTCACTTTTCATCCTCTCAAGAGGTGCACCAAGGACCTTGTTTCTTGTGCTTGCTTAAACAGCCACAGCCACAGCTGGGAGCTGCTGGACCCACTCCGTGTGATCCTCGGCCAGGGAGAAGCTGGTCAAGGAGGGTTGCAGGGAGCAGCAGAGAAAAAGGCAGGCTCCAATCGGGACCGTCAGCTTGTATCGGCAGGCGGGCTGGGTCAGCTCTGGGCACAGAGGCCTACCTCGGCTGCCTCAACGGCCTTAATTTCATACATAAGCTTTTGAGGGCCAAAGAGATGGTGGGAAATGTAAAAAAAAGAAGATAGGGCTGCCTACATGAGTCAGAGCCCTGGCCTGCTGCCACAGACCAGGGCTGTCTTGTGGTGTAACTACAGAGGGCACGAGGCACACTATACTCTCAGTGAAGGGTGTGCCCTGAAAGTGTGCAACACTGCTGGCTCACGAGGAAAACTATGCTGTAACTAAACTTCCGCTTGGTGAGGAGTCTACTTCCTGACTGACTTACCTCTCAGAGTTTAAGACACACAAAGTTCACACTGGCCAAGGGCTTGGACAAAAGGAAAGTGCTCTTCCTACGTCAAGTGGTGGTGACACAGTAAATGGTCTCCAGAGCAAGGACTGCCCTGGCCGGTCCGAGTCACGCCTAGCCCGCCTGTGCAGGGCTGGTGGCAGCTCGGAGCTCCAGAGACACAGGAAAATACAACAGTGAGAGAATGCAGATGATTTCTAGAGACTTGCTCTATGTTTCAAATCCATCTTCAGTGACTTTCCCAGTCATTAGTTTACCTTCTTTATCCCCCTGGTCATTAAAGTGAGGAACCCTCTAGTGATGCAGATCTTTACTTTGCCCTCTCTTCACTCTCTGCCCAAGTCCGTACAGACTAGGGCTTTCAGCAGCACTAGACTACCTGGCTGAGGGCTGGGCGGGGCTGCCCTGCTTCTTGCCAACCTTTGACCCCTCCTAGTCTGAGAGGAAGGAAGAGGGGCTAATCTGGTTGGGAAGAGCCTACCATGCACTCTGGCAGGCCCACATCTTAGTGGGTGGGACTCCTCTGCCTTAAAAATAGAGAAACAGAGTCAGGACATAAAAATGCTTTCTAAGAGCACATCTGGAGGTCTGCGCTCTGGTCCCTGTTCTGAGACTAAGTCTGTGAGCCAGAGGGTGGTTCTCCATACAGCCTCTGGCAGATGGTCTCTCCCTGGGGCAGGACCCCAAACCTGGATCTTGAGGGAGAGAGCATAAGGCCAATTTCTGACGTGGGTTTAAGTGGCGTTGTCCAAACCAAGTAAAGCTTTGGGAGAGGTAATTGTGGGAGTCAGTAGATCCCTAAATAAAGCTTTGACCTTCATTTGATGTTTTAGGTATATTTCAAATTGATCAAAACTTAAAGGGGAGGGGGAGTGTTACTGGCAACCCAAACTTCTAGCATGAGGTTTTGAGGTGTTTTTAAAAAATGGAATTCACTTGAAGTTCTCTTGTTTTCCAGAACGACCAAAATTTAGTCCTACTAGTAACGTCATAACTATTAATAGACAAGTTTCAAATGGTGGAAAAAGAACATACTGTACATATGAGAAGCTACTAGATTTTTGCCTTAAAACTGAGAAGATGGAAGTTCATTCTCATCTAATGAGGAGTAACAGTATTTGTTCCGTTTACTGTCTCCTCACCTTCACGATTTCCTCCCTAAAACTGTTTTGATAATGCTATTTCCTGAGATATCCCAACTGGGGCATGGTTGTCTGGCAATGCACTGCAGATTTTTAGGCTAATTTCTACCTGCTGTTTAGAGATGATCTATGTCTGTGCAGCCCCTTGTAACTTCAATCGTCCACCGGGCACATCCTGAGGTGTACAATCTGAGGCACAGAATTCAATGTGGCCCCGCGGTACTCCTCTCACTCCGGGCCACAGCAGGAGAATGCAGTGAGACCTCAGATGAGAATTTACCTTATGGCTGCCCTACAGACCCTCCCAACATCAGGGTGACTATGAGGCAAAGGCTACCTCTAGTGTCTGAAAAATCACCCAGAATGAGATTTCCTTTCAGACTGTAAGATTAAAAAAATAAAGAAACTTGAAAACATGACTGAATTAAGATGCAACTTGATGGAACAGGACATGGTTATGTGATTAGAGTTATTGCGTTTGTACTGAAAGAACACCTTGCACTGAGTACTTAACAACTTAGGGAGAAGAAAATGGGGTGAGTTTTATAGAAACAAATTTGAGTCAGTAACAGAAATGTTATGATACATAAATAACACAGAAAAATTCCAAATCCTTCTAAGCAGGGCAAGTCCTCCCCATCTGGGCTTGCCAACTCCCAGGATGCTTTCCATCGGGGGCTCGAGCCTCATCTCTCACCTGTGGAATTGGCCCTGTCTGAAAGGGACAGGGATGTGCCAACGGGCCACGGGCTGCCCGGGTGGTAGAGATGACTGCGGGCTGGAGGAGCGAGGCTGCTGGAGTGGAAATGATGGTGAGGGTTATCGAGGGGATGGATGGGATGGGCACTAATCACAGCTGTGAACGAACACAAGACAGAGAAGTGCTTAACGTGCTTGCACACACACACAAGTACAGTTCAAGAGCAAAGCCGCCCCTGCCCCTCCCATGCGGTACGACCGTTCCCTTGGCTTCTGGGTGGCAGCTGGATGTGAACAATTAGTCATGGATTTTACATTTGTTTTTTTAAAAAATCAACATACTGCTATGTATTTGTCTACACACACACACACACACATACACACACAAAACAAAAAAAAAAAAAAACCTTGGAGGAATAGGTACTAAAATGTTTACGGGGATTATCTTGTGGGGAAGAGTGGTCAGGAGTCAAAAAAAAATCTCTTTTGGTTCACCTGTATTTTCCAATTCTTCTACAATAAACATGGATTACATGAGTTATTAAAACATCGAACTGAATATGTCACAAAATATAAATCCATTAGCAAACAAATGATGGTTGAGGTTTCTATCATTTTTTTTTCTCCTGCTAAAAAAAAATACAAGTCTCTTTTCCTCTGATTATATTCCTAACACGGTCCGTTTTTCTTACAGTTGGATGAGGCATGCAGTAGGCATTGAGGCTGAATGAATGAGTAGCCGCTTAATCAGTTTTCGTATCTTAAAAGGATGCAAATGGGCCTGAACTCCAAAGTTGTAAGAAAAGTATGGAACACAGGCCTATGGCACCATCTCTGACCGCTTCTCTTCTCGTCTGGAAGCTCAGCCACATCCATTCACATTTTAAAATATAAATGGATCTTTCCTAATTGCCTCTTTCCATCCCACAAAAGCTAAGGAATTAAATTTGCTGCATTTAGCTATAGAATCCAAGTTTCCACACAGATATTTCATATACAACTTTCTATGAAGACAAAACACTTCTTTAATGAGGCTTCATTATTGATTGAGATGCAAACAAACAAAACCAGAAGCCCAGCTGGGGAATAAGCCTCTCTTTGGTCCTCCCTTAGAGCACTTTTAGAAACAGAATGTTTAAGACCAACATGGTCGGCTCTAAACCCTTAAACAGGCAAACAGGTGGGGCTGATTAGGAACACAGGGGATCTTTTTTTTTCCCTCTAAGTAAGGGCTTCACAAACTATGATAAAGCTTAATTAGCCTTTGGAGTCTATTAAATGTCTCTGTCATCAAGGATCTCCCTAGATCTTTGTGAGGCCACTCAAAATTACTCTGGTGAAGAAAAATCCTAGTCAATAAACAGGATGCTTTTATTCTCCAGCTATTTCCTGTCCTGGCCACTTGCTGGACAAGCAGATGGCTCCACCAAAAGACCAGAAGGCTCAGGTGGTCCTTCAGAATAAAACACTTGGAAAAGCTGGCAGAGGAGGGTTCAGGGCAGTCTGGGAGTCAGCATTTCCTTTAGGGGGAAGATAGGTGGTTTTTAGGAGCAAGAAGCTTCAGAATCAGCATTTTCTAGAATTGAGGCTAGGACGAGGGAAAGAAGCCTCCTGATTTTTACCTAGGAAGTCCAACCTGCAAAGCATCCTAGGTATGCAGGACTCTAACAAAGAAAAAAAAAATTGACTTCCTCTTTTTAAAGGCATTTCCAATCTTTCCAAGTAGAAAAAGAAAACAATGTGAGAGTGCCTGCCTAGATTACAGCTGGCAATTACTAGCTGCCAGCTGACTTGGATCCTGAGGCTTCTGAGCAAGGTCTTGTACAAGGCTGACTGAGACCAGCCCAATGCTGGCAATAGGAAGGTGGATGGTGAAGACAGACTTCAGGGAGCTGCAGCTTGAGAGAAAGGACTGGAGCCACAGGCAGAAAAGGAGATCTCAAAACCTGAAGGTCACAAGTACATCGGGGTACCTGGTTTCCAGATTCCTGAATTAAAGATTCCACTCACTCACCCAACCATTAAGGCACAAATTAAATAATACTGTATATTTATGTGTACACCTTACCCATCCCCCTCCCAAAGAAAGAAAAAAGAACTGTTACCAACTGGTATAACATATCTTTTCTCCTTAACATTTAAAAATAAGCCAGTTCAGGTAAAAACTAAAATCTTATACGAGACAAATAAGCAGTCAAGCTACCATCTTCCTATAAATTAAAAGCAACTATAATGGATTTACTCTTTTCAGACATTTATGTTTTAAACCTGGGGACCCCATCCTGGGCACCTCTTGTAAGAGGAAAACCATGTTTTTCCCCCTGCATGTTTCCAAGTTCAGGCTCTTCATTTTTCATCACGGTCCCTGAGCAAAAACTACTTCATGCAGAAATGACCTATTAACGAATCAGCCTTTCTCTTCCAAAGCTGATTTTTAGAGGCTAGTGTCTACATGTTTGTGCACAGTGTGTGTATGTGTGTGTGTGTGTGTGTGCACACACTTACACACTTGGGTGTTTCGCCAGTTTCCAAGCATAGGGAGTCATGGTTCATTCCTTTGTGTGTAGGGTATCTGTGGTTTAAATCCCTGCCACTTGTCAACAGAGAGATGCCTGAGAGTTCTGAAATCAGACATCTTATGAAATGAATAACAAATTCAAAGGCTCATTTAGGTTAAATTGAAAAGTGATCTAATGGATGCTTTCAGGATGGGCAGTGTTAAGGCTTACTGGGCACCTGTTCAGCTTAGAGCAAATACTTCCAAGTTTTTTAAACTTGCTCTTAGTAGGCAGGTGGTTTTGTATCACTCTAGGCTGGTGCAGGGACCCGCACTGAGAGCCCCACTGTGCTAGCTAGTCTGAACTGCTTCCCTATCTTGAAAACAGTGACAAGGGAGAAGACACAGTCGTTTCAAAAAAGAAATTGGTCTGTCCCATTGCCTTTGGGTTTTCAGTCATGATATTTCACTTTGGATTTCAAACGTTATTAAAGAAGGCTAGGTAACTTTTATGCTTATGAAAGTGAGGCAAATAAGGCTAGGTAACTTTTATGCTTATGAAAGTGAGGCAAATAAGGTTTCAAATAAGATTGAAAAATTGTGTTTTAAAAACTCTGTTTTATAAACTTAAAAATTCTCTAAAATATAAAGTCCATTAATTAGAAAAAATTCCACAGGTGCCCCATCAACACTGAGTGCGTATCAGGAAGTCTAGGGAGTACTGTGAAATTTGGCTTCCTCATTTGTGCCATGGAGATGCTATGCACATTGTCAGGGAGACTGGCAACTTCCCTGTTCCTGAGAGACTGAGGGAGTTGGCTTTTTAGCTTATTTATCTAAAGAAAATAGTCTCACGAATAATATTAATTGCAAAGTATGTTTGGTATTTTTTCCCTCAAGGTGCCAGCTTCAGTAGGTTATCTTTTGTGTTAGGATCAAGTGAAGTCAAAGAGATCATTCATAGTTGCTCCCCAGAATGACTAGATATACTGATAGCACAGGGCAAATGA
Organism: Panthera tigris; assembly: GCF_018350195.1. Taxonomy (NCBI): domain Eukaryota; kingdom Metazoa; phylum Chordata; class Mammalia; order Carnivora; family Felidae; genus Panthera; species Panthera tigris. The sequence goes on from NC_056665.1 coordinate 32,740,246, forward strand.
GAGGCTTTTAACTTACGTTGGGGTGGCTGGGAGTCAAATGGCATCATCATTTTTGGTCTCATTCCTCGCCTTCCAGCCAGTGTAGACATGCTGTCCTCTGACTCATGCCCTAGACATCAAATACAGAGGTTAGTTACAAGTGTATGCCCTACGCCACTACGTAGGCTCAGCAGCAGAACATCTCTGGTGGGGGACTCAGGACTCACAAACACCATGATGGGGATGAGGTGTTTCTACAGAAAATGAAATAAAGAGGCGAATGACCAGTAGTGCATTACAGGAAGTCTCTGCTGAGAGTCAATGCAGTTGACACAATGCTGCCTACCATGCTTCAGTGTGGTGTCTGTGAGTAAGGGCATCCAGACCAGAACATTCTGAAAACCACAATGACAGGTGGACTCCAAATGAAGGGACAGGATGAAATGTACAGACGTGGGCTAGGTTGTCTCAAATATTTGAGTATCGAGTTGGCAACACATGAGAGGAGAACTAACAGATCCAGAAAGCTATCTCATTTGGGTACAGAACCTCTCCCCCACGACAAGCTAGCTATTCTTTTTTTTTTTCCTTCAGGTTAGCTATTCTTTACCTGATGTTGATCAAATCCCACCACACAGATTTCTTTAAACCTAACCTCACACAGGAATCACCAAATTGAGGCAATTGTAGAAAACAGAAAATGATTTAAATGGAAATAGTCTCCCCATATTTGGGGATAACCTGCACCTCTATATGAATTCCGCCTTTGATGGATGTTGCTGTCCATGGAATTGTCAACTGGTGTGATATCTTGAGAGTTCCGAGGAATTGGAGTATCAGTCATGATGGGATTTGGGTCTGGAGACTTATCGATGGGTTTCAGCTCCAGTCTCTCATGATGGATCCAGAGGTCTGGGGGTTTGACATCTTTGGAGTTCCCTTTGTACTTGTGGGAACCATTCACTGATTTGCAAGCAGCTCGTTTCCTAGGCACAAATTTAAGAGGGTTTTTTTTTTTTTAAGTCATGCTTTTGAACATATTTGTCAAAGGCTTGAGTGACTAAAACTGCCCATCTGAGAGATGCTTCAAGCAAAGGCAGAAACTAAAAACACACAAACGAAACAACAAAAAACCGAGGCAGTAAGTTCACTTCAGGGAATAATAAGGGTATCTCTGCTTTGTCCACCCGTATTTAGAGATACATACAAGGGCACATTTGACTACTGTTTTGTGACTATTTTTTTATCAACATATTAGACAGCATTTTAAGATTAAACAATCTCTAAAGCAGAAGGTTTCTCCTCCAGTTCCAAACAATAGACAGAAAACATTAATTAGAAATGTAAGAGTGGAGTAGAGGTAGTCTATGGCTCATAAAAAAGGAAGGGAACATTTTAGGTAACCCAAACAAGGACTACCAAACAGGTAAAGTCACGAAAGCAGATGACAGTGTCTACTCCTCTGTGCCTTAGTTTCTCCATTCGCTCACTCATCCACTCAGTAAGCATTTATTAGGTGTCCATTGTATGCCAGTCAATCCCTGTGTTGGCTTGCTGTGCCCACAGCATTTCTGGTCAAGTGAGGAAGACAGTATTGAACTAAGTATTTTAAAATATTCTGAACTTAACGAAATGCCAAGAGTTACAGTTACTTCTTAATAGTTGCGCATAAGGTGGAGAGGACAAACCTGGAGGAAGAGGTGACGCCAAAGTCAAGACTTAAAGAAGGAAGGGCGGAAAATGCCTTCCAGCTGATGAAATCAGCTTATGTCAAAGTCCTGCAGCAGAGCACAACAGCCTGGTGTATCAGAGGGATTGTAAGAAGTCCTGAGTGGTGGGAGCACAGTGAACCATGGGAAGAATGACAGGAAATGATGGTGGAAAGGGAGCCCAGACCATAAAGGGCTTTTAGAGACATGCCAAGAGTTTAATTTCACTACGTGGTTTTAAGCAGGAGAGTAAGAAGATCAATTTTGAGTTAAAAATTTATGCTAACTGTGGTGTGACGAACGGATCTATGTGGTAGGGGACAGAACAGGAGACCAAACAGGATGCTACTGCAATAGTCTTAGCCATGACTGATGGTGGTTCAGGATAGTGGAATGAAGGAAAGGGGCACACTTGACAGCTATTCAGGGGGCAGAAATGACGAGATTTGGTCATTTGAGATTTGGTGGGGTGGGAGTAACGAAGCAAGAGGAGCAGATGATGAAGACAAGGTGTGAGGATAAGCCATTCACTAACATTGGCATTAATGCAGTAGAAGCAGGTTTCACAGAAAAGATCATAAATTCTGTCTTGGACATGCTGAGTGCCTCTGAGACACTCAAGAGGAAATGCAGAAGAGGCAAGTGGTGTGCAAGTCTGAGACTCAGAAGAGAGGCCCTGGCTAGAGATAGAAACACAGAAGTAACTGGAATGCCAACAGTAAATGAAGCCATGGGAGCAGATATCACTGGGGAAGAGCATAGAGGGAGAAGTCAGGCTAGGACCAGACCCTAAGGAAGGTTTGTATTTGATGGCTGGGTAGACAGGAGGAGCTGTGAAAAAAAAAAAACAAAACCATACAATCATGAAATACAAGAGAAGAGAATGTTTCAAAAGGAAGGAGTAGTTGAGTTGAACACTGTTGAGAGATTAAGATGAGGACTAAAAAACGTCTACTGGCTTCAGCAATATGGAGGTCACTGGTCCTTACCAAAAGCAATTTTGATAAAAGTTGTAGGAGCAGAATCCAGATTGAAAAGGACTGAAGCATGAGTAAGCAATGGAAAAGTGGACGAGTGGACGCAGTAATCAAGAAATTCTGGGGGCGCCTGGGTGGCGCAGTCGGTTAAGCGTCCGACTTCAGCCAGGTCACGATCTCGCGGTCCGTGAGTTCGAGCCCCGCGTCAGGCTCTGGGCTGATGGCTCGGAGCCTGGAGCCTGTTTCCGATTCTGTGTCTCCCTCTCTCTCTGCCCCTCCCCCGTTCATGCTCTGTCTCTCTCTGTCCCAAAAATAAATAAAAAACGTTGAAAAAGATTAAAAAAAAAAAAAAAAAAAAAAAAGAAATTCTGTGGTGAAGGGAAAGACAGGGGTTTGTAAAAGGCCAGTGGTAAGGACTACGCAGCAGAATAAGGGTTATAATTATACTGATTTCTTAAGATGAAAGAGTCTGAGCACGCTTAACTGCTGAAGGTATAGAACCGAGAGAGTGAAAGGTTGGCTGTGCCAGAGAGGGGGTAACAGCAAGTACAAGGTATTAGAAAGATGAGAGCCACTGATCCAGAGGATAAATGAACAATTGGAGGAAGTATGCAGAGGAAGGTTTTTGGATCCAATGGTGGTACCCGGAGGTAGTTCTCATCTGCCAAGGGTAAGGCGGCTAATGAGGAACATGTTGAGAAGCAATGAGGCCCTAAATGCTCGGTCATCACTGAGGTTGTAAGAGTCTATAAACAGCTACAATTGAAATGGGAGGTACTTCAGGTATCAGAAAGGGAGAAAAGTGATAAGAAAAGCTCACATATTTTTTAGTATTCATGGAACACCTGGAAAGATGGTCACTGGGAGAGGGGGAGGGAAAGCTCCATGAAGACTGAATACAATTCTTTTTGAAATGTCGGGGCGCCTGGGTGGCTCGGTTGGTTGAGTGTCCGACTTCGGCTCAGGTCATGATCTCATAGTCCGTGAGTTCGAGCCCCACGTCGGGCTCTGTGCTGACAGCTCAGAGCCTGGAGCCTGTTTCAGATTCTGTGTCTCCCTCTCTCTGTGACCCTCCCCCGTCCATGCTCTGTCTCTCTCTGTCTCAAAAATAAATAAAAACATTAAAAAAATTTTTTTAAAAAAAGAAATGTTCATGTTTGAGAGACAGTGTGAGTGGGGAGGGGCAAGAAGGGAGGGGGATAGAGGATCTGAAGTGGGCTCTGTGCTGGTAGCAGTGAGCCCGATGCGGGGCTTGAACTCACGACCTGAGCTGAAGTCGGATGCTTAACTGACTGAGCCACCCAGGTGTCCCCTCGGTACAATTCTTTTTAAACCAAAGGACCCAAATCTGTAGGACTTGCAGATTCAAGTACAAAGTACAGAGCCTATTGTACAGAGCCTATTATCCACTCAGTTTCCTACCTCTCAATCTGAAGAATAAGTCTTTTTTATTTACTTTGAATTTTAAATTCTCCAAAGCACTAAGGAATTATGTCACTTTGTTTTTTTAGACTCTTTTAAATAAAGATCTCAAGATTTCTGAAACTAGATATAAAACTAAGTTCATAAAGGTAAATAAATGTGAAATGCCAAACAAAGAAGCTTGCAGGAAAATTCTAGAGTAGAAATAATGTCATCTCTGAGGCTTTTAAGAGAAACCGTTTTCTATAATCAAAAGGGGACAAGGAGAGGTGTAAGAGGCAGTAACCAGGAGGCTTATAAAATGAGCTCCCATTCCCTTGGAAAAGAGATGCTCTGCAAGATCTAGAAAGCTACTTTGGGCAAAAGAAAGATTCAGCACCTCACATAACATACACAAAATGACATGAAGCTGTCACTAGTGGCAGTGACAGGGTGGTTACTCTGTACTCGTCCTCGGTACTAAAACCAAATTCATTGTTATCAAACACATGCATCTTGCCTTGGGCAGACCAAGTCTGAGGGATAATCACAAACACTAACATGAACTGGTCTCTCTCTCGTTTACGCAGCAGTATCTCCATCTTATGATCTTTTAGGATACTGCAACTGAAGTCGTTTTATTGCCCATAATGTGTTTTGCTATTAGGGCTAACTCAGGAACCTTTTTATTTTTGGTATCTGTCTCGCTGGCCAGATACTATATAGGAGTTGAAAGCAGTGTTGGGTCAGGGATTCTGTCAAGTTCAGGAGTGTAGGCTGTTATCAAGCAGTATGTAACTCAATCATCTGGCTATCTGCTTTAAACAATTACCACGACCCTTAATATCTCAGAGGAACTCAGAGCTAGCAGCCACCTGACCCCTCTGCTCATTTGATATTCCGATCATAAATGAGCCTTTCTTATTCCCTAGATCAGTATCTGTCCCCACTGACCCCCAAACTGCCCCTGCCAGCCATAACCTCAACTTCCACACTTGGTAGCACTTTCTGGAAAATATTCTTTTTTTTTTTTATTTTTTAATTTTTTTTTTTTAACGTTTATTTATTTTTGAGACAGAGAGAGACAGAGCATGAACAGGGGAGGGGCAGAGAGAGAGGGAGACACAGAATCTGAAACAGGCTCCAGGCTCTGAGCTGTCAGCACAGAGCCCGACACGGGGCTCGAACTCATGGACCGTGAGATCATGACCTGAGCCGAAGTTGGACGCTTAACCGACCAAGCCACCCAGGCGCCCCTGGAAAATATTCTTAAACTTAGATGTAGAATAAAGAGGGCTGTGGTCTTCCACTTCAGGTATATTTGTGCCATGAAAAAAGCTTGTAAGAATGCCCATAAACCCCTGTCCATCTGGCTCACCGTGTGCACCTCTAAACAGTACTCCAAACCAGCAAGGCGGGACGCAGTCCACTTTCTATTCTCTAGATCTATAGATCTATTCTTTATGTGACCCTGTGACCCGAGAGGTTGAGTCAAATGAACTATATCTGCTTTATGTGGCTTCCTATGGATTTGGCCAGAAGACACAGGCAAGAGACTGGAGAGTAGGAGTTTTTAGCCTGTCCCCTCCCTGCTGGGCTAGAGGTTGGCAGAGACTACATTCCTACAACCACACCCAGTTCCTGTCAGAAAGCCCTCTCCTACTGCTTCAGACCTCTGAACACAGCTATTCTTCAGAAAGACCCCTTGCCCTTTCAGGCCTAAGGGTGATAGTGTCCATCATGGCTGCTGGCCCTCAAACATCTCTGCCTCTTTCCTAACCCCACCTATGACTTTGTGAATGTCCTAAAGGGACCATTTAGGAAAGAGTCAGGTTAGGAAAGAGAATCTTCCTTTCACTCTTTTTGAGTGTGCCACCTCTCTCCTGCCAGGACACCGAGTGATACACACTTATGGAAACCATTCTTCTTTTCCTTTAAAAATATTTAAAACACAATTTTTAATGTACAGTTAACCCTTGAACAACATGGGATTGAATAGTAGGGGTCCACTTACATGCAGACTTTTTTTTTCTTAATTTCCTTTAAATTTGTTAGCATACAGTGTAATATTAGTTTCAGGCATACAACGTAGTGATTCAACAATTCCATATACCACCCGGTGCTCATCACAAGGGCCCTCCTTAATCCTCATCACCTATTTAACCCGTCCACCCACACACCTCCCTTCTGATAACCATTGGTTCATTCTCTATAGTTAAGAGTCTGTTTCTTGGTTTGCCATTCTCTTTTCTTTTCCCCCTTTGCTCCTTTGTTTTGCTTCAAATTCCAAATGAGTGAAATCATACGGTTGTCTCTTTCTCTGATTTAATTCATTTAAAATAATACTCTTCTAGCTCCATCCATGTCATTGCAAATGGCAAGATTTCCTTCTTTTTATGGTTGAGTAATATTCCATTGCATAAATATACCATATCTTCCCTTTTTCCCCCTCAGATCTAGGGTTAGAGTGAGCATGAGGGTAAGTGCCTGGCATCCGACAGTTCAGAGACCTCTCTAGAGAGTAAAACCCCAGACTTCTGCTTGGCTAAAAATAGAATGGCAGCCATCTACTGAACTGAGGCAAGGAGGGGATTTTGGGCTCTAAACAGTCTTTAAATAGATATTCAATTATTCCTTCTGTTTTTATCTCTACCTCCATACCAATTTTCAGAAATTCTTAAGTATTTCAGAAATTCTTAAATATTTGGGGTCTTCTCCAAAATAACTAGGCTGCTTCCTAGCTTTTCTTATTGGGTGTTCAGGAATCCACTTTCCAGATCTAGGGTTAGGGTTAGGGCCAGGGTGAGGGTATATGTTTGCTATTCACCATGCAGACGTTTTTTGATAATTATAGTACAGTACTGTGAATGTATTTTCTCTTCCTTATGATTTTCTTAATCATTTTCTTTTTTCTACCTTTACTGAAGGAAAACAGCATATAATATATAACATACAAAATAGGTGTTAATCAATAGTTTATGTTATCAGCAGGGCTTTCTGTCAATAGTAGGCTACTGGTAGTTAAATTTGGGGGTAGTCAAAATTTACATGCAGAATTCTGACTGCCTAATTCTCAATTAGGGTCAGTGTCCCTAATCCTCACATTTTTCAAGGGAGAAGTGCATTTTATGTTTGATCTCTTTGTACAACGCCAAACACAGAAGTCACATAGTAGCAAAAGAATCAATGGCAAAAATCATGGGCTACATTTGGGGCTCCTTACTTTTTCTGGTGAGAGGTGGTACGCCTGGTACAAAAGACAGCAATGACCACAACCACCACAATGGTGACAACGCCAACAGAAACAATGATGACCAGCAGCATGCTACTGTCCAGGGGAGAGGTGGGGCTTCCATGTGGGCTGTTACTGCCTGGAGAGGGAAAACCGGGACATTTATTAGTGTTAGAGAATTCCAAACATGTATACACTCAGGCTATGGAAACTTCATGTGAACTTCTCTGTAATACACTCATTGCTGTGCCCTGCATACAGGTGTCTCACAAAATCTAGAGAGCCAAGTTTCTGCACTATGTACAGTTCTTAGCACAGTGCTTTGCACAAAGCTGGTTCAATAAAAGCTTCTCAAATTATACTAAACATTATACTTGGACAAATAACGGGTCTGCCCGTCGTGGTCTTATATTATATTATGCATAAATTTGTGTTATAAAGCACCATTTGTAAATCATTTAGTTTTCTGACTTTCCAAACCATTTAAAAAATGTACATTCGTAGAAAGCTGAAGTCTTCCCCACCATAGAGATGTCTGAGACCACAAAAAACTACTTGAAAAATACAGTCTGTTTTTATAAATACAGTCTTTGCAAAGTCAATTCTCTTACTCAGTTTCAGGAAAAAGCAGGTCTGTACATAGGCATTAATTTGACAAATATTTACCGAGTAGTTTTACTATGTGCCAGGCATAGTTCTAGTTACTAAGGATGCAACAGTGAACAACAAAGATGTGACTGCTGGGGTAGGGGCAGAAAATAAACAAGTAAGAAATTATTAGTAATAAGTGCTGTGAAAAAAATAAAATGAGGGGATATGATACAGAGTCACTGGGTGGCTATTTTAGATTGAATGGTTGGAAAAGGCTTCTCTGAGGAAATGGCATTTGAGCTGAGATATGAAGCACAAGAAAGATCCCACCATACAAAGATGTGGAGGAAGAACATTCGAGACGGAACTGCTAGTGGAAGGATCCTAAGGCAGGAATGAGCCCTGGCATGTCCAAGGAAGAGGAAGGCAGCCAGTGCTGCTCAAGCAAGGAGAGATGCAAAGTTACAGGGAATAAAATGAGCACAAAAAGACAGAGATAGACGAGTGTGCAGAGGCTGGATCATTTATGACCCTGAGGAAATTTGGCTTTTCTTCCTGTTACTATTTCCCCACTGCTTACAGGATGAGGGCCAAACTCTGCGTCCAAGGCCTTTTGTAACTTAGCTCTATTCTGTGTTGCTCTTCTACCTTCTGGAACACACTGCTTTGCTTTCCACCTTGTTATAAAAGTTATGCATGCTCATATTATAAAATGTGGGAAATTCCACCAAACAGCTCTATCATAGATATCTGATGTCTTTCCTTCTAGCGATTCTCTCTCTCCTACCTAACAAACAGAGCTGCACAATGATGGATGAGCTGTCGTACCAAGTAATGAGTGTTTAGTTTGTAGAAGTGCCTACGAAGAGTCATTCTACCCATCTGGGAGATTGTGGAAGAAATTCCCAACATGAAGTTATGGCCTGGGAATCTGAGTTTTTAGAAAAGCTCCTAAAGTGATTCTCAAATACAACTCTGGTTTATAAACTTAGGATCTAATTCAAACTTTACCTATTGTGGGAATCCCGTCCAGAACACCGTATTAGCTGACCTTCCAACTTTTGATTATATGATTTTATAGGCTACATCTAAGCACAGTGCTAGAAATCTGGGCTGATTTAGGAGGGCTTAGAGCTTATTATTCTACATTTGCTTTGATTATTTTTATTCTTCATCTGAGAGAAAGGTAAGCAGACAGATAACATATACTGTACATAACGAGCTTTAGTAAAACAACATTTTTATATTCGGGAAAGACTACAGAGCTAGGGACTAATAAAATTAGACCATATTGGGGCTTTACATAAATAACTTTCACTAACAGCAGTTTTGAGTTACAGGGTGGGATATGTGGTGGGACAGGCGGTACGAATCAGAGATTAGGGGCCTGGGGTGTGGAGGCTAGCAGGGGTGGTGGGGGCAGTTCTTCCCTGTTCTCAACAGAGATGAATTCCCATTAAACTGCACTTGACCTCTAATTTCTGAGAGGGCCAAAACCCCCAGGGAAGATAGAGTGAGAGTGAGCTGCCATAGGAGCGTGTCCTGTTAGGGACATTATGATACGCCATTTCTTAAGCCTCATCTGGACTACTGCAACAGCTTCTTAACTCCCCACTCTGACTTCATAATCTTAGCCCCTGACTCATTCTTCACTCATCAGAGTAATAACACTAGATACTCAATAAATGGAAATCCCAGTGTCCCTGTGGTAGGAGGTATCTTACATGTGCTATGCACAGGATGAAACTCACATTTCATAGCGTGGGTACCTGAGCTTTTGGCAGGCTGGTTCTAACCCACTACCTTCTCTGATGTGAGACTCTCTATCCTGTCTCTAGGCAGCGTGATCCCTGGAGAGAGCCGGCTGTTTTTTGTTGCCATGCTTTCGCACATGCTGTTATTGTTTCCTGAAATGTCCAACCCCCTCCTTGACAAATGTCAAGCCATCTTCCATGCATCCTTTCATATCTGGGTCAGTCATCACCTCTTCTATGAAGCTTTCCCTTTTCTCCGTCAGCTGGTTTGTTACCCATTCCTTTTGCTCCCATAACCTGTTACACAGAACCTGAACCTTTAAAAACGTGTGTGAATGAAAGTATAAATGAAAGAAAAGACAAGGAAGTAATTGCTTTTCTCATAATCATGAATATTCTATGTGGACAGCACATAAATGTAACACATGCATCCCAGGAGGAAAAATTCAAGAGTCCTAGAACTCAGACTAGGACTCAGATTCCCACATCTGGTACAGCACCCCACACCTTTTAGGCTGCATGTGATAGTGGAAACGGCACAATCAGAAGTCAGAAGACCTGGATTTTGGTTCTAGGACTTCCATAATTAGTGGGTGGACCCAGGCACTCACTTCACTCAGTCTCTTAATGTAAAAATGGGAATGACATCTGTTCTCCCTGCTTCACAGGGTTATGAGGATCAAATGTAATTTCACATGTGACAGTAACTTAAAACAGTGAAGTTCTACAGAGAAGTAGGTGTCAGCACTTAAGTAATCAGAAGGCACCAGCTCTTAGCCTGGCTAGGAAAACTGGGAAGAAGTTTTTAGAATTCCCAAATTAAAAACAGTGTGGTAAGCAGTGTGGGGGAGAAATTCATGACTCTGAAGCATTTCTTTGGCTTGTTGTATGTGATGGATAATCACATTAGAAGGTTTATTTCTGAAAGCAAGATTCTAATTTTATAGAGGCAGGCAGTGAGCAAAGGAAGACTCATTTGTTTAGAATTGATCTTATTTTAAGTTGTGTATGTGGGGAAACAATTTTACTTATGGATCCTATAATGAATGGGTTTGCAGTAATTCAGTAAACATTTGCCAGAAAATGCCTAAATTAAACTCTACTCAATAAAAGGAAATAGGTAACATGCCACAACCCACCACAAACAAGCTACAAAAGACTTATTGAGACTCAAGTAGAACTGTGTCATGCCCACAGGAAGCCAGAAGAGCCATAAGAAAGGCTTTACCACTCATTGGAGGTTTGTAGTCAGATCCTAGGTCTGGAAGCCGGCTTCCTTTTCCTGCAGACCCTGAGGCTGAAGGAGAAGAAATCATATCAGTAAGGATCCAAGCCATTGGTGTGATGAGTCTGCTTCACATCAAGTGTTTTCTACAAAAAATATTTTCAGTCTACTCTGTCCATGAGAAAACAAAGTAGCACATAAACAACAGGGGAAAAAATAGGCTGTGCAAAGCAAACTAAGGTATATAGCTTTCTATGCAATGAGGCATCTGAAAGGCTGACACCCTCGGTCCGTGGCTATATCTAGCATGTAACTACACTGCCACTTGCTGTTCATAAGGTGGGAACACACCCATTCCTCTCGCCCAGGAAACAGTTCCTGAAAGACTGCTCAGAGCACTTATGGCAAAACTAGCTTCTCTCAGAAAAGGAACAGAGGGACCAGCTGGGTTGACTTCTGCATTACAGAAGTGGACTTTTCCAAGGACCTGGCTATGTTGATCTGGCCTACCAGGTATCAGTAGTGTTTGGATTTTTTTTTTCCCAACTATAAAGTTGCCTTTCTCAGTATAAAGTTGCCTTAAGCAGGAGCAGGAAAACAAGTGGAGGTTCAAATCGGGTTCTCAGTGCCTGCTCAGCCATCTAAATACCCAAGGATGGAAAAATGAAGTCTTCCCTCTAGTTGCTCACCAAGGACACTGTCTCCTAATCCATCATAATGAAACACAATGAGTGAGGCTGTCGACCTTAGGCTTGGGACCACCTCACAAACAGACTTCATGAAATACAAAGATCAGTTTTTTAATAATTCATATTCTTGGTCTTGGATTTTGTTCTTCACATTTATAGAAAAAGCTGCTTGGGTAAAGCAAATATAAGGAGTCCCTTCCCAGTAAATCAAAGGTATTCCTCAATTCAAGGTTTGGATTTCTCCCGAAGTCTGAAAGAATTGCAAAGTCAAAGCTACTCCTCATGGTTAATACAGGACACTGCCTGCACTTGAATACTGGCCTTTCGTGTACTTGACTTTTGGCAAGTTATTCATTATTTTGGGGTCTTAGTTTCTTCATTGTAAAACAGTGATAATAATTGTTTCTACTTCATGAAATAGTATTGATGATTAAATGGAAATTTAATCCTATAAAATATTTTGAATACCACCTGACACATAGCAAATGTTCAACAAATATTAACTACTATTACAAATATAATAAATCTCCAGGGAAGAATATAATCTTTCCCTTTGCAGAGGCACAGAGTATGAAGCTTCAGAAAACACTTAAAAATGAGTTATTTCTACAAATAAAGCTTGACTAGAAACACATAAACTAGATGTGTTTCTACAAAATATTACAGCTAATGTCAAGTACTTCTATAAAAGTTAATAGCATTGGACTAAATGAACAATTAAAATCTGAACATCTGTGTATATAGTTCATTGAAAAGAATAAATATCTAGATGAAAACAATGTTTTCTATGTTTCCAGAAGCTCAAAACTCCCAAAGCAATGCAAGCTGTTGGGTATCCAAAAGGGCATATTTAACTCAGAGTCCCTGATCCCTTTCCTGCTGTCCATACTTGTTACTTCATCCCTTTGTTTCTGTCACCATCACTCCTGCCAAGTGGCACACACCACAGGCCATGACTCCAGCTGTTCTTTTCACTGTGATGAAGTCTAGTTGGAGGGGATGACTTAGTACTTGCAAAGCTCTTCACATCTAGGTCTGCTTCTTTTTCAGGTAGCCCACCTATAAGTCCAACTATCCAGAGTATCGTAGCATTAACTAATTGCCAAAGAACACACTTTGCCAATAAACTGGCTGGCTGAATTCCTGTATTCCCCAGCATTTTTTTCTTTTAAATATAGCCTATGAGCAAGAAATTCCAAGGATTAACCAAACACCAAAAATAAACATGGGTAAGGAATTTAAAGGCTAGAGGTGTGGTGCAAGTGAAGACTTGTACTCTAGCTTATCGAGTGAAGTAGAGGAAGGACAGTGAGCACATCTGTAATCTGTGCACACAGTAGGGTTCTTCTTTTGTTCTCATGCTTAAGTTAAAATGTCTACCATCATCAAGGTACCTCACACATATACACAAGCACATACAAAGAAAGACTCACTGAGTGCAAACACATTCTAAAGCCTGAAACATGTAACCTCAAGTTCTGACTCTTCCTTGCCATTCACCAAAATCCAAAGACTTTTTATTTCTAAAAACTACTCTTAAATCTTGAAAGCAATCATCAACTTTCCCCTCATTGCTCTTGGTATAGAAAACAGATACCAACTGTAGCTGACTCCCTGGAGATGAAAACCACAATCCAGTTACTTCTCCACCATAGCAATTATAGCAGAAAAACCATGTGGACAGATGATTTCAAGAATGGACACTGAGGCCAGTGCCTCAAGTTTCCATTTTAAATTGTTTCTATCTCTTTTGAAATGAGCAAGTATATTTAAGGGAGAAATGGAGAAAAGCTCTGAAGTAAGCTTAGGGTAACAGAATAAATAGCACTAATTTTGTCATGGATGACCATACAATTCATTAGGGTAGATTCTTTGTGATGGGAGGGAAATGGGTATCGGCTGAATTTGATTACAACTTTTCATTTAGAAATACTAATACAATCCTAGATGCTACAAATACGACAAACAACTGTGAGGGTTCCCATCATGGCCCAAATGCCTATCATTGTTACAGAATTTCAGTATCTTAACACAAAGGACAAACTGACCCATACTTAAGGCCAATCTCCTACAGCTGCAGAATTTCATTTACAGCTCCATTTCTGATGCTGCCTATTTAACTTCTAAGTAGATCCCCAGCTTTTCAGATACCCCAAGTGCCACAAACATGGACTCAACTCCACTTTGGCCAATAAATATGTGGTTTTTAACACAAAGTACCGATTTTTAGGGGAAAAAAAAAAGAAACAAGAACAACAAAAAGCTAGTAATAATAGGTCACAAAAGAGAGGAAAGGAAAGAAGAGGCCATCTAGCTGATTTACCTTGATCATTAGGCATTTTATCAGAGGAGTCCGCTAACAGGCCAAGCACAGGGGAAGAAAAAACAAGAGCAAGGATCACAAGCTTTGAAGATGGGACAGGCAGAATTTTTAAAGGAAAAAAAAAAAAAACCCACAAACTTCCAAACAAATTGAATCTTGTTTTCAGTACTAACAGAAATTTCCAGACTCAGTCCCCAGCTAAATTTTACTCCTAATCTCACATGGTTCAGTACTTTACTTTTTTATCTAGAGATTTCTTCAAACATCCCCCGTTAGTGTCTTTCTCTCTACAAAGGTCCATAAGCCTTTCAGGTTGAGAGCCTGCATGTGTTGAAAGGAAATTAACATGCTATTACTCTACCTGGTAACTAAACGAATCACATCTGATCTGACCAGTAAAAACTTTAGGATCATTGCAATTCATCTGCCTTAAACAGCCTTGTAAGTGATATGGTTAGGCCAATAACCTAGGGAGCACTGATTTGGTGGTCAATGGGTGAGTGAAGGATCATTTTGAGATAAAGGTTCACACTGTGGTTCATAAACTCATCATCAGGACTTCTGATATTCTCCACAGTTTCTATGTGCTAAAGTTATATGTGCAAGCATTGCCTCACTAAAGAGACATACAAGAAAACAATGTTTAGTGGAGTTTTACCTTTAGGTGTTCTGAATTGGACGGCTTCAGACATGGGTCCCATGCCCTTTGAGTTTCGGGCTTGGATTTTAAAGTAGTATGGTGTGTCAAGTGTTAACTCTTGTATCTGGTGAGTCAGCCTGTTTCCCACAACAGGCTCAATAACCCAGTCGTGTATCTCTGCGTTCACATCCGTACTGTAATATATGATGTAACCTGTCCAAAGGAGGAAATGAGAAAAGATACCTTATTCCTGCTTTTTCTTTGCAATCGGTAAGTCAATAAAGATATATGTTACGGCATATACAAGTAGAAAACTAGCTACTCATTAAACAGCAATGGTGGTGCACCTGGGTGGCTCAGTGGGTTAAGCATCTGGCTCTTGATTTCAGCTCAGGTCATGATCTCATAGTTTGTGAGATCAAGCCCCCAGTCAGACTCTATGCTGACAGTGTGGAGCCTGCTTGGGATTCTCTCTCTCCAGCTCTCTGCCCCTCCCTCACTCGTACTTTTTCTCTCTCTCAAAATAAACTTAAAAAATGGTGGGGGGGCAAGGGTAAAATGCCTTCAAAATGCTACACTAAACATAATATAGAGAAAACCGCAATCTCAACAGTGCCAAGCTGTAAGTTATCATCTGTATCAGCAGTTGAAGCAATAAAAGCAGTTATATAGTAACTATCATAAGTTAATAATACAGGGCCAAGAACTCTCAGAAGGAAACAATCCAATCACTTCAACATCTTAATATTTGAATAGCATACACATCAAGGGTCTACAATTAAAATAATGCACTTTTGAAAACAGACACTGATTTAAAGTGCTGTTTTAGCTCGCACCAACATGATTTCCCAGGAGAAAAACTCCCCCGCCCGGGCGGGGAGAGGGTTGGGCAGTACCTTTATTAAAACGGCAGACTTGATGTGGCTGAAGTCCTAGTGAAACATCACCTGATACTCCCACCAGGGGGCACTCAGTCTCCACGGCTGAGGCAGGAAGAGCTACATGCCTACCTGACCTACACAGTGCAAAAATGCACTGCATGCATCATTACTGGTTTTTAAAGATAAAATAAAATGTAACCCAAGTCAAGTCATGCTTCCTTCTTGTAAGGAACAGGGAAGTAAAAAAACAAAACAAAACAAAACACACACACACACACACACACACACACACACACACACACACACACACCATGAGAAAGCCCAGGGATTTACGGAAAGGGATTCTAACTGAAAGTGGAAGCAGGACAACACTGAGAAATGCGATCAGTTCCCTTGGGCCTCCTTATTCATACATAGGAACATCAGAAAGCAAACTCCTGTTCCTCAGCCTAAACCTACACGGAGCAGAGGTTCCAAGGGGAATAATTAAGAGCTAAATCCCATTGGGCTTTCCTCCCTGATAAAGACATGGAAGACACAGTGTCCTCTACTGTGGCAAGTTCTCTGGAAGTCCAAGGAAAAATCCCAGGTCCCTTCAAAGGCCTAGGCCAATTCAAACTTCTAACTCCAGTGTTAAGAGCACAGGAAGCTGAAGTAGCAGGCCTGGGGACAAAAAACTGAATTAAAAGTTTAATGGGCTTTTTGGGTCTTCGAATCTATATTTACCGGGTATTACCCTTTAGAATCAGGCAGGGTCTTTGACGCCAAAGCTGATTATCTAGTCAGAGGCAAAGAAGAGCTTTTCTGATGAAAATAAATATGTCCATAAGGCCCCACCATAGCCAAAGACTGTCTAATGTAACAACGCCCATCAGACTTTCACCCAAAGTGAGTCAGAACAACCAACTGGCCATTCATTTTTACCTTACTGTGAGCAACAGCACCCCCTAGGTCCGCTTTCAAGGATCACCATGACTGCACCTCATAAAATGACCAAGCCAGCCTTCAGACTCCCACTTCCCCCAACCACACAGCACTCTGCTGGGATGCTTCTGCCGGGTAGGAACAGAGGGCAGACATACACTCAAAGGCAGCTTACCTGTAATTTTGCCATTGGCTTCTGAGGGAGGCTGCCAATTTACAATTATGGTCCTAGGTTTTCCCTCTTTACTCACAACTGTCACATCCTTGGGTGGAGAAGTAGGAACTACAAAAAACAAGACTTTCATTAGTTCCTGTCCATTTCAATTTAAGTCACCATTTCCTCAACCCATTTATAAGGCACAATAAGAGGTATAAGGCAAAAAAGATAAAGCCTCCTGGCTTCAAAGAACTCAAAGTCTACCTGCAAATAGCTCCAATCAAGAGAAGAATATGCCAAGTACCAAAGAGAAAATACCACACAATGAGAATACAGAATTGTTATCTTGGCTTCGGGTTAGGGATTTATAGGATACTTAGGGAAGTCAAAAGACCTTTGTAGTTAGTTACCAAGTATCTACTATATGCCAGCCATTTTATAAGCAGTATTTCACTTAATATTTATGGCAACTTGAAAGGCAGCTACCACTATCCCTGCTTGACAGATCAGGGCATTGGCAATGAAAAAAATCAGGTAATTTGCCCAAGATGACATTCCCCCTCAAATTTGGATAATTTTGTTAGAATATTTTCAAGTGTAAAATAATTTTCTCTTTCATTTATAGATGGCTCTCCAAACCAAATACAATGTTTAAAAATCCCTATTCCCTCAAAAAACAAATGATTTACAAATTGATGCTTTTATTTTAAGTTTGCACTAAACACACACTGTCAACTATTTGAGAATATTGTTCTGAAATGTAAAGTTGTTTATGAAACGGAAAAACCAACAGAATAAAACAACACTGCATTTCTTGTATTTCGATGTCATGGCTGATAACTATTAATGTACCAGTAGAGAAATGAGCAAATTAAGTATATCCTTCAATTTACTCTTCTCTACCTAAAATACTGGAATTCTCCTAGCATAAAATGGAAGGCAGGAAGCCTGGTAAAATGCACACATCCTAAGGGAATATGTAGTATCATTTATTAACTAATGGGTTGGAATTAAGCAAAAAGATATTTTCTTTTTTAATTTTTTTTAATGTTTATTGATTTTTGACAGGGAGAGAGACAGAGTGTGAGCGGGGGAGGGGCAGAGAGAGACACACACACACACACAGAATTCAAAGCAGGCTCCAGGCTCTGAGCTGTCAGCACAGAGCCCGACGCGCGGCTCGAACTCACAGACTGCGAGCGAGATCATGACCTGAGCTGAAGTCGGACGCCCAACCGACTGAGCCACCCAGGGGCCCCAAGCAAAAAGATATTCTTAAAACTAGCAAAGAAAGTAAACTCAATGTCTACCTAAACTTTTGTGCACTATTAATTCTAAGCTCTCCAAAGTCAACCCTTTTTCTCTGTAGGAAGTCCAATCAACTGTGCAGAAGACAAAAAGGCATTAGGGCCAGACCCAGTCCAGAGAGACTTAATAGCTCCATTTTTTTCATTATATACAGGTGAAAAAAGCCATAGGAGGCCAGAAGAGACAGAGACTCCCAATGGTTACACATATCCACATGCTAGAAAAGTATAAGAGGTAGAAGGTAGGCCTACAAATGAGCAAAAGGCAAATGGAATCTCAAACTTGGATAGCCTGCTTTCCCCTTAATTTGTTTAGGTGTCTTTTACCTTTCATGTTTATTTACAGGCAACACCCGTTAGAGGCTGTCCCAATGGGAGATTTATCAGATATCAACCAGATATTAACTGGTTTGTAAGAAGGCTGCTGGGGCAGCTTTGTGGCCTACCAGGAAAGTTCTGAGGCTCCAGCAAGCATGGCATTGGCAGCTGCTTTGTTAAGGGCAGGTCACTTGTTTTTCTCTCAATTTAGCAGTAAAGCAGGATTAATGACAGTAATCCTCTACATCTACACAGTGCTTTATAATTACCATGTGCTTTCTCATCTGCTCATTTTACCCTTACAATAACCCTGTAAGGTATGAAAAGCAGAGATTATTACGCCTCTTTTACAGATGGAAGAAACAGATGGAGAGGCTGGATGACTTACTTATGACTTACACAGTCAGTGTTTGGTTGATCTGGGATTGAACTCAAGTCTCTTGATTCCTAAAAACTAGTATACTTTGCATTATATTATCCCATTATTGGCTAATGTTCTTGTTCAGTGATGAAGAAAACATAATTCAAACACTGAACTCCAGCTATAGCTGCTTACTATGTTCTGTAAATGTGCTAATTCACACCCTCGATAATTTTCCTTGGGTCGTAGAAGCAGGTGATGAGAAGTCTCAGGACTTGGGATGTGGGACAATACTCGCATGGACTTCCACTGGCTCTCATGTCTTGCAAAGAGAAGAAATGCCATGTGATGTAAGATTCAGACAACACCTACCAAATTCAAAGGTGGTCCCATGGGCTGTCATACTCCATGTGCTTGATCTTCGACCTTTGGTCACCATCACAGAGAATTCATACAGTGTATTTGCTTTTAAACCAGTCACCAAATAACTTAAAGTCGTTGCATTTGCATTCTGGAAGCATATGAATGAAGAACTTTAGAATTAGGAAGTATCAATAGCTATTAGCTTTTCTCACCCACAGCACTTAGCTTTTCTCACCCAAAGCAAATGTGCCAGTACCTTGTACTTGGTGTTTGCTGGGATGTTGGTTTTCCATCGGACTGTGTAGTACCGGGAATCCGTAATCTTCTGGTGTTTGGGCAGTGAGTTGTCCGCCCATGTGATCCTTATGGTGTCATGACTCAGAATGGAAGCCTGAACTCCCACAGGTGGCATCATGGGAGTGGGATCTGGCACTGGAGTGTATGGAGCATTAATAACAAATAAATCAACTTCAGAAGTGTCTGGGTAAAAAGTAATTAAAAAAGGGAAGTGGCATTTTAACATAAACAAAAATAAAAGAAAAGGAAATGCAGGGTAACATAATGGAATGAAAGATGAGGAATGGAGAAAGAGAAAGAGAATCCGGAGTTAATAGATAACCACCATTCATTAAAAAGAATATTTCCACTTGCATTCTTTCAGGAAAAATTTGCAGGAAAATCTCTAGGGAAATAATTAACTATATTCTCTACATTATCTGTATGTATATTAAAATCTGATAATCCAGTGATATTAACATAATCATACTTGAATTTTTTTAATTACTTGAAAATTCTACTACCTTTCCAAAAAGGATTGTGAGAAGATACAATCTGCTTTTAAAATCAAGGGTGTAGGGGCGCCTGGGTGGCTCAGTCGGTTGAGCGTCCGACTTCGGCTCAGGTCATGATCTCGCGGTCCGTGAGTTCGAGCCCTGCGTCAGGCTCTGTGCTGAGTGCTCAGAGCCTGGAGCCTGTTTCAGATTCTGTGTCTCCCTCTCTCTCTGACCCTCCCCCGTTCATGCTCTGTCTCTCTCTGTCTCAAAAATAAATAAACGGTAAAAAAAAATTTTTAAATCAAGCGTGTAATTTCAGAACAAGCAACACAAAGCTTATGATCTGTTTTGATATTTCAGTGAATATGGCCGAATTTTTGGGACATGGCTTATCAATGCATGTCAATGAACATGTAAGGGTCCTACTCTCAAACTTGAGTCTTGAATGCCAGCCAATGACAACTTAACCTGGCCTTGGTGTTAGGGTTATCTGATACCCACAGGGTCCAGTTGAGATCTACTGATTTCTTGGGTCTATAAGCAGTACAGCAAGATGGTATACATCCAAATAAAGCAAAAGTAACTCTCAAGGGTATTATTCTTCCTGGGGAAAAGGTAAGGTGATACCATGCAGGAACAACTGCTGTACTTTCTCCAGTAGGGTCAGAAAACAATGCATCTAATGAATCCAAATCAGTTATGGGAAATGACATAGTTATGGATCCAAGTGACAGCCTTTATGAACTTTAGAAGTAAGAGTTCTTATTTGATGAAAAGTCTATACTCATGTATGTCCTGTGCCATATGCAACAGACACCTTCTCTAAGCTCAATGTCAAAATAGAGGCTAGAATGTGCGCAAAGGCAACAAGGACCACAAACCCGGGGTGATACAGCAGGATACATTGGGCTTTATCAACTCTTGGTCAGGTTTTCTAAGTATACACAGATTGATTTATTTTAAGTTAAGGTTTTAAAATGGGTTTCCCACATGGTTATGGAAATTAGCCCTTCCTGTAACTCAAAATCTGAAATGGCATGGACCTTGTTTATGAATAACTGCCAAACTAATGTAATAGTCTCCATTTGTGTATTCCTACAAAATGAGTACTAAAAATAACAGGAATAGCACACATTCTAGTCAAGGGCTTTGTTCAAAAATTAGGACACAAACCAATTAGTTACAGAAGATGCACCTTCAGATGCAAAAATCGTTAGACTTCTTTGAGAAATTTTTTTTATTTGTAATAACTCTTGGAAAAGATAATGATGTTACATGACTTAGGAACATTTTCTTGTATATTTATAGCCAGAAGACTATTATTAAGTCACATAAGAGAAAATAATTTCAAAAAAATTTTTCTATTATAAGCCAATTTTAAAAAGTAGCAAACCACTTATTTAAATATTCTCTTTTTCATCTTACATTTTTTCCCCTTTCTGGAAAAAGAACTTATAAATTGCAAGCACACAGGAGAAGACAGGACAGAACTACCAAACAGGCAGTAAGGATGTTGGTCTTGTCAAGTAAAAGCATTAAAGAACAAAAGGGACAGAGATTATCTTTTTAAAAAGAATAATGTCAAATTTGCACTATTATACAAAGTATCCAAAAAATGTAGCAGGAAATAGAGATTCACAGTTCTGGAAAACAAATGGAAAAGAGCATTTCTGAAAATGATAAATTCTTGGGTTTTCAGTATTCCTTAGAAAAATTTACAAGTCTTACATATTTATTTCAATAAGCTTTCTCATACAGCTCTAAATTAGAGATTTTATTTACCTACAGAAATTTTATATGTGTATTCCTTTGTTACAAAAAAAAAGAATATTTTGGTCTCTTTTGTAATAAATGTACAGTCGATCAAATGGATAGTACGATGGACTTTATACTCTTTATATAAACAAAGTTTATGAAAAGCAAATAGAAAAGTACTTTCCCAATCAACTCAGGCAACTAGTAAAGAAAACGCTGGATTCACTGATCATACACATTTACTGTGACATTCAGTAACCTATATAATTCCTCCAGAGTCATAGAGATCCTTTCTTTCTTTTCACTCCTTTTAGTTGTAACTCACATGACCAAAAGATGAAAATCACTTTTAATTCTCTCACAACTGTTTTCTAGAGACCAACATATTAAAAACATCTGCTACATAGAATTATTTGCATAACAGGACTGTTAATATTTTCTAAAAAGAGAAAACCAGAAATTAACAAATTTCCCTGCTGAAAGCCCATTTTCCTATATGAAGTCTATAGTGGCATATACTTTCTGTTCCACTGATACCTATGGGGCAGACCTCGTGCCAACATTCCACATAAGCTGCTGGAAAAAAATGCTGAAGACTGGAGATGGTCAGGATGGCTTACCTGTGTGAGGTCTGGTCACGGCGCTCTCGTACAGGGGGATGCCTTCACCCACGTTGTTAAAGGCTTTCAGGGTTATCACGTAGTGAGAGCTGGGATCTGAAGGAAAGAAACAAGTGAAAACACTTAGAAAAAAATTCTCACTCCAGAATTTTAAAAATCCAAGGGTGACTATTCATGATTTTAAATGCAGAGGAAGTTAGGAAAGATTTTGAGAATTTCATGTGGGGATTCTTCTGGGGTGTGAGGAAATGGAGATGGCATTGTACACAGCCCAGAAAAGTTGGCTGGGATCAACTATCTGGAGTTAGTTCCAGGAGTGAGGGTGGCTGTACCTGAATCCTCTCTTGGCCTCAACTAACCAATGGTTTGATGTTACTGTACAGTGAGGGGCTCAGATGAGAATGAGTAAATAGGAATTTTATGTGTTGTAAGCCCATAGATGGAAGTTAGAATTAAACCCCTTTTATTCTCAGAAAGCGGGACAGCGAATGGAACAGCCAAGCAAGTGGAGAAGTAGCAGAACTGTTAACTCAGCAAGTGGGGGACCTCCAAATCCGGGAACTGCCAACCCCCATCTGGCCCTCAGGTAGACTTCTTGGTTGGATAAGGTATGGTCCCAAACTTCAACTGGCCTGGAGGTGATGTTGCAGGAAATGAAGCTGGAAAGAAATGCTCCCTCCAGTGATCATGTAAAACGCTACTAGTGACACTTGGTGGAAAAAGGGCATAAAATGGTTGGAGCAGAATTCGTTCTCCTGTTGGCAAATCAGGAAGGCTCTACTTCTCACATTCCTGATCTAGGCAAGGTTTAGTATTCATACTTTGAAGTCCAGTTCCAGAAATGGGACTTGGGCTCCACTGAAGTATGGCAGGGTAAGGAGCTGACCCATACCACTTATTTCTGGTGAAGCTGGGCAGTTTTCCGAGAGGCCACGCCTCAAGTGGCCTGCATTACTTCAAAAGCTTAAAAGAGCTGGTCTGCTTGGTGGCCCACTCTCTAGTTATCAGTGGGAAATGTACAAAGGCACCTGGTTTTCCAATGTCAGAAAAAAGTGATGATAAATAGAATCAACAAGACTTAGTGCTTGACAGGTGAGGAAAAAGGAAAAGGTGCTGATTTGGGCAACATGATAGATGGTGATGTCACTCACTAGGATCAGAGACAGAGGCAGAGCAACCATGTACGCATTTTCAAGGCTTGATTCTAGGCCCCCTTCAATTCCCACTCTTCATTTTTTTCCTATTGTGTTTAGTTTGGATGAGCACACATGTGCCATCAAATGCAAATACGTATCTCCAGTCTAGACCTTTCTTCTGAGCACTGGACCTTATGTTCAACTGTCTATTTGGCATGCTCCACTTGGCATCTCCCTCTCTGTCCCCACTTCAGATCTGCTCCAGTGTTCTCTAGTTTGTAAATGGCACTATGTATCCTGCTGCTCAAGTCAGAAACTTGGGAATCATGAGATCTCCCTCTCCCTCCTCCCCTTTATGCAAATGATCAAGTCTTGTTGATTCCACCTTCTTGCCTCTCACCACTCTGCCTTGTTCTCAGTGTTCTATGCTCTTTACCGCTATCTTTCAGTTCACTGAGCACCGTGAGCTTAGTGGACCTTAACATGTGCAGCTGTTCCTTGTGCTGTGATACAGTCACCCTTCTTTGCCTGGACGGTGCCTATTCCTTTAAGAGGGCTCATCCCAGACTGGACTAGCCTCTCTGGTTATAGGCTATACCACCTCATATCTCTTCCTCAGCACTCTAAACAATTTCAATCATCTCAAAATAGTATTATTTCTAATAATTAGAATCATGTCTGTTTGAAAGTCTGGGATATTGTAGGTGTTCATGAAATATTAACTGACTGAAAGATCTTCAGAAGACACTAACTTTAATTTGGGTTAAATTATGATAGAATATGGGATATATCCCGGTGCAGATACCCAGTTAGCAGAAGTTTACATCAACTGGAAGCTCAGGAGAGAGCTGTTTTTTGATTAATGAATTCCTAGTGTATTTTTCCACTTCTGACTTTCTTCTTTTGTTTAACATTACATGCATTTTTGATCTGTGTTGACAAACAGCTCAAGCTTACTTCACTTTATGCCAAATTAAACGTTTTTGCTACTTTTCAATGTCCACTCTCTTTTCTAATAAAGTCTGTTTATTCTTCAGCACATGCACTGCTCCTTCTCATCTCGTTTTCAAACATAATCGTAACTCAGTCTTTCAAGTACAGGCTAAGCCTCTTTCTTGACTGCTCCACTGTTACCTTAACTAGCTCTCGGTTCTCTGAACATACTTCACATCAACTCATTTCATTGTATCTTGTGTTTTCCTATTAGACTGAAAGCACCTGAAGGTCAAGGACCATGTGTACTGCAGAGGATCTTCATTTGAGTAGTTGCATAAAGGAAAGACCACAGAGACACTTTTATCCTACTAGCAAAGCTTTTCGTTTGTTCTCCTACAATTGCCTTATAAGACTGTTTCACATGGGGAATACTTCCTAGGTTAGCTGTGCTGTTTCTTCTTAAAGGAAAAAGACAAATAATGTTCCTGAATAAAGCATTAAATTGCTGTTTATTCTCTACCAGAAAAAATGAAGGTAATTCATTTGTTAGGCACATAAAGTCATTCTTAGGAAAGATATTTACAAAGAAATGATTTGAATTAAAAAGTTGGTCAGGGCAGAGTCTGAATTTCAAGAGAAGTCTTTCAAAGAAAGATCTCTATAATTATAGCCTAATTTGGAAAAGTAATTACAGCTACCAAAATCAGTTCATTTTCTATTATAAAGTATTACTATTTCTCAAAAAATTTTTGGCTTTGTAAATCAACTTTCAGGTGTAATTAGCATACAATAAAATGTACCCACTTAAGTATACGGTTTGACTTTTGACAAATATATATATACCTGCCTGTGTGATCACTACCACAATCCAGACAGAATATTTTCAACACTACAAATAGTTCTTTTGTGTCCCCTGCGGTCAATTCCCATCACCCCTGTCTCCTCTGGCAACTACCGATCCTGCTTTGTCACCGTAGATAAATGATGCCAACTCTATAATTTAATAGAAAAGTAGTAACACAGTGTTTGTGTTTGGCTTCTTTTGCTCAGCATAATGTTATGAGATTCGTTATGTTGCTGTGTCTATCCACAGCCTATCCCTTTCAATTGCTGAGTACTCCATTGCACAGATACAATTTACCATTTACCTGTTTACTCCTTTTAGATTTGTGTAAATATGTATTTACTTTGTGTAAATATGTATTTTTATTCCTCTTGGCTAAGTATCTATGAGTGGGAATGCTGGGTTGTGTGGCCAGCTTTTAAAGAAACCTCTCAACTGTTTCAAGTGGTTGTAACCTCAGATGTTCCCACGACAAGTATAAGAGTTCCAGTTCGGCTGAACTTTGCTGATATATAATCAGACTATTAATTTTTAGCAATTGTAGAGAATGTGAGTGGTATTTTGTTGTGATTATATTTGCATTTCTCTGATGATTAGTGATGCTGAGAGTCTTTTCATGTGCTGACTGTCCACTCACATACCTTCTTTGGTATATTGCCCATCAAAATCTTTTGCCTATTCTTTTATTAAGCTGTAAGAGTTTTTATGTTTTCTGGACTCAAATTCTTTGTTAGATATTTGAATGAGGAGTATTTTCCCCTAGTCTGTGGCTTATCTTCTCATTTTATTGGTGTGTTTTCAAAAGATGAAATTTTAAATTTCGATGAAGTACAATAGATTAATTTTTTAATTTTGTAACTTATGCTTTTTTATATCTTGAGAGATCCTTACCTACCTCGAAGTCATGAAGGTTTTTCCCTGTCTTTTTCTGGAAGTCTTATAGTTTTAGCTCTTGCATTTAGATCCGTTTTTGTGTATGGTGTGAGATAAAGGCCAAGGAAAGTTCCTTTTCTTTTTTAAAAATTTTTTTTTTTAACGTTTATTTATTTTTGAGACAGAGAGAGACAGAGCATGAACGGGGGAGGGGCAGAGAGAGAGGGAGACACAGAATCGGAAGCAGGCTCCAGGCTCTGAGCCATCGGCCCAGAGCCCGACGCGGGGCTCGAACTCACGGACTGTGAGATCGTGACCTGAGCTGAAGTCGGACGCTTAACCGACTGAGCCACCCAGGCGCCCCAAGTTCCTTTTCTTTATCATACAGATATCTAATCACTCCCATACCTTTTGTTGAAAAGACTACCCTCTCCTTACTAAATTATGGCAGCGTGTTTGTAAAAAAAAAAAAAAAAAAAAATCAATTAACTCTATCAATCAAAAAATCATTTCACTCTATCAACCTATGTATCTATTTCTGGATTCCATTCTGTTCTATTGATCTATAACACCGACCTTTGTACCAATACCACCACAATGTCTTGATTACTGTAGCTTTGTAATATGTACTGAAATCAGGCAGTGTGGGTCCTCAGAAAACACTTGAATAAATGTTGAAAAGACCACACTACCTGATTATTCATTTTAAAAAATGTTTGGCTATTCTAGTTCCTTTGATTTTTAGAATTAAGTTTATCAATTTCTACTAAAAACCTGCCAGGATTTTACTTGGAGTAGTACTGGGGAGAACTGTCATTTTAATAAAATCATTTTCTTTTAATAGTATTATCCAATTTATAAACATGGTACCTCTATTTATTTAAATCATCTTTAATTTCTCTCAGCAATAGTTTTCTAATTTCCAGTACAGACCTTCCACATATTTTTAAAGTTTATCACTAAGTATTTCATATTTTTTGATGCTATGTTAGTATTGTTATCTTAATTCCAACTTCTGTTTATTGTGAGTACATGGGAACACAACTATTTTTGTATATCAATTCTGTCTCTTGTGACTTTGTTAAGCTCACTTAGAGTTTTTACAGATTCCTCAGGATTTTCTACCTTGATAACAGGAAGTATGTACAGTGCAGATACTGGTTTCTAAATATCATTTTCCAAAAAAGAAATCAGTGTTCCTTGGAGAAATGACTGATTCAAGGGCTAAGGGCAGGCAAAATATCTTACTGTGTCACAAGGAAGAAAGTACCCACAGAAAACTGGAAGATGTCAAATAAAGGAAGTGGCTATAAAGAGACTCCCACTGGCCATTCTTTCTCTAAGGAAGAAAAGGAAAGCGCTTCTGTATCAAAGAATGCTGATGAATGTAGGAGAAGTAAGAGAATTAGAACTTCACTTGGGAAACACCACCATAGAACCTGTTAGGAAAATGCTAAAACAAGTGAGTGAACGTTTGACGACAAACAAGATATTTACAAAGACTCAAGGTATCCCCCCAACAAGGTATTTATTAATTATGAAGGAAAAAACCAGCAACCTTATGTTGGAGAAATGTGGCAGATACCCTCTGAACCAAGTGATTGATTAACATCACCTAGCAACAGCCTTTCATGTGCCTCCTGTTGTGATGCACTGACAAGAACACAACGTATGGATGCCATTTCTTCCAAAAATGGGTATGCTGACTGTAGTGAGGAAACATGAGACAAGTCTAAACTGAGAGACGTTCTACAAAATATAAATGGTCTATACTTATAAAAAATGTCACAGTAATAAAATATAAGAAAAAAACAAGGCACTACTCTAGGTCAGAGAAAACTAATGAGACATGATAACTAAATGCAATAAGTGACCCTGGACCAGAAAACAATGTTTTTCTTTTATTATAAAGGACTTTAATGAGATAACTTGTAAAATATAAATAAAGTCTATAGATATTGTCTCAGTGTTAACTTGCTGACTTTGATAAATGTACTATGGTTATATTAGAAAATGCCCTCAAGTTTTAGGAAACTCACATAAAAGTGTCAGAGGGTAGAGGGCATCACATGTATAACTTACTCTCAAATGTTTCAGAGAAAAAAATATGTATGTATAGGAAGATAGAGAATGATAAAGCACATATGGTAAAATGTTAACCTTTGGGGTCTCTTGGTGAAGCATATATAGGAATTCTTTGTAGTTTTTAAAAGTTTTCTGTAAAAATAAAGTTATTATACAATAAAAAGTTAAGGGGCACCTGGGTGGCCCAGTTGGTAGTGAATCCAACACTCTTGACTTCAGCTCAGGTCATGATCCCAAGATCGTGGGATCAAGCCCCGTGTCAGGCTCTGTGCTGAACATGGAGCCTGCTTAAGATTCTCCCTCTCTCTGTCTGTCTGTCTCTCTCTCTCTCTCTCTCTCTCTCTCTTTCCCTCTGGCCCTCTCTCCCATCTCTCTGTCTCTAAAATAAAAAATTTTTAAATTTTTTTAAAAAGTTAAAAAGAAAGAAATTCCATGTGCATTTACTTCCTCTACTCAGCATACATACCCAGATTTTCGATGGTGTAATATCGTTGTTTATAGTCCACTTTGATGGTCTGGGCATGAGGGCTGCCAATGCCATAACCAATGGCATAACCTCTGACCACAATGTTCTGATTCTCTGGAGGAGTCCAGCTTACTACAATGCTAGTGACAAGTGGTCGGACGTGAAGAGAACTAGGCACTTCAGGAACACGAGTTTCTGGGTAGGAAAGTAGAAAAACAGGACTTAGAATATTTCACCATCCTTGGGCCATGGTGTTTAGCCTCCTGTCAAATTATTTGGGGCTAAGATTTTTCCATTACACCCAAGAATTCACAGAGAATCTGTATATATAGTGAAGTATGGCCTGTGGTTTTATCACATTCTAAGAAGAAAACAAAACCCAAACAGCCTGAAATACAAGACAATGAAATATTAATTTGGAAAGGAAGGCAAAGGAATCTAAGAACCTCTGCCCAATGGGGAAAAACAAATAAACTGCCTTTCAATAACTACTCATTCCTCTTGGTCCCACATCTGAGTCCCAGACTCAACTAGGTGGAATGAGAAAGGCATAATACCAACTAATTAGAAGCCTGTTGTCAACAGGTGATCAAGTATCACATTACAGCAACCGTATCAATTATTTACTCCCCTAAGTAATGTAAGTCAGAAAACAGGAAACCTTAGAACTACATATTGATTTAAATGGTGGGAGACTAAGAGGCTTAAAAAAGGCAGCAATTTATAGTATCTTTCAAATCCATCACTTCAAGGCATAACTTGCTATCTCAATGTAAAAAGTGGTAAGCCAAGAATGAGAATAAGGACCGGGGTCTTTTGTCTCCTAAGTGCAGTACCAGTGTCCGATAAAGACAGACACAGACACACAGACACACACACACACCCACACCCACACCCACACACACCCTATATGGAGGTACTCACGGAACACAGGTGAGAAAAAGGGCAAGGTGTGTAGGACTAAGAGAAAAGGGGAACTGTAGCTGAAAAAGGAGGGATTGATGTGGCTCAGTGTTAAATTTTAGATTATCCATCTACTCAATGGCCTTGATAAAAAAAACTAGACTTAAAGCACCTGTACATTTTTATTTGTTCTGGGTCTGCTTAAAGGGACAGATCTCTAAAAGCCACTGGGGGGAAAAAAGCATTCTAGGAGACTTGCTGCATTACAGTAAGGACAGCAGTGTAATATATTAAAGTTCACAGATTTAAGCCACATACACCACCAAATCTGTGGCTTTCCAGTTTAAATAATTTAACTACAGTTAGTTAGTACCTAGCTTCTGCCAACCCTGTTGATTGTTGTTCTTACCATCTAAATCACTTTCAAAAGTTTCAGCAGACAGCCAGTCAGTAGCCGGGCCTGTGCCATTGATGGTTAGAGCAGCCACTCTGAAATTATATTCAGTTCCCCGATCAAGACCTGAGACCCAAACGAGGAGGAAAAAAAAAAAGAAGACAAGTTGAAACAGATTTGGAAAACAGAAGATTAACAATTTGTCATTAAGCACGTATCCCATCCACGAACTCCATACACAGCTACTATCTTGATAAAGTTTCAGTTAAAGTTAACATAGCACAAGCAATACATCAACACAGCTCAGAGGAGCTCCCCCACATCTCCAGGAGAGGCTGAAGCCCACACAATCAGGAGGAAAACCAATGAGTAAAGGTCCTAAGAGATTACAGACCTTTTTTTTTTTTTTAAAGAGTCTGAAGGCCCCTCAGAGATCATTTAATGTAATCTCTTCACTTTGTTACTAAGGTCAAAAAGAGGTCGAAGATAATCAAAGAACCCTAACAGAGAAACAAAGTCAGTTGGTCTCAGAGATACCCAAGACCAGAAAATAACTCAAAGATGTAATTCCTGCTGGGTTACCTCAACCTCTGTTCTCTGAGTCATCCCCATAACAAGAGTAGAACAATTTTAAACACCAAATATGGCCTGGAAATCTTTTTCCAACAGCCTACCTGCCCATAAACTGAGGAATAAGCCCTTTCTATTATGCCATTTTTCATAATGACTATCAGTAATAAACCTGCCTATGTACTGAAGGCAACAAAAACCCACATGTAAAAGTCTACCCTACAAAATAGGGCAACAGCCAGTAATATGGTCAGCTATTCATACTATTTACGCATCCATTTTTTTCTTCTATTAAAATAGATAACATAAAATTTACCATCTTAACGATTTTTCAGTGTACAGCTCATATGTATACATCTTTTGAGCACTTAAATTCTAAATATAGCCTTAGATCTCATAAGGTTGTGAGAAATGATCCTACCTCCCCATATTGAAATATTAGGTTCTTTGGCCAGCAGCATAGTACAGAAGCTTAAGAGAGAACCTGAGAGGGAGGACACGGCCAGGATGCGGTGTGGCTCAAAACAATCCTGTCACACGTGAGAGATGGGTGGGAGGTTCTGTTCTCAGCAGGCCCACCCTGAAGCTGGTTGCCCACAGGAGAAGCAACAAGCAAGGCAGGAGGAGGAGTCAAATGACTGGGCCCAAGTCAGTTCAACCTGTCACCTCCCTGCATACACTGAACCCAAAAGTGCTAGAGAGGGTTCTGCATGTGTTTATAACTGTTAATAGACAAATAATATGGACTACTGGCAAACATGGCTCAACTGAGGTCCTAAAAGAATTCAACCAATCAGATTATCATTCCCTCCCCGTAGGTGAAAGTCAGAATGTAAGAGAGCACGTAAGCAAGTGACAGTGCACACGCCCATGTGACCAGGAGACATGAGTGTAAAGAGGCTGAGTCCCTCTCCCCATAAGTAACCTACATAATGCAGACGAAAACTAAGGCCCACACTTAATGTTTACAAAGACATGGCAGAACGTGTTAAGTGCTGTAAGTGGCATAAAACGAAGAAACAACAATTCCTTCTGGTTACCACTTAGTCATATTTGTGGTTCGGTACAGGATCCTGGTAATCCACATTGCTAATACTCATCAAGCTTCAAGTTAATGCGCCAGGAGAGCAAAGATGTCCATTTTTGCCCCCCCATTGTGTACCTAGTGCCAGCACATATGAACAAAAGTTCGGTATAGTCCATTAAACAAATGAATCCATATATGATTTTAAAATCCAAGGATTTTCTCGATAAAGAAAAAGCTGTTTGGGGGGCACCTGGGTGGCTTGGTTGTTTAAGCGACCGACTTCGGCTCAGGTCATGATCTCAGTTTGTGAGTTCGAGCCCCGCATCGGGCCCTGTGCTGACAGCTCAGAGCCTGGAGCCTGCTTTGGATTCTGTGTCTCCCTCTCTCTCTGCCCCTCCGCTGCTCACGCTCTGTGTCTCTCTGTCTCTCAGTAATAAATAAATGTTAAAAAAAAAATTATTAAAAAAAAAAAGAAAGAAAAAGCTGTTTTTAACATGAAGGTGATTACTTGGCTTACATGTCAAATGTTTCATTGAGAAAATGAATAGTCTCCTCATGGTCCAGGACTACACTCTGTTTTTATACTAGTAACAGGAACAGTACCTGGTACACAGTAAGTATCTACTACTAAATATTCAAAATAAAGGCCTTACAGATGGGAAATGTTATCTGTATTTGGTATAAAATCAGAAACGTTTTTTTTTCTCATTTTTTTAAACGTTTATTTTTGAGAGAGAGAGAGACAGAGACAGAGCACGAGAAGGGGAGGGACAGAGAGAGGGAGAGACACAGAAGCTGAAGCAAGCTGCAGGCTCCGAGTTGTCAGCACAGAGCCTGACATGGGGCGTGAACCTGTGAACTGCAGGATCATGACCTGAGCTGAAGTCGGACGCTCAATTGACTGAGCCACCCAGGCGCCCCCAGAAACTGATTTTTAAGAACATAGAAGATGCTCCTCTGTGAGATGTCTCAGCAACACTACTTCAACTGTGTTTACACGCTGAAGCTTAGAGCTGTGGGGTTCCCGTGAATAAATTAAAAGACTGAAAGCTACCCTAAGAGACAAACATTCACCTATTTTGAAAGAAGTCAATCCCATCTGTGAGCTGAGGAGTAAAGAGAAAAGCGTGCTGGATTACCAGAGCAAAGTTTCCACTACAGAGACTCAATTAATTGTTAGAGATTCCTACCATTACACTTCCTGACCCCAGATCTTGGTTCTGCCAAGAACGTGACCCCTTGGGCACAGCAAAGAGGTTGATGTCACGCTTCTCTCCCCAGGAGGGAAGCAATGTAAGGGAAATTGAGAGCTCCCCAAGGGAGATGAAACTAATTCTCAGGGCTTAAATAATGGTGACAATATCTCCAATTCTTGTAGTTCTCTTCTACCAGCTCTGCTGGGAAGCCCCAAAATGGCTTCTTAGGGGCATCTATCTCTGTTCCTTGTAAGCATAGTCCCAATATCCAAAGAGCAAAAAGCACTTCATGTTTCTTCTCATGCTTCTCCTGCAAAGCCAGCTGGTCCTTGCCGAGCCCACTCTACTCCCCTACCTGAGGAAAGAAGTGGGGGGGGGGGGAGGGGCGGCATTCTGTCATCTGTAGAGGGAATCCATATTAGAGACGCAAGAGGGTCCATTTTTACCAACTATGCCACCTGCTCTGCTGCACAAAAAGGGAAAACTGCCCAAAAGGAGCTATCCCTGACAGAACTTTCTAAAACTTATCATGTAGCAAGTAGTAGAATGATTGCTACACTGCTATAGCTATTCACAAATGTTGCTTCAGGCCACATATACATGAGTGGTGTCCGTGTTATGTAGACCTCTGCTAACAGCTAGACAGCTTTGTTTTACCTTCTTTTGAGATTACAAAAAAATGAAGACTTAGGATGGTTTGACTTACTATTTTTTGACTTTGTAATGATATAAAAGTGATACACATCCAGTAGAAACTGTACTTTGAATTCTGAATTGTGATCTTTTCCCAGGCTGGTGATACGAAGCACAGTCTTCTCTTGTGATGCTGGGTGGGGTCAGTGGCAGCACCCAGTCAACCTTGTATCACGAAGGTAAACAACTGATACACTTACAAAATTCTGTTTTTCACTCTCAGTACAGTATTCAATAAAGCACATGAGATATCCAACAATTTGTTATAGAATGGTTTTTTGCGTCAGATGGTTTGGCCCAACTGTAGGCTGATGTAAGTGTTCCGGGCATGCTTAGGGTAGGCTAGGCTAAGCTATGAGGTTTGCTAGGTTAGGTGTATTAAATGCATTTTCGAGTTAGGATATTTTCAAATTTTGATGGGTTTATTGGGACATAACCCCACTGTAAGTCAAGGAAGATCTGTATCTATATATTCAAAAAAGAAAATGTGCAGACTACAGAAAACCCCAAGTGAAGAAATGAAACTCAAACACAATCTCAAGACTCAGATAACAGAACACTTAATACTATTTTCCTTAACTTGATTATCAGGTCAGAAGTAGACTGAATTAATTCTCTTGCACTGTTTTCACATTAAGTCACCAGCTCAGAGTGGTCATTAGACTAACATAATTCAACTCCTGAGAAAGACGCTGTCTCCTAACTTCTGCCCACGTGCGGGGCAGCTTACCTTCAATCAGCTGAGAGAGCTGTGTCCCAGGTACCAAGGTCTCAGTGACGTCACTCTTTCGGGAGGCCTTTCGGTAGCGAATCTTGTAGCCAGTAATCTGACCATTCTGTGTGGCTGGAGGAGGTGGCTGCCAGTGAATCACAATACTCTGGGGAAGACAAGAATATTGGGAAAAGACCAAATCTATCAAAAGCTTGGTCCTGTTTTGTATATTATTATCCTGAATTCACTGACATTTTAAAGGCAGCAGGGTGCTCAGAGTTTTGCTTAAGGATCACTCAAAATTACTTTTCAGTTTTAAAATCTTTAATGATCGAGTGGGGAGATTCCAGTTGCAGGTAGTATGTTCTGGGCCCTTATACATTAGGCAAAAGTCTCAGAAAAGTTTTCATAAGGAAAATATAAGGTCAGAGGCACATGGATTAGAAAGTAAACTATGGTTTAGGTGTAAGGTGCTCTCTTCTATCTCCACTGTGGAACAGCTGAAGTTGGGCAATTTCTGCCAAAAACTCTTCAAGAGGGGAATTGTTAATAGTGGTTTTTGACGAAAGGAAAAGGGGTCCTATGGTACTTTTTGAAAGGACTGAGTGTCTCAGGTGTCAGTGAGCCCAGAAGGGGCTCTGGGTCTTTGAGAGGCACACGTGGTCTTCAGTGAACATGGACTTGACTATGAGGGAGTCTGAGCACATGCAACGCTCTGACAGATGTCCACCTTCGGCTTTGCACTGGGCTCAACGCATGGAACTGAGGGGTTATGGTATCATAAACTTACTTCTTTCTACCTTATCTGAACTGCTGAGATTTATAATGTCATGATTTGCATAACTGCAATACATCTGCAGAAAGACTATAGTAATTTTGGCATGAGAGAAAGGCAGTAAAGTTAAACAGAAAATCCTGGAGTCAGTTTCCGAATTCAGCTTTACTGGCAGGTGGAATATCTATGACACCTTATTTCTCTGCTTGATTACAAGTCTTTTGACACAGACTCTCCCTGTCTATAAGCCCTCCTGAGACTTAATAGTATGCTAGTAAAAATGAATAGCAACATAAAGTTTACCTTTGAATTTCTTACTTCTAAGGACAGATTCTGAGGAGCAGCACTGGGAACTGGACAGGCAGAAAAAGAAAAAAAAAAAATTTTTTTTTTTACCCATCATGTGATATTCCTGGCCAGACTTTATACAAATGTGCATCTCAAACACTGATTATACAACTTGCAGGTCTAAACCTAGCTGCCAATGCCCTCATGTTGATAGAAGTATGTGGATAAGGTGTGGCCATATTTGACTGACTTAAAAAAAAGGGACACATTCATATAAAGTCCCCCATATCCAAGTTAGGTTGCACCTTTGGGGAGTCATTTCAAGGAAATGACATTGACTTTAAACTTTTTTAGACCCCATATATACATTCTGAACCTTCAACATATCATTCTGAATATTCTTGGTGATAGCATATCTTTACCTAGGGGAAGAGCTACAAATTTTCTGGAAACAAGTCTAACGAATATGGCGAGTAAATGTACTGGGTAATGTTGTTATGAGCCCCAAATATGAGGTGCATAAATCAGTGAGCTCTGCATTCTTGTGGGGTTCCTAAACTGGTTTTGAAGCCAATTCCCAAGTAGAGTAAAGAGAGATATACAATGACAGCTTCAGTAAAGGGGCCATCTGTTTTCCCAAGACAAATTCTATTGCAGGGAACACCCATTTTGATGTGACAAGTTTGGGACTGCTGGTTAAACAAATAGCTGCATAACTTTAATTTCTCATGTATGAGAACACAAGGCAGGGCATTCTCAAATTTTATGATCCACACACCTTCTAGCATCCCTTTGTAGTAACTACAGCAGGCAAAAAGAATTTAAGTAAACCTGATTAATTTCCTCTTCACTCACGAAATGCTGACTTTAGCTCATTTTCTCCTAATGCATCCATGGAAACTTCTGTCTCCCTTTCTCTGACATTTGGTGACCAGATATATGACTCAGTGCCCACTGCTCTATATGCTTCTGGAGGACAGACACTATTTCTTGCTCAACGTTGTATCCTGTGCTAAACACAGTACATCAGGCCTCAACCCAGAGATTTAGGCAGAGAAGGCCTCGAGTAGGACTCCAGTGCATTTTGAAAAAAGTCTATGAATGGTTCCAATCATCTCCTGGCTAAGAACCCGACTTAGTTGCAGAGGCAGCCAACATAGCTGTTGCTGGTGTCTTCATCTTCTTCATCATCATGACTAAGATTTGCTGCCTGTTCCTACATGGCAGGTAGTTAATCCTTACAACAATCCCACAAAGGAGTTTCTATAATCATTCCCATGGTATAGATGAGAAAGCTATAGATGAGGTTCAGGGCAGTGAACCTGACCGAGTTACTTGCTTCGCTAATGTAGGGAAAGAATGGTCTTAATCCACAGTGCTGCCCTTAACCACCATGCTCAGACACATTCAGTTCCCATGACAGGCACTGTAGTCAGCATGCCAATGAGTGCATTGAAACTGGTTCATGTGTAAGTTTAAAAGCCTACATTAAACATTTTTCTCTCAATTTTTCTCAAAAGTCCTGACCAAATGGCTTATGTAGTTGGCTAACCAAACTATAATTTGTATTTATATTTCCCAACTTTTTATCCTGAAAAAATGCCAAGCACACAGAAAAGAGCGGCAAGGATAAGATATTGATCTCTACATATTCTTTTCTTGGATTCACAAATTGTTAATGTTCTGGCACATTTGCTTTATTTCTCTCATTATATTTATACTTGCATATTTATATATCTATGTACTGTTTCTGAATCATCTGAGGAACAGCTGCAGTCATCATCATACTTCGCTCCTAAATACTATATAGTACGTACCTCCTAAGAACAAGGATGTTCTCCAACAAAACTATAAAACAATCACATTCAGAAAATTTCATCTTAACCCAAAAATATTATCTAGACATCAGTTGCATTTTTATGCTAGTAATAAAGTTGCAAAAAGATAAATTAAGAAAACAATCCCAACTACAACTGTACCAAAAACAATACCTAGGAATAAACTTAACCAAGGAGGTGAAAGACCTGTACTCTGAAAACTACAAAACATGGATGACAGAAATTGAAGACAACACAAACAAATGGAAAGATATTCTGTGTTCATGGATTGAACAATAAATATTGTTAAAATGTCTATCCTACCCAAAGCAACCTACAAATTTAATGCAATCCCTATCAAAATACAGACAGCATTTTTCACAGAACTAGAATAAATAATCCTAAAATTGGTGTAGAACACAAAAGACTCTGAATAGCCAAAGCAATCCTGAAAAACAACCAAAGCATCCAATCCCAGATTTCAAATTAACCTACAAACCTGCAGTAATCAAAACAGTATCATATTGGCACAGAAACAGACACACAGATCTACAGAACAGAGAGCCCAAAACGAAACCAACAATTATATGGTCAATTAATCTTCAACAAAGGAGGCAAAAATACTCAATGGGAAAAAGCCTTTTCAACAAATGTTGCTGGGAAAACTGGACAGCTACATGTAAAAGAAGGAAAGTGGACCATTTTCTTACACCATACACAAACAAAAGCTCAAAATGGCTTAAAGACCTAAATGTGAGACCTGAAACCATAAAAATCCTAGAAGAGAACATAGGCAGTAATTTCTAGTATCAGCCACAGCAACATTTTTCTAGAAAAATGTTGTCTCCTGAGGCAAGGGAAACAAAAGCAAAATAAACTATTGGACTACTTCAAAATGAAAACTTCTGCACAGCAAAGGAAATAATCAACAAAACTAAAAAACAATTTACTGAATGGGAAAAGATATTTGCAAATGACATATCTGATAAAGGGTTAGTATTCAAAACACATAAGGAATTTATAGAACTCAAAACCAAAAAACCAAATAACCCAATTAAGAAATGGGCAGGAGATATGAACAGACATTTCTCCAAAAAAGACATACAGATGGCCAACAGATACATGAATAGATGCTCAACATCACTCATCATCAGGGAAATGCAAATCAAAACCACAATGAGATATCACCTTACACCTGTCAGAATGGCTGAAATCAAAACCACAACAACAAGCGTAGGCAAGATGTGGAGAAAAGGAACCCTCTTGCGATGCTGATGGAAATGCAAACTGGTGCTGCCATTCTGGAAAACAGTACGGAGGTTCCTCAAAAAGTTAAAAATAGAATTACCGTATGACCCAATAACTTCACTACTGGATATTTACCCAAAGAATACAAAAACACTAATTCAAAAAGATAAACGTACCCCTATGTTTATTGCAGCATTATTTGCAATAGCAAAACAATGGAAGCATACCAAGTGTTCACATATAGATGAATGGATAAAGATGTGGTATGTATATACAACCACCCAACCACAAAATGGAATATTACTCAGCCATGAAAAAGAATGAAGTCTTGTCATTTGCAACAACATGGATGGAGCTAGAGAGTATAATGCTAAGTGAAGTCAGTCAGTCAGAGAAAGACAAATACCACAGGATTTCACTCATGTGTGGAATTTAAGAAACCAAACAAATGAAGAAAATAAGAGACAAACCAAAAAAAAAAAAAAAAATCCCCAAAACAATAACAACAAAAAACATAGACTCTTAACTACAGAGAACAAACTTCTGGTTACCAGAGGGGAGCTGAGTGTGGAAATAGGTGAAATAGGTGAAGGAGATTAAGGGTACACTTATCATGATGAGTGTTGAGCACTGTATATGGAATCACTGAATCACTATATTGTACACCCAAAACTAATACAACACTGTATGTTAACTACACTGTAATTAAAAATTTTTTAAATATTAAAAAAATAAATTTAAAAAATTATGTAACATATCTAATATTTAAAATTGCCTACCTAGCATTAACTAATTGTACCAATATTATTCTTTATAGCTAATTTTTTTAATGTTTATTTTTGAGAGAGACAGAGTGTGAGCAGGGGAGGGGCAGAGAGAGAGGGAGACACACAGCAGGCTCCAGGCTCTAAGATGTCAGCACAGAAGCCTAATGTGGGGCTCGAACTCACAAACCGTGAGATCATGCCCTGAGCCGAAGTCAGATGCTTAACCAACTGAGCCATCCAGACACCCCCCCTTTATAGCTAATTTTACTCCCAGATCTGGAAGCCAGTTGAAGATAATACACGTTTTTTATTTCATGTCTTTATTCTTCTTTAACCTAGATTATAGTAGGATACTCCCCATTTAAAAAAAAATTTTTTTTAACACTTATTTATTTATTATTGAGAGACAGAAAGACAGAGCATGAGCAGGGGAGGGGCAGAGAGAGAGGAAGACACAGAATCCGAAGCAGGCTCCAGGCTCTGAGCTGTCAGCACGGAGCCCTACAAGGGGCTTGAACTCACAAACCGCGAGATGATGACCTGAACCGAAGTTGTACACTTAACTGACTGAGCCGCCCAGGCACCCCCCTCACCCATTTTTAACATCTATTTATTTTTTGAGAGACAGAGAGAGACAGACAGACAGAGAGAGAAAGAGACAGAAAGAAAGAAAGTGGGGGAGGAGCAGAGAAAGAGAGGGAGACACAGAATCCAAAGCAGGCTCCAGGTTCTGAGCTATCAGCACAGAGCCGGACACGGGGCTCAAACTCACAAACTGGGAGATGAAGATCTGAGCTGAAGTCAGACACTTAACTGACTGAGCCACCCAGGTGCCCCATGATACTCCCCATTTTTTTCTCTGAATAGTCTCTATACTTTTTTTAATTGTCCTCCCCCACCTTTTCTTTCATGAGACTCATATTTTTTAAGAATTCAGGCCAGGGGTGCCTGGGTGGCTCAGTTGGTTGGGCATCCGACTTCAGCTCAGGTCATGATCTCACATGAGAGTTCGAGCCCTGTATCGGGCTCTGCGTTGACAGCTCAGAGCCTGGAGCCTGCCTAGCATTCTGTGTCTCCCTCTCTCTCTCTACCCTCTTCTGCTCATGTTCTGTCTCTCTCTGTCTCAAAAATAAATAAACTTAAAAAAATTTTTTTTTAATTAAATAAGTAAACAAAAAGAATTCAGGCCAGTTTTTTTTTTTTTTTTTTTTTGGTAGGATTTTCCTGTTAGACACAACCAAACTAAGGAAAATTCTATAAACAAACTGGCCCAGATTCTTAAAAAATATTGCTGACTTTCAGAAAACAATACATCATATACTTATTAATTGTTATAAATGCCATTATCTTCTGTTCTATTATAAAAATATTTTTTTAAAAATGCTGGTCTTAACTTACTCAATGCCCCTGGCAGGCTGTAGTTTGAAAAATACTGCTCCAGGTCATGGTTATACGAATATAAGTTAGCTTCAAAATGCAGACAGAAATGAAACTGTCACAAAATACTCAGAATTAAAAAGAGCCATTCAGAACACAAATATGATTGCTAAGTCAAGGAAGCCAGCCTTCCATGGGTCCTGGAGTGGTCTGTGTTACGAACAAGCAACACCATTTACTTACACAAAAATAAAAACACGAGAAACTATTTAGTACCAGGCACTGCATGTTCTGTACTGTCTCAGTAAATCTTTACAGCAAACCAATGAAGTTGGTATTATCTACATTTTACACGTAAGGAAGCATGCTTAGACATGTTAAGTGACTGAAGTCCAGAAAAGGGGTAGAACTGGGTTTGAACTGAATCTTCTTGTCATCAAAGCCCATGACCTTGCTACTAGGCCACCAGGGCCCCCAAGCACGGCACGTGTTCCAAAGGAAGAAAGACTCACCA
The DNA here is from genome assembly GCF_018350195.1 of Panthera tigris. NCBI lineage: Eukaryota > Metazoa > Chordata > Mammalia > Carnivora > Felidae > Panthera > Panthera tigris. The sequence goes on from NC_056665.1 coordinate 32,780,846, forward strand.
TCTGACAACGTTCGAACAGCAACATCTTGTGTGGAGACTCCAGGACCATGTTTGTTGTAAGCCACCACTCGGAAACTATACTCTGTGTATTTTTTCAACCCATTAACAGTATGGGAGTGACTTGAAACATCAACATCCTTGAATAAAATAAAACAATTTCCATGGATACAACTCAAGCCAAAAGACATGCTGTGAAATAATGAGCTATACAAATTCTATATTTGATACAATGCAGATTTTTATCTCTTTTACAGAATGCTACTTAACAAAGTGGAATAATCATAAACACTGGCAATTTACTGGGAAATACTGCTTGTTGTTTAGTGACCCTTGCTGATAAAAAATACAGAATAAAACTTGGTACAAAGAAATAGAGTCTGCTGACTTTTCATTTCCTATATACATCTTTTTTATTCTCAGATTTCTAGACAAGCAAGTATTGAGTTTTGGAAATATATTTCAACTCCACTATTCCAAACAATGGATTGAAAAATGGCTTCATCTTATACCTGTTCTTTATCAGTCCCTTTTTCCATGTAGTACAATTTGTAATTCTGAATTTCCCCATTGCCAGACAGAGGTGTTTCCCAGGTGACAGTGATGGACGTAGGTGAAGCTGCATGTGCTCGGATGTTAGGTGCTGGGCCAGGAAGCTGAACTAGAAGGAAAATTTTGAGACAGTGAGATATGAGTGAAATTTAATATATTCCTCAATAACCATTCTCAGCAGTAATGTCATTTTGGCCATGTTTTTAAAAATAATAAAAACTGAGAAAACGTTTTGATGGAAGTGGCTTTAGGATAATATATAATTAAATGCATTGCCCTGTTTATGACTCAAATTATAACCAAAAATGATCTGTGAGGTATCTCAAATGTATTCAATGAAAAAAATAAACATTGCAGAATTTTTCCTGTGGTTTATAAAGTCCTAATTTTTCAGTAGGACTGTGGCACACAAAAACAGCCATCACAAAAAGAGAGCCTTCTGGAGATTAAGAGCACACTTATCATGATGAGTACTGAGTAATGTACAGAACTGCTAATCACTGTATTGTACACCTGAAACATATTAATATAAGTATGTTAGTTATACTGGGATTAAAGTAAAAAACTTAGTAAGAAAAAAAAAAAAAAAGAGAGCGCCTTTTTTTTACCAGGAACTGGGGAAATGATGATGGACAGGGTGCCTGCCCGCAAAGAATTCCCAGTCTAGAGGGAAGTCAGACATATAAGTGTTACAAATAATGTCACAAGTGCTAACAGATTTCGTGATTGTCACAAAAACATAAAGAGAATACACACTTTGCTTTGGGAGGGGTGGGGAGGCAAGGGAAGGACTGGGGAAGACTTCTGGGAAGCAAGAAGGAACAGCTTTCTCAGACACCAAGGGGAAAATTATTCTACTCAATGGGGATGAGACGTGAGAAGACAGTGTAATGTGGTTCAGGCTGAATACTGAATAAATGTGGGAGGGAGAATGTTTAAAAGGAGGACACGAGCCAAAGAGCTTCTAATGTGCTGCTGTGGAGTCTGAATTATCTCTTGTAGGTGTTAGGTAATTACTGAAAAATTATGAGCAGGAACATGACATGACATGATCAGATCTGTATTTAGAAAGGACATGTGAACACATGCATGGAAGAAAAACAGTATGGGAATAAGACTAGATAAAAGAATAATGATTTTAAAAATAGCTACCATTTACTGACTGCTTATAATCAGTCCGGCTTAAAGTGCTTTACGCTTTACATAAATTTCAATTATGTCTTATTTAATCCTTGTACTAAACTCACATGACAGGGATACTACTGTCATCCCTATTTACACATGAGGTTGAGATTAAGAATCGTTCTTAAATGATGGGAAAGTTAGTGAGCAGTGGGGCCAGGAGTTGCACACTTTCTGATTCTAACACCTGGACTCAAGGAGACCAGTTAGGAGATTATTACAACACCCTCTGTGGGATGGTTAGTCCCCTGATTGTCCAGCTCTACCTCCTACAACAGTTCCCATACCTTTTTACTATATTCTTTTTGTCTGATAGGTGCCAGTTCCAATTTATACACAAATTCTGGAAGTTGCCTACACCTACACTTTGGTAGACATTCTATATTTGAAAACAATTTCTCTGGTGCTAGTGTTTCTGCAACAGAATCCATTAGATTTTAGGAGAAGGGGAAAAAACTAGCAAAATGTAAAACAAATTGGATTTCTTAAATAACAGCACCACAGTTTGACAGTTTCGCTACCAAAGTAGAGAAACCTAAATGTGGTTATTCTGACAGTTGTTTCTTTATTTAGTCATAAATCATGTTATTCATTTAATGTTAAGAGCATCATTTTGTGCAGCCTGACAGGTGGGATTTGTCACACTTCTCCTGCTACGGAAAACTTTCCTCTAACTTATCAAAGGAAAAGGAAAACAAAACAGTCCCCCAATTCCCTTGAAATCACTTTCAATATATTCACTGGATAAACATAAGCAATATTATCCTTAAAAGGCACTAAGAAATTCTTCCATTTAACCTGCACAGTGGCATAATAAATGGAAAACATTTTCAGATGGTTTGTTCAGTTAAACACGTGAAATATTTTCTGAGGACTGACTCCAACACTTACACCTTCGCCCGCCACAGGCTGAGCACCTCCAAATGAAGTGTAAGTCTCTTTCTGCTAACTTGTCTTTTGCCAAAACATGTTATAGTCGCTTTCCATCCCTCAAATACCCTCAAGAGAATCAGGTTCCCCTTCCACCTACATTCTTATTTCACCTCTTTCTCCTAATCAAACTCCTTAACCAAAAGATTGTGCTGCCTACTTTCCTTAGAATAATAGAGGTACAATATTAGATAGAAAGGGTCAGAGGAAAGACGCTAGAAGACATCTGAGGTAGGTCTTACAGGATCAATAAAATTGGACTGTGTCTCGGCAGAATCATATTGCCTTACACCATCTGCTACTGTTTGATGGGAATTAATTTTATCTGCCCTAATTCACAAGTCCTTGATGGCAAGGAACTGGTACTTTCTGCACTTGCTATAGTATGCAAGGCTACACAGAAGACAGACCTTGCTATAAGTCTACCTACAGGTATGGCCAACAGACAGGTGGAAGACTCACCCTCAGGCTGTGTTTCTACTCGGAGTGGAGCTGAACTTTCTCCGGAGCCATGTTTATTTTGAGCCATAACTCTAAAGATGTACACAGTGGCTGGCATTAGGTTTTGAATGGTCACCTGCATTTCTCCCGGGCGACTGGTATTCTCAACACGTTCCCTTTAGACAAAGAGGGGTTTGGAAAGAAACAGCATTGATTAGGAATACTTCTAGAATGTGCGGTTTCATTTTCACTGCAAGTCCTATAGATATAATACCACATCAAAATCTTAATTGAAGTCAAATGAACTCTCAAAAAAGCAAACCTTTGGGGTGGAACAGGGTACAGAATACAGACACTGGCAAAGAACAATGTCACACGTGCCTGATAACTTACTGACATTTTGCTTAAACATGACTGACTTTGCAGGTCATAACCACAACTTCCTTTCAGAGAAGGCACAGACAAGGATCTTCTCACTGCCATTTCAAATGGGACAGCTGGTCATCAATTTTGCAGGCTTTAGGAATCATTGAGTTTTTAAGGAGTGATTTCCAGGGAGACAAACAGAAGCTGATTACAGGTATGACCCAATTATCAAAGAAAATATCAAGGAAGTCTGTGTATATTTTGGATAAAAGACCCAATAAAAAGAAAACTAGAGATTAACACTTTTAAAGTTGGAAACATTAAACATTTAAATGAATCCTAAGTAATCCAATTTTTAAAATAAGCCAATCCTGATACTGATTTTTATAATTTATTTGTTAAAACAAATACTCTTTTTGAATGATTTCCAAACTGATTTGAAATATTTGACAAATTTTATGACAAACAGGACAAATGAATCCAGTGGTCTGGTGCTATGAACTGAAAACATAAAAGCAGTTGTTTGTTTTCTCTATCCTCAGGGTCTGTGTGTCCACACTTGGGTCCATAATTATGCTCAGCCTACTGTATGTACTATAATAAAAACTAATTTATATGACACAAGCGTTTTCAACAAATATTGAAGTATTAATTCACTGTATTAGACAAATAGCTGGCCTTTATGGATCACCGATCATGTAAGGAGAGCTCTGTATCTATCCTGACAGTAATAAAAAAGGCCCAAAACTACTCTGTGGAAGAAATTACTTGAAACCATATAATCTATTGAATTAAAATTCTTACTTTAAAATATTGGTAATTTTCTCTGAAATCACTGATTAAAATTAATTTAGTTCTACATGACCATACGTCAATTGGCCTGATTGTATGTGAACATTTACATTTCAGATATTTGTGTTTTTCAATAGCTTTCTATACTTTTTAAAACTACCTCATTTTAATTTAAAACAAACAAACAAACAAACAAACAGTTCCCACATCATACTTATAGAGTGTCTGTCTCTATATGAGGTCCACTGGAGAAGAGCACTATGGGAACAGTTACTGCTCTAAGACACCTGAGGTACATACAGGTACTTTTCTCTTCAGGTAACCCTCCAAATCACAACATTTAAATGGAGGATATGAGCTGATTTCTTACACTTTGAAGTTTCTGACCTTTGGTCTGATCACAAATGATTGCTGTCTGGTATTTTACACTTCACCAAAAAAAAGCTCCCTGTGAGAGCACAGGTGGTCTGTTCTGCTCACTCTGTACATAAAAGTTCAAACAAAAAGTTAATTGTACAAAAAGCTGAGACTATCTTGAGAAATACAGTTGGGGGAGGCACCATTTTACTTTAAGTTGAAGTGAGTGTCTCATTCACATTCACATATTACATAAGAACTGAGAAGAATGCTCATACTGCAGCACTCACAAACATGTGCAGATGCACGAACGGAAATTTGCCTTCTGTATGTAAACCTTTGTATAGTAATAATAACGTGTATATTTTTTGTTCATTCCTATTGTGAAAGGGAAAAAAACAAGAGAAATGAGTGAAGAGAACTGAAAATCTGGAATAAATTTCTATAGAAGCATTACAATTTAAAAAATCAGTAATAGGTATGATTCCTTCAGATGAAATAAATACCCAGCACCTACCTGCAAAAGCTTGTAACACTAGATTGGTTTGAGGTCCCAGAACCATGTGTCTGTCTAGAAAAAACTTTTGACTTGAGGACAAGATCCAGGGTGAGTTACAAAGTACAATTCTCATAAATGTGTGACGTTACAATGGAACTTAGGTTAGAATGTGTTAGCTAAGAATCAAGGGAGAAAGACAAAGGTATTTTTTATATTAAGACAGTGCTGGGCTAGGCGATAAGAGCTTCAATTCTACTTCTGGCAAGCTACTAGCTTTCTGGGGGACTGTAGGCCAATCATTAATTCCTTCTGAGCCAGAAAGCAAATATTTACAGACAAAATGGAAAATATTATGTAGTTACTTATATAACCTATTAAAATGTAGCCATTTGAAAATGTAAAAATATTCTTAGCTCCTGGGTCATAAAAATAACAAGGCTGATTTGGTCCAAGGTCCAATATACTTGCCTTGTCTTCCTGCCTTGCCAACTCCTGGGCTCAACTTATAGCTAAGGTTTCGTCCATCTCTGAAATGCTATTAATTTTGGAATAACTCACTCTGCTTTTTTTCCATTTAGTGCCTAATATCAGAAATGCACTTCTATTACACTAAAGGCATTGGGGGAAAAAAAAAGGCAAACATTTCCTAGATGAAAACGCAGAGGAAGAACCCTTTGAAATCTCAAGAAACTCGGGCACCCAATACACATGACCAATATATGACCAAGACACATACTGCCACCTGGTGGTTGATTTTTCAAATGCAGGAAGTGGAAGGCTTTGTAAATATGGGTAGTGGCATACATCCTCACACTGCATTCTGATTATAAGTCTATGAAGAAAAGTTACGACCCTCGTTTTTCAGATGGGAAAAGTTAAGCTTATAAAGGTCAAATAAATTCTATTTACAAAACAAGTGAGCAGGATATAGTCTTCTGACTTAGTGTTCTTTCTACTCCTTCATTGCTTATATTCAGAAATCATAAGCTTCATTCACAAATGAAGTGACAAAAAAATTAGTCTCCAAGAACCTTCCTTTGAAATATTCCCCAGGTTTATTCTGTCCACTCCAAGTCACGGCTCTCCCTTTCGTCCAGGCCATACCTACCACACGACTAGGTTAACTACCTGATTTGTCTCGCTGACTATTTCTTCTCCTCTTCTATGTAGTGCTCATAAACTACTAAGAAAAGCTAATAAAATCACAGTGCACACTTGCTCAGGAGTCTAAAATGGTCCCTTCTGAACTGACTGTGTCCAAATTCTTACTGGCATTATGACATCTGGCTCCAAGCTTCCACTTTATTATAATCTCTTACTAATTCCTACCAAAACTCTGGGCCACTTAAGCCAGCTTTCTTACTTTCCCATCCTTCAAACACCAGACAGACACATTAAGTTGGATCCTCCTTGCATCTCTTCTTCCTTTATATATACTTGCCTTGTCTTCCTGCCTGACAATTTAATTTTAAATTGAAGTGACAGATTCTCATTAAAAACAAAAGTATATATAGTTAAAAAAAATCTGAAAGTCCCAGTTTTTCTCTCTCCTCAAAGCATGTCCTTCCCTGACACCTAACCGTGGCATGGACTGATATCTTACCAGATCTCTCCATGTCAGCTTTTCTCAATCTTGGTACTAGCGAGCTGCTGGGCAAGATAATTCTTTGTTGTAAGGGACCGTCCTGCACATTGCAGGACGTTTATCAGCATCTGTGGCTTCTACTCATTGGACATCAGTAAGCATCCTCCCTCATCTAAGTTGTAATAACCAAAAATGTCACCAGACATTGCCGAATGTCTCCCAAGGGATGGGCAAACTGCCTGTTTGAGAATCACTGTTCTAAGCATTTACATACACATCAAAATATATAGACACATCACTTAAAAATTCCTATATCACATTTCATGTGGATATACGTATATTAATTATGTGCTCATTTCTCCATGAATGGGCATTTACCTTCATTCCTCTTTTCATTCTTACAAACAATGCTACAATAAACATTTTTATGAGTGCCCTATGCATACTAGTTATCTATAGAACACCCAGAAGTGTTAACTGTTGGGCTGACAGGTATATGCATTAAAGAGATTAAAAAAAATAATTCTGCCAAACCACTTTCTCCAAAGGCTACTCTTATATTGCCACCAAAAGCCTAGAGTGGATTTCTTCCCAGAATTTAACTTGCTTAACACTAGATATTATCAATTTAAAATCTTTGCCAACTTTGTAAGTGAAAAATGGTTTCACTTTTTGTATTATTACATTGTATCTCCCAAGACCACAAGTGATGGCAAAACCTTTTTTAACTTTAACAGGCTTTCCATTAACTTCTGCTAATCATCCACTTGTAGCATTTGCCTCTTGGAGTATCTTTTAGTTATGACTTATAGGAGCTCTTTATATAGACTGGATGGCAATATTATTTTCTTATAACTGTTACCAATTTTTCCCAGCTTATCACTTGATGGTTTGATTTTGTTTATGATGTTTTATCACATGGAATTTTACATTGTTGTATAATAAGCTTTGTATATCTCTCCTGTTGTGGCTTCTGGATTTCCTGTCTTCCTTTAAAAGGCCTTTCACACTCAAATGATAAAGCAGTTGTATTTTCTTCTAATACATTTATAAGCTTTAAAATCTCTTCATCTATCTATAATTTATTGTCATACATGATATAAGACAGAGCTGTAGAACTTCCATTCTTCCCACCAAATGGAGTCAATTATCTCAACATGACTTCTTGAATAAGCTGTTACCTCTCCACTGACTGAAATGAATTTATTCCCTGGACAAGTATTTATTTACTGCTATTATATGCCAGGCCCTGTTCCAGGTGCTGGTGATATTCTATTGATATGACAGACACCAGAAATTGGTTAATAAAGAGAGAAAATTTCAGAGTGTTCCGTGTTCTGGAAACAAAAGCAGAAAGACAAAATAGGATGATGTGACAGCAGTGGTGTTGTGGTCAACGTTTAATAACCAGCTCTGGTTTGTAGCACTTGTCTCAGTAAATACTCATGCCACACCCCATTTTGAGCTACCAAGTTGTCATGGGTTTACAAAATTTCCTGAAAATTTAACAACAGGCTTGGAAACAAACTGGCCCCAGAACATCACTGTGTGATAGGGTTGGAGGGGGGGCTAAGCCGAGTGAGTATTCACGGAAGGCCTACGAAGGTGTCATCTGAAGATGACTGGTAAGAAGCCAGAAACAGTTGTTTGTGAGGGAAATGCATTCCTGGTAGAAGGAACAGCAGAGACAAAGGACCTATAATGGAAAGAAGTTTGTTATTCTGAGGAATTACTAAATGGTTTTTTCTTTTGTGAAATATTATGAAATTAGCAAGGAGATGTGAAAGACCATTGGAGGCATTCTAACACAAGCCATTCGGTAGTAATGTCTTGCCTTTTTGTGTCTAGAACCATGTTTCTTTATCTTTGCAATGCCCAAAACATCTGGTACAGTGTTCAGATAAACATCATTCTAGCAGAAGCTCCATCTATCTCAAAGCTCTATCTATCTCCACCTGGCTCAAATTAGGTCATTCGGACTTCTCAAAAGTATTAAATCAAGGGATTATGATTAAGGTTCCTGTATTTGTGGAACTTGACAGTCTAGTTATTAAATACAATATGTACCAGATGTAAGCACCCTGGTAGAAACACAAGCTTTATTTCATCTGTGAGGGCCCCAGCCCAAACAGTGATTTCAGCTTTCTTATTTTGATATGAATAAAGAAATCTACTTGACAATGCTAAGAATACACAGCATGCGGCTTGGTTCTTCCGAAAGTTTTTATAATTTGGTTGGGAAAACAACACAAATATACATAAAATAGAAGAGTAACAATTTATGGCGGCATAAGATCCTATGTTGTCATAATTAAGTGCAATATTAGTGGCAGAAATGCATAGAAGAGAAAGACTATGTGAAAAAGTGGAGAAAAATGCATGAGGACTTCATGGGGCTTAATCTGGGCCACAAAGGATTCACTAACTTCAGCTTCAGTTGGGAAAGGGGGAAGTGACAGAAGAGAACACACTTGAAGAAAGGCAGTGTAGTGATAGGAATTGGACTGGTTTCATTAGAAAGTGCATTAAACTGTGAGGTGAGGCAAGTAAGGCTGGACAGGTAAAATAAAGCTGGACCATGGGTAAAGTGGCCTGGGGATTCTGGAAAATCTCCCATAAGCAATGGAGAAGCAACATGAGCTCCTAAAAGAGGTGGAGATGGAGAGAAATTTAATGGAAGTGCTGTTTTTTAGGAAAATTAGCTGCTAATTACTCTTGTATCATCAAGGAGACCCCCTAGAGCTGGGCAGTCCACATCCACATAAGGGTGCAGGCAAATACTCATTTATGATTACTTCCATAAATTAAGTCTACCTTAATTTCTAGAATCTGAATGTTCTAAGTAAGCCACATCCTATAGGCTGTGCTGACTGAATCTTATGAAAAAAGAACAGCCCTCATTACATTTTAATACTTCTACCTAAAAAGCTCTATCTACCTTCTCCCCAAGTCATTCCAGGGAGGCAGGAAAGAATACCAGTACTTGAGTCTGTTTGGGATAAGTTTTAATGACCTAAAATTGGGAAATATGCATCTTGGTGGTCATATTTTCTGGACTGAAAATTGGTACAGATTCTGCACAACAAAGAGCCAGGGCGAGCATGACTGGCCTGGGGTAGACCAAGATGCAACCACTGGCTCCAGACACACAGACACTTACCTAACAATCCCTTCCTTGGTGTAGAAGACAGAATAGGTAAGGTTGTCCCCGTGAGGATCTGATGCAGGTGTCCGCCATGTCAATTTGATGAAGCGGGTAGAGACCAGCGAGGCCACGACATCCCGAGGAGCTGAAGGCAGTGGTCCCGTTGTGGCTGGTGCTAGATGGTCAGTAGTGGCACTGGTCAGTGAAGTGGGAGGTAATGTTGGGATGGCAACATCTTGTCATGTGCAAACATTGGGGAATATGAAGGGCAAACCACGACGGTTTTAAAAAAGAGAACAGAAAAACAAAAAACAAAAAAGAAATAAACAAAACCACGATGGGAAATAAAATAAAATGAATGAACATAAAAAAGGCCATTAAACTGAAGGCTAACATGCAGGCCAGGGGTAACTACTGAAAACTAATGGGCACTATTCAAGACACATCACTGTAGAGCAAGCAGACTTTTTGGTCACTATAATGGTTGTGGGTAAGGGACAGGGAAGGTGACAGCTGAGAATAAAACATCTCACAGAAGGACACAGCAGTGACCAAGTAATCTTTTTTTAATCCTGAAAGCAGCATGCATCGCCTGTCAAACCTTTCACATAAAAGTCTCATCTACTGATAAAACCTCAGTATTTTTAGCTACTTTATCAAATATGGAATAACATGTGTAGTATGGAGGAGTGCAGGTACTCTCAGCACAGGCCCAGGCTACCGTCAGCCTTAAGGCACAGCTGTGGGTCTTCGGCTCTGCAGGAGACTCAAGAGCCACCTCTTTAACTTCAGACTAACATTAAACTCTGCTCTCTGTAATTTGGCAATCCCCAGGGAAGTTCGACGACTCTCCTCACTTCACAAATATTTCATCTGCTATCTTCATCAATTCACTTAACTACAATAGTATAAAAACATGAATCAAAAATTCCAAAACCATAAAAATACAACACTTAGGTAGCTTATCTGTTTGTTACAGCCCTCTCTGCAATATATATTTCTGTGGCTTGCAGAACTCAGGAACTGGGTGGGACAGATGAAGTGAAGGCAAGTCAAAGCTCTGCTTGTCAAGAGCCTCATATATTTGTAGTCATGGGTAACTTTATTACTCGCTGAGGCAGTCCATTCTGTTGCTGGACACTTCTGATTTTCCTAATAGTGAACTTAAAATCTCCTTCATCTTGGGGCCAGAAAGTATAAGGATAATTTCACAACTTTCAACTAAAGGAGTTCATCAGAATTGTGTCAAAACCTTAATGGGAAAATTAGGAGAAAAAGGGCAGAGAGGAAAACACAAAAACTCCTGAAGCTGGTTTTCAATGAAATGCTAAGTCAACAATCTCCAGGAAAGATCTGTGAACTGCAGAGAATCTAAAGTGAAGCAGTCAAATAAATACACCAGGTAGAATGAGTTCTCTAAGGGAAAGTACAGAGGAAGACCAACCTAACGTCGCTATTCAGGTGGGGCAGGGTGAAAGTCATCCAACAGCTATCATTTCTACATGGCACTCTGGCTCATGTACTCATTGAATCCTTACAACAATTCTATGAAAAATTTTATTTCTGTCTTCTATGTAGAGGCTGACAGTTAAGAGGGCTAAACCACTCATCCTAAGTCACAGATGGTAAGTGATGGAGTGTAAAAAAATCAACTTTGATTTCTAGTTTAAGAGGCCTCTGCGTTTAGCCAATAGGAGCTCTACTCCTGCTGGACCTCTTACTAATTTTATCATCTTGTGCATGTCACTTACTCTCTCTTTTCCTCTCTTTCTGAGAAAGTACTTTGGAGAGAACAGAGTGCTGTCAGCATGTAAGACCATGAAGTCACAGCCACAGTCACAGAAGATACAAGTCCACATTTCACGGACACAAGTGTCAATATTGTAAGACCGTTACGTCTGAATGGCCTCTGAGGCCTCATTCTTATCCCTGATGCTTGAATAGACGCGCTTCCTCAGAGAAAAGAAATACCTCTCCTTCACAGCTTTCAGAGTTCTTTTTCATGTGCTGTGCCAGTTTATTCACACAACAACCCTATGAGGTAGGATGGGAATGACAGGATTAGATGTTGGGGTGAAGATAAGAAAGGAGTCAAGGGCTCCAGGTTCCTGGAGAAACCAGGCTTGGGAGAATGGGTGGTTGGGGGTGTCATTCGCAGAGAATGACAACATTGAAAGAGACTAGAGACTGAGGGAGAGATGGCAAATGATGAACATGCTGTGTCCAAAGTAATGATCCCACAGGTGCCAGAGAAATGTGTAAGAAGCAACTGGCGATGCTGAATCTCTGATTATGTAAAATTAAGTCACTAAAAACCCTTAGAGGGAAATGATTTGAAGAGTAGCCTGAATACGGTCTTGCTTTGTTGCTTCATTTCTGTCTATCCAGAAATACACTTACGTAAAAACTGCTTCCAAGTCTGACCTGACCCACTAAGCTAAGTTTTTCCCAACTATCTGCTGGCTGGAGAGGAGAGGAAATTTGTACTGTGAGAGGCAGTACAGCATACTGGAAAAAGCCCAGGATTTCAAGTACGAAGACCTTCTACTCAAAACTTGACTCTGTCACGTCCTAATAACGTGAAGTTGGGCAAGTCACACAGTCTCTCTGATCTCAGTTTCCTTGTCTGTAACTAGAAACGCTCCCCACTCATGTCCCAGGCTGGTATGAACCACACAAATATCATCAATAAGAAAAGTGTATGTGGAAGCACTAGGTGCATGTTTTCACTGACAGAAAAATCTAAATATAAAGGCAACCAGGAGGAGAATGTAAGCAGGAAGACCAGGTGCTACAAGTGATGGGTGATAACTAAGAACTGGTCAGACACGGACATTTCAATTGGCCCATGGAACTCTAGGGCACACATCTGTACGTTTTGAATGGCATCCAGCACTTCCCACTTATATTTTTCATGTTCATGATGAATCACGCTCATCTGCAAGCTCCTTGAGGATGAAATCCATATCTGTTTCCTCTTGGCATCACTCGTTGGGCATGTAATAAATGTGTATTTATTGAATAAGTGGAAAAAAATCAGGGAGAATGTTAGTGCAATGGGGACCAGTGTTTCTAGAAGCTCATCACGCACACAAATATTTTAATCTTTGTAGCTGCTACAAAGTATATACAAATATAATGATGCTGTGTAAACATTTGCTTTGCAAATGTATTTTACCAGTTATACACAGAATCAAAGTGTAAATAATGGCAGATCATTGTAAATGATTCCTAGTTAACTATGGGAAAAACCCATGTCCACTGTGGTCCTAGTGTTTTATACCCACTTTCCCCAAATTGGTTCTTTTGCTGCCGTTCCATGATCTAGCTGGGCAGGTAAGGGAAAGGGTCTTACGTGATCTCAGAGAATCAAATAGGCAGTTAAGATACACCAGGATCAATGGCAGAACGATACAGATTGGGACTTTAGACTTCTAACATGATGGTTTGAGGATGTCAACAAATGCTCTTCCCCAAAAGCAGCTATGAAGCTGGACAAAATTGTCAAAAACTGGAAACTGGCCAAAGGCATACAACAAACCAAGAAGGATTTACTCATAAAAATTACCACAGTTCAGGTAAAATCAGTGAGTCTGTGTGTGCCATTCTTGCCTGGGTCTGTTCCAAGCTCCCCAGCTCTGTTGGAGTAGTTGTTCAACCAGGGTACGGCAGGCCCCAGAAGCTAGTGGCCCTGCTGCTGCCATCAGAGGGGCACACTCGATGTGGAGCACTGCCAGCTAAAGTGGCAATGTTGGTGGCAAGTGAAAAGGAAGGGCCAGTGTCTCTGCTAGCCTGAGACTGTGATTTGGGGGCAAACAGCAGATGATAGGCTGGATTTAACAGGGAGTTTGGTGAGGTAAAAAACAGTAAGAAGGCTTGAGAAGTTCTCCACATAATCCAGGAAGACTGAAAGCCATGCGTATATGCAGCAGAGCCAAGAAGAGGTCCAGATGACCTACATATCCTCAGTCAGCGGAACCTATGTGTGTATTCAGAGCACAAGTGAGAGAGCCCCGCAGAAAGCAAAAGCTGAGGCCGGCTAAAAAATGACCTGAACTTTGAATGCATTGCCCAAACCACACACAGATCCATCAGCTAAGAGTGGAAGGCTTACTGGCTTGAGATATTTGAGCACAACTTCTGACTGATATTTGGATAAATGCTAATCCATACAGACACAAGGGTTACCCTAGAAATCCAGGCTTAAAAATAAAAACAAAACAATAAAGAACAAAAGCTGAGCAGAAACATCAGTGGTCACACAGTGTGGGGAAGATGGATGTCACAGATTTAGTCCAGGCAGCTAACTATACTAAGGAAAAAAGAACAGCTTGGGAAACGGGAGTGGGGGGAGGAAGAGGACTCAGAACCCACAGTTGCTACAATATGCTATCCAAAATATCCAATATTCAACAAAAAATGAAGAGACATGCAAAGAAACAAAGTGTGACTTACACTCAGAGGCTAATGTAAAAAAATGCAGTCAATAAAAAGGTCTCGGGGTCCTTAGATATTAGATTTAACAAAGACTTCAGAGGAGCTGTTAAAAATATGTTCAAAGAACTAAAGGAAACTGTCAGGAACTATACAGTGTCAGAGATTTACCTTACTTTTAAGCTAACAAGACAGCCTATTACTGTTTCATGGGCACAGGCAAAAACACAAGCCTCACATCAGAGACAAAGAACTTCATTACTCAGGGCAATGGCAATGGTCAGAGCTTCTTGTTTGTTTTCATCAGTTCTCCATTCCCCTCAAGTGCCAAAAAGGCAATGTTTTAAAGGCCCAGGATGGATGCCTACACCTGCAGCAGGTTGTAACAGGAGAAGAACCCTGAGCTTGAGGGATTTACAACTTCTTTATTTTATTTTATTTTATTTTATTTTATTTTATTTTATTTTATTTTATTTTATTTTATGAGAGCAGGGGAGGGGCAGAGAGAGATGGGGGCAGAAGATCCAAAGCAGGCTCTGCGCTGACAGCAGAGAGTCTGATGTGGGGCTTGAACTCGTGAACCATGAGATCATGACCTAAGCCAAAATCAGACACTCAACCGACTGAGCCACCCAGGTGCCCTGAGGCACCTCTGAGGCTTCTATACCAAGCCCCAGACAAAGAACAGGTGTACTGTGGATATCTTATTTAATTCTGATGTGGTCAGAGACATACTTCGTATGGTTACAGTCTTTTAAAATTTCTTGAGACTTGTTTTATGTTTTACGTAGTTGTTGTGCGAAGATTCTGTAATGTCAGGTCAAAGTGGCTGATAGGGATGTTTGAATCTTCTATACTCTTAGCTTTTTCTGATTGTTTTAATCAGTTTTTGAGAGTAGACTATTAAAATCTCTAACCATTATCATTGAATTATATACCTCTTTGAACATATCAATTATAAATACATTTACATCTAACAGTAGAGCCCCCAAACACATGAATCCAAATAAATATGGGGAAACCCCAAATTTTTGGAAATCAAACAACCCACTTCTTTTTTTTTTAATGTTTATTTATTTTTGAGACAGAGAGAGACAGAGCATGAACGGGGGAGGGTCAGAGAGAGAGGGAGACACAGAATCTGAAGCGGGCTCCAGGCTCTGAGCCGTCAGCACAGAGACCGACGCGGGGCTTGAACTCACGGACCATGAGATCAAGACCTGAGCCGAAGTCGGACGCTTAACCGACTAAGCCACCCAGGCGCCCCTCAAACAACCCACTTCTAAGTAACCCAAGGGTCAAAGAAGAAATCACACAAAAAAATTAAATAATATTTTTAACTGAATGAAAATAAAAACAAAAAATTAAAAATTATGGGATGCAGCTAAAGCAATGCTTAAGGGAAATTTAAATACTTTTACCAGAAGAGAAGTCTCCCATAAATTACCTAATCTCCTATTTAGTGAAGAGTGCAGATCTTAAGCATTCTCTCACACATACACACAAAGTAACCATGTATGGTGATAGGTGTATTAATTAACTTGTTAACTTAATTGTGGGAATCCTTTCACAATGTATACATGTATCAAATCATCATGTTGGACACTTTAAATATATTACCATTTGACAATCATACCTCAATAAAGCTGGGAAAAATTAAATTGAATAATATTTTAGCCAAGTTCTTTAAAAAAAAAAAGACACAAGACTAAGAAATTAATAGCAGACATAAACTGCCTAATTCAAGAATCAAAGAAGAGACAATACTACCAACCCTATAGATTGGTAAGTTATAAGGTAAAATTATGAACAAATTTATGTCAATAAATCAGATAACTCAGAGGAAACAGAACAATTCCCGGAAAAACAAAAATTACCAAACCTACTCATGAAGAAACACAAAATCTAGGTAGAAATAAAACAAATGAAGACATTTAACTAGTAATTAAAAATCTTCCCACACAGACAAGTCCAAACCCAGATGCCTTCACCGGTAAATGCTATATTTAAAACAAGAAATAAAACTAATCCTTCGTAATTTTTTCAGAAAACAGAAGAGAAACACTTCTAGCTCATTCTGTGAGGCCGATATTACTCTAATATCAAAGCCAAAGGAAAAGAAACTAGGGATCAATATCCCTCATGATCACAGATACAATAGCCCTTAATGAAACACTAGCAAACCGTAGTTAGTAGCATTTTAAAAGGATTATACATTGTGACCAAGTAGGATTTATCACAGAAATTCAGACTAGTTTAATATCCAAAAATCAATGTAATACGCCATATTAAGAGACAAAAAAGAATATATGATCACCTTAATAATCGCAGAAAAAGCAATCTGACAAAATCAAACACCTACCTATTCATGATAAAAACTCTCAACAAAGAACAGAAGTTCCTCATCCTGAAAAATCTACAGTGAAATTATATGAAATGGTTAAAAAGTAAATGCTTTTCCCTTAAGGTTGGATACATGTCAGCTCTCATTTCTTATATTAAGCAGGTACTGAAAGTTCTAGCCAGTGCAGGAAGGTGGGAAAAAGAGAAAAAGTAAATAAAGGGTGCCTGGGTGGTTCAGTCATTAAGCAACTGACTTCAGCTCAGGTCATGATCTCACAGTTGGTGAGTCTGAGTCCGATATCAGGTGACCTCGAGCTCCACTCTGGGTGAGCCCTGCTTCGGATGAGCCCCGCTTTGGGTGAACCCCACTTCAGGTGAGCAATGCTTCTGTCTCTGTCTCTCTCTGCCCCTCTTAGGATTCTCTCTCTCTCTGCCCCTTGCTCACTTGCCCCCCCCCCAAAAAAACAGAACAAAACAAAACCCTTCTAGAATTAATAAGTTTAGCAAGGTCACAGAACACAAAGTCAATATACGAAAACCAACTCTATTTCTATAAACCAGGAATAAACAACCCAAAAATGGAATTAAGAAAACAACTTCATTCATGATAGCATCAAAAAAGGAACAAAATACTTAGAAATAAACTTAACAAAAGAAGTGTAAGATTTATATCCTCAAAACTACAACCCATTGCTGAGAGAAATTAAACAACATCTAAAACAAAAGTATCTAAATGAAAAGAAAATCTAAATAAATAAATGGTCATGGGTTAGAGGACAACATTGTTAAGAAGACAAGCTGCTCCTAAAATGTAACAGAAAAGACAAAAGGCCTAGAATTGCCAAATCAATTCTGAAAAAGAAAAAAGGGCTGGAGAACTTGTATTACTCCATTTCAAAACTTACAATACAGCTCCAGGAATCAAGACAGTTTGGTATTGGCATATTAGTAGGCATATAAATCAATGGAAGAGAACTGAGAGTCCATAAATAAACCCCTAAGTTTGTGGTCCACTGATTTTTGGCCAAGGTGTCAAAAAATTTTAATGTGGGAAAAAAGTCTTTCAACAACTGGTGTTAGTACAACTATATATCCACATGCAGAGTAATGAAATTAGATCCTTACTTAATGCCACATACAAAAATTAATCAAAATGCCTCGTAGACTTAATGGAAGAATGAAAACTTCTGGAAGAAAATACAGGAAGAAGTCTTCGTGACTTGGGTTAGAAAAGTGTTCTTAGATATGACAACAAAAGCACAAGACATGAAAGAAAAAAATTGATAATTGCATTCTATTAAAAATAAAAAACTTCTTGACTTTAAGAAAAACACAACTAAGTAAATGACAAGTAAAGCCACAGACTGGCAGGAATTATTTCCAAATCATGCATCTGATAAAGGACTTGAACATACAAGTCAGAATACATATCAAGGACCAGAATATAAAATGAACTCTTATAAATCAATAACAACAACAAATAACCCAATTTAAAAGTAGGTAAAAGACTTAGACATTTCACCAAAGAAAACATAAGAACTGCTAATAAACACACGAAAATGTGCAAACACCATTAGTCATTAGGGAAATGTACATTAAAACACAATGACACACTCACCAGAATGTATATCATCAAAAAGGGTAACTGAGTATCATACAACAAAAGTTGTGAGGGCACGAATAATTGGAATCCTCATACATGGTTGGCGGGAATGCTTTAAGTCTTCCAACTGATGAATACGAACTGTCTCCGTTTATTATTTATATCTTTAATTTCTTTCAAAAATGTTCCATGGTTTTCAGGCCATAAGTTTTACACTTCTTTTGTTAATTTACTAAGTATTATTATTTTTTAAATGAAATTATTTTAATTTTAATCTCAGATTGTCCACTGCCAAGTATACAGAAATACAAATGATTTCTGGGTACAGATATTGACTCTTGCTGAATTCATTTATTAGTTCTAATAGTTTATTTGTGCACTCCTTATGATTTTCTATATACAAGATGATGTCACCTGTAGAGAGTTTTAGTTTCTTAAAAAGTTAAACATAGAGTTAGCATATGACCCAGAAATTCTACTCCTAGAATCTACTACCCAAGAGAAATGAAAACAAATATCCCCACAAAGATTTATACATGAATGTTCAGAGTATCATTATTCAGAATACACAAAAACTGGAAACAATCCAAGTCTCCAACCACTGATACATAGGTAAACACAATGAGGTTTATCTCTATAAAAGATATTATTCAGCAATAAAAAGATGCAAAATACTGATATATGCCACAATATGGATGATTTCAAAAATATTACCCTAAATGAAAAAAAACGGTTGTAAAAGACTATATATTACCTGATTCCATTTCTATGTAAAAGAATGACAAAAGGCGCTTTTATAATAACAGAAAGCAAATAACTGATTATCTGTAGCTGGGGACAAGAGTAGGTATTGACTGCAAACAGATGTTAAGTGATTTGGGGGATGGAAATGTTTTGTGTCTATATTGTGATGATGACTACACAACTCTATAAATTCACTAAAAATTACTAAAGTGTAAACTTACAATGCATGAATTTTATTGTATGTAAATCATACTACAATAAAATCACTAAAAAGAATGAAATGGCTTAACCTGGCCATTTGGAAGTATTAAACATACTTTTTTCTAGTGTATAGTTAAAATAGTTAGACAGTTACAATAGTAATAGTGACAGAATCCCAGGGCATTTCTGTTGCTCAAAATATCAGAGCTTAAAACCAACCTATCTGAAGCCTTCACAAAAAAAAAAAATAATAAAATTTCCAGAAATTACTCAAAGATTTTACAAATGCCCATTAGTCATCAAGGGTCCTAAAGCACAAGTGAAATCTTTCTTTAAATAAAGAAGTCTGATTGTATTAGTAGTTATGCTGCTTCCTTTCCCATCTGCCACCAAAGTTCACTCCTGAAAGTAAAAGATCTTGTCACATCTCTCCCCAAAACTATCTACAGAATGAAGTGCAACGCCTCAGTACAAGGGTCAAGGTCCTACATACCGTGCTCTAGGTTTGCTTGGTTACTGAACAAGAATGGGCTGTTCACCTTCTGCACCTATGTTCACACTGCTACTCTATTTAGAGCAATAAACACCATGTAAATCTGATGCAAGTGAAAGGCAACTGGGAAATATGTTTGAGAAAAGGTATCAAACTTTCAAAATGTGAACATCAAAAAAAGCTGTTAGCTTTGACCTGCTGCTCAAACTCCTGGCAGCAGCTTCACACTGGCACTTTCGCTGAAACCTAACCACTCCACAGGCTCTGAAGGGATCTGTGAGACCCTGAAGGATTCTATTCCTCCTGATGTAGTATGCTACCTGAGAAAATCATCAGAGATATTCTCATTTTTCTGAGAAATCATTTTCAAAATCCAGCTACACTGTGGTTGCTGGATCCAGTTTTAACAATACATTAGATTTGTGATGGATGATGTGTCACTTTTAGTTTGTAATTATGAGTTTAACCAATACATCTATGCACTGAAAACAGTTTCTAGGTAGAGACCATTAAATTCTGTGCTGGGCATGTTGCCCTCAGTTAAGTGGAACCAATTATCCTGATTTGATACCCACTCATACCAGCCAAGTGAGCTGTGAATAGGCACATTTAAGTTTTCTTTTGAAATCCTAATTTTGTTCCCTTTAAAAAAATTTTTTTTTAATAGAGAGAGAGAGAGTGAGTGAGAGCATGAGTGGGGGAGAGGCAGAGAGGGAAGAAGACACAGAATCTGAAGCAGGCTCGAGACTCTGAGCTGTCAGCACAGAGCCTGATGTGGGGCTTGAACTCACGAACCATGAGATCATGACCTGAGTGACCTGAGCCAAAGTCGGACGCTTAACCAACTGAGCCGCCCAGGTGCCCCCAAATTTTGTTCCCTTTTCATAACCTTTCTTTCTTACCTTTTGAAGGAGTTCAGAAGGTTTTGAAGGCATCTAGGGAAAAATTTCTATCTTTCAAGCCCTTCATTTCCTTGCATAAAGGAATTTACTAAATTGGTATTTCCCAGGAACGTTCACAGCAGTATTATTCAAAATTCATTGTTCAAAACAGAGCCAGATTACCATGGTGCTTATTGCTCTAAACATAAAAGCAATGTCAACAAAAGTGCAGTTCTACAAAGCATTTCTTTTGGGAGATGTTAACAAATATACCATAAAAGAGGAGAAAAACCATATTTGTGAGACTGTGCAGATGTATCATCCTTTTTAGTATGTTAAAGACTCCCAGAAATTCTACAGGAGAATATGGTGTGTTAACCTAGACTTTCCCATTCTTATATGATTGTGAAATCTCTTTTCCCCAAACCATAATCCAGTTTGGGCAATCTTTAATAATACCTGAGATAGTATCTAGCAGACAGTTCTTTCAAAGAGCCTCTGTTTGAAATCTAGTCATTGTTCAACTACTTCTTTAGGCAGTCTATTTCATATTCTTATTTAAAAATCAAAATGTTGGGGCGCCTGGGTGGCTCAGTCGGTTGAGCATCCGACTTCGGTTCAGGTCATGATCTCGCAGTCTGTGAGTTTGAGCCCTGCGTCAGGCTCTGTGCTGACAGCTCAGAGCCTGGAGCCTGCTTCGGATTCTGTGTCTCCCTCTCTCTCTGCCCCTCCCCCACTCATGCTCTGTCTCTCTCTCTCTCTCTGTCAAAAATAAACATTTAAAAAAATTTAAAAAAAATAAAAAAAATAAAAATAAAAATGTAATAAGCTTGTTATAAAAGTAATATATACAATACAGAAGTATACAAAGCCAAAAGATTAAAGTTCCACTTTTCATCATCTCCAAAATACCACTGTTAAAGGTTTGGTTCATATTCTTCCAAATATTTTCCTTTTCAATTATACACTTGTATATACATAAAAATATGAGAATAAAATGCTACCAAAAATGCTGCTCTGCAAACTTCTGTATGGTATAATATGTCTTTAAGAACGTCTCATGTCAGTATACAAAAACAAACCTCATTATTCCCAACTGCTACCCACTGTTCTATAACACGAACATCACCATTAATTTAATAATTTCCTTATTATTACTTACATTTAGGCTGATTCCATTACTTATTTATTTTGGCTGTTGTGGATGATGTTTTTGAAAACTTTCCTATCTGTGTATCTTTGTGCACATGTGCAAATATTTCTGTAAGCTGGATTCTTAGAAATGAAATGCCAAAGGTTTGTGTATTTGAATGCTTCAGAGGCGATGCCAAATAATCTTCTGAAAATCTACTTTGGCCTCAGTTTTAGGACAGAGGGCCAAATATACCTCTGGGTCCACAACTTTATAAATACCTTCAAACAACAAATAGGAACACAACACACAAACACGAACTCTATTTTGAACAAAAGAGGTAGCTGTAATCCCACCCCAAAACATATGCAAAGAGAAAGCGGACAGATTAATTGACGGAGCAGAGTTGAACCAAGTACTCCTAGAGGGACAGACTGATGAGACTCCCAACAAACTGGCCTTGAGGCGCTGGCAGCACTTCAGGAGACAGGGATGACATGGGGCACAAAGGAATTAGGAGCTATGCAACCTTCACCTCACCCCTGGAAACACGGGGTTAATACTCAGGAGAAACTAAATCAGAGAGGCTGGGCTCTGTGCTCAGCAGTAGCCAACAAGGGGATTAAGACCACATACTCAAATATGAAACTCCCTGGCACTCTCCTCAGCAATTTCCAGAAGGCTGGCCATCAGGCTTCCTATCACTAAGCAGGAAATTGAAGCATTCCTCTCTGGATGAGCTGAGCAGCAGAGAAGACTTACAAATATTGCTATCTGGTAAAGTCCTAGCAAGAATAACAAAAAAGAATGAATTGGGGCACCTGGACGGCTCAGTCGGTTAAGCATCCGACTCTTGATCTCAGGGTTGTGAGTTCAAGCCCTGCATTGGGCTATGCACAGGGTGTGGAGCCTACTTAAAAAAAAAAAAAAAAAAAAAAGAATGACTACTCAGCTGTCCTATAATAAAGCCTAGCAGTAAAAAGATTTCATCTCAAAAGTTTAAGGGAAAACAGGGTATCTGTATAACCTCAAGGTATATCTCCTAAAGTATCTATTAATTACAAAAAGAAAACTTTACAATGGAAAAATCTGACTGACACCACCTTAACCACATGATCAAATTGGCATTACCAAATAACAAGACATACTGGCATAATATAACCCTGATATGGATGTGTTGTAAAGGGCACATCAATTCTGTAGTATTTGTCAAAAAAAAAAAATTATAGCCTTAATGTACTCCATTAACCTAATGTAATCATGAGATGATTCCAGGCAAACAAAAATTGAGAACAATATACAAAATACCTGATCAATACTTTTCTCAAGAGTCAAAAGAGTCAAGGGCATGAAAGACAAAAGTATAGTCACAGACTAAAGAGAGTAGGAGATATGACAACTAAATGCAACTGGGATCCAAAACTGGATCCTAGAACAGAAAAAGGACATTAGTGGAAAAACCAGTAAAATCAGAATAAAGTTCATAGTTAACAGTTAACTGATGTCAATTTCTTAGTTTTGTTGCTTGCATCACGGTTATTTAAGATGTTAACACTAGATGAAGTTGGGTGGAGAATATATTCTATGAGAGCTCTCTGCACTCTTTCTAACACTTCTGCAATTCTAAAATTACTTTGAAAAGTGTTTTAAAAGTTCCTTTCATATAAATAGAACTTTCAATATTTTTAATACCATATCCTTAAATATGAATGAGCCGCCAAAGACTACTTTAAAGTATTTAAGGGTAGTCGTCTTCTTTTGATTAAAATACGCCAGTTCTTTCTTCTATTCCCTTCATAACATGGTTTCGAAACCTTTCTATAAACTCTTGAACTAAAGTGGCCAAAACATAAATAAGAATATTATATATTTTTGTCATTGTATTCAAAGGTTAAAATAGATTCTCGGCATTTATATCATATTGATGAGATCTGCTGAGCTACCAATAACCTAAAGGCCATACAATATCACATGTAGTAAGTTTATTTTGCTATCCTATACAGCACTTAATGTAATTGTTTAAAATTAATTTTATACTGCCTGTACAGGGCTACATAAGAATTTCCAAATGTGCAGATCTACATTAATAGTGAGTCTATTAGTATTAACTTATATGACCCTTTTAGGCACAGTTCAACAAGATAGCTGAAAAGAGAAACTTGTACTTGTTAGCATCATTGATTTTCCTTAAATTTTTTTTTCCAGCAAGCTTCTGTTCTTCCAAGTATTCCTCGTGATATTGTGTTTTTCTGTACTCAAATTTCCATTTAGTTCTTTATTGTATTTCCATTTCTTTACTGAGCCACCATTTGTTCCCTGTGTGTTCATGTTTTCCTTTATATCTTTGAACATATCCATAATAGCTACTTTACATTCCTTGTCCACTAATGCCGTTTCTGAGTTTGTTTTCTACTGAATTTTTTCCCCTAGGTTAATTGTTTTTGTTTGTTTGTTTTTTCCTAGGTTAATTGTTAACCTTTTCCTTTCCTTTTCTCTTCTCTCTCCTTTCCCTGTTCTATTTTCTCTCCTCCCCTCCCCATTCTCTCCTCCTTTTCTCTCTTTTCCTTTCTTTGCCTTTCAACTAATTGTGATTATATGTTACACATTATGTATGCTAACCTGTTGGTTGTCTGGATTTTGTTGTCTTCCTAAGTAGAGTATTGAACATGTTCCTTTCAAGATTTGTTTTTTTTTTTTTTTTAATTTAAAAAAAAATTTTTTTTTAACGTTTATTTATTTTTGAGACAGAGAGAGACAGAGCATGAATGGGGGAGGGACAGAGAGAGAGGGAGACACAGAATGGGAAGCAGGCTCCAGGCTCTGAGCCATCAGCCCAGAGCCCGACGCAGGGCTTGAACTCATGGACCGTGAGATCGTGACCTGAGCTGAAGTCGGATGCTTAACCGACTGTCAAGATTTGTTTTAAACTGTTACTGATGGTTCTACAGTAGCCTGGTATCTAGAACTATATTAGCCCTACTCTCAAAATAGCTTTTCTGTAGTCTCCGCTGAAGACCTGGAGTGTTCAATAAGTTCTCTCTACTCTGATTGGACAGAATATAAACATTTCTCAACCAGGTTTATGCTCCAAGAATTTTCCAGCTCTCTAGTAATTGTAATTGTTCTTTCCTTAATAGATGTTCTTTGCTAAACTTGTAGAGTCTTGCTCTGTTTATGTGCAGCTTAGTATTCATCAGTAAAAGACTCAAGGGGAACCCTATACAGTTTTCTTGAGCTTCTCTGTACATCTCATTTCTCTCCACTGGGCTGCTCCACAAATTCCAACTACCCTTTCTCACCCTAAACTCTGATCTCTGTCTCCTTAGCTCATTGAGACTGCTAAGCTGTCTGCTTCCTTCTCTCAACCCTGTACTGCAGTTTGCAAAGTGCTTCCAGGCAGAAAGCTGGAGGTAATTATGGGGCTCATCTCATTAGTTTTCCTTCTCTTAGGGATTATGGTCTTGCATGTTTTCAAATGTCTAAAAATACTTACTACATATATTTTGTCCAGTTTTCTAGCTGTTTAGATCAAGACAGCTAGTTCAGTACTAGTTACTCTGTCATGGCTGGAAATGTAAGTCCCAAGTACTTTCAAGATATGATAATTAGGGGTGCCTGGGTTGTGGCTCGGTTGGTTGGGCATCTGACTCTTGATTTAGGCTCAGGTCATGATCCCAGGGTCGCTGGATTGAGCCCCATATGGGGCTCCATGTTGACGATGGTCCACTTAAGATTCTCTCTCTGTCTCCCTCTGCCCTCTTCCCTGCTTATGCACATGCTCACTCTCTCTCTCTCTCTCAAATTAAAAAAAAAAAATTTTAAATTTAAAAACTGTTAAAAAATATACTACAATTAAAAATGCTCTTTCAAAAGTACCACTGTAATAAAAAAAACACTATTAAAAACACTTCTAAGCTCTAGTCATTATAGAAAACACTTATTTTTACTAAAATTGATATGTTCGTTAGTTTCCTATGTAGAAACTAATATCTACTATAATTCAATAAATGTTCACTTAGTGACTGAATACATAAATAAAAACTAAGAAAACATTTGAGAACAAAAATATGTAATTGTGGAGATATGAAAGATTTTAAAATATGAATTGATATCATAAAGAAAACTTTTGAGGCTGAATTTCTAAAAAGAACTTAGTTTACATGAAAATAAAGACTTTTAACTACACCAAAATAAGCAGCTGTCCCTAAATTCTAAGACACAGTAAAAGTAATACCCTTATTAGCCAAAAAAGGGCCAAAATGATGTCTGTGTAGATATAAGTAAACATATGCTATTCAACTTCCAAATTAGTCTTAAGCTACTTTTCTCTTATATGTAAAAGTTTCACCCAATTATTTTTCAAATAAGTTAGATGCATTCAACACTAATTTCACAAGATTCTTTCTTACTAGTTTTGAATTCTTATAAGGTTCCAATCCCATTACACCATTAACAACCTTTCCAATGCCGTTACACCATTAACAATGTAGCTGGCTCCTGGCAAGGGCTCATGAAGTATTCAATGTTTCGTGCCAAAGAAGCCTAACCTGAAACTCTGGATTTCTGAACAAAAGGGAAATTGCTCTGTGGTTACACAGAAGTATTTCCTACACTTCTGCTCCCAGTCAGGATTCTGAGAATGGATGTAGGAATGACCAGGCTGAAGAGTGTCACCACTTCAAGAGCAAGAACAAACAACTGTCCTATTGATGAGTGGGGCATCAGATTCTTCTAAAAGCTCAGTGCACAATTTCTCCACTTTTCAACGATTCTTCTCTACATCTTGTCTTACCTTATACTTTAATTTGCAAAAACAAAAAAACAAAAACAACAAGAAAAACAACTTAGTGAAAGCACCCTGGCATTTCAGAAAGCATCTATAATGTAAATGTCATCATAACACCAGTAGGCCAAAGAGACAAGGTATTTTCATAATTGCCATTGGAAAATCAATCAAAATTGCAATAAATGCTTGTCCCATTTCTAAATTATCATAAAAATATATGCATGAATGTTCAAGTATCTCAGTATTCATCCCTAACATTTCTCTATTGGGTCCTACTCCACAATTCTGATGGAGAAATTCATTTCCTCCTCTCACTGTAAAGAGCCCAAAGAAAGCAATCAAAAAACCTTGAGAAGCACAGAAAAACAACAAGAGTCCAATAAAACAACTGTTCCTTCAGATTAAAGACATTCAAATGAAGCATTTACACTCAACAGGGAAACAACAATTACATTAGACTATTAATCATAGCACTTTATTAAAAATAAAAACTCTAACAGAATGTGAGAAGAGCTACAAATTATTTGCTCCTGAGAGTAATCCATCACATAAAGGAGCCACTGAAAAACATGTGGCAGTTACAGGGAGTTCAAAGCTGTGCACTGGTTGCTCCCAATGGTGTCTCTCAACAGATCAGGCATATTTCATGGAAGCGCAAAACGGAGACGCATGAGAAAAAGACAGATTTCTTCCCCCTTTCTCAAAAGAAAATAGTTCACCACTATTTCCAATTTTAAAATATAATGATATCGAATTAGGAAAACGAAAGCGGAGGAATAATGCTACACAATGGTGATGATTCAGGCTTAGCATCCTCTTATGCTGTCACAATCTGGTTTATAAACATCTGCCTTCAGGAGACTCATATAAAGAAACAGCTATGGCACCACTGCCTCTGCTCCACCTCATTCTGCTGGATGCCCCACATGAGGGTTAGTGTTAAAAATCGTAAGGTTTTTATAGATTCTAAAAGTTCAAACTACAAGTAAGAAAGAAGCTCTAGAAAACAGAGTTTTTTAAAAGAAGATTTTAGTTTAAAGTAAGGAATAATTTTTTAAACATAAAGTTCTATTCAACAGTAGAATGTGATATATTATGAGAAAGAATGCCCTATCACTGGAAAATGGAAGGAGTTATTCTTAAGACAATCACTGTACATGTAACACTTATAATTCTCAAATTCTATGATATTCTGAAACAGAAAAAATATGGTCTTGTTAATAAATCTTAGCGATTCTATGTTTAACATATCCCTTGTTTGAAGAGGGACAAATCTCAGTTATGTATAATTAAAAAGAAAGATATTTTATAATCAAATTGCTTTATGAAATTGTGGCATGAATTTTAAGACTTGGCAGATACATGCTATTTTCCTTTTAGGTGTATGTAACAGAAACAATGATTTATTTGATGCCTACATTTGAATTTTTTTTTTTAACGTTTATTTATTTTTGAGACAGAGAGAGACAGAGCATGAACAGGAGAGGGGCAGAGAGAGAGGGAGACACAGAATCTGAAACAGGCTCCAGGCTCTGAGCTGTCAGCACAGAGCCTGACGCGGCACTCGAACTCATGGACCGTGAGATCATGACCTGAGCCGAAGTCAGACGCTTAACCGACCGAGCCACCCAGGCGCCCCGTGATGCCTACATTTGATTTGAGAATCATCTTCCATGTGATGATCCACATTATTTAAGCTCTAGAAGAAAAAATCTAAATGTTTATTTAGCATGCAAATTACTCCTAAATATCTTGAATTTCCTGGAAATTTTCATGCAAATTTAGATACTTTTATTGATGCCAGTATAATAAGGAGCCTCTATCTAATTAATTCTAAAACTATTTTCCATTTCTTGGGTATTCATAAATATTAATCCCATCAGCAGGATTAAAACAGATATATTCAAGATCCCTACTCCTATTTAAATAAAATCCACACAAATATTTATAAGTCAACAACCCTGATGCAGAAATTGATTTAAAAGGATGCAGTTATAAAGACATAAATTAAACTGAATAAATATGCATTTATTAATAATATCTGTTGAAATGTTACATGACAGGCAATGCTAGGAATCCTAGATAAAGGACACAAATGATGAAAGGCACAAATCCTTTACCCAGTGATCCCAGTTTAGTAAACAAGAAATTGTATGCATCCAATGACTCTATTAAAGGAGAAAGTAGTGCAAGAAATCTTTTGTTTTTCATATTAGTGACTGATCTAAAAGGTAACTGTTTAAAGCAGTACTATGGATAAGTGAAATAAATGACTGCCATACGGAGGAATGGGAAGGAGGAAAATTAGAAACACTCTGTTATAAAGTACTTACACTAGAGGAAGCAGTAATAGTGTTATTTGAAGATGAACTTAGATTAGTTAAAAAGGCGTTTGTAAAATCTAGGGCAACTACCAAAAACTTTTTAAAAGAAGTATAATTAAAAAAAAATTTTTTAACGCTTATTTATTTTTGAGAGATGGAGACAGACACAGCACAAACAGGGGAGGGGCAGAGAGAGAGGGAGACCCAGAATCCGAAGCAGGCTCCAGGCTCTGAGCTGTCAGCACAGAGCCTAACACAGGGCTTGAACCCATGAACCGTGAGATCATGACCTGTGCTGAAGTCGGATGCTCAATTGAATGAGCCACCCAGGTGCCCCTAAAAGAAGTATAACTGACAGAGAGGAGCTGAAATAGAATCATGGAAAATACTCAAAACCATAATAGGCAGAAAGAGAGAGGAGAAACAAACAACAAAAAATTCAATGAATAGAAAGAAAACAGTTACAAACATGGTAGGCATTAATCTGACTACATTAGTAATCCATTTATTTTTTATTTTTATTAAAAAAAAATTTTTTTAGGGGCGCCTGGGTGGCTTGGTCGGTTAAGCTCCCGACTTCGGCTCAGGTCACAATCTCACAGTCCGTGAGTTCGAGCCCCGCGTCGGGCTCTGTGCTGACAGTTCAGAGCCTGGAGCCTGTTTCGGATTCTGTGTCTCCCTCTCTCTCTGCCCCTCCCCTGTTCATGCTCTGTCTCTCTCTGTCTCAAAAATAAAAACGATAAAAAAAAAAATTAAAAAAAATTAAAAAAAAATTTTTAATGTTTATTTATATGAGAGAAAGGCAGAACATGAGCAGGAGAGGGTCAGAAAGAGAGGGTGACAGAGAATCTGAAGGAGGCTCCAGGGTCTGAGCTGTCAGCACAGAGCCCGACGCGGGGCTTGAACCCATGGGCTGTGACATCACGACCTGAGCCAAAGTCAGATGCCTAACCGACTGAGTCACCCAAGTGCCCCACATCAGTAATCAATTTAAATGTAAATGTAAGTTGTCTCGGGGCGCCTGGGTGGCTCAGTCGGTTGAGCGGCCGACTTTGGCTCAGGTCATGATCTCGCGGTCCGTGAGTTCGAGCCCCGCGTCAGGCTCTGTGCTGACGGCTCAGAGCCTGGAGCCTGTTTCAGGTTCTGTGTCTCCCTCTCTCTCTGCCCCTCTCCTGTTCATGCTCTCTCTCTGTCTCAAAAATAAATAAACGTTAAAAAAAAAAATGTAAATGTAAATTGTCTAAATGAGGCTATTAAATGATAGAGACAGAACATATTAAAAAAACAAGACACAACCACATGTTGTCTATAAGAAATCCATTTTAAACCCATTTAAAGTAAAGAGATGACCACTTCACATCCATTAGTACAGCTATTATCAAACAACAACAGACAATAACAAGGGTTGGAAAGAATGTATAGAAAATGGAACCCTTGTACATTGCTGGTGGGAATGTAAAATGGTAAAATGGTACAGCCACAATGAAAAACAGTATGGCAGTTACTAAAAAAATTAAAAATAGAATTCATAGGATCTAGCAATTCCACTAGGTATAAATCTCAAAGAATTGTACACCCATGTTCATAGCAGCATTATTCACAATAACTAAAATGTGGAAGCAGACCAAGGATCCACTGATGGATGAATGGATAAACATAATGTGATATATACATACAATGGAATATTATTTAGCTTTAAAAAGGCAGAAATACTGACATATGCTACAACATGGATGAACCTTGAAGTCATTATGCTAAGTAGAATAAGATAATCACAAAAAGACAAACACTATATGAGAGTTACAGTTCTGCAAGATGAAAAGATTTCTGGAGATGAATTGTGGTAATTGGTATACAACAATATGAATGCACTTAATGCCAGTGAACTGGACACTTAAAAATGGTTAAGAAAGTAAATT
Organism: Panthera tigris; assembly: GCF_018350195.1. Classification (NCBI taxonomy): domain Eukaryota; kingdom Metazoa; phylum Chordata; class Mammalia; order Carnivora; family Felidae; genus Panthera; species Panthera tigris. The sequence continues at coordinate 32,811,552 of NC_056665.1, forward strand.
TCATCTCAATAAAAAAATTAAGAAAAGAATACTGGCAGGAGAAGGTAAGACAGAGAAAAAGGATAAAGACAGCTAGAACAAAAAAACCATAGGCTAGGGCAATTCTAGTTTATGATAATATTAAAGGGATTAGGGGCTGTGAATAGGAATCAAGATTATAAATTCTCTTCTCAGGCTTGTCCAGTGAGGCTCAGTTGAGTTAGAAACATCTTTTTGTTACAGATTAGGACAATAACTCCAAAATTTTGAGTAGGAGGATCCCTTTTAAAATATAGTTGCTTTGTTTGATTTTTTTTTTTTTTTAAAGATCTTCATGTTAGCAGTTGTAGTTTAAATATCCCTTGATTAGGGGCACCGGATGGCTCAGTTGGTTAAGTGTTCGACTTCAGCTCAGGTCATGATCTCACAGTTTGTGGGTTCGAGTCTCACAACAGGCTCTGCACTGACAGCTCGGAACCTAGAGCCTGCTTTGGACTCTGTGTCTCCTTCTCTCTCTCTGTCTCTCCCCCGCTTGTGCGCTCGCTCTCTCTCTCTCTCTCTCTCTCTCTCTCAAATAAAGAAAATAAATCCCTTGATTATAAGACTACATGAGTAAAAGTTACAATGAATTCAGTAAACAAAAAAATAAAGGGATGAAGAATGATATACAAAGCTAACACTAATCAAAAAAAAAAAAAAACTGGAATAGCTAGCTATATTAATTTTACACAAAGCAGGCTTCAGAATAAGGAAGATTATTAGGAATAAAGAGAGGCAATACATAATGAAAAAGCTGTCAACTAAGACAATAAAACAATCCAACACACATATGCACCCCAAAAAAGGTGCCAAAGTATATAAGGCAAAAATGGATAGAAGTACAAGGAGAAACACGTAAATTCACATCATAATTGGAAAGTTTAAACAACTTTCCATCAGTAAATTGTAAATCAAACAGGAAGAAAATTAGTAAGCATGTAGATGACCTGAATAGTATCGTCAGTCACCTTGATCTCATTGACATTTATAAAACACCCAACAACAGCATAATGCACATTGTTTAAAAACTTATATAGGAATTCCTTACGACAACATCTGGGCCATGAAACACATTTTAACAAATTTAAAAGAATAAACATCATAAAACAGTAGGTTCTCTAACCACAACAGAGTTAATCTAGAAATAAGTAATAGAAATATACATGTAAAACCCCCACATATTAAAAAATAAAGACACATCTAAATAATTCATGGGTCAAAGGGGAAGCCACACAGAAAATTAAAAAATATTTTGAATTGAATGAAAATGAAAACACAGCTTATTAAACTTTGTGGGATACAACAAAAGCAGTGTGTAGAGAGAAATTTACAACATTAATGCATACATTAAAAAAGAAAAAAAAATCTAAAATCTATAACCTAAATTTCTAGCTTAGGAAACTAGAAAAAGAAGAGCAAATTAAGCCTGAATCAAGAAGAAAAAATAATAAAAATTAGAGCAGCAATCAACAAAAATGAAAACAGGAAAACAACAGAGAAAAACAAGACTAAAAGCTGCTTATTTGAAAATATCAATATATTGAAAAACTCTAGTCAGGCACCAAGAAAAAAACAATAGGCCACAAATTACTAATATCAGATATAAAAGGAGGGCCATCACTCTTGATCTCACAGGCATTAAAATAATAAAGGGGGAGCGCCTGGGTGGCTCAGTTGGTTGTACATCCAACTCTTGGTTTTTGGCTCAGGTCATGATCTCACGGTTCGTGAGTTAGAGCCCTGCGCTGGGCTCCATGCTGACAGTGTAGGGCCTGCTTGGGGTTCTCTCCCCCTCCCTTTGCCCTTCCCCCAATCTCTCTCTCAAAATAAATAAATAAACTTACCAAATAAAGGATAATAAGGGGATACTATGAAAACTCTATGTCCATATTTTAATAACTTAGATAAAATGGACCAATTCCTTAAAAAATATAAACTATGAGAACTTACACAAGAAACAGAGAACTTCAACAATCATATAACTATTAAAGAAATGAAGTTAATAATTTAAAACCTTCTATAAAGAAAGCACTAGGCCCAGTTTCACTGGTGAATTCTACCAAACACTTAAAGGACATCTAATGCAAATTCCCCACAATTTCTTGAGAAAATAGAAACAGAAAGAACACTTTGTAAGTCATTCTATAAAGAAAGCATTATCCTAATATCAAACCAGAAAAGAAAACTACAAACCAATATATCTCATGATATATGAACACAGATGCAAAATCCTTAAGAAAATATTTGCAAATGACTGAATAAATAAATATCGGGGGGAGAACAGACACATCTCCTGCACTGAAGAATTTAAAATAGTTTATGTAGTTACTCTGCCCACAAGGAGGTGGCACATAACTCCCCATTTTGTAAGTCTGGGCTGTGTATAGTGACTTCTTCCAAAGTGTAGGATATAGAAAAGTAAAAAAGAAGTCACTTTACCGGGAGACACCTGAGAAGTACTACCCTTAACTAGGTGATCAGGGTCAACATCTACAGTCATCATTCATGTTGACAGTGTATGCCTTGATATGATGTGATGAGAATGGAAATTTACCTCTTTGGTCATCCTCTCCCCAAATAATATTCCCAATATGATCATGAGAAAAACATCAGACAATTCTTAATAGAAGGACATTCTACATAATATCTCACCAATGCTCCTTAAAACTGTTAAGGTCATGAAAAACAAGGAAAGTCTGAGAAACTGTCATAGCCAAGAAGAGTCTAATAAGATATGATGACTAAATGTAATGTATATTCTGGGTACGATCCTGGGATAGAAAAAGGACATTAGATAAAAACTAAGGAAATCTGAATAAAGTATGAACTTTAGTTAATAAAAAAGTGATGCTTACATTATATTGTTTAATTAACCCTGAAAAATATACTCATGTAAAATGTGAATGGGGAAATGGTGTGGAATGTATAAGAGCTCTTTGTACTGTCTTCATTAACTTTTCTATAAATCTAAAACTATTCTAAAATTAAAAGTTTATTAAAAAATACAGACAGAAAAGAAAATTGGACCCAAAATAAGGATAAAATTAGTGGACTGCAAAGTAAACTAGGGATTTTGCCAGAACAAAACACTCAAGTACAAGAAGTGACATGTAAAGGAAAAGTCTGAGAGGAGATGAAAGAACAAGCAGCAAGAGCAATAAATGGTCAAGTATGTAACATCATAAAATTTTTCTGGAACTAAACAGATGCAAGTCTGTTTTAAAGGGGCCACTCAATGCTGAACAGTAGGAATTGGAGGTGGAGGAAGAAAGAAATCCGTGTCACGAAACTGCAGAATTCAAAGAATGAAAGACAAAAACTCCAAAAGCTTACAGAGAATAAAACAAACGACTATTATCCAAAATATGAACAAGATTCCAAAGAGTATGCTAAAGAGATAATGAAGCTTCACATGAGAGCAAAGAATATATTTTCAGATACACAGTCTTAAATTTACTTTTCACACATCCTTTCTGAGAAATTTACTACAAGGTATACTCTAGCAAAGTAAATTTAAACACATCCAAGAAAGTAGAAATTGTAGTCCAAAGAATACATTTGGGAGGAAGGCACAGCATATGAAGAAGAAGGCAGTGACAGCATGATGAACTTTTTAGTTATCTGGTGAGAGGGAAGAGACTGTGGTTAACCCTAACTGCTACTAAAAAAAAACTATGGTAAATACGTACATAAAAGTTTTAAAGATAACCATTTGATATATAGAAACAAATTAGGATGGGTTGGCAGGACTCATAAGGATACAAAAACAGTAAGTGTAAAGCTGTCTATAATCAATAAAATAAGAGAACACCAAAACTTTGAAAATAAAAGAAAATATATACCAGGCAACAGTATTAAAAAGAAAACAGGCAGGGGCGCCTGGGTGGCTCAGTTGGTTAAACGTCTGACTCTTGATTTTGGCTCAGGTTACGATCTCACGGTTTGTGAGATGAAGCCCAGCACAGGGCTCTGTGCTGACAGCACAGAACAGAGCCCTCTCTCTCTGGCTCTCCCTCCCTGTGCGTGTGCGCACACACGCACAAACTCTCTCTCTCTCTCTAAAAAAATAAATAAACTTAAAAAAAAGAAATGAGGTATAGTAATGTCAATATCAAACAAAACATAGTTGAAGGTAACAAGAATTAATCAGGGCAAAATGAATGTTTCCTGCTGATAACACATTTTCTAGATTCTATGATGTACTTTTTCACATTTTAAGATCTCTGAAATCAGGATGCATCTTATCATCTTAGATTTGATGAAACACAGTAATCTAACCAGGAGAATAAGTCATGATTCCTAATGTATTAACAAAGCTTCTGAATATTCAAAGCAATTATAGTTAGAAGAAATATAAAAATTGAACAAATTTGCAATCATACTTTTCTTAGAAATATATTTTCTTTTTTTTAAATTTTTTTTTCAACGTTTTTTATTTTATTTTTGGGACAGAGAGAGACAGAGCATGAACTGGGGAGGGGCAGAGAGAGAGGGAGACACAGAATCGGAAACAGGCTCCAGGCTCCGAGCCATCAGCCCAGAGCCTGATGCGGGGCTCGAACTCACGGACCGCGAGATCGTGACCTGGCTGAAGTCGGACGCTTAACCGACTGCGCCACCCAGGCGCCCCAGAAATATATTTTCTTAGAGATTGGCAGACTAAGTAGACAAAAATTAGGTAAGGCTCTAAAGGATTTTACAAACACAATTAACAAGTTTGAGCTAATTGATACTTACAAGCGGTAATATCTAGCAAACATGATACCAGTAGAACTCTCACCAAAAACTGACCGTGTATTAAATCATAAAAACAATCTCAAATTCCAATGAAATGAGAACTGTGGTCATCTTCTGACATTAAAATAGTAGGTTTGAAGAGCATGGAGGTTTAAAATAATTGATATACAAGAAAGGGGGAGGAAGTAGACTAGAAAAACCTAATAGGGTCTTCCAGGAGTCTGAGGCCCAACTGAAGTTGGTGCTTATGAATTTATTAATGGTCTTCAAGGGTTGTGAGAGAATAGCATACTCCAAAATGAAATAATTCAAAACTATGCAAATACCTGAAACGTCTACCAGCACAGTTGTTAAAGAGCTAGGCAACTGGTTAGGGGCACGATGCAATGTGAACATGAACTCACAAAAAAGCTTTGTCAAGGCTACATACTTTGAGTATTCAAACAATTTCAAAGCAAGGGCATAAAAGTTGCATGTGATGATTCCACAGACTTCAGAGCTCTTCCTCTGAGGAACTAAATCCCAAAGGTAGAGAAGAACTAACCTGATATCAGAGGAACGCACTCTATTGGAGAGTTTTAGTAGGTGTGTGTTCTGATAAGCAGCCCCTGCAGTGAACTGCTGGTTTAAATAAATGACTTATATAAACAACTGAAGGAAGTTATAAAATAAAATGAACACAAAATACTCCTCCCATTCTTGTGTGCAGGAGATATGTTTCAATTTTAAGGAAGTCATCTGACATTTTCCTGACATCAAAAGCACTCATTAAAAAAGGTGTGCCAGATGCTAATGACGCACCTGTCACAGCAGTGAGCCCAGAAAAAAGATAGCCTTCTCTCCTTTCATCCTAAATAAAAATGCTGTGTGATTTAAACACTCTAGAAAAAAGGAAAGACAAAATGAGTAAAGATATTTTTGCTCATTACCCATTTAGACCAATAAAAAGAGAAAACGGACTTTGTTCCAATGTGCTTAAATGATTTACATTAACTCTGATCATAACTAGTCTTCCGAGACAGTCAAGAGATAAGGGGCATTAGCATTTGTTCGGCATTTGTTAAGATTCAGATTTAGAAGCCCCAATTCTAGCAGTTTTTATTTCCTCCGATTGTGTAAAAAGTGATAGAATTCAAGTAGTACCTAATCTGGATCTTCAACCAAGTTTGACAAGAAGCCCCAACTACTCAAATGTGTAAAGGAGTGTGAACTGAAGAGGAATCCTAAAAATTAGGAGAAAACTGTCAACCAACTAGAATCCGACTAACAAGTCTCTCACATTCTTTCTGTCATTTGGGGTCTACAATGCTCAGGTACACAATGTATACAAGGAAACTCAGAGAGAGATTCTAGTAGTGAACAAAGTTGGTTTTTAAAATATGCATACATATGAGGACAATATTATAGTAGTTATGAGGTAGTAGTAGCATTTAAAATGCTAATACTATAGAAAAATGTAACTCAAAATGCATATCAAATTATATTATACTTTTTAATTTCTGGTGCTCCCTTAAGCATGCACCAAATGGGAGAAGTTCTTAACACCAACAACACTATAACCTAAAATGAAGAATACACTGATCCAGCATTGAAACTATATGAAATAAAGCCTACAAGCAGCCAGATTGTCACTGATGTCTTAGAGTCCTAAATAATGTTCTGCCAACGATGACATTATTGTATAATTTATCATCTCTTAAATATAGCTACCAATTAAAAGATATTCAGACATACTATCTTCCTTCTGGTGTTTTAGCACTGCATAATAGATTCTTTCTTTATAACAAAATAACAGCATTAAATTCAAATTCAAGCTTGCTCTTTGATAATGTCTAAATCCATCTTTGTGTCCAGAAAGGTCATTTGCAGAACTTCTATTTAGTCGCTTGAGACCAAAAATCTATAATTGAGGCACTAAGTTATTACCTGGGCCTCACAAGTTCTGGCCTCAAAATTCATGACTTTTGTCAAAGATGAAATGTTAAGCATTCAACAGATGAATCATACTTTAATTATATTTCTACCTCTCCAAAGCTCTCTAAAAACAGAGCATTCAATACAACAGTACAACTCAACTGTAATGGGGACAAACTTTCTTAACCTAACTAGACTAAGATCATAACCTTGGACTTACACAGAGAATCTCTCTCCTTGAATTTAGTGTGAAACTTAAATCTTCTCTTCCTTACCCTAAATATCACACCCCCCCCCCCACCAATCACAAATCTTGTCCTCTCTTCCTTTGTAGGAACACCTACCCAACATTTATTAAATGTTGACCATTGAGGGATAAAAAGAGTTTCTCTTTCCACTGTCAATGCCCAGTGGAGAGTCTAAAACATCACATCTGATACGGCACAGAATTCTAATCAGTATCACAGATTTCATGTTTTCCTCTCTAAACTGACTCAGCACACCTCCAACAGACCAATCCTTGCGTACTACTTGTACACAAAGTGCTACTTGTTTCTTTGTGTACCTGAAAACTGTTGGGGTATTGTAGCTACTCAGTAAACGCCAATCTTTTGAGCTGGTACTAAATAATCCGGCCTATCTGGATTCTGGGATGTATATTCTTATATTCCTGCTTTCTGAAGACTGGTAAACTAAGCTGCTTGGTATTCTTCAAATGCACTTTGAGCCTTCTTACTTACACATCTGAAATGCCATCCTCTCTCATCTTTGTGTAACCTGACCAATCTACAGTCCTGCTCATCCTTCTATGTTCAGCTCAAATGCCATATTCTTCAAGAAGCCATCCTTGTCCATCAAACTAAGTAGCAATCATTTTTTTCCACTCAGAATTACAGCAGCGTTCTGGCATTTAGCACAGCTGGCACTACAGTTCTTTAGACTCATAATACCAAATTTCTACCCTGGTATTGTTCGTGGCTTTTCAGATTCAATAGATTGGCAATAATTGGAGCGACTGTAGAATATACTGTCCACAGCCAGATAACTTGGGAGAGTGAAAAGAAAGCACTTTTGGTAGTTATGCTGAGACAACAGACATCAACTAGGGCTGTCTCAGGCACACCAGATGCATGGTCACCCTGCAAAGTGGTACATATAACCAGCCTTGTCAGTAAGTACAACAACAGTAGACTCAAAGAAATGACCTTGAAATTAAGAGAATGTGGATGATCTTTGTCTTAAAAACATTAAATTTGCTAAAGTGGCACAGTGAATTCTGAAACTGAAAACATCGATACCAGTCCTGACTTTGATGCTAACTAGCGACGTGATACAAGGCATGTCACTTAACTGAGTCTCCAACTCAGCTAAACTGGACTCTATGATTTTTCTTTCTCCTGCTGGCTGCCGGGTAACTAGGAAGCTCTATTTACACAGTACACACACTCAATAAAATTCTTATTGGTTTTACAAATTTGCTTTAATATTTTAATAAACTATATGTAATTGTCTTAGCACTTATATGACATGACTCATCTCCCAGTGGGTGGGAGGGAAGCTCTAATAGAAGATATTTGAAGATAGGAAAATATTTGGAGATAGTTGCCAAATACTTTAAATACCTACTTTTTCTCTAATAGTATTTTGTTCTTAAGAAATAAACTCAAAAAGTTTTAAACTATCCTGAACAAAATAAAAATCACTATGTATATAGACCTGATTGCAATATTCCAAATTTAATTTTTAACAGATTTTTTATTTGACTTTGCAAATACTTACAAAACACTGTCCTTCCCTCCCCATCTTCAGACACTGCCAACTCCATTCCTCACATCTGAGCACAATTAACAGATTGTTGTGTAGATTTATAAAACTTTCTTATAAGCATATATACATCTACAGAGGACCCTTAAACAACACAGGTTGGAACTGCATGGGTTCACTTATACATGAATTTTTTTTTCAATAAATATATTAGAAATTATTTTGGAGATTTGTAAACAATTTGAAAAAACTCACAGCCTAGAAATAATAAAACTTTATAGCCTAGAAATATCCAAAAAAGCAAGAAAAAGTTAGATATGTCATCAATACATAAATATATGGAAATACTAGTTTATTTTATAATTTACTACCATAAAATACACACAAACTTAAAATACACCAAGGTAAAAGTAATCAGAACCTAGGCACAGTCTATATACATGGTGCCATATGCAGTTTAGAGAAATGTAAACAAATGTAAAGACAGTATTAAATTGTTACTGCTGGGGCACCTGGGTAGTTCAGTGGGTTAAGCATCAGACTTCGGCTCAGGTCATGATCTCACGATCATGCCCTGCGTCGGACTCCGTGCTGACAGCTCAGAGTCTGGAGCCTGCTTCAGATTCCGTGTCTCTCTCTTCTCTGCCCCTTACCTGCTCACGCTCTGTCTCTGTCTCTCAAAAATGAATAAAGTTAAAAAAAAATCCCTTCAGGCTCCCTGCTGTCAGCATAAAGCCCGCTTTGGATCCTCTATCCCCCTCTCTCTCTACCCCTTCCCCACTCACATGTGCTCTCTCTCTCTCAAAAATAATATGTTAAAAAATATTAAAAAATAGTTTAATGCTTTAAAAAATTTTTTAAAATAAACTGTACCTATATAAGATCAACTGCAATATATACTGTACTGTAATAATTTAGTAGCTATGTCTTGTTGCCATTGTGGTGAGCTAAGGTATTGCAAGTATCTGCTTAAAATGCTGTGTGAAGCTAATGACGGTTGTGTAACACCAATCATCTCTGTGTAAGCATTCATCTCTTCAGCAAATTGTGTACTGCAGTAAAAAGTCATCTCTCATGGTTCTCACAATTAGTAAAGTAAAGTTTTTAGGGAGTCAAAAGTTACAGGCAGATTTTTGACTGCACGGGAGTTGGTGCCCCTAACCCCTGTTCAAAGGTATTGTTCAAATATCCTTCTATCTTACCTTTCCCACAAATGAAATCAGCCTACATATACCTTTCTGCAACTTGTTTAATAATATAACTCAGATATTTTCCATATCTACCTTATATTTTAAAAGCTACCTAGTAATCCATTGCATTCATGTTATTTAATCAGCCCTCTTACTAACTGTATTGACTGAATTGTTTCCAGAGTTATCCTGGCCTAACATAAATATCTTTAAATATTTGGTAGCTATACATGCAAGATAAATTATTACAAATAGAGTTATTTGATGAAAGGGCATATGAATTCTAAATTATAAAACTGCATTTCAAAAAAATTTACACTGCCATCAAGAACATGAAAACACAAGTCTCCTCATATTCCAGTCTGATGATAACAGAGCAGGTAAAAAAAGAAGAAGAAGAAAAAAAGGAAACCTGTAAGTACCAGCATGTCCACAAATTCCATTAAGTCATAGAAAAACATGATTTCATTTCTGCAAACGAAAAGGTTAATCATGACGTGTACATGCATGTGTTAAGTATAAAATGTGCACACACATAGGCTTCTTCTAAGGCTCAAGTCTCAACTTACATATCCCATCAGAAAGGGCCTCTTTGTCCATCCTATTTAAAGTAACTCTCAGTATACCCTCAATAATTCTTTATCAGAGCGTAAAGGATTCATTTCCTTTAAATAGGCATAAAATCGATAATTACTTTATTTATTCACTTGCTCAATGTCTGTCTATGCTTAGAGTGCATAAACACTATCAGGGCAGAGAATCATGCGTGCCTGTTGGCTATTTCACCCCCACCACTCAGTGCAGTCGAATATACAATTTTAAATAGCATATAGAATTTTGCTCAACAAATAGTTACTGAATAAATACACAATGTTTGTGAACATGGGCTATCTCTAGGAAGTGAGATTAAGGGAAGGGGTAAAAGGTACATTTACTTTTATTGCAGTCAATTACGCATTCTTTTTACAGCGAACATGGATTACATTTATTTAAAACTATTTTGTGCAAGTTTAGTTTTAAGCAAACCATTTCAGATGCCTTGCAATCTGGTCACATAAGATTTTTTTCTTGTTTGCAAATTTAAATGATCTAACTGAATATTAAATAATTACTGTCTACTTGAAAAAACTCTCAAACCTTGCTTCATGAAGTTAACCTTTTTATTTTTAATGTTTACTTATTTTTGCAAGAGAAAGAGAGCAAGAGTGGGAGGGGCAGAGAGAAAGGGGGACACAGGATCCAAAGCAGGCTCTGTGCTGACAGCAGAGAGCCCAATGTGGGGCTTGAACTCATGAACCATAGGATGATGAGCTGAGCTGAAATTGGGACGCTTAATAGACTGAGGCACCCAGGTGCCCCCATGAAGTTAACCTTCTATTTTCATTTTAATTTAATGTTGACTACTAAATTCCCATTCAGTAGCTTTGCCTTTGTACATTCTTTCAAATTACGATTACCCTAGAGTTACAGAGTGCTTATGATTTACAATATGCTTTACATATACAGCTGACCCTTGAACAATATGGGTTTGAACTGCACTGGTCCACTTACACACAATTTTTTTTTTAAATAAACACAGTATAGTACCTGAAATGTATTTTCTCTTCTTTTCTTTTAAGTAGGCTTCATGCCCGGCACAGAGCCTAATGTGGGACCTGAACTCGAGACACCAAGATCAAGACCCGAGATGACATCAAGAGTCAGAGGCTCAACTGACTGTGCCATCCAGGTGCCCCTCCTTATTATTTTCTTAACAGTTTCTGTCCTCTAACTTACTTTATTGTAAGAATGTAGTCTAAAATACACATAACATATAAAACATGTGTTAATTGACTGTTTACTGCTAAAGGCTTCCAGCAAACAATAGGTTATTACTAGTTAAGTTTCTGGGGAGTCAAATTATATGCAGATTTTTGATTGTGCAGAGGTCACTGCCCCTAACCTCCATGTTGTTCAAGTGTCAATTTTATTAGTCTATTTGCCCCTCAGAAGTGTGCTGTGTAGAGATTACTGTTTATACTTATAGATAAGGGAAATGATACTCAGAGAGATTAACTACCTCATCTGTAGTGGGGCTGGGACATGAAGCCAGTAATTCAGGTTGTCTGTATGAGGTTTGTGTCATTATACACATTATGGCAGGTAACTGGCAATGCCTCAGTCTTTCTGCAAACAATGTATCTATTTTAATACAAATAACTATTTATATTTGTTTGAAATACCTATTTCAAACAAAAATATTCAAAATGCATCTCACAAGTTAGTGCATATATTTCTGTAACAGCTGCATTTAACAGAATATTTGAGTGATAAGGAAGTCATATAATCTAAATCCTCCATTTTACAGAAAATTAAAATCAGAGAATTTCAGTACCTGATCCAATCATTCAGCAAGTTAATGGCAGACAAGAACCAGAACCAAGACATTGACATTAGATGCATTTTCAGTCACATTAAGTTCCTGGACATGGAATTCATGATTAAGAAGTCAAATTTCATCATAGTTGTCTTGAGTTAAAACTTTTCTTAAATTTATAATCACTGCTACAAAAAGGTAAAATAACTGGTTAGAATTTATCCTTTGATTAAAATCAACACCAACTATCATACATCCTAGCGCTTCAGATTTAAAATATTCCACTAATGACTAATGATTTCCTGCTACCTAGCCAACTTTTAATCATGCCAGGCCTTAGTCACTTATTCCAGAACTTCTATTATTCAGTATTTACCTTAGATACTACGTGGAATTTTTTGCAAATGTTTCTGTCACACACAAAAAAAGTGAGGTTCAATATGTATCCTTATCTACCATGGCCATAATATCCTAGAAGTCATTTAATGAACTGGTGAAGTATGAATTTCCTTTACTAAAAACAAGTTCATGTTACTCCCTTTTCACCAGCCAATCTTCCCTTACTGGAACTACAACTGACAAGTATCAGACCTGATATGAATGAGTGTACAAAGAAAAACATTCTTGTGTTTTTAAATTTTAATCTTACAAGATAATTTTGGAATCTATTTTTAAATTCAAAGTGACAGGAAGAAAGGTTATTAAAAAGTTAATGGACAAAACACATTTTACTTAATTCTTACTACCTTAACTGCAATACTTCATAATGCCAATACTTAAAGTCATTCAGTAGACAATAAGACATAGAAAGTGCTTTGGCACAAAATGACAGATAATATTAATTTAACTGGAAGCAAATAAAAATAATACTGCTATAACTATTTTTAAAACTACAAGAGATTCTAAAATCGACAGCTGCTGTTCCTAGAAATGCATAAAGTAAATATTAAAAACAGCACGGGGGGTAGGGAGAGAAGAGAGGGAAACAAACCACAAGAGAATATTGAATGATAGAGAACAAACTGTGGGTTGATAGAGGGAGGTGGGAGGGGGATTGTCTAGATGGGTGATGGGTACTAAGAAGGGCACTGGTTGTGATGAGCACTGGGTATTGTATGTAAGTGATGAATCACTGAGTTCTACTCATGAAACCAATCTTGCACTGTATGTTAACCAAAAAATTTTTTAAAGTACTCCCACACACATGAAATTAAATATTTTAAGAAAGTTATGCTTGGCATTGACTCATATTGCATGAGAAATAGAGTAGAATAATGACTACTAGGGACTGAAGGCAGGGGAAATAGGGAAATGTTGGTCAAAAGGTACCAACTTCCACTTACAAAGGAGTAAGATCTGGTGCTGTAATGTGCAGCACGATGACTCTAATAAACAATACTGTTGTATTGTTGAAAGTTGTAGGAGGGGTGAGCTCACCATGTTCTCACCAGAACAATAACAAAATGGCGGTTATGTGAGGTAGAGAATGTGTTAACTAACCTTACTGTGCTAACATTTTGCAACATGTACAAATCGTCACATTATATACCTTAAATTTACACAACGTTGAATGTTAATTATATCTCAATAAAGCTGGAGGAAAAAAAAGAAAGGTATGTTTCAAACATACTCATTCTCAAATTCTAATTCCCAATTAGAAATTCTGTTTTCTAGTGTTGTTGCATACATGTTCCATATATTTTAATTATAATTACAAAGTTTCATTTAACATTCCAAGGTGATAATTAGCTTAAACCCGAACCGTCCAAATTATATCGGAGGCCAACTGTGGGTACTCGAAACTATCTTCTTGCAACGAAGCACTAGCCAGCAGACGGTAGCCAGTGGGCAGTAGAAAATTCCCCCTACAAAAATAAGGCTCAGTCTCAAAGACGCTCAAATACTTTCAATATTATTTTTAAACCTGATGCATGAAGGTAAACATCATCTTAAGATTCTTTCCACTTTCAATAATTTACTCCATGGGGTTTCTGGTATTTAAACATCTCTCGGATGTTAGCCACAAAGATGTGCTAGCAAACTCTCTTGTAGTTGGTAGTTCTTCTGTTAACAGCTCCTCTCTGGAGTCCGTCTCACCATGACACATCGAGTTACACGCTACGTCTGACGTTCTTCTGTTACCCTTATATCCTTCACTCTCCTGCCCTTCTTCTGCCTTTCTCTACCTACCCCCACTTTTTTCATTTTAAAACTTTTAACTGAAACAGACTTCCAGTGACCAGAAATAACTTAGGATCACAAAGTATCAGGGTTGAACGATTCCTATCATTTATGTCCATGTTCAGCAAACTTCTGTAAAGGGCTAGAATGAGTATTTCAGACGTGGTGGGATATGTGGTCTGTGTCTAAACTACTCATCTCTGCCATTGTAGTGTGGAAACAACTACAGACCAGACACAGACAAACAAGCTTGGCTGGGTCTCAAAGCTTTACTTACAGGAGGTTGGCTGGACTTGGCCTGTGGGCTGTTTGCCAACATCACTTTTGTCCATCCACCTTTGAATATCTCTACATCAATGTATCCCAAATTGTGCCCTTTAAGATATTAATGTGTACATAAAAACAGACAAAAGCTCCATAGTCAAACAGATTTGGGAATGCTATATACTTGCATTCTATTTTACTCTTGGAGATTCACAATGGTAATGAATGCAAAGGGAGAGGCTCCAAGCGGGCCAGTTTCGATCCTTCCTCCTCCAGGCTGCTCAGGCCTCTAGTACTTGTCCTACCAAATCAGGGGTAGCAGTGAGTCTACTGGAAATTGCTTTGTTCACTTCCTGCAATACAACCCAACTCTTATGAAGGGAAGTGTTTGTAATTCTATGACGTTTTTGGCAGAAAGTCCTCAAAATTATGTGTTTGGTGTATTTTCTAAATTTTAGCACTGAAAGATAGCTTTAGTATTAAGTTAAAAAAAAAATAAAACCTTTACTGATTATAGAAGGAACATATGGTTATTTCAGAAAACTGACAAAATATTAGTATCCAAAGATAAGCACTGTTAACATTTTGGTATGGGAATGTCTCCATATGTGTATATAATTGTTTAACTAAATTCAGATTATTTGGTATACATAACTTTCTATTTTACTTCTCTACTTGACATTACATCCGGAGATTTTCCTGATGTCATTAAAGAGTGTTCAAAGACACGGTTTTTAATGGCCAGATAACCTTTCCATCACAATGCTGTACTATAATTATTTTAACTACTTCCTCTATTTTGGGACATGTAAGTCATTTCCTATTCTTTCTCTCTTTATCCCTATCTTTTTCTTTTTAAAATACAAATGCTGATATTAACAGTCTTTGTCCAAATCATTGATTTCTTCCTTAGGAAAAATCCTAAAAGGGGCGCGCCTGGGTGGCTCAGTCAGTTAAGCGTCTGACTTTGGCTCGGGTCATGATCTCACTGTCTGTGAGTTCGAGTCCCACATCAGGCACTGTGCCAATAGCTCAGAGCCTGGAGCCTGCTTTGGATTCTGTTCTCCCTCTCTCTCTGCCCCTTCCCCGCTGTCTCTCTCTCTCTCAAAAATAAAATAATTTTTAAAAAATCCTAAAAGAACAATTAATGGGTTGAGTCAGTAATGTTTAACATATAATTGTCAAAATGGTGTTAGTAAATGATGTAACAATTTATATTTTTGCTGAGTGAAAGCAAAGCACAACCCCTAATCACACACTAACCAACCATTATAAACTAATAATTCATTAGAAGATATAAAATCTTCATTAGGCAAAAATGGCATCTCACTGACTTAATCTTGTATCTTTGATAGTGAAGTGGAACATACGTCGTGTTTAGAAATTATCCTTATCTTTGCTCTATTGTGAATTGTAAGCTTATGTTAGTTACTTGTGTGCATTCTTAGTCAGAATATTAAACTTCTTCCCTACCTTGTTTCTTCTTTTAGTTATACTTTCTATGAAGAAGAATTAAGTTTCTACACCCTAAAATACCAAATTTCCATCTGTATTCTCTCTTACCTCTTTTATATGTAAAAGCAAATGGCAAGACTCTTCTGTCATCTTTCAACATTTTTATGGATTCAATTAAAAGTTTAACTCTCTCTATATTTTATTTTGACATTAAGATAAACACATAATGTAATTCTTTACAAAACACCAATTATCCGCATATCAAGTAATCCAGGTTTCTTTCAATCCACACTGATTTGTGATTTCACGTTTTCATACATTCAAATATAAAGTGCTATTTCTGCTATATAAATTTCTTTTTCTAGCTTCTTATAGGCCATATTTTTTAAATGATGTGTATAAGACTGAGATAAAAGAGAAGATTTTTATTTTCATTTTAAAAAAATGTTTATTTTTAAAGAGAGAGAGAGAGAATGCGAAGGGGCAGAGAGAGGTAGACAGAGGATTTGAAGTGGGCTCTGTGCTGACAGCACAGAGTCAGATGGGGGGCTTGAACTCACAAGCCGCGAGATCATGACCTGAGCCAAAGTTGGACACTTAACCAACTGAGCCACCTAGGCGCCCCAATAAATGCTATCTTTAAGTAGATAAAATAAGAGGCTGAGATGTAAGTCCATAGAAAATTGTGGTGATTTAAGGTAGAAACAAGAATGAATTTTTTGATTAAGAAAATAACACATGGCAAGAAACTTACCCAAAGATTATAGTGATGGTATCCATGCAGATCTTCAAGACAGTATGCAAAGATGAACTTTAGTTGACTAAGACAATAGTCTGAAGGCAAAAAAATATGACTAGACAATATATGATCCCTTAAAACTCCACTTACTAAAGAGAGAGTTAGGGAGTTTTAATTTACAATAGTGTGAAAGACTGCCACATAAAAGTTGGGGACAAAATATTCACTACATACAAGAAAATAAAATATTTAGCTGCCTTAATTTATAGCAAGAGTTTGATTAAAACTCTTAAAAAACCTAGCAAAACCAAAGCCTGTTATGTTCTTCCTCAACCTTTTTCCTGAGCTTCTGACATGAACTGCTCCTGATTCTAGACATTTTTATCTAGTTTTCTTCTATTCTAACCTAAACTCAACACTCCTAACCAAACTAGTTCTATTACCTTCCTTTTCAAATTTATTGGCATAAAGTTGTTTCTAATATTCCCTATGTCCTCTTAAAGTCTATAGGATTTGTAATGACATCCTCCTTTTCAATCCTGATACTGATATTTTTTTGTTTTTCTTGATCAGTGTAAACATACTCCAATTAAATTTATCTTTTCAAAAAACTAGCTGTTAGTACTGTTTCTGTTTCATTTGTGTTCTTTATCATTTTCTTCTTCTGAATGCTTTAGATTTAATTCGTTTTTAATCTACCTTTTAAAAGCTTCCTTCAAAATGCCACTTTATCTGCATTCTACAAATTTTGATAAGGAGTATTTTCGTTTAGTTAAAAGTATCTTCTAATTCCTCGTGACTTGTTCTTTGACACATGGGTTATTTAGAAAGCTGTTTAATTCCCAAATATTTCTGAATTTTCTAGTCTCTGTTATTGAGTTTTGGTTTTAATGCCATTGAGGTCCAAGAATATACTTTGGATGATTTAAATGCTGTTAAATGTTTTGAGACTTGTTTTAAGGCCTAAGCCATTTACATTTAATGCAATAATTGATACATAGATTTGAATCTACTATTGCGCTAGTTGTTTTTTATCTGTCCATTTGCTCTTTGTTCCCTTTTTCTCTTTTCCTTATTTTAGACTAATTTTTAAGATTCCATTCTATTTCCACTGTTTACTTATTAGCTAAATCTCCTTTTCTACTTTTTAGTAGTTTCCCTAAGTTTTAGGATATGCATTTTTAAATTATCACAGTCTACTTCATATGTTATAATCTGATATGTAATAAAGGGATCTTACAACAGTTTATTTTTAATCCTACTGTACTTTGCTCTGTTTTGTCATACATTTTAATTTTATAGGTTATAAACTATTTTTCTTTAGACCAGAGATCAGCAAACAAGGACCTGCCACCTCTTTTTGCAAATAAAGTTTTACTGAAAAGTCGAAGTTGATTTATATGGTTGATTTCATGCTACAAGGGCAGAACTGAGTAGCTCTGACAGATACTGGCCCATAAAATTTAAAACATTTATGGTCTAGACCTTTACTGAAACATCGGTGGTCCCTAGTTTAGATAGTAAGTTATTTCATTAACTGCTGAAAATAAGAAAGAATTTTATATTTACTTTTCTGTTTTTAAACCACTCTGGCCTGTTTTGTTTTTTTGTGAAGACCTGTAAGTTTCTGTCGGGTATCATACTACTTCTACCTAAAGAACTTTAACATTACTTGTAGCACAGGTCTGCGGACAATACACTTTCTCAGCTTTTGTTCTGAAATGTCTTTATTTCACTTTAACTTTTAGAAGATATTATTTGTTGGGTATATTATTTGGGTTGACTTTCTTTCCTTATAGGACTTTAAAACTGCTCCACTGCCTTCTGGCTGGCACCATTTCTGGTAAAATGTCTGCTGTAATGTTTATTTTTGTTCCTCTATGTATTTTAATTGGCACTATATTTATTTTCTGTGTGCAATACAGATTTCCTTATACACCACGTAAAGAAAACCATCTCAAATATATCGCTGTTCTAAACCTATAATCCCCAACCACAGATGAACTGATCAAGGTGCTTCAGCATTGCCAGATTTACTCCCCTACAGGATATTCCTAGGGTTAGCTCTGCTTGGGTCCTCCTGTTCTGGCTCTTGCCTCACAATCACAGGTGAAACCAAGGGAAAACCCAGAAGCATTATGAACCAGGCAGTCCTAAGAATCAATCAAGTGATATTCTTTTGGTGCAAAAGAATCCTCAGTCCAAATAGTGGATGCAAAGTCTATTCAGGCCATGTGTCTTTTTCAAAGATTTTATTAAAGGTCTTTACAGAGCAAACTCTAGATCCAGCTTTCAAGGAGACCCTGTTATGCTGTGGGTACTGGCTACAGCATGGCAGGTAGCTCTGGCTTCCCACTCTTGTGTTCCAAGATGGGAGTGGTGGGCAATAACTCATCTTTGGGTTCCATAGTGCTCACATGATCAGGCAGGGGCTTTGTGGGGCCAGTCTTGCCATGTGAATCCCAGGGAAGCATGATCTTCATTTTGATGCCCGGCATACTCCGTCAGAGCAGCGCATGGCTATACAACAAGCAGTGTCGATGTAGTAGTTAACAGGTTCCCCACTGTGAATCATCAAGCCATCTACAAACTTCACAGATTTGGTCCTCTGTCCTCAGAGTTTCCCAGACACCACATCACAGCCTTTGGCCTCACTCTCCGTGATGAACCACACACCATAAGCAGGCCCTCCGCACAGCAAGGCATCCTAGGAGTTTTGTAACACAGAGACTGCCTGGGCAATAGCATGCAGACCTCCAGTGGCCACCTTTTTAGCATAAAGCTCTACATTGCTCTCAGGGGAGCCAAACCTCTTCTGAACCACAGTGGTCAATTCCTGGATCCACCGGCCCTTCTCACCAAGAACATTCTCTGTCCTGGTGGCCAAGATAATGATTTCAGTCCTGGTTGGTGTAACTAAGACCTCACCTCTGGAGGAGCCATCTTCAGCCAGCTCCCAAGTGACAAACTCGTTCAATCCAGCTTTGAAGAGGCCAACGGCAACAACCTTCCTCTTCTTAGAAATTCGCACCATCCTGCCACTGTGTGCCACCGAAAGGAAAAAGTCCTCTGTATCTTTTTAAAACTTTCTGGCTGCCTTCAAGGCTTCTTCATTATGTTTGGTCTTCAGTAATTTAACTATGATGCATATAGGTGTGTCTTCTTTTATTACTACTACTACCACTATTATTATTATCATTAGCTTGCGTGGGGCTATCTTAGCTTCTTTGACCTGTGGTATGATCTTGTTCATTTTTTTAATTCAAAAATTTTGGCCATTATCTATTCAAATATTTATTTTTTTCTGTTCTGTTCTTGTTCTCTTCTCTTTGTGAGGCTCCAATTTGTTAAACCATCTTATATTTTCCCATCTGAGATACTCTGTTCATTCTTTTTCTTTTATTTCAGTTTAAATAATTTATATTGAACTATCTTCAAATTGATGGATGATTTTCTCAGCTGTCGTGAGTCCAATGATCACCCTGAGTAAATGCTTCATCTCTGATACTATTATTTTTAATAATTTCCCTTCCTCTGGTTATAGAACCCTTTCACTCTCTGGACAAATGCAAATATAGTATCTTCATGGTTTCCATCTTTCTGCCAAAATTCCTCCTCTGTTCAGTCATCTACCTTTTCTACTAACTCCTTTAATATACTAATAATAATTAGTTTAAAGTCCCTGTCTGATTGTTCCAATATCTGGGCCTCCTTAATTTGGTTCTGTTGAATGTTTATCTATCAACAATGGGCCAGTTTTCCCTTGCTCTGTTTATGTCCAATAATTTTTGATTGAAGGCTGAGCAGAGACTGAGATAATTATTATTTGCACTTGGAACATGGCATATCTATTCTGTCAAGCCATTAGTGTGGAGGAGTTAAATCAATTTAGATAGGAATTGAACTCAATATAGATTTTACTATTGCTTTAGTTACCTTCAGCACACCATAGATTTCAAATTCTTCTAATGGTGGACTACCATTATCTTGTGCTTAAGAAGAGAGATAAAGGAGAGTTCTTCAATTTACCTGTTTTCCTCTCAGCTTTCAACTATTTCTACATAACTCTATGACACAGGGATCTCTATATTCTTGACCTTCCCCCAGCAGTAGAAAGCTTTTTTCGTCTATTGCTCGGTGGTAGGGCAGGTAGGATTTTCAATTGTCCTTGGTCAGCCTCAGTATTAGGCAGGTCCTGCGCATCAGAGGGTTCCTCCCTCGGGAAGCAGAAGGGTTTGGCTTCCCATCTTCCCCCCATAAATTTATGAAATAAGCTTTCGGCCCCTCCTGCACTGGTTTGAGGCTTAAAGGAGTTTGAGTAAATGAGAGGGGTTTTGTACCTATCTATCAGCAGCTACAGATTACCTCTTTTACCTCTTCACCACCAAAATGACTGTTCTTTTTTCTTTTTAACGTTTATTTATTTTTGAGAGAGACAGACAGAGATAGGGTGTGCATCGGGGAGGGGCAGAGAGTGGAGGGAGACAGAATCCGAAGCAGGCTTGAGGCTCCAAGGTATCAGCACAGAGCCTGATGTGGGGCTCAAACCCACAAACTTCAAGATCATGACCTGAGCCGAAGTTAGCTTAACTGACTAAGCCACCCAGGCGCCCCCAAAATGACTTTTCTCAAGTCTCTGACTTGCCTCCAGTCTTCACAATGAGTATCTTGTGGAGTTCCAGGGATATGTATTTGCAAGCCTGTATGAACTTCCCTTTCATCTGGGGCCCTGAGGTATTCCAAACTAGTTCATGCTTAGTCTTTAACTATCACATAAAACTTTAGCTGATTTCTTCTTATCCACTCTTACAGCAGCCAACTCTTTCGTGCTCTGCCAAAGGTGAAACAATTAATGACCCATTCCTTGGGGACAGGAGAGTGTTCAATTCTTTGGAATTTAATTTACTTGGCTGCTTTGCAAGCTCAGCTCTCTGATGGACTCAGAAAAATTATGATTTTGTAAATCATCCAGCTTTTTTATTGTAGGTGAGAGTGGGATGTTCTATGTCCACTATCTATACCTGAGTAGAAGTCCCCTTCCACTTCCGTCCACCTTCCTTTTCTATTGTGGAAAGGCATCACCACTCTTCTAGCCACCCAGAAAAAGCCCGGGAAGTATTTCTGACTTTTCTATAATAATGATAATGTTTAATATCCAATCAGTTGATAAAGTCTGGATTAAATAAATCACTAATATACATATATATATATATATATATTTTTTTAACGTTTATTTATTTTTGAGACAGAGACAGAGCATGAACAGGGGAGGGGCAGAGAGAGAGGGAGACACAGAATCTGAAACGGGCTCCAGGCTCTGATCTGTCAGCACAGAGCCCGACGCGGGGCTCGAACTCACAGACCGTGAGATCGTGACCTGAGCCGAAGTCGGACGCTTAACCGACTGAGCCACCCAGGCGCCCCATATATTTTTTATTAGGATCCTTTCTATTTTTCTAGTATAACTACTTACAATGGTCTTTTTATAACAATATTCCTTCAACTAGATGCCCCCTTCAATCTGCCACCTATTTCTTTTCTTGGGTGTGTGGGATGGTTGTATTTTCATTTTTTGGCTTTTTACGTTTTTATTTTAATTCATTAGTTAGCACACAGTGTTGTATTAGTTTCAGATGGACTTCTTCTAAATAAACCTGACTGTGTCATCAGACTGCCTAACTACAGTATTGTTTTGACTATTTACAATCAAGGCCATGATCATTCTGATCTTATTCTGTCTTTACAGGCTACCTTCCTACAGGTATAGGTATTCTACTCTATTTCCATACTGACCCAAGCCCTTTTTTTAACATTTGGAAATCTTATAATTCAAGGCCTATTACAAAGGGGACACTTTCCATGAAAAAACATCCATGATCGCACAGACAGAATTCCTCTCTTCCAAACTATATGCTGCATTACTGCTTTATTTGTACTATAAAAATAACACTTATTATGGACTAGTATTAAATTGTACACATCTCTTACATCCTTTACAATATTATAAACTCCAGACAGAGATCAGACCTTATAAACTGTTATATTCTCTTTTTAGCTTTTCCACATACATATTTATCTTGCAAATTAAAAAAGCAAAATTAATAACATGCCACTTCCTTCCTTATAATCCATGCATTCTTAATTCATCCCTGACAAGGCTACTAAAAAATTTTGCCAGCCCAGAAATGTTGTCTGGTTTTGAAATGTTGTCTCAAAAAGGAAAAAAAACACACACTGCAACTATAATGATCATGCCACCCATTTTCAGAGGAAAACCCAATTAGGTTTAGCTTAGGGACCTCCTGGCAAAGCCAACCATCTTTACTATTAAATCTGTAATGGTGATCCCAAACACAAATATACTGAAATCTCTTTATTTATTAGTTCCACGTAAATCACCCCAAGAGACTCACAAATTTTACCAAGGGAAACCACTGCCGCTGATAAAAAGAAACAAGCCTATCTACCTTCGTGCCTGGTTTGGTAATCATACTCAGGCACTTTGCCAAGATGGAAAAGTAAGAAGTTTCTACTAAATCATTTTCAATAAATAGGGAAAGGTATAGTCACAAACAGATACAGGAAGAAAAAGAACAGCTCTAATATTTTATTCCTTTTTGTAACAGTACTCTTAAATACATTTTCGAGAAAGAGCATGTAAAAATCCTCTATGCTATTTTAGTGAAAAGCCGGGGTGGGCGCCATCTTTGCCACTTAGCTTTCCCAACGAGGCTCTGTGGCTGGGGCCACACTGGAACCTGAGCTTAATTGGACTCAGATACCAGATGACATGTCAAAAGCTTTATCTTCTCCATGTACTCTTGAGAACTGCACAAAATGAAAAATGCTCCTCGCTAAAACAAACAATACATCCAACAGGTATCCTTATCAATTTGACACAGAACTGTTATCCAACAATTCAACTTCTAGTAATTTAGTGTGAGAAAATAATCATGTAAAGAAGCTCAGCACAGCACTGTTCATAATGGTAAGATATAAGAAACAATTTAAATATTAATAGGGAATCACTTATACAAAACAAAGTGCATATATACTGTTCAACAGTGGAAAATGTTGACATAGATCTATGTGTTTACTGACATGAGAAGATGTCCACAGCATGCTGTTCTAAGCAAATGTGTTATTCAACCACATACACATCTGTTCATGCTCATATGTAGTACTCCTAGAAGGCACGATATGGGGCATGTGCCATTACCAATTTATTGCCTCTCAACTCCGAAGTCATACTTTATTGCCTGCTCTGCAAAAATGAAGCTGGCCCGTTTATCTACCTTTCCTCTGCAGCGGACATATGTTTTAAATTTTATCAGTATAGGGTGCTTCTCCCAACACTCCAACCCCTCAGGTGGTTTTGTAGCAGAAAGCCTTCAGGGAGACATCCCCTTGTGACTGGTCTTCTCTAGCACACTAGATACTGGGTTTTGAGCAGGGTTTGACAGCATAATAGCACAGCAATTACTCTGTTGTCCAGTGAGACATGGCCACACTCTCTCCAACACGGTCTGGATTTTAGTCCTGAGGGGTTGAACACTCTCTCTCAGACCTACAGGTTGTGGCTGCTCTTTATATCTGCCATTCTTATATTCACTAGAGTTCTCTTTACTTCTTGCTAGCCAACCCTTTGTTAATTTAATCCCATTATAGTTCATAGTTCTGTGTATTAACGATCATCTGTTCAAATTATTGTGTGGTTTCCCCATCGACTTTGACTGATATAGAGTAGGGGTTTTTTTCCCCCTTTTTACTTTTCAATGTTGTCTGGTCTTATAATAAGCAATTTTTGTGCATGATAATCAGAAAAGGCAAGTTATTTTTATTTTGGAAAAATTTAATGTAAAATAAACATTACCTCAAGTAAAGTTTTTCTATTTTAATAGAGCAGAAATATATTTGTAAAATTAAAGTAACTGAAATGTGAAGAACATTCATGTAAGTCTGTAATTTTACAGTTTTCCTTTTCAACATTCTCCAAAGTTGTGTTTCTAGGCCATTTTAAGCAACAGAAATTATTTAGACTGCTTTCTCTTCCTCTTCGCTATGCCATACACTGGCCTTTACAAACAGGATATTAATCATGGGGTATCCCAGAGTAATAGGTACTGTGACAGGTACTAGTTCCTCGACACAGTCAGCCTCTTTCATTTTACTATTTCAGCCCCTCTTACCATGTTCAAGGATTATCAGTTGGGCTCCAGCTTGTACATTTCCAACATCATTCTCAGCAATGCATTGGTAGAACCCTTCATCTGATTTCACCAGACCCAAAACTTGAAGATTATGTTCCTTCTGAGAAAGAGAAACATAAACAAAATGTTATGATTCAACTGATGAACATTAGTTGAAAATCTCAAGAGGATGCTCTTTCTGGGGAGGAAGAACAAGTAAAATTGTATGATTCAGCTATCAAAATATCTATGTACCTGTGAACTGAATTTTATTGACAAGGTACTGATTTAACTGCCTAGTACAGGAAACACTGTAACTAACCAATTAAGAACTTAATCCTTATAGAAAGTAATACCTACAATGTTTGAAAACCTACATCTTTGTCTGGAAAAATACCTGACATACAATACCACGTGACCACAGCAAAAGTCTGAATTTATGAATTCAAGGCACTTTCTTAAAATTATCTCTAATATCATTAGTTGTAACAGATTAGACCACAATAAGTTAAGTGAGGCCACATATATACGGCTTCCCTTAAATTATAAAGTAATATAAATGTCAAATACTGTTGTTATTAATATGGTTTTAAGATTTTTAAGAATACTGTGAAAATGATAAAAGAGTAAAAAAATGCCAATTTAGCTGTAACACACTGCTTTTTAATCAAACACTTGTGAATTACTTTTTATAACATACAAGATTATGCACTTCAAAACAGAAACTATATTCTTACTAAGAATGAATCACTAATGAGAGAAATTTATAATAAGACATTATATCATTAACAACCATAGTTACTTCTGATTATTTCTATGAATGTCATATATGTACCTTAAGATATGAATCCTTATTACCAAAACCTAGACATTTCTATTACTAGGATTAAAACAATGATAACAGTAGACAATATTTACTAAGCATTTAACCCTATATAAAAAACAAAAAACAATTAATGGCTCGGTATTCTTAAATAAATTTAATGCTATTTAATTCTTAAGGATTTTTTTTTATCTATTGTCACAACCCTGGGTCATACTTATTTTGAAGGGCCTAGAATCAGTATATATGAAGGACAGATGCTGCTCTTTGAATAGAGATATGAAGAGAGCAGGTGCACACACAGGATAATCATTACCAAGAAAATAGTGACAGCTGTCTTTAAAAGTGCTAGCATGTCTGAGTAGAAATACTAGACTGCTGATCAGATCTGGATCTTAGGCTTACTTCAACTACTGACATGCTATGCGATCCCATAAAAACTACCAAAACATGTCTAGGCTCAGCTTTCTTATCAGCCAATGAAGAGATTACGTTCTGTAGTATTTTTCTATCTTCATCTGCGGTACATAAACTGGCATGTGGAAGACAACAGATCTCTTAGTGACTGCATTTAAAGACACGCAAAGGGGCGCCTGAGTGACTCAGTTGGTTAAGCGTCCGACTCAGCTCAGGTCATGATCTTGCGATTCATGAGTTCAGGCCCCATGTCGGGCTCTGTGCTGACAGCTCAGAGCCTGGAGCCTGCTTCCGATTCTGTCTCTCCCTCTCTCTCTCCTCCCCCACTCAAGTTCTGTCTCTCTCTCTCTCTCTTTCAAAAATAAACATTAAAAAAATTAAAAGAAAATAAAGACATGTAAAGGTTTCAGAGATAAGCATCCTCTGAAAAATACTTACTACAATCTTAAAGTAATCACTTGGGATAACCACATCTCCATTCTTGACCCACTTCACGGTTGGAGTCGGTTTCCCAGTCACTTCACATTCGAATACGATATCCATGGACTCATGAGCATATATATTCGTCGGCTGTTTCAAGAATTCTGGTTGGACTTTAAAATAGAAAGGAAATTAGGATATTAATAAAAATAAATATAGCTAGCTATTCACATTTCAAATAATTTTTTAAATCATAGAATTCACAGGATTTTTACTTATTATTTGAGGGTTTCACATAGTTTTACAAAAGCATGTAACATATATTCAAAACATTTGTTGGAACTCCATACATATCTTTACGAATTGTATTTTGGTACAATTAACTGGAAAGATAATTATAAAGATAATTTCTGAGATTCCTTGTTGATAAATATATATTAAGTGGACTATACTGAAGAAATTGATGATATGAATATTCTAAACTGTCTAAAAATGAGTATTAAAAGACTACTTCCCTAACGTTTATACCATTTCGGAAGAACCATAACCAAAATTTTTTTAAAAACTGAGAAAACTAACATTATTTTTCTTGTCAGTCAGCTGAATAAGTAACAACAACAACAACAAACACCAAAAAAAAAAACCCAAAAAGGGAATACAAATGTCATATTAGAGGTCTTAAGTAGTTCACTCATGTAACATCCCTCATTGGTAACATCCCTCATTGCATGATATAGTTTTCAAGGGTGGGAGAAAGAGTGGCAGGACCTTCGGCAGAAAAAGTCTGAACATTCCAGTATCTCTCTCTCCCTGCCCTAAAGTTGTAAATCACTGACTTACAAATAACAGAGGAAGACTGAATTAGAAGGATAAGAATAGATCATTTAGTCAACCTCCAACCTAACATTGCAATTTCCTATACAACATCCTTGACAAGGGGTCTCATTAATCCCTATTTCAAAATTTCAAATGATAAGCCTCCCTGTATCAGAAAGCAGCAAGTTCCACTGTAGGGTAGTTCTATCAAATGAACAACCATGACAACAGCAAGGGTTTTTGTTTTTGTTTTTAATGGTTGAGCTAAAATGTGCTTAGCCTGCTGGGATTTTGATTGGGATTGTTAAATTTGTGGCAATTTGACATCTTAACTATACTGAGTCTTCCTTTCCCTGAATTTGGTTTACCTTTCCATTTATTTAGTTCTGTGGTTTCTCTCATCATTGTTGCCTAGTTTTCAATATACAAATCTTGTTCATACTTTTTTTAGGTATTTCCCTAAGGATTCTGGTGCTACTTTTTTCATACTTAATTTTTTATTTAGTTTCCAATTGTTCACTGCTAATATGATTTACGTATATAACTTTTTATCCTATGCTCATGCTGAACTCACTCATTAGTTCTAGTAGCTTTTTATAGACAATTGGGGGATTATCTACATAAACAATCAGGTTGTCTGTGAATAGAGACAGTTCTATTTCTTCTCTTCCAATCTGCTTTGGTCTTTTTTTTCATTTTCTTGCCTACTCCACTGGCTAGAGGGCTAGACTGGGGCAGGTCCTGGGAACAAATCCAGGGTTAATGAAGAGTAAGAGTAGAGTAGAGCAAGTAGGTAGAACCCCAGAAACTGGTAGGAGCCAAGGATGGAAAGAACACATGATCTTAAGAAGCAACTTCCTGCTCATTATCAGTCAGACCCATGGTACCCCAGCAGGTTAACTTTCCACACACAAGCTCAGGTCTGTGGAATCTAGAAGATCTCCTGTGGACCAGTCTGGCCCATGGCTGTGTTCTCTGGCAGCAATTATACCCTCTCTGAGGTCTGAATTGCAACCTTAGACTGGGATGCCCTTTTCCAAGTTTGTTTGCTCCTTTTGCTCTAGAGGTAGTACCTGATCCTTCAGTATTCCTTAGAGTCCTTTGTCCTTTTTAGTAGTTAAAACATTTTTACTAGTTAATAATTCTTTATATTAATATTTCTTTGTTCAAATTCCTGGTGTGATTTTTGGCCCCTGACTGGACCCGGGCTAATACACTAATGTAAGTCTCATACACGCTGCCAATATTTCTTCCCAATTTTTTCTTTTGTCTTTTAACTTAAGGCACCTGTTGTTCTACCAAAATTGTCAATTTGTATGTGGTAAAATTTATCAGTTCTCCCTTTTTTGGCATCTATATTTTGTTATTCTTGCTTCAAAGGTTTTCCCTGCCTCCATACTATAAAAATATTCACTTGCAATTTCTTCTAGTATGTCTGGGAAACAATCTGGACATCACCAAGTATCCAGCTTTACATTTTTCTAAATGGCAACCTCAGTAATCCCAAAAACATTACATGATTTGAAATCGTTTTTTGGTTTTAACTTTAAAAAAAAATTTGTTTTGAGATAGAGAAAGAGAGAGAGAGAGAGAGAACGAGCAGGGGAGGGGTAGAGAGAAAGGGAGAGAGAATCCCAAGCAGGCTCCATGCTGGCAGCACAGAGCCCGATGTGGGGCTCAATCTCACAACCCTGAGATCATGACTGAAGCTGAAATCAAGAGTTTGACACTCAACTGACTAAGCCACCTAGGCACCCCAAAATCGTTTTAATATTAAAATCCTATGTATTCTTGAGGGGCAGTTATTTCTGGATACTATGTGGTTGCCCTGATCTGTCTATTCCTGCACTAGAACCAAAAACTTAATGACTGTAACTACACATTTTAAAATATTTATTTCCTCAAAACTTTCCTCATATTGTTAGTTTTTTGTTTTGTTTTGTTTTGTTTTGAATTCCAGATGAATTTAGACTCACCTTTGGTCAAGTTTATCTGCTCTTTCTCAAAGAAAGCATACAAACAAGAACAACCCAGAGTTTTCATTTTAGTGCAATAAATTTTAGATGCAGGAAAAAATAATGTATTTTCAATCCTGAGTGTTCCCTATTTAAGATCAGATGTTTAAGCTTATTTGAATATTATTCAATAATGATTTACTTTAAAGGCACTGCAATGACTGAAGTCAAGAGATTTACACGAGTTTTAGTTTTACCAGTAGACATTTTGTTGGCCATGGGTTTCAGTCTGCTCCTATACTAAATAAGGAACTCAACTGGACTATTCCTAAATACACCAAGGTCTCTAACCAACTGCAACATGATGATTTTGGTTTATGTATCTGATGTATGATAATAGCTAACATTCATGAGTACCTTCCACTTCTTATCATTATCTCCCACAACAACCCTACTATTTAGGTCCATTTTATAGACAAGGATACTAACACACCGAGAGGCTAAGTAGCTCCATCAGGTCACAAGGCTTAGTCAGTGACAGATCTGGATTTTGAACCTAAGCAGTCTGACTTTAAACCCTATGTTCTAACTTTTTACTTTAGAGAAAGTAATAATAAACCCCATGTACTGTCATATAGCTTCCACAATTATCAACTCATAGCCAGTGTATTTCATCATCTATATCCTAACCTACCCCATGTCTTTCCCCAGGTTACTCTGAAAGCAAATCCCGGGTATCACTTTATTATATATAAGTATTTAAGTAAATTCCTCTATAAAACAAGAATTCCCATTTCTAAACAAAACTATAATACCATCATCAGGTTGGTATCCACAATAATTTCTCAATATCATCAATTAGCCATCAATTAGTTAATTTTACTAACTGGCCTACATTTAAAAAAATGATTTATTTGAATTGGACAAACAAGGTACATTCATTGGTATTAATCTGTTGCTTACTTTTCTTTTAACCTACATGTTTCCTCTTTATCTCCTATCTTTGTTTGCAATTAATTTGCTGTAGAAATCATCTGCTCTATAAAGTTTCTTGCAGTCTGTCTTTTGCTGACTGCATGCCATGGTGGTATTTAAACACATTCGTCCTGCATTTAGCAGTTAAATGTAGAAGCTTGACTGGAGTTAGGCTCCTTCTTATTTTTTCAAGTCTATTTCATAAGTAGTGCCATGGTCCTTCCGTCAGGAGAATTCGTAACGTGTGACCATCTCTCTTTTTGTGATGTTAGCAGTCTTATATACTGTGAAATAATAATATTCTTATTCTGTCATTCTTTCTATAAAAAAAATCCCATCAATTATTTGGTTATCCTTAAATATACCTCTCAAAGAAAGAGCAGGATAAATGTTTGATTTCTTCCCTTATCAATTTTTCAAAATAATGGTCTGGCTCTCTAATATTCTCCCAACTGAAGGGAATCACTGAAGGGTTTTTTAAAAAGTACTCTTATGATTTCATGGATTAAAATAAATTTGATTTGTTTCAATCCATGCAAGTTATTATTCTTTTGATTCACAAACTATCCCCCTTTCTGACTACTGGAAGCCTGAGTCCACTGAAAGTTCCTGAGTCCTTTTTGACATGATCCTAGTGGTCTTTGGTATTTTCTGGTCACAGTTTTAGGCCCTATTTGTGGACAAAACTAGCAATTATATACTTTTTAAATATAAAATTGATCATGATTTCATTCTGTTCTCCAATTAAATTCAAAACCATAGGTTTTAACTAGATCATAATAATTTCACATCTGTATTTCTTTTCTCTCATACTAAAAATCCATTCTCACTGACACCAACTCATATGTTTTATCTTACACTCAGTAGGCTCAGAATAATGATACCAATGTTTCCACCAACAATATAATACCAGAAAGCAGCTCAAGATTTTTGTAGTTTTTTTTGTCCTCAGCATATATCCCATTAGATATATATGGTCCAATTGGCATTTTTTACATTTATTTGTAATAATAACTTTCTTTTTTTTAAGTGTTTATTTGAGGGAAAGAGAGAGAATGAATCCCAAGTGGTCTCCATGCTGTCAGTGTAGAACTCCACTTGGGGCTCAATCCCACAAACCTGTGAGGTCATGACCTAAACTGAGCCACCCAGGCGCCCCTGTAATAACTTTTACTTGGAATTGTAACTTTCTGTGTGGCTACACTACCAACTAGATACACATTTGGAGTCATTTGTTTCATTCTACTTTCCCCTTTCTGAAATTACTTCGTAAAATCTACAAAAGGAAGGTATACTCAAACAAGTCTTGCTTCTACCCCTGCTTTCTCCACCCTGTTCTCTCTCTTCCCCTATAGGTAGCCATTAAAAAAATTTTTTTAAGGTTCAGCCTCCCATTTTAAACCTTATAAGCAAACACACACAATTTGTCCCCACCTCTCTTCTTCAGATTAAATAGTAATGAGGGAGTGGCTAAGGACAAAGTACAAGCTAGCAGACCACCCCCTTCCCCCACGGTGGGATACGTGTGATATTCCTCAGGCACTCCTTGTTGCCCAAGAACAAAGGAAAGGAAACAAAACAAATGGCCAACTGATAGAGATCACAGTCATACAGGACAGGAGTCTCCATCAGTTTGCAAATATCTTAGTAAATTACAAGAAAAAGGCAATCTTATCAATAACCTGATCTCCAGAAACTGTAGACTCAGTTTCCTGGAACTCTAACATCACCCTTCCATAGTGATGTAGGGAACACAGGCAAGAAGGAAATAGCAGGTAAAATTAAATTCCCTTATAACCTGCAGCCCATTGACAAATACTTGAGGCAAATACAGAGTATAACATTTCTCCAGGAATCCTCTGCTGTCACAATGTTAATGCCTTACTAGGGGGGAAACAACCAGCTTGATAATAGCAATGCCTCAATTTTAAGAGTCCTCTTTAGCATGTCAAAGTCCCTCTGGAGGCCTCCCATATGCCTTTACCTCCCCAACTCCACAGTATAAAACCAGCCATTCTTCACAACCACAGTGCAGCTCCTTCTGCCCACAGGTCCTGTCCCGGTGCTTTAATAAAATCACCTTTTTGCATCAAAGACGTCTTCAAGAATTCTTGGCCGTCAGCTCTGGACCACCCCATCGTCACCCCAAAACCTCATCAGTAACACACTGAACAATCTTTGTCTGCCTTTAAAGCCTGCAATCTTAACTACTAGGGTATCATGTTTCTGAGGAAATGATGTATTTCTTGAGTCTCAAGGACTGAGACTCCCCGTAAGGCAGAGTAAGTAATTCTGGAAAACACAGCAAAATCCTCTTCAAAAAATCCCAATTAATATGATTTTAGCATGCATTTTTAGTAAACAGACTTTCAAAGACTATTAGAAAAAAATTATCACAATGTTCAATTCATCATTTACTTTTTCCCTTTCATGAATTACAAAATATAGCCTTTAAAATGTGCTCTGGATTTTAACTTCTCTGTAGATAGTATTCACACCAATTAAACACAATGTAAGGGCAGATGTTTGTGGTTGGGAAGTTAAATTGATAACCAGAGAGCAAATGAGTCAATTACCATAAGAAAATAAGCGTCGTAATGGAAGATTATGCATTTTGTTACCAAAGAGATAATTAAGCTTCAAATTCTCTTTGACAGCTCCCTATCCCTTCTAATGCCATCATCATTACAAGAATAATTTTAATTGCTAAATGCACAAGTAGAATTTAATACTAAAACATATTATACTTGCAAAATTCTTTTGCTGGAAACATCACTTAATTCCATCACTGTTTTGCAACGTTGGAAATTACCACTCAATTCAAACAGAAAACAATGTAGGGCCAACAGCAATGTTTCAAGGTTACTTTATTATGCTCTTATTTGGAAGATTATAACAGTTTTCATTTACATTACCTCTGAATTGTTGGAATTTCTATTGTTGCATTTTAAAGGTTTAAGCATTGGAATTCCTAAAAAGCTCTTTAAGTAGAGAAATAAATCAATTCTGTCCATTTTACTTAAACTGCACACTTGCTGCTCTTAAGCTTCTTTTCAATTATTCACAAAATTACATGTAAGTCCTTAAAAAACAACTACAACAAAAAAAAACCCCAACAAATAAAACCCAAGCATTTTAACAGGCTTAAATTCCTTGAGGATGTCATTTGGCAATCTAATCAACAAGTCTGCTTTAAGTACTGTCTCAACTAACAAAGCAAAAATACATTAGAGCTCTCCAACATTTCTCAAGAAAGCCTCTCCTTCCAAAGAAAGTGAATAGGTTTTCCTTACTCTCCAGGAGGAAATTATAACTATGGAGCAACATTGTGACAAAGTTGCCATATGACCTTGAAATTTTGTCTCCTTCCTTGCCAGGCCTCCAGCTTCATCACATTTCCTTAATTCTCCCCCTCAAGTTATCTAACAGGTACTCAGTTGTCCTTAGGATCTTAACTAAAAACATTTCCTGATCCACTTCTCCCCCAGTTTTTGGCTATCACTGCCCTATTTACCATTGAAAACCCAGCAGATCTATTTACCGTTGGCTATCTTGGCTATCACTGCCCTATTTATCATTGAAAACCCAAACAGATGCTCAATGTCTATTTGTCAGCATGAATGGTTATTTGAATTCTAAAACTTCCATTAATCAGCAGAAGATGCTCA
This sequence comes from Panthera tigris, assembly GCF_018350195.1. Lineage (NCBI taxonomy): Eukaryota > Metazoa > Chordata > Mammalia > Carnivora > Felidae > Panthera > Panthera tigris. The sequence goes on from NC_056665.1 coordinate 32,845,433, forward strand.
GATAAGAATTTTTCTCAAGGATTCTCAAGTTTTTCACAGATTCAATGTTTCATACCATTGTTTCTCCAACAAGAGTTCATAAATTTATTCTTTGCTATCTGTGAATTTTCTGCATGAATTTTAAATGTTTATGATAATGTAAAAATTTAATAAGCATGTTATTTCAGCACTCACATTCATGTTTACCAGTTGGCTCTGTAATGGCAGAATTCAATCCCAATGCAATGTTACTCACACTTTGGGTCTTACAGTCCTTATACGTCTTAAACTTGAGAAACTGTGCTCTACAAGTAATTATTTTTTAAGAATTCTCAAAAATCTTTACTAAACATAAGCTCCCCTTCCTTCATAAGACTGGGACATACTTAATCTTTGCATGGTGTCACAATATTGCCATGATGAACATCAGCTGTGTACCACACCCCAACAAAGAAGGTACGAGGGCCTCAAGGTTGATTACTTTCGCTTGGCACTATAAGTACATTAGATAGAAATGCTCCCTTAATAGCTGTACTCAATTTGTCAGTTCTCTGCTTTCAGCCTTGTAGCAGCATACCAATAACTTAGGATAAGGTTTCTCCAAGTGAGATCCACAGACTATTTGAAGAGTTACACAAAGTTCTGTATTGGGCCTGAGAAAAATACTGCGTGTTGGGCCTCACACTACCACATACTTGAGAACTGCAAAAGATGAGGCCACAAAATCCACATTTTAACAAGCTCTCCGAAATTACTCTCAACCATGGTAAAGTGTGAGAACCCTGTGTTAGGGGTCAGTCACTCAAGGAGATAACTACATACATTATCACAATTTATATAGAGAGAGAGCTCCCCAATTTTTGTGCCTGCTGGAACCATTGAATTCATTCATTTGCTCACTCATCAAACAAATATTCAATAAGCAACTACTGAGTTAAAAAAACATTTTAAAGGATGCTGTGAAGGAGAATGACAATAAAGACATGCTTAATAAGTGTTCTATAGATGGGAGTTCACATAGAGAGAGAGATGACTAACTACCGATGCAGTGAAGAATACATAAAAAATTGGCCCAGTGGTTACCTCTCAAGAGGATAACTGGGAAACTGGTAAATGAAGAAAGATGGACAGTGACTTGTTGCCATATACTCTTCCCCTTGATTTTTAAAACTGTGGTAAAATACACATTACAGAAAATGTACAATCTAAACCATTTTAAAGTTAAAAAAAAATTTTTTTAATGTTTATCTTTATTTTTGAGACAGAGAGAGACAGAGCATGAGTGGGGGAGAGGCAGAGAGAGAGGGAGACACAGAATCCGAAGCAGGCTCCAGGCTCCGAGCTGTCAGCACAGAGCCCGATGCGGGGCTCGAACTTGTCAACTGCGAGATCATGACCTGAGCCGAAGTCGGACTCTCAACCGACTGAGCCACCCAGGCGCCCCCAATCTAAACCATTTTTAAGTATACAGTTCAGTGGTATTAAGTACATTTACACTGCTGGGCAACCATCGGCATAATCCATCTCCAGAACTCTTTTCATCTTGTAAAACTGAAACTCTATACCCATTAAACAGTAACACCCCTTTCCTTCTCTCCCTACCAGCCACTGGCAACCACCCTTCTACTTTCTGTCTCTCTGCTTCTGACTACTCTAAGCACTTCACATGAATTGAATCATATTTTGTCTTAGCATACTGTCAACGTGCATCCATGTCGCAAAGCATGCGTCAGAACTTCCCTCCTTTACAAGGCTGAATAACATTCCATTGTATGTACATATCATGTTTTGCTTGTCCACTCATCTGCAACAACTGGGTTGCTTCTAACATTTTAGCTATCCTGAATAACGCTGCTACGAACATGAATGTACAGTTAACCCGGGAGACCATGCTTTCAATTCTTTTTGAATATATATCCAAAAGTGGAACTGATGGATCATATGGTAATTCTTTTTTTAATTTATTGAGGAACCACCATACTGTTTTTGACAATGGCTACACATTCCCATTAATCGTAGAGAAGAGTTCCAATCAATTTCTCCACATCCTGGCCTATACTTGTTATTTTCTGTTTTGTTTTGTTTTGTTTTGAGAGTAGTCATCCTAATTGGTGTGAGGTGCTATTTTATTGCACCATATACGTTTTTGAACCATTTGACTTTTTCTAGGTTCATAGACTATTTAAGAAAATTTTACTGACTACTGGTTTGGATTTGTCTGTTCCCCCTTCTCCCTATTCTTTCAGCTAGTTCTATCTACTGAGAGTGTCTTTGTTTTCTTTTCTCCTTCTATTTTCCTCATTTTCTAATTTTAAAAGCTGAATAAGTAGTCAATATAGAAAAAAAGAAAGAAAGAAAGAAAGAAAGAAAGAAAGAAAGAAAGAAAGAAAGAAAGAAACAGAGAACAGAAAACAAAAAATCCTTCTCTATACCAAGCCCCAAACTACCTGTCAATTATCATATCTTCCCCAGAGATAAACACTATTTTTGGTGGGTAAGCTTCCCAAACTTTTTTCTATGTATTCCAAACACATCTCCCTCCCTCCCCCCCCCCCTCTCTCTCTCTCTCTCTCTCTCTCACACACACACACACACACACACACACACACACACACACACACAGACAGACACTTTAAAATATAGAATGGATCAGCCAACAAATACTCTTTGGCAACCTCGGTTTCTCTCACTTATCAGTTTATACGACCATCTCTTTTTTGACAGCAGCACAGTGGTCCACAGTCTGACTACACCATAATTTATTTTACCAGTAATGCTTTAGTACACATCCTTATACACAGATCTTTGCACACATGTCAAAGAGTTTCAAAAGACTAGATTCCTAAAAGGAATAACTAGGTCATGGTGTTTTCCTATTTAAAGACTTTATACATATTACCAATGGTTGCATCAGCTTTATACTCCTGTCAGAGAATCACTATCAATGAGACTATTCAACACGCTCCTGGAAGTTCTAATAATGTAATGAAATAAGAAAAAGAAAAGAAATATAAATATAGGGGTGGGGTTGGAAAAATCTCTCCCTGCCACTCCCCTCTCCCCAGTATACCATGGCAATGACTGTCTATTTAGAACATTCAAGAAAATCCCTCTCATGGAGAAATTTCAATGTGCATTGCTGTACTATTTGGGGGGGCGGGGGGGGGGCAGGACAATAATGTAATCAAGTGGATGATAATTAAACTATGGCACATCTAGTTAAAGTATATTACAGTCTTCCCACTCAAAGTATAGGGAACATCAGTACTGGCATCATTTGGGAATTTATTAGAAACACAGCCTCCAGGGGCGCTGGGGTGGCTCAGTCGGTTGAGCATCTGACTTTGGCTCAGGTCATGATCTCATAGTCCGTGAGTTCGAGCCCCGTGTCGGGCTCTGTGCCAACAGCTCAGAGCCTAGAGCCTGCTTTGGATTCTGTGTCTCCCTCTCTCTCTGACCCTCCCCCGTTCATGTTCTGTCTCTATCTCAAAAATAAATAAATGTTAAACATTTAAAAAAAAAAAAAAGAAAAGAAACACAGCCTCTGTACCCTACTCTAAACCCTCTGTCTGAATCAGTATTGGCATTTTAACAAGATCTTTAGGTGATTTGCATGCACATTAAAAGTTTGATAAGCACTGCTTTCAAGAATTTATATACTGATACAGTCTTATATGTACAAACATGAAAAAACTAAAGCTTAAAAAGTCAAAAAGCAATCTGCAGAGCAACAGAGATGGTATGATCCTATTTGTTAACAAAAAAACCCAATATATTTCTAGATGTACATGTACACAAATGCTTTCTAAAAACATCCATAAGTATATATATACTAAACTAATGGCAAAGGTTACCTCTGAGAAACAGGGTGGGAATGGGAAAGGAGAAATGCAGAAGATTTACTTTGTGGATACAGTTTGATCCTTTAATAACATTATACTACTTATATAATTAAATTTTTTTTAATGTTTATTTATTTTTGAGAGAGAGAGAGTGTAAGTAGGGGAGGGGCAGAAAGACAGGGAGACAGAGGATCCAATGCAGGCTGCAGGCTCTGAACTGTCAGCACAGAGCCTGACGCGGGGCTCAAACTCATGAACCTTGAGATCATGACCTGAGCCAAAGTTGGAAGCTTAACCGACTAAGCCACCCAGGCACCCCTGTTACTTACATAATTTAAAAAAGAAAAACAAAAACCAAATAAACTGAAAAGCGAATAGAGATATAAATTTTTGTAAGCTAACAAAAAAAAATGATTAATGTGCTTTTCAATGTCACTCATATTCTCATACAACCAAGAAAAGGTAAATTAAAAACTAATTCATGCTACAAAAATAATTAAATAGCTGAGACAAAAAGGTGCGGAGTCCTATTGCATGGCCAAATTCTAAACACTGGAGGAAAAAGACCAAATGAACTTTCTGTTCTCACAGAGAATGACTTGAAAAAAATCACTGTTAGGAGACAATCAAATAAAATACAGGCAAAACAAATATTATGTAAGTGTATAGAAGACAGTAAAAAAGAAGTGTTATTTTTCTGGATTTTTGCCTTGTTTGTACTTTTATCAGTTCTTTTAAAAAAGTATTTGTTGTGGTTTCTTTTCTCATCGTAAATACTCATTTTGCACCTAATTTGATACTCATTTTCTTACAGAAGGCCTTAGTTTTCACTCCAGGCCCCACAGAAGCTAGATCTGCTTGTTACATTTAATGCTACTTCTACAAACATATTGGCTTGAATAGGCACAGAGTATCTCTGGAAGGATACAAAAGAAATTAATAGTAGTGGTTGCTTCTGTAAAGGGGATAGGACACTAGGTAATATTTCATTATATATCATTTTGTATCTTCTATCTACCTTACCTATTAAAAACGTTGAGTTAAAAATAATAAAAGTGGAGAGACATGCATACACCTGGCTAGGCAGACATGCTTGTGTCAAAAGGTCAACCATAACTCTTTTCTTTTTATTTTTTTTAATTTTTTTTTAACATTTATTTATTTTTGAGACAGAGAGAGACAGAGCATGAACGGGGGAGGGGCAGAGAGAGAGGGAGACACAGAATCAGAAGCAGGCTCCAGGCTCTGAGCCATCAGCCCAGAGCCCGACACGGGGCTCGAACCCACGGACTGCGAGATCATGACCCGAAGTCGGACGCTTAACCAACTGAGCCACCCAGGCGCCCCCCATAACTCTTTTAAAGTCAATCTACAAATTCAATAAAATGCCATTTAATATCCCAAGAAAAATTTTAAGAATATTTGACAAGCTGATTCCACAGTACATCTAGATGAAAAAATGTTGAGAAAAATAATTTTTTTGTGAATAACAATGAGAGGGGATCCTCTTAACAAAATATCTAAACAATAACTGAGACAGTACAGTATTAATGTAGGAATAGACAAATTTATCAATAAAATAGAGTCTAGAAATAAGACCTACACAATTTGGAAATCTGGATTATAAAGTGTGATATTTCAAGTAACTGGGTGGGGGGAGCAAGAACAGTGGTGGGGCAACAGGTAATCCATTTGGGGAAATATTACCATATAGCAAAAAAATCCCCACAAAAACCACCAAAACAAAAGAAAAACTCCAGATGGATCAAAAATCAAAAAGTAAAAATAAACTACAAAGCAATAGAAGAAAATGGGAAAGGATGTTTTTGAATAAGGGGGAGCAAGATACAATTCCAAAAGGAAAAATTCCAACATAGTTGACTACAAAGAAATAAAAATTCTCTGTATGATAAAATACACTTTAAAATTAAAAGACAAATTACAGGAATGTTCATGGCAGTTTTAAGTTGCTAAAAATTGGAAACAACTCATATGTCCATCAAAATGAATAAACAATTATGGTATATTCATACATTAGAATACCACTCAGCAAAAAAAGGAACAAACCACTGATACAAACAATCACATGGCTGCTTTCAAATAAGTATGCTGAAAGAAATAAGACAAAAACAGAGTGTATGCTATGCAATTCCATGTATGTGAAACTCCAGAAAATATAAACTAATCTATAAAGACAGAAAGTAGATTACTGGTTACTTAGAGATAAGGGGTGTGTGAAGGGCAGATGGGAGTGCCAAGAGGCATCAGAAAATTTGGGGAGTAATGAATAAGTTAATTATCTAGATCTTGGTCATTGTTTCATGCATGTAAACCTAAAATTTATCAAACTGTAAACTGTAAATGTATGCAGTACATTGATGTCAATTATATTTCAATGCAGCTGTTAAAAAAATACAGGTGAAATATTTGAATAAATTATTTGTAATTCATATGTCAAAGAATTGGTATTCAGAATACATTAAAAAATTCTACAAGTCAATAAAAGATAATCCAAACACTGTCCATTAAGAATGGACAATTAAAGAGAATAAAAAGTCAAAAAAAATCTGAAAGAGGTCAAATCTCTTCTGAATTAAAAATCCACTACTAGGGAGTAAACAAAGTGATACCACCTTTCTGAATGGCAACCTGGCAAGATGTATCAATATTTAAAACATGAATACCTTTTATTTTAGCAATAATAGTCCTAGGAATAATCATAAAAAGATAAAGTGTACAAGTGGATATGTACGTCTATAGCAGTGTAATTTACCACAGTAAAACACTAGAAGCCACCTAAATATTTATTAAAAACCTGGATAAACACATGCAAACACTGGAATACTGTTATCGCAGGGGTCAGCAAAGTATGTTCCCTGTTTACAAATAAAGTTTTACTGGAATACAGTCATGCTCATTAGTTTAGGTAGAGTCTACAGCTGTTTTTCTACTACAATGGCAAAAATGAGTACTTGTGACAGGGACCAAAAGGTGCATGAGACTAAAACACTTATTATCCAGTCCTTTAAGAAAAGTTTACTGACTGCTATAAACCACTATATACAATGTACATTTGTGTGTCCTGACACAGAAAGATGTGACCATGATACCCAATAAAAACATGCCAAAATCAGAATGGTATCATTTCATATTTTAAGAAACATGGATTTATTGATGAGTTAATATATTTCACCAATATATATAAACTAAAATAAATATATAAACAACTAAATAAATTTATAAATATATATAAACTAAAATGTTAACCACAATGCTATTTGTGGGTGATGAAATTATAAGTGACTTATTTTTCTTAACTTTCCAGATTTCTTTTGGTTTTGCAGAGGGAATACATAATATCAAGTATTTCTTATAATCTAAAAAAGTGATGAAATTATTTTTGTAATATCAATTTACATTCTGGAGAAATAATTTTATAATCTCATTACAGAAACCTTGGATGAGTGAATACGGTTTGCTGAAGAATAATCCAATCAAACCCAGTAAATGATCATTAAGCTTATTGTGAACTAATTCCTCATCTCCAAAGATGAAAAGCTTGTTCTTAAACATGTTCCTGATTTATCAAACTGCTACTGGCATATTTTTCATTCTTTACTACTCATGAAAATTCTCCAAATTGGCCTAACTTAGAAAAATCTTTGCTTCCTTTGTCCATATGCAAATAAGAATATATTTATTTGAAAATTCTACACAGCAGCTGAAAATAAGCATTTTAGTTCTTGTAGAAGTTCAGTAAATCACAAGCTTCAGCAGTTTAGTACAAAGCAGAATATCTGTTTTTCAAACCGTTGACCCACTGGTGTACCTAGGGCAGTCCAGTGGGCACGGTCAACTCTGGTGCAGAAACTGAGAAAGGACAGTCTGTAGAGGTTAAAAATAATAATCAAACCAACGTAAAGTTAAAGTTGGTCTGCTTTTTATTACCACCATGTGCCAGCAATTCTCCACAATGTCAGTGATACAAGCCTCCTCCCCATCAGAGTGGACTCCCCCACTACTACTTTGTTAGCTGACCCTTCCTTTGGTGTTTCGTGACATCAATGTTTAAAAATATGCAACAGGAAGAGAGGATGGGGTGAACAGAAAACAGTGCATCTTACATAGTGTGAGTAGGTACTGTTTCGTAAAATGTTTGCTTCAGAGACAGATATATCTGTATTTACCTATATTTATAACCTGTCTACATAATAGATATAGATCAATAGAAAGGTGCAGGATCCAATATATATATTGAATTGTGGCATAAAATGTATTTCTTACTATTTGCAGTAGTTAAAAATGTTTAAAAAGCACTGGGGGAGAATAAAGACCCTCATGAAGTGGTATACACTGCTTGAAGAGAACACACTAGGAATAAGAAGTTCCAGGCTTTTACTGCTAGCTTTGCCTTCAAGTGCATTTTGTGACTTTAGGGAAATTACTTTTCCTTGAAAGGATATAAGACATATGCATGTGAAAACTCTGCTAATACAAAAGGCATTTAAGGAATTTGCCAGGTATACTCATACAATGTAAATGTGATAAAGTATAGATTATATTTTATGAATAAAATAAAAGGTGCTTGATATTTCTAATATGATAAAATTTCTTGGCACATAAAAATGTCTCATAATTCCACTGTCCTGTTACAATTTTTTTAAAAATTCAGCAGCAACTATTTTCAGTATCCCAAGAAAAAGGTTTAAGAGGAAAATGTAATTTCGGGACTTATGGAAGCTTTATCAATCAGTAGATTAGTAACAATACCCCCTCTAGGGTTTTATAAGTGAAAAGGAAACTAAATTTTGTGCAGCATCAGCTATGAGTCAAATATGATAACATGTGCTTTATCTATTAAATCCCTTTAGAGTCTCAAAATGTAAAATGCATTGATAGGTATAATTCTGTTACACAGTCACTGGAAATTAGTCCTTATGATCCACTGAGAAGGGCAGACGATAAGAGCTCTGACCAATGCACTTGCTTAATACTACTTTCTCACTTGAACACACTAGTGTGATGTAGTGTATGTTCTACAGCTCCCTTTAATCTAGAGCTCAAGGTCAATGCTTCACAAATAATTTACCTCACAAGTATGGAAATAGAAAATTCTCTGGGGCACGTGGGTGGCTCAGTCAGTTGAGCTTCTAAATCTTGATTTTGGCTTGGGTCATGATCTCACAGTTTGTGAGTTACGAGCCCCAGGTCGGACTTCGCACTGACAGTGAGGAGCCTGCTTGGGATTCATTTTCTCTCTCTCTCTCTCTCTCTCTCTCTCTCTCTCTCTCTCTCTCTCTCTCTCCTCCCTCCCTCCCTCCCTCCCTCCCTCCCTTTCTCTCTTCTCTTCTTGTCTCTTCTCTCCTCTTCTCTCTCTCTCTCTCTCTCTCTCAAAATAAATAAATACACTTTAAAAAAATTCTCAAGGGTTTTGGGAAAATGGTATTTTACCTCTGCTAATGTGAGGATTAGGTTTGATAATTAGGTTTTTTTTAAATACTTATAATTAGATGAAGACTAATATACTAGGCCAATTTAATTATTTACTCAAGGTACAGGTATTATGAAATAGCAGTTTACAGAGGCAAACATAATTGGAATTGAATTGGAATTTACAGATATTTCATAGCACATTTGACATTATTCTTTTGCTTCTTCCAGAGAAATTCAAACAGCTATATTGAGAAAAATTCCAAATCCAAAAATAATAGAAGTAGTAGTGATAGCTAAAATTCAACTATTTCTAAAGACATATAAAGCAAAGACTTGAAATTAATATTGTTAAATATTTTAGGGGGCACCTGGGTGGCTCAGTCAGTTAAGTATCTGACTTCAGCTCAGGTCATGATCTCGCAGGTCATGGGTTCGAGCCCCGTACTGGGCTCTGTGCTGACAGCTGGGAGCCGGGAGCCTGCTTCGGATCCTGTGCCTCCCTCTCTCTCTGCCCCTCCCCTGCTTATGCTCTGCTCGGTCTCTCTCTCTCAAAAATAAACATTAAAAAAAATTTTTTTAATAAGAAAAAATTTAAAAAAATATTTTAACTTTTCTATTTCCCACATCTTTCAGGTACCAATAAATAAGATGCATCACCTACATACAAAATCAATACTCTAAAAAACTTAGAAATTTCACAAAGGAAGATACAAAAATGACCAACAAGCAGATGGTAAACTACTCAACATCATTAATCATCAGGGAAATGCAAATTAAAGCGAGAGAGATACCATTTCACATCCACCAGGATGACTACAATTAAAAAGACTGCTGGCTAAGATGCGGAGCAAAGAGAACTCACATACACTGTTGGCAGGAATATTAATTGGTACAACCACTCTGGGGAAAGATCAGCCACAACAGGAATACTCCTTATCACCAAAAAGACACAGACTCCTACTGCATGCAACAATGTGAAAGAATTTTAAATGTTATGCTGGTGAAAGAAGCCTCACATAAACAAGTACCAATGACCTTCACCCATTTCACAAACACACACACCCCACCTCTGACAACTACCAATCTAGATATTCTCTGTATCTATGAATTCAGGTTTTTCTGTTGTTGATGGTTTGTTTTGTTTTGTTTTGTTTTTTTAGATTCCATGTATCAATGAGATCATACGGTATTTGTCTTTCTCTGACTTATTCCACTTAGCAAAATGCCCTGAGGGCCCATCCATGTTGTTGAAAATAACAAAAAAAAAAACCAATGCTTAAATAAAGTCTGGACTGATTGTCCATTTCTGATTCACAATGTGACGTCAAGAATTCAAGCAATTAGATTCACCTGTTAAAAACATCTAGCGTCATGTTTTTTCTTCTACTTTCTGAGCAAGAATCACTGAAATCAACTGGACAAGAATGAGTGTCAGAGACAAAGCTGACACATAGTATTGCAGCTTTTATCACCCTGGGCTAGAAATGCCTAATGACTTCACTGTGTCACCTATTGTACCCTCGAGGATGAAGACTGCAACCCATTTGCCATTCTATCTCCAGTAACACTAGATTCTGCCCTATGCCTAACTTGAAGTACTGAATAAATATTGCTTGAAAAATATCTTTGATAGTACTTTTTAAAAAATGTTTATTTATTTTTGAGAGAGAGGGAGACAGAGCGCAAGCGAGGGAGGGGCAGAGAGTGGAGACACAGAATCCAAAGCAGGCTCCAGACTGAGCTGTCAGCACAGAGCATGACACGGGGCTCGAACCCATGGACTGCAAGATCATGACCTGAGCTGAAGTCAGATGCTTAACTGACTGACCCACCCAGGCGCCCACTTTGATATCACTTTTAAGATAGTCATTGAAACGCTGTATTTGTAATCACGGACAAGAAAAATATTAACACAAAGAATGGAGGAGATGTGGGGTGGAGACTATCCCCTTCCTATTTAGCTTCCATTAGAGAAGTTCCATGTTTATCTATTTTAAGTTTCTTGCTTAGAAAGTAAATCTTCCTTGAGTTCCCTCCATCCTCCCACCTCCAAAAAGTTTGAAAAGCACTGACATGATCTCACCTTCAGAAATTTCTCTGGACAAAAAGACCAATAAAGTGCTCATTATCATTACAATGGGGATTGGGGAAAATGCAGAACAGATTTAATTTCATTTAAGCTGTCAAGTTATTCTCACAATTTATATCACTGCAGGGAAGTTAGCTTTCAGATACACTGAGGATAACAGTGCTGTATTGATAAGATATTCTGGTTGGGGTAAGATTCCTTTCCTGTGCATAAACTGGGTTCACCTGAAAGTGTCAACAATAAACACTTAATGATAGGGGGTGGGAGTGGATAAACAGGGAAGAAATCTGCAATGAAGAAGAAACCTGCCCTACATATTCTTCTAACTAGGAGGTATCTTTCTATTGACCATTCTGGAGCTTCTGAGAGTTCAATTTTTAGTAGAAGGTGGCATTTTTTAATTCATCAAGTTGTTCCACTTTTCCTGTCATTCCTAATTCCAGCTATCGCCTCTTTAATGAAGAAAGAGAAAAACAACTAAAATTAAGAGAATGGGAAGTTTAGGAGATTCAATATATTTAATGAGAGGCTTATTGCCAATACAACTGAAATTACTAAAATTCTTCTTGGCATGGATCTCTTTACCAAATCTGGTAAATTCAATAGCACTCTTCGAAGTAAAAGAAATATAGCTAGTAGACAGTAAATGCTATATGGAATACATTCACTCAAAAAGATTGAATGTATAACAGATTCAAGAAAAGATAGCTAAAACTAATGAATAAGAGACCCAGAGTAAGCTAAATGACTTTGCCCAAACACTGCAATTCTTATGTTCTTTAAACAAACACTAAAAAGCGTATACTAATATTTTGTCCAATCTGCCAGGGTAGATAAGCAGGAGAGCCTAAGAAGCTAAATTGGGCTTAAGAGTGGAGTGCCACTGGCCTGGCTCACAGATAACAAAATGTGGAGCCAATGGTATCTGATGGTTGTGGAAAGTCATCTGAGATGTCCATTTGAATAATCTATGGAGGAAGTAGAATCTAGGTAAATAGACAAAAAAAAAAAAAAAAATCAAAGAAACAATCAAGTAAAGACGATTTAGATAGAAAGGAAAGAGTCTTTAAACCCCAGGGACATTAGCGGAGGCAACTCACTAAATGCCCACAAAGCACCAGGCACTGTATTTGCATCTTCTTTACTTCATCACCAAAAAGAAGGCATTCGCAGATATCTCCATTTTACAAGTAAGAAAAATGGGGCTCAAGTAACTGACTAATTTGCCAAGGTGACATGGCCAGAGACTGGGAAACAGGGACATGCCTCCAAAAACAAAGCTCTTTTCATCATATCATATTCCTTCTATGAGGTAATGCTGGTCTCTTAAGGGGTGTTTATTTATTTATTTTTTAAGTTTACTTACTTGTTTTGAGATAAAGAGAGAGTGCAAGTGGGGGAGGGGCAGAGAGAGAGGGAGAGAGAGTATCCCAAGCAGGCTCCACGCCACCAGCACGGAGCCCAATGCAGGCTCAAACTCACAAACTGCGAGATCATGACCTGAGCCAAAGTCAGACGCTTAACCAACTGAGCCACCCAGGTGTCCCTGATCTCGTAGTGATCTTATAGAAACCAGGGATCTATTTGTATACCAGGATTCCTGCTTATTTGTCCCACAAAGCTTCCTCCTAATTAGGGTCATTTGGTAACATAAAAGCACAACAGAGTTGAATTCTTCTTGTCATGTTGCACTTTGACTAATGCACAAACAGCAAAACAGGCAGGATCTTTTGACATATGAATGGCTCTTCTATTTTGTAGTATTTTCGTGGTCTGAAACATGCATCTGTATTCCACATAAATCTAGCTTCTAACTTTACATCATATTTCATTTTATTTCATGTGGATATTCCTCATCTCTTCTATTATACCTGCAGGTTATCTCCTGAAGATGGTTAGTTACCATGGAAATGAGGCTGTTGTACTTCAGAATAAATTTACATAACTATTAGAAAATTATTTCAAGCCTGTAAAATACGGGATTTACCTGAAAGCTAACATGACCACTGGTATGATAAAAATGTAAGAACTGCAAACCAATTCAAAGAGATTCAGGTCCCAATAAAGATTATAAAATAATTTCTGACTTACAGCGATGGCTTCAAAAATGGAACATTTATAAAGTGAAATTATAAAAAAATTCTGGATAGAGATTGCATATTATAAAAATGTCCAAGTATCTTACCCATTTGTTGTTAAAAAAAAATGTGTTGGGGGCACCTGGGTGGCTCAGCTGGTTGGGAGGCTGACTCTCGATTTCACCTCAAGTCATGAGATTGAACCCCACGTTAGGCTCCATGCTGGCTGTGTAGAGCCTGCTTGGGATTCTATCTCCGCTGCCCCTCTCCCTGGCTCACACACTCGCTCTCTCTCTCTCAAAATAAATAAATAAACATTTTTTAAAAATGTAGTGTCAGACACTATATTTAGGTGTTATGGATCAAAAAATTGAAACTGATGCAGACCTGTCTTCAAGGAACTGGCAAGAAAGAAACATACACAAACTGAAAAAAAGAAACTTAAATGTAACAAGTAAAGTGAGAAAGATATATGCAAGGTATATATGCAAAATCAGAATATGTAATGGAAGAAGTAAGAGAAAATGGGCCCACGCAAACAAAGGGAGTAAATGGGAGCAAGAGTTTCAGAGATTTCTGAGAAAAGCCAGGCAAGAGGGTAAAAAGAGGAAAACTACACAGAAGGAACAGCACAAAGAAAAGAAACACATGGGGTTTCTAAGAAGCTAGCTAGCTATAATACCTTAAGAAGCAATGGCAATATTAGGGGCGCCTGGGTAGCTAAGTGTCAGACACTATGCTCAGGTCATGATCTTGCATGCATGATCTTCCAGCCCCGCATCAGGCTCTGTGCTGACAGCTCAGCTGACCTCTCCCTCTCCGCCCCTCCCCTGTTCGTTCATTTTCTCTCTCTCTCTCTCTCAAAAATAAATAAACGTTAAAAAAAAAAAAAAGAAGAAGAAGAAGAAACAGGGCACCTGGGTGGCTTAGTGGGTTAAGCAGCCGATTTCGGCTCAGGTCATGACCTCACAGTTCGTGGGTTCGAGCCCCACGTCAGGCTCTGTGCTGTCAGTTCAGAGCCTGGAGCCTGCTTTGGATTCTGTGTCTCTCTCTCTCTCTGCCCCTCCCCTGCTTGTGCTCTGTGTCTGCTTTCAAAAAATAAATAAACGTTAAAAAATTAAAAAAAAAACAAAAAAAACAAGAACCAATGGCAATACTGGAACTGATCAGACTCAGACTCTAGTTCTCTCTCTGCTTGACATTTAGAAGAAAAATGACCCCATCAAGATAAGTGAACATCCAATATTCTGAAAATTACATATGAGACCTCAAAAGGAAGACATTTAAGGCGTCTTGCTAACTGTGGTAATTTGTAAATGAAAGTCAAAGGTATGACCCAATTTATACCGTAACTATGACACAAATATTATTTAATATATTCAAACCATATGATCTTGCCACTTAATAGTCTTATAAAATATGATTTTTGTTAGATGCACAGTGTTCTGATATATGGATAGGACAAAACTTATTTTATCAATCACCTATTGTTGGCCATTTAGGTAGTTTATAATTCTCCATTAAATATGTATCACTCTAAAAATATGTATCATTGCACACATCCTAGATTACTTCATTAAAAGAAATTACTAGAAGTAGAATTGTGGGCCAAAGGATGTGCAAATTTTAAGACTTTTGATTAACAAACTGCCTTAACAAAAAGATTACACCAATTTGTACTACTACCAGCAATGTATGAGAATCCTCACTTAACTACAATTTTGCCAAGAGTAGGTTATTATTTTAAAACTCTACAGGGGTGCCTGAGTGGCTCAGTCAGTTGAGCATCCGACTCTTGACTTCAGGCTCAAGTCATGATCGAGCCCCATGTTGAGCTCCACACTGAACATGAAGCCTGCTTAAGATTCTTTCTCTCTCAATATCTTTCTCTCTCTCTCTCACCCCCCTCTGCCCCTCTCCCTGACTTGTGTTCTCTCTCTCTCTCTCTTAAAAAAAAAAAAAAGTGCTTGCTTCGGCAGCACATATATGGCACTATGGGCCAAGAAAGGCCCATACTTTATTTTTTTTTTAATTTTTTTTTTTTAACATTTATTTTTCAGACAGAGAGAGACACAGCATGAACGGGGGAGGGGCAGAGAAAGAGGGAAACACAGAATCGGAAGCAGGCTCCAGGCTCTGAGCCATCAGCCCAGAGCCCGACGCGGGGCTCGAACCTGCGGACCGCGAGATCGTGACCTGAGCCGAAGTCGGACGCTTAACCGACTGAGCCACCCAGGCGCCCCAAGGCCCATACTTTAATCTGCATTCTCTACTATTTGTGAAGTTGAACTTTTTCAGGTCAATTTTCCATTTTCATCTTGTTTTTTTAAACAGACTATTTTCTCTTTCCCTTTTTTTCAACAGAGGCATTCTTTTCACTCTTGTTCATTTATACGTTCCACTTTTATCTGTGGCAGTTATTTTTCCAAGATTTTAATGGAAGGATTTTGGTCATTTCTGCCATTCTGATAAAACTGATTTGATGAAAAACCAGGTTAGAACAAGAAAGACCAGTTAGGATACTAAGACAGCCTATGAAAGAGATTAACTGAACTTGAACTAGGTGAGTAAAGACAAGGACAACGAGAACCTAATGAATTAGAAGTGAGAAGAAATAAAAAAGATTGAAATGATCAAAAATGATTCCCATGTTTCAAGCACAAGTGAAGAGGTGGGCAGTGACACCACTAATACATAGAAAACCAGAGGAAGATTTTGAAGGAAGAAAGTTCAGTTCAGTTTTGGACATGTGAAGGTTGAAGGACATCAACTGGAATTGTCTGAAGATCAGCAAGGGGTCTGCTATAGGAATTTGGGAGTTATTGCGATGTCAATTATACCAGAAGCCAGGAGTACAAAGAGGCGTAGGTTAAAGACAGAACTTTGCAGAACACTAATATTTTAATGAGCACACTGAAGTGAAGAAAAGATGTCCATAAAAGAAAAGCAGAGGAATGGACAAATAAAAGGAGAAGCAGGATAATGCAGTGTTATCAAGACAAAGTACTGGAGCATCTCATGGGGTTGGAAGTAAAGACGAAGGGATTCAATGCACAGAGTCTTGAACTACAACAGCAAATAAGGAATATAAAGGATTTTTTTTCCCTTAAAGTTTATTTATTTTGATAGAGTGAGAGACCGTGCATGCATGCAGAGGAGGGGCAGAGAGAGAAAGATCCCAAGCAGGCTCCGCACTGTCAGCACTGTGGGCTCAAACCCACAGACTGCAAGATCATGACCTGAGCCAAAATCAAGAGTCAGACACTTAACCAACTGAGCCACCCAGGAATATAAGTGTTTTTAAGCAGCCATTTGGAAGAAAGCTCATCTTTATTGGCTTTGGTCCTTTCAAGTTTTATGTTGGCTTATGGAAGGCATCAAAAAGTCAAGAATGGCAATAAAGACAATAAAGCACTGTTTATAAACATTATATACATGAACGTGGCAATTATGGCCTCAATTATATAAATTAGGGTAATGATTCATCTTTCTCCAGGATAAGCTTTTATAAGATTTTTTTAGGTTTATTTCTTTATTTTGAGAAAGAGAGAGAGAGAGAGCAAGCATGAAAGCGTGTGAGCAGAGGAGCAGGCAGAGGGAGAGTGAGAGAAAGATTCCCAAGCAGCTCCATGCTGTCAGTGCTGAGCTGGAGGTGGGGCTCAATCTCATGACTGTGAGATTACAACCTGAGCAGAGATCAAGAGTGAGATGCTCAACTGACTAGGCCACCCAGGTGTCCTTAGAAGACTTTTTTTAATCCTAATTTTTTACACTACAAGTCTATAAAAAACAAGGTGCAAAGGAAAACATGGGTAATAAAGTAACCACAAACATGAACTCATCCTAGTTTTCCCATTTCAGAATTTCAATGCAAAGTTTCATTCATTCATACAATTATTTACTGATAATCCATTATGATAAATCATTATTAAGACCAGTCCCTGTTTGGTAAGGACCCCAGTCTAACAGTAGTGGGAAAAGGCATACAAACAAATCAGTAAGAAACACTGGTAAAAAGAGAACTACTGAGAGAGACATAATAATTACCTGAGGGTAAGAGAATGGTTGCGAAAAGATAGCAAGGTTAAGATTAGAACTAATCTTGAAGGACTATCGGAAAATTTTAGCTGAGGGTGTGAGGCTACAGGGGAATAGAGCTAGCAAATATAGTATGTTCAGGAAACAATATGCAGTTTGGTAAAGATGACCTCTATTTCCATCCCAGGTTCAGGTGGAAGAATGCCAGAAGTTTATTTAACCAATTCCTTGCAACCACTTACTGAACTGATAAAAGAAACTAAGACAAAGGTAAGTTACATAACTTGCCCGTGTTCTCATTTCTGTAAGCGAAAGAAATAAGACTGGAATCCAAGCATGCTGGGTCCAAAGATTGCTCTTAACTACTCTCTGGTGTCTCTCAGTTAACAATGAAAAAGTTGACTTTAGGGGCGCCTGGGGGGGCTCAGTCTGTTAAGCATCAGACTTTGGCTCAAGTCATGATCTCATGGCTCGTGAGTTCAAGCCCCAAGCTGAACACTGCGATGGCAGCTCAGAGCCTAGAGCCTCTTCAGATTCTATCTCCATCTCTCTCTGCCCCTCCCTCACCTGTGCATGCATGCACATGCTCTCTAATATAAATAAACATTAAAAAAAAAAGAAAAAATTGACTTTATATGAAGGGTCTGGTTGTTTTTTTCCCTTCTTTTTTAGAGAGAGGGACAGACAGACAGAAAGACTTGGGGAGAGGGAGAGAGAGAATCCCAAGCAGGCTCCACACCCAATGCAGAGCCTGATGCGGGCTCGATCCCGTGACCCTGGGATCATGACCTGAGCTGAAATCAAGAGTCGCACGCTCAACTGAATGAGCCACTCAGGTGCCCCAGGTCTGGTAATGTTTTATAAATATGCCACAAGGAGTTTATTTTATCCTAAGCCAAGAGAACTGAGAGTTCTAATAAATGAGAGCAGAATATTGTAACTCATTATGAACTAAAGGGAAATGAAATCAAGCAGCAGACTGGCAGAAAAGGAGAGATCAATGTCTTGATGTGGATAGAGAGCAGGGAGAGTAGAAGGGTAAATGTAGAATGACATTAGCCTCTGACTTCAGAGAAAGATGGTAGAATTTAAACTTCAGTGACACATTTATTATGAGTATTGACAAAGTCAAGGAGGTGGCCAATTTAGAATTTATCAATTTATCTCACAAGGATACAAATGGAAAATTTTCTTCTTTTGTGCATGGGGGAGGGAGTGGAGATGTGTATCACAGACTGTTATGAATGTTGTAAGAGAAAAGGAAAAATTCCTCTTAAAAAAAAAAAAAAAACAACTCATGACCAATGGGTGTTATCCGCAATCTGAGATGACAGGAAATACACGATGGGCTAATTCACGTCACAGCATGTGTAGAAATCCCAAGAGTTAATGATAAAAAAATACATCTGAAATTTTTACCAGATGAATAATGAACTTATAACCTTTTTCTGCATTAACACTCACTATGGCATTTCCTGCGGCTATAACTTCTTAAAAAATAACAGAAGTCAGATAGGTATGACCATATATAGAAATAACTATATAAATATTTATGTATATAATCTCCAACTCTTTCTCATAAACTGGTTACCCCATTTGAAAAAGAAAATACTTTCAGTTATGGGACAAAGTTCAAAATAAAATTTTCCAAACTTTTTCTGTACATAATGACTTTTTATCTGTAAACCATAAAAAAGAGAAAACCTCATGTGACACACATTAACAGTACACGTTCAATTATTTTAATTACCATCCAGATTGAGAAACAGAACACACCAGAGGTCCTGTTGTCCCATATTCAGTCACTACCTTGTCCAAAAGTAATCACTATCCTAATTTCTGATTAGTTTTGCCTATTTTTGAACTTTGTAAAAATGGGGCGCCTAGGTGGCTCAGCATCCAACTTTGGCTCAGGTCATGATCTCACAGTTTGTGAGTTTGAGCCCTGCATCGGGCTCTGTGCTGACAGCTCAGAGCCTGGCGCCTGCTTCGGATTCTGTGTCTCCCTCTCTCTCTGCCCCTCCCCCGCTTGTGCTCTGTCTCTGTCTCTCAAAAATGAATAAATGTAAAAAAATAAATAAATAAAAAATAAATAGAATCATACAGTATGTGTTCTTTTGTGCCTTGTTTCCTTCTTTCAATGGTATTTGTGAGATTTATCCATGTTGCTGAATGTAGCAGTGCTCTGTAAATGATAATATGCCACTGTAGGATTAAAAATACTACTTATCTTTTCTACTGTTGATGGATGTTGTAATTATTCCCAGTTTTTATTTACTGTGAATAAAGCTGATGAGAATATTATCATGTGTTTTTTGATGCATATATTTATACATTTCTGTTAAGTATACTCCTAGGAATACCACCATCGTATCGTAAAATATGTTTGTGTGCAATTTCAGTAGATTCTGCCAAACAGTATTCTAAAATGATTACATCAACGCATAGTCCTAATAACACTACATCAGCGTGTTCATCCTTACCAACACCTCCTGTTGTTAATCTCTTTAATTTTAACCACTCTGGAGTACAGTAGTATCTCACTGTAGCTTTTATTTGCATATATCAGAAAACTAATGATAATAAACCACTTTTGCAAATGTTTAATAACCACCTGAAGATCTGTGAGGTAGCCATTCAAGTCTTTTGCTGATTTTTTACTGGTTTATCTGTCTTTGTTTACCTGTTTACCTTGTTGATCTGTAAGAGTTTACAGAGTATACATGGAGAGTTTAAACTTTTTCTGAAAAGGACCAGATAGTATTTTAGAATCTGTGGGTGATGTGGTCTGTGTCACAACTACTCAAATCCATTAAAAACAGCCATAGTCAGTATGCAAATGAATGTGACTGTATACCAAATAAAACTTTATTTATGGACAATAAAATCATATTTCATAAAATTTTCATATATCACTAAATATCCTGTTTCAACCATTTAAAACTGTATAAACTATTTTTAGCTATTATTATACAAAAACAAGCAGTTGGGCAGATCTGGTTTGTAAGCTGTAGTTTTGCACACTCTTGGTCTAAATAAAGACCTTTGTCAAGACTTGTATTTAAGTCTTGTCAGGTGTCTATCAGTGTTTTTATGCTTTACAAGGAACCAAGTTTTGACTTTGTTGAAACTCTCCATTTTGAATGGTTTTTCCTATATTATTAATTTTGCTCTTGCCATTACTTCCCTTCTTCTATTTCCTTTGGGTTAAGTTTGCTATTTTTTTTTTTTTTTAGCTTTTTGAGGTGGATATTTAAGTCACTGATTTTTCAGTCTGTCTTCTCTCCTAATACCTGTACTTAGGTTATAAATGTCTTGTAAGTATCCCATAAGTTTTGATAGGTCACACCTCCACTGTTTCATCAAACTGTTTTCTATTTTCATCATTTCTTTCCTGACTCATGGATTATTTCAAAGTGATTCACTTAAGGCCCAAACACTAGCAGATCTTCAAGTTACCATTTTTTAAAGTTACTTTGTTTGTAATTAGTTCCAAACTTAATTCTACAGTAGTCAAATCTATAGACTTTCAATTCTCTAAAATTTGTTAAGATTTATTCTATGCTCAATATGTGGCGCATTTTTAGTAACTGTTTCACAGGCACTTATTAAAAAAAAAACAGTTTAGGGGCACCTGGCTGGCTCAGTCAGTAGAGTATATGACTCTTGACTTCAGGGTTGTGAGTTCGAGCCCCACGATGGGTGTAGAGATTGCTTAAAAACAAAATCTTTAAAAAACAAAAACAAAACACACACACAAGAAAAAAACAAAAAAAAATTACTCATTTGTTTGTTGCAGTATCCTATCAATGTCAAATATATTGCTAATATCTTTCTAATCTTCTGAAATATATTTATCATGCTTATTTTCAATTCTTGGTTAATCTTTTCCAATAATTCTCCATCAAATGGTATATGTTATTCTACCACCACACTTGGTTTGGCCAAAATTTTTAGTTCTGGGTTATCTCTGATATACTTTTCCTTTGATTCTAGCCTTTTAAAAAATAATAATGAACTTTCCCAAGTTACTAATGCTGCATAGCCCAAAACATAGTGGCATAAAACCACCACCATTTTCTTATGCTCAAAGATTCTGTGAGTCAGGAATTAGGACAACTATTAGCCTCAAGCCGATCTGAAACTATGGTAGAAAAAGAGAAGTTAGCATACAGGATGTTTTATCAATAGTAGGCAAGAAGTGAAGTGACCTGACATAGAACCTTATACATCCTCTCCAAGTGAGGCTGGGGAGGAAGAGAAAGAGCTGGTGGACAATTGATAAGGCGTGGTTAATAAATGAATTTGGTTGTTCCCTATAGTAAGGGTATCAAAAAGCTAATTCAATCTTAAATTTCATTGAGGAATACAATTATCTAGTACCAAGGAGGTAATGCTTGTATTACTGTACAACAGTATTCTGTAACTGTTGAGATGCTTTCACTAATAATTTTCAACTCTGAACACCACACCACATGCTGTGGAGGTCAAAATCTTTTCAATTTCTGCCAATATAATCATTGGGGAAAATGGTATCTTTTAATTTTTCCTATCTGCTGATGAAGAAATGCAATAGGCTGATAAACTCCTCTTTGTGAACTGCCTGTTCATATTCTTTACCAATTTTCCTTAGGTTCTTTCTTTCTTTCTTTCTTTTTTTTAACCATTTTCCAGGGGCACCTGGGTGACTCAGTCGGTTAAGCGACCAACTCTTGATTTCAGCTCATGATCTCATGGTTCGTGGGTTCAAGCCCCACACTGAGCTCTGTGCTGACAGTGTGGAGTCTGCTTGGAATTGTCTCCTCTCTCTCTGCCCCTCCCTTGCTCTTGCTCGCACACTCTCTCAAAAATAAATAAACATTTAAACATTAAAAAAAATTACAAATAAAATCATTTTCTGAAAACTGCATTTTCAGAATTCTGACCCTTTCTCAGTTATGTGTTACACTATTTTCTCCTAGTTTACCATTCGCATTTAGCCTTTATTTACAGGGGCTCTTCTACATAACTTCTTTAAAAATGTGTACATTGTCAAAATGTGTCAGTTTTTGCTTGACATCCTATTTTCTGTTTTTCCTGAGATGGTCTTTTCCAGCAGAGATAATATAAACATTAACCCATATAATCTTCACTTTTTCACATTCTGACCTTTGGTCTGAAGTACAGATCCAATTTTATAGCCTCCTACTTGAAAATCTATTATACCAATACCCTTTAGTAAATAAAAGATTTTCCCTCTGAACTGAATTCCCACTTTGATAATATTTTTAAGTTCTGTATTCACTTGTAACAGCTAGATTTTATTCCTTTTTGTTGACTTCTCTTGGGCCAATACCATGCTGTTTTGATTAGAGAAGGTCTGTGACAATTTTTAACACCTAGGTTTCCTCACTCTTATTCTTTTCTCAGTTTTCTAGAATGTACTCATTTAAAAGGTACTTTCTATAGGCACAGATAATAAGATGGAACTTGGTATAAACTGTAAGATGTATGTATTATAACTAAAAAAATATAGTTAATTAAGTTAACAGGAAGAGTCCTAACTTGATTCCATACAATGAATAAAAGTTAAAAAGGAGAAAATAACCACACGGACAAATGGAACTGACATGTATGGTGAACACCATGCCTCACAATGTGAGGTTAACGACAAGGTACTTCACAGTAGAGGAAACTGAGGCACAGGTAGGAAATGGAAGAGAGTGTTAGGCTAAGAATCTGATTAATGGTAAAAACAAAAAGAGAAAACATCTACTAAGGGAGGCACAGGGGCCAAATAAGATGGAGTTCACTAATATTCTACTTGTATGATCCCACCCACATAGAGGTAAAGAAATAAATTGGTCATTCTACAACTGGTCATAGCCAACCTTCCACCTAGCCAAGAACAATGGCTGAGCTCAACTGAGGCAAAAGTTATGTAAATAACTGTAATAGTTATAGTCTAAGGATTGCTCTTTTGATTTTCAGAGATTACGAATCCACCCACAAATAGCAACAGAGAACATAAACATTCTGTGCCTTTGTCAGCATAAGATCCCAAGCAATCTATTCTCCAATTCCTATCAAAAACAAACTTGAGGGGTGCGTGACTGGCTCAGTCAGAAGAGCATGCGGCTCTTGATTTTGGGGTCATGAGTTTGAGCCCCATGTTGGATGAGAACAAAACAAATTTGAGTCCTCTCATGACTGCTGGGAGTATAAATGTGACTATTGTGATTCCTACTCTAAAACCCACCAGTGTACCAAGAGAAACTTTAATAAAAATGTGAGACAACCCCAAACCACAGATCAGGAAGTATTTTATCAAATATGATACAATTTGAGACAAGGTAATAACGAATATCATGAACCAATACATACCTCTACATATCCAAACAATGGTAAATTTTCCTGAAAGTACTAGAAAAGTCCTTAAAAATTTTTATTTGAAACAAGATAAATGAGGGGCGCTTGGGTGGCTCAGTCGGTTGAGCGACCGACTTCGGCTCAGGTCATGATCTCATGGTTTGTGAGTTCGAGCCCCGCGTCGGGCTCTGTGCTGACAGCTCAGAGCCTGGAGCCTGCTTCTGATTCTGTGTCTCCCTCTCTCTCTGTCCCTCCCCTGCTCATGCTCTGTCTCTGTCTCAGAAATAAATAAATTAAAAAAAAAAAAAAGAAAGAAACAAGATAAATGAGGGTATAGACAAATCATACGAGAGAGCAAATATTTCTCTGAGGGTACATTTCAATATGGAGGAAGGGCAAGGGAGATAGGATAAAGAAGAGATTATGTGCACATGTCATGTTCATTTTCTCTGACTTCTAAATCAGAGAACCTGTTAGAGGAGATGCTGTGATGACCAACATTAGTTGAACAGAAAGAAATACATCATCAAATCATCGGAGAGACGACCATGTTACATTGAGAGTCACAGAGCATTCCGTCCTGGGTGATCTATTCTCCTAAAAGGAGGGGACACCAATACTTAGGAGATAAAGGGTTCTAGATCAGAGTACAAGAAGTCTCTGTGACAAGAAGAGTGAACTGAACCTTCCAGATGTCCCAGAACACAGCATTCCCCACACTACTGCTAGTACTACAGATAATACCAGTAACTGAGCTCTTATCATATTCTAGTCACATAGGCCAGGAGGTTTACAAACACGAACTCTTTTAATCCTTAAAACAATCTCAATGGGGTGAGTGCTCTTATTATCTCCATTTTACAGATGAGGTAAATGAGGGCCAGAGAAGTTAAGCAAATTTCCTATAGTATGAACCTAAGCAATCTGGCTTAAAGCTCAGGGTGTTAACTCTATCCTATATTGCCTCTTTCACTTTGATGTTAAATAATTAGCAAACCCATACAGTACACAGAATTTATTTAGACAGGAAATGGTTACATACCTTGTACTGTAAGCTCTGCTTGAGCTTCAACGGTCTCATTTCCATTATCAGCTATACAAAAGTAAGTCCCCGCATCATCCTCAGTGACATCACTGATCTCCAGACTACCACCTGCCAGCAACGCCAATTTTTCAGAGCTGTATAAAAAATATTGATACATTTCAGAGCTAGGAAAATAATACCTGAGAAACTTTCCACATAAAACAGAAAAAACACTTAAACAGGTTATTCATATGGCTACATAAGGAGTGAGACTAACATAAAGTTAGAATATAATTTAGTCCAATTTGCTTTGCTCATATTTAAATGCATAAATGTCACAAATACAAACCAAAATGTTACAATGAATTATCTCCAACACTTCTAATTATTCTCAAAAGCAGACCACTTTTGTAACCAATTCCACTCCTCATAGTCCATCCCTGCCTCCCGACTCTACCCAGTTTTTCTACAAATTATGTAATTTTAAAGTCTGGAATCAATCTCAGAGTCACTCCACTATAGCACGCCACACTGAGAGGACTAATGGAGAGGGTAAAATGTCAGATCAGAGACATAAAGTCATGGGGCCACAGTGCCTACTGAAAGTTTCCTGTGGTGGCTTGGCTGGGAAGGGGAGGAAAAAGGGCAGGGAAGGGAGGGAACACGGTTGCCAGGGAACAGCTCCCTGGGTGTGGTTGCCGGGCGAGAATCAGCTATCATGCCATTTATCAACAAGGATGCTGCCCACTATAATCCAAATCTACAGAGTGATTTAAATCTTTTAAAGGAATATTTGAAGAAAAAGTAAAATAATCCTACAACATTGAGGAAGAAATCACAAATCAATATTTTCATCAAATTTTTACAAAGTAAACAAGTTTAGTTGATTTGGAGAGTTTGTAGAGTTGTAATTTTATTTTTATTTTGAGGTTCTATGTCTAACCTGGTTTTCATAGGCCGATTTTTTTTCTCTCAAATTTTAGTACTGTCACATTTCCTATCTGTATCTATGTTCAATGAAAAATGTTCTGATTATAATTTGGCTTTTCACATAAAATTCCTGCTGTGCAAAAAATAGAGGAAATGACTATTCTGTGCTACGATTATAATTCTCAACCTAAGTAAAGTGCTATTCTGGCTTAAATGTCAGTACACTTTTAGTCTGAGTAATTAGTCTTCCTGAATTTGATAAACAAGATTAAGTTTCTGAACAAAGAAAGAGGAAAACCAGAATGAGGTCTGGCGACTTCTCTAAGAAATACCCTGCAAGGTCACAACTAAACTTTGTCAAGCGGCCTTCCAATGTGAAGCATCTCTATTATGCCCTCAAATCCCAATTTAATGTGATGAGATAGGGAAGCAATACAACATATCATGAAACAGAGCACGGACTACTAGGATAAGACAGAAAGGCATTCCGTGCCTCAAAAAATAGGAAAAAATTCACAAAAATTAAAATCCTCTATTTCACCCTTAGATAAAATCGCTATTAATCTTAAGAAATGGAAAACAACATTCACGAGTGGAAATTCAGCAATATATACATGTGATACCCAGTTGAACATAACTTGAAATACTAGTTGGTATGGGACTTTTGAACTGACAGATAGTAATTTATATCTAACAGTTATGCTAAAAAATACTCCTGATACTTGTTTTGCCTCATATTTGCCATAACTGAGTATCACTACAGATTGTAATCTTTCTTAATGGAATTGATTTTACTCCCTTAAAAGAAGCCTGGGAGGAAGAATGTCCATTAGCCTGGTAGAATTCACTTAACTTGTTCACACGATGATATACTGGCTTACAGTAAGATGGCAATCAAGTCTTTAGAACTCCAAAATTCAAAGATACAAGCAAAAGGAACAATATGTGAAAAGTTTATGCCTGGTCACTGAACTCAAGTTAGACTGAGTGTTGCTGGACAAAGGGAGTATGTGTGTGTATCCCCTGGGTAGTCGGGGTCAATCTAAGAGAGCTTAGTGTGCTAAGAATACTTTTTTTTTTTTCTTTTTGGCCAAGGAAAAGGCTTTTAAGCAGATAAATCACATAATTTAGTGAAGAAGAGGAAGGGGAAAAAACTAGAAGAAGAAAGTTTGATTGTAAAATCACTGTAAGGGTCCAGAATTAAAGAGAAAGAAGATAAAATATGGGCAATAATAACAGAGGTAAAGAGAAAACAAAAAGTATTGACCACTCTTAGAAATGATGCAAGAGAAGGTAAGGAGAGGGATATATCTGCTCATTTGGCAAACACTTGTTGGCATGCCTCTATGTGTCAGGTAGTAGCTGGGGATGTAGCAGTGAGCAAAAACACAACAGTGCACCCATGCAACTCAGTGGGAAAGACACACATAAAAGATGATAATTCTACAAAATGGCATACCAAAAGGACCTACCAGGAAATTAGAAATAAAGAAATATTCTGACCAAAGTAACCTTTGGACTGAGATCGGAAAAATGAGGAGGAGCTAATCAATAATGAAAAGGAGAAAAAGATTTCAGAAGGAAGGACTAGCATATGCAAAGGAACAGTGGCAGAAAGGACTACACTGTGTTTGGGGATCTAAAAATAACTAGTGTGGCCTGGTTTAAGAGAGAAAAAAAAAGAAAGAGGAGAATGGAGCCAGACCACACAAGGTTTTGAAAGCCATTTTAATAATTTGAGTCCTTAGTCTAAAAACAATGAATAAAAAAAAAATACATACATACATACATACATACATGAATAAATGGGTAGGGGGTTGACAATGATGTTATGAGATCTGAGCTTTTATATATATATACATATATACAATGTATATATACAGTGTGTGTATCTATCTATATCTATATATACACACACACATTGTATATATACGTTGTATATATACAATGTGTGTGTGTATATATCTATATCTATACACAATGTGTGTGTATATATACATACATACACACACACACACACACACACACACACACACACACACACACACACACACATCTTCTTTATCCATTCATTCATCAATGAACACTTAGGTGGAGAGAAAGATAAACTAGAAGAGACTCAAAGATAGAGAACAAACCGAGGAAGATGGGTGGGGGTGGGTTAGATGGGTGATGGGTAATAAGGAGGGTACTTGTTATGATGAGCACTGGGTGTTGTATGTAAGTGATGAATCACTGCATTCTACTCCTGAAACCAATATTGCACTGTATGTTAACTAACTAGAATGTAAATAAAAATTTGGAAGAAAAAGAAAGGATAAAAAAAATAAGAATTTTTATGTTTATATTCATGGGGTATATTGGCCTGCAGTTTTCTTTTTTGTACTATCTTTGTCTGGTTTTGGTATCAGAGTGATACTAGCTTCAATTCCTTCTTTTTTAAAGTGTTTTTTTTTTTTGAGAGAGAGAGAGAGAGAGCATGGATAAGCAGGGAGAGAGAATCCCAAGTATGCTTCATGCTGTCAGCACATTGCATGACGCAGGGCTCAATTCCAACCAAGAGATCATGACCTAAGCTGAAACCAAGAGTCAGACGCTTAACCAATTAAGCCACCTAGACACCCCCAATTCCTTCTCTTCTAGTTTCTGGAGAGATTGTGTAAAACTGGTGTTAATTCTTCTTTAAACATTAGAATTCTCCAGTGAAACTACGTGGGCCTGGAGACTTCTTTTTGGAGAGCCTTTTTTTCTAACTTGTTTATTTTGAGAGAGAGAGAGAAAAAAAGAGAGAGACCATGGGTGGCGAAGGGGCAGAGACAGAGGGAGACACAATTCCAAGCAGGCTCCATGCCGATAAAGCACAAAGCCTGACAATGGGGCTTGAACTCATGAACTGTGAGATCGTGACCTGAGCCAAAATCATGAGTCAGACATTTAATCGACTGAGCCACCCAGGTGCCCCTCTTTTTCGGGAGTTTTAAAATTACAAAGTCAACCTCCTTAACAGAGACCTATTCAAATTATCTGTTTCATATTGGGCTAGATGTGGTAGGTTGTGTTTTTGAGCAAACAGTTTATTTTGCATAAGTTGTCAAATTTACTTGTGTATAGTTGCTCATAGCGTTCCCTTATTATCACTTTGATGCCTGCAGGATCTGTAGTAGCATCCCCTGTTTCAGCCCTAATGCTGATCATTGCATCTTCTTTTTTTGTAGTTCAAGGATTCTTTCCTCTGTCCCATCCAGTCTGCTGCTGAGGTCATCCACTGAATTTTTAATTTTTTTTTTTTTTAATGTCTCGGGTCAAAAATTTCCACTAGGTCCCTTAAAACTATTTATTTGAGGAGACTTTTCTATGTATTTGCTAAGATACTCTTTTTTTTAAGTTTATTTGGAGAGAAAGAGAGGGCATGCATGCCTGTGCCATCGAGTGGGGGAGGGGCAGAGAGAGGGGGAGAGAGACTCACAAGCAGGCTCCACGCTCAGCACAGAGCCCAACTCAGGGCTTGATCCCACCACCACAAGATCACGACCTGAACCGATATCAAGAGTCAGACACTTCACCAGCTGAGCCACCCAGGTGCGCCTTTCTGGAGATCCTCTGTTTTTTCACTTGTTTCAAATGTGTTCGTAATTGCTTATTGGAGCATTTTTATGGTGACTGGTTTAAAATCCAACAGATAATTCTAAAACCTGCCATCTCAGTGTTAGCATCTATTGTCTCTTCTCGTTTGAGATTTTTCTGGTTCTTGGTATGATGAGTGATTTTTTTTAAAAAATTGTTTTTAATCCTTATCTACTTTTGAAGGAGAGACAGAGTGCAAGCTGGGGAAGGGCAGAGAGACAGGAGGACACAGAATCCAAAGCAGGCCCAGGCTCCAAGCTGTCAGCACAGAGCCCAACGTGGGGCTCGAACCCACGAGCCACAAGATCATGACCCAAGCTGAAATGAGATATCCAACTGACTGAGCCACCCAGGCGCCCCTGATGAGTGATTTTAAATTGAAATCTGGATATTTGGGGTATTGTTGTGAGACTCTGGATGTCACTAAACCTTTTGCTTTAGCTGGCTTCTTCTGACACTGCTCTAGCAGAGGAAGGGGGAGGCACCACCTCATTACTGTCAGATGGGAGGCAAAAGTTCAGGTTCCTCAGTCTCCATTTTAATATCCAAGGGGAGAAAGGGATTCCTCTTATTCCTTAACAGTCAGAGCTCCCCATTAGGCCCTCACTGGTACTACCTTCTGGCTGGGTGTAGAAGGAATGTCTCATTACCATTCTCACATGGTGTCCACTGACACCACCTTCCCCGGTCCTCTGCCCAGAGAGAGTGCACTTTTGTTCAGAGCAATTCTGAATGTGCCTCTTGGCACTTCCAGGTTGGAAGCTTCTTCAGCTCAAGTTGAGATGCACAAAACAAAAACAAAACCCGAGGAAGTCACCATCATGGTGTTACTTGGGTCCCAAGGTCTCTAACCAGTCAGTCTTCCTCTCTCCACCTTTTAAAGTCTTATGTTTGTTTCATATATAATGTCTGGGGTTTTTATAGTAGGAAGAACAGGAAAAAACATATCTATTCCATCTTCCCAGAAATGGAAGTCCTCATTTGTTTTTTTAAGTAATCCAATTTTTCTACTATTGTCAATTATAATAACATTAAGCATTTTTATAACTGTAACTTGTTCATTTGCAGCTGAGTTCTGATCTATCATTGCACAGAAACAGAAATTACATGGTTACTAAATTACTTTGTGCTGTCAGTTCCTCTATACTTTATCATTTATATTTTCTCAATTCTCTCCCTTTAAAACAACTCAATGAATGGGATACATTTCCACCACCCTTCCTTCAATACTACGTTTGGTTTAGATCTAAACAAATGCAATCAAAAGATTAAGAAAACACATCAATTCTTAGTTACAAACACCATGGTAATGTTTCATTTATTTAATTTTTTTAAATTTTTTAAATGTTTTTATTTATTTTTGAGACAGAGAGAGACAGAGCATGAGCAGGGGAAGGGCAGAGAGAGAGGGAGACACAGAACCCAAAGTAGGCTCTAAGCTCTGAGCTGTCAGCACAGAGCCCAACGTGGGGCTTGAACCCACGGACTGTGAGATCATGACCTGAGCTGAAGTTGGACGCTCAACCGACTGAGCCACCCAGGGGCCTCTATTTAATTTAATGGTCAAAAATATGTAGTTAGTTTCAAGTTTTTATTTAAATTCCATTTAGTTAACATATGGCATAACATTAGTTTCAGTAGAATTTAGTGATTCATCACTTACATATAACACCCACTGCTCATCACAACAAGTGCATTCCTAATACCCATCACCCATTTAACCCATCTCTTACCCATCTTTCCTCCAGCAACCTTCAGTTTGTTCTCTATGGTTAAGACTCTGTTTGGGGGCGCCTGGGTGACTCAGTCAGTTAAGTGTTTGACTTTGGCTCAAGTCTCACATGAACATGATCTCATAGTTCGTGAGTTTAAGCCCCATGCCAGGCCCTGTGCTGACAGCTCAGAGCCTGGAGCCTGCTTCGGATTCTGTGTCTCCCTCTCTCTCTGCCCCTTCCCAGCTCTCTCTCAAAAATAAATATACATTTAAAAAAATTACAAACAAAAAAAGAATCTGTTTTATGGTTTGCCTCCCTCTCTCCCCATACCACGATCATGTTTCACATGTGAGTGAAATCATATGGTATATGTCTTTTCTCTGACTGATTTTACTTAGCATAAACTCTTGAGCTCCATCCAGATCACTGCAAATGTCAAGATTTCATTGTTTTTGATGGCTGAGTAATATTCCACTGCATGTATACCACATCTTCTTTATTCATCAATCAATGGACATTTGGGCTCTTTCCATAATTTGGCTATTGTTGATAATGCTGCTATAAACATCAGGGTACATATGCCCCTCTGAATCAGTATTTTTGTATCATTTGGGTAAATGCCTAGTAGTGCATTTAGTGCATAGTAGATAGATCACAGGGCAGTTCTATTTTCAATTTTTTGAGGGAAGCTCCATACTGTTTTCCAGAATGGCTGCACCAGTTTGCATTCCTACCAACAGCATAAGAGGGTTCCCCCTTCTCCACATCCTTGCCAAAATCTGTTGTCTTATGTTAATTTTAGCCATTTTGACAGGTGTGAGGTAGTATCTCAACGTGGTCTGGATTTGTATTTCCCTGATGATAGGTGATATTGAGCATTTTTTCATGTGCCTATTAGCCATCTGTATGTTTTCTCTGGAAAAATGTCTATTCATGTCTTTTGCCCATTTCTTCACTGGATTATTTGGTTTTTGGGTGTTGAGTTTGATAAGTTCTTTATAGATCTTGGATCTTTATCAGATAGATTATTTGCAAATATCTTCTCCCATTCCATCAGTTGCCTTTTAGCCTTATTGATTGTTTCCTTCCCAATGCAGGAGACTTTTATCTTGATAAAGTCCCAATAGTTCATGTTTGCTTTCATTTCCCTTGCCTCTGGAGATGTGTCTAGTAAGAAGTTGCTATAGCTGAAGTCAAAGAGGTTGCTGCCTGTGTTCTCTTCTAGGATTTTAATGGTTTCCTATTTTACATTGAGGTCTTTCATTCATTTTGAATGTACTGTTGTGTATGGTGTAAGAAAGTGATCCAGTTTCATTCTTCTGCAAGCTGCTATTCAGTTTTCCAAAGACCATTTGTTGACAGACCTTCTTCCATTGGATATTCTTTCCCGCTTTGTTGAAGATGAGCTGACCATATAGTTGCAGGTCCATTTCTGGGTTTTCTATTCTGTTCCATTGGTCTATGTGTTTGTTTTTGTGCCAGTACCATGCTGTCTTGACTACAGTTTTGTAATATAGCTTGAAATCCAGAATTATGATGCCTCCAACTTTGCTTATCTTTTTCAGGATTGCTTTGGCTATTTGGGGTCCTGTGTGAGTCCATACATACTTGAGGACTGTATGTTCTAGCTGTGAAAAATGCTGATGGTATTTTGATAGGGATTGCATTAAATGTGTAGATTGCTTTGGGTAGTTTAGACATTTTAACAATAATTGTTTTTCCAGTCCATGAGTATGGGATGTTTTTCCACTGTCATCTTCAACTTCTTTCAGAAGTGTTCCATAGTTTTCAGCATACAAATCTTTTACCTCTGGTTAGGTTTATTCCTACGTATCTTATGTTTTTGATGCAACTGTAAATTGGATCTATTCCTTAATTTCTCTTTCTGCTGCTTCATCATTTGTGTATAGAAATCCAACAGATTTCTGTAT
The DNA here is from genome assembly GCF_018350195.1 of Panthera tigris. Lineage (NCBI taxonomy): Eukaryota > Metazoa > Chordata > Mammalia > Carnivora > Felidae > Panthera > Panthera tigris. The sequence goes on from NC_056665.1 coordinate 32,878,464, forward strand.
GTTGACTTTTATATTCTGCGACTTTACTGAATTTATGGATCAGTTCTAACAGCTTTTTTGGTGGACTCTTGGATTTTCTACATACAGTATCATGTCATCCGCGAAGAGTGAAAATTCGATTTCTTCCTTGCCATCTCATTTCTTTTTGTTGTCTGAACTGCTGACGCTAGGACTATGTTAAATAGTAATGGTGAGGGTGGACAACGCTGTCTTGTTACTCACCTGAGAGGAAAAGCTCTCAGTTTTTCCCCATTGAGAATGAACATTAGCTGTGGATCTTTCATATATGGCCTTTATGATGTGGAAGTAGGTTTTGTTTTGTTTTTTAATCAAGAATGGATGCTGTACTTCGTCAAATGCTTTTTGTGCATCTAATGAGAGGATCATATGGTTCTTATCCTTTGCTTTCATTGATGTGGTGTATCATGTTGATTGATTTGCCAATAATAAATGACCCTTGCAAACCAGGAATGAATCCCATTTGATCATGGTGAATGATTCTTTTAATATACTGTTGGATTTGATTTGTTAGCATTTTGTTGAGAATTTTTGCATGCATGTTCATCAAGGATATTGGCCTAGAATTCTTTTTTAGTAGGGTCTTTGTCTGGTTTGGGGATCAATGTAATCCTGGCCTCATAGAATGAGTTTGGAAGTTTTCTTTCCATTTCTGTTTTTTGAAAACAGTTTGAGAAGAACAGGTATTCTCTTCTTTAAATGTTTGGTAGAGGGGCGCCTGGGTGGCTCAGTAGGTTAAGCATCCAACTTCGGTTCAGGTCATGATCTCATGCTTCGTGAGTTCGAGCCACACATCAGGCTCTGTGCTGACAGCTCAGAGCCTGGAGCCTGCTTCGGATTCTCTCTCTCTCTCTCTCTCTCTCTCTCTCTCTCTCTCTGTGCTGCCCGCCCCCCCCCTCCCGCCCAACTCATGCTCTGTGTCTCTAAAAATGAATAAATGTTAAAAAAAAAAACAAAACATTTTTAACATTTGGTAGAACTCCCCTGGGAAGCGATCAGGCCCTAGACTTTTGTTTGTTGAGAGATTTTGGATTACTGTTTCAATTTCTTTGCTGGTTGTCAATCTGTTCAAGTTTTCTATTTCTTCCTGTTTCAATTTTGGTAGTTTATGTGTTTCTAGAAATTTATCCATTGCTTAAAGATTGCCCAATTTGTTGGCATGTAATTTTTCATAAAATTCTCTTATAATTATTTGCATTTCTGTGGTGTTGGTTGTGATCTCTCCTATTTGTGATTTTATTTATTTGGGTCCTCTCTTCTTTTCATAAGTCTGGCTAGGAGTTTGTCAATTTTACTTCTTTCAAAGAACCAGCTCCTGGTTTCATTGATCTGTTCCACTGGGTTTTGTTTCTATTTGTTTCATTTATTTCTGCTTGATCTTATTTCCCTTCTTCTGCTTTCAGCTTGATTTGTTGTTTGTTTTCTAGCTCATTTAGGTGTAAGGTTAGGTTGTACATTTGAGATTTTTCTTGCTTCTTGAGGTAGGCCTGTATTGCTATATTCTTTCCTTTTATGACCTCTGTTGCTGCATCCCAAAGGTTTATGACTGTCACATTTTCATTATCAATTGTTTCCATGTACTTTTTATTTCTTCTTGTATTTCCTGGTTGACCCATTCATTCTTTAGTAGGATGGCTTTAATCTCCATGTATTTTTGGTCTTTTCAAATTTTTTCTTGTGGTTGACTTCAAGTTTCATACTATTGTGGTCAGAAAACATGCATAGTATGATCTCAATCTTTTTGCACTTGTTGAGGCCTGATTTAAGACCTAGTATATGATCTATTCTGGAGATTTTCCCATGTGCACTTTAAAAGAATGTATATTTTGCTGCTTTAGGATGAAATGTTCTGAATATATGTGTTAAGTCCATCTAGACCAATGTGTCATTCAAAGCCATTGTTTCCTTGTTGATTTTCTACTTAATCTGTCCATTGATGTGAGATATTAAAGCCCCCTACTTTTATTGTATTATTATGAATGAGTGCCTTTATGTTTAATTGTTGTACCTATTTGGGTTCTCTCAAGTTGGGGGCATAAATATTTAAAATTGTTAGGTCTTCGTGTGAGATACACACTTTTATTATGATACAGTACCCTTCTTCATCTCTTGTTACAATCTTCAGTTTAAAATCTTGTTTGTCTGATATTAAGTACTGCTACTCTGGCTTTCTTTTGACGTCCATTAGCATGATAAATGGTTCTCACTATCCCCTCACTTTCAATCTGCGGGTGTCTTTAGGTCTATAAAATGAGTTATATAGGCAGCATATAGATGGGTCTTGTTTTTTTATCCATTCTGACACCCTATGTCTTTTGATTGGAGTATCTGGTCCATTTACATTCAGTGATTATTGATAGATATGAATTTAGTGCCATCTTATTACTTGTTTTGTTGTTTCTAGAGATTTCCTTTCTCTAGTCTCTGTCACTTTTGGTCTTTCTTTCCCAAAGAGTCCCCTTTAATATTTCTTGCAAGGCTGGTTTAATGGTCATGAACTCCTTTAGTTTTTGTTTTTCTGGGAACTATCTCTCCTTCTATTCTGAATGATAGCCTTGCTGGATAAGAATAATTTGGACTGCATATTTTTCCCACTTAGCACACTGAATATATCATGCCACTCCCTCTGTCCTGCAAAGTTTTTGTCGAGAGATCTGATGCTACCCTTATTTGTCTTCCCTTGTAAGTTAGGGACTTCTTTTGTCTTGCTGCTCTTATGATTTTTTTATCTCTATATTTTGCAAATTTAACTATGGTATGTCTTGGCATTGGCCTGCTTTTGTTGATTTTGATGGGAGCTCTTTGTGCCTCCTGGATTTAGAGGTCTCTTTCCTTCCCCAGGTTAGGGAAGTTTTCAGCTATAATTTCTTCAAATAAACCCTCTTCCCCCTCTTCCTTCTTCTTCTCCTTCTTCTTCTTCTGGGATTTCTAGAAGAATGTTATCTATACTCCTGAATGTTATTATGCTTTATGGAGTCACTGAGTTTCTAAGTCTACATCTGTGATCCAGTGTTTTTCTTCCCCTCTTCTTTTCAGCTTCATTATTTTCCCTAATTTTATCTTCTGTATCACTTAGTTCCTCTGCTTTCAGTTTTGTATCTTGGTTATAGTATTTTTTACTTCAGCCTGACTAGTTTTTAGGGCTTTTATCTCTGTGCTAAGGGACTCCCTGGTGTCTTCTATGCTTTTCTCAAGCTCAGCTAGTATCTCTATGATTCCTGCTTTAGATTTTGGATCAGGCAGATTACTTATATCTGTTTCAATTAGATCCCTGGCCATGACCTTTTCTTGTTCTTTCTTTTGGGATCTATTTCTCCATCTTGGCATTATGTCTATGTCTCTGCTGTCTTCTCTGTGTTAGAAAAGCCTGTTAAGTTTCTGCCTCCTGAGAATAACGGCTTTATGAAGAAGAGGCCATATACTGTCCAGGGTCTGGTGCTTCAGGAAGTGTCTCTGGTGTATTCTGTGTACATTCTACTGCTGTGTTTTGGCTGCTCTTTCCCTCAGGTCAGTCCTCTGCAGTTACTCCTTGCCTGCAGTGGGGAGTGTTTGGACCTTGGCCAGAGTGTGGCTGGCAGGTTTTAATTAGGTGTGCTCTAGTCTGTCTGCTTGTTAAAATAGACCTGATGCTATTTCCACCAGAGTTGAAGCTTTGCAGAACTCTATGGTCGGGGGTTTGTGCTGGTCTCCTGGGGGAGGGGCTTGCTGCTTTGGTTCTCAGGCACACTTCCCTACAAAAAGCAGAGGGGTGCAAAGTACAGAGGGGTGGGCCTTTATGTAAGCGGTTCAGGCCACCACTGTTGGTGCTGTGCTGCTTACTGAAGTCAGTTTACCCTGAGGGATGGGGACAGAAATGGCACCAGCCCCCTCCCTCATGCCCAGAGTGAGAGTTCATGCCCACTGCTGTTCGAGGAGCCCTCCTAGAAGAGCAAACAATCTCCCTCAATGTCACAGGTGTCCTTCAGCTCACTGCCTTCACCCTGCCTATGTGTGGGGCATCTGCCCATCCAACAGCACAATGTGTCTGTGTTCTATCCCAGGCAGGCTGGCTGAGTTTTAAAACTCCAAACTTTAGGGAACTAGTGTGGTATGGACTCACACTGGTCCTCTAAGGGAGGGTCTTGCCACATTGGGACTGATGTAGGTTTGTCCCAGAAGGGCAGTCGCAGCAAAGAGCAGGGGTGTGGAATCTGGAGTAAAGCACAGCAAAGAGCCACTGTCCACATTAGCTGCCTTCAGCAGATGGCTCTGTGCCTATGCTGAGGGGCAAGGGAGGGTTAATGGTGCCCACCAGCCCTTTTGTCTCTGGAGAGACAATGCCACCTTTCCCAGATGCTCTTTAAGAAGGGGGAACCACCTCTCCCAGTACACCATCTGCCCCTGGGCTATCTGCCCTTCTTCTCTACAGGAGCACTACAGTGCCCTCTGGGCTCCACACCACCCATGACACAGACCTCCAAAACTCAAGTCTTTGAGCCTTGCTGGTTGTAAAAACACAAAAATCAGCCCCTCTCCTTTTCCCAGCCAATGGTTTTGGAGAAGGGTTTTCCTTGTGTGATCCCCTCTCTCTCTCTCTCTCTCTCTTTCTTTCTCTCTCTCTCTCTCATCTTTGCAGCACCCATGATCTACTTCTCCCCCAAATCATATCTCCACACCTACCTTCCACGATGTGGCCTCTTCTCTCCCTCTAGTTGTGCAGTTTGTTCTGTCAGTCTTTAGATCAATTTCTTGGGTATTCAGAATGATTTGATATTCATCTAGCTGTGTTCAAGGAACAAGCCAAGCCTAGGGCGCTCCTACTACTCCACCATCTTAAATCCTACCCAGTAATGTTTTAAAATATTCATTTTCAAAGCGGTCTTAGATTAGCAATGGAGAAAGATGTCTAACAGTTAAAGATTTTTACTAGAGCCAGCCTAGTACTATCTAGATTTCTACCCACTTGTTTCTTCCAATTACAAAATTTCTTTCTAATTTGAGGTCTAAATAATTTATTAGCTAAGGCCCATCGACATATCTCATAATACACTGGTAGAAACAAAGACATTTTGAGTAATTACCTATATCTAACCTGAAGCACTCTGATTTTCCTACACTACATTCAGACATCTGACTGAAAAATATTGGTCACCACTTCTCCCTCCCCCATTATGTGCCACACACTATGCGAGGGTCTGGAAATACTGACATGAACAACAGCAACATTTGCCCTTTTATATGCTTGTGAACTTCCTGAGACAGTGCTATACAAAAGCAATGCTTCTCAGACTTTTCTACCACCTAACCCAAGTATTCAGAAACCTGGAGAATTCAAGGTAGAAAACAGTCTACTTAGTCTTAAGTCTTCTGACTTATCCTTAAAATTCAGAGGGATACTACTAGCCATGATATATTCACATTTGGTTTAATTACAAAACATTTTTGGGGCACCTAGATGGCTCAGTTGGTTAAGCGTCCACCTTCGGCTCAAGTCATGATCTCATGGTTCATGGATTCAAGCCCCACGCTGGGCTCTGTGCAGACAGCTCAGAGCCTGGAGCCTGCTTTGGATTCTGTGGCTCCCTCTCTCTCTGCCCCTCCCCAACTCTCTCTCTGGTGCTCTCTTTCAAAAATAAATATTTTTTAAAAATTAAAAAAAAATTTCCCTGAGAAATATCTTTGAATAAAATTGAATATAACAATTTTATGCAACATAAAAGGAAGATATGTAACATTTCTACCATGGTTTGTATACCCCAACCCACATCTAGAGCCCAGTTGAGAATCACTCTACTAACAGAACAACTGTCCAACACATTATATATAAAACAGCAATCCTACCTCTACCTCTCTTGGCATCCCTGGCATACTCTGTCTTAATGTTCTTCATAGCACTTACCATAAACTGAAATTTTACATGCTTATATAATTACTGTCTGACTCTTCCCCACTAGAATATGAGATTCATAACAGCAAAAGTCTATTTGGTTCACTACTCTGTTCCCAGTACCTAGAACAGTGCTTAACATAATTGGTGTTCAATATGTTGATAATTATTGAATAAGCAAATGAGAATCACAGCAATCCTCACTTTTATCTCTTACATAAGAACTCAACCTCCTTTATCATGATCTATCCTCCGAATGTCCTTCTATGATGATAAAATACAAAATCTTTTAAGATAACCTATTTCAGTTTTCCTACTCCTGATAAAGATTATGTTCTAAGATGTAGCCAATTAAAATTGCTACTCTAAGAGCTTCAAATTTTTATCCCCTTTTCAAAGGTTCCCTATGTTTCAGTTGGCATACATTTTAAATATTCCCTTGAGGTCTTATAAATTCTTTGCAAAATATTCAGCTGGAGAAAGGAGTGGCAAGAAAGGAAGTAAAATAGAGGCAGAAGTAGTTGGTGACTGGCTGGGTGCTGAGAAAGAAAGAGGTGATACTGGAGATGATACCATTAGTTCTGGTAATGGAACACCTTACTGCAGTCTATCATCCCCACCTGAAGGTCAATCACCAAGCTGACTAGACAGATACCCCTTCCCAGGTCTTGGTTACTCAAGTGCACAAACTAAGACTGTCTGCTTACTTTGGATCACTCAGCTGGGAATCTTTAGACCTGCTCGGTCCAAATCAATAACCACTAGCCAGATGTGGCTTCTGACACTTTAAATGTGGCTAGAATGACTCAAGAACTGAATGCTGAATTTTATTTAATTTTTATTTAAATATAAAAGCAGAAGCAACACAGGGGTGCGTGGATGACTCAGATGGTTGAGCATCTGACTCTTGATTTCGGCTCAGGTCATGATCTCATGGTTTGTGGGTTCAAACCCCGTGTCAGGCTCCATGCTGGCAGTGCAGAGCCTGCTTGAATATTCTCTCTTTCTCTCTCTGCTCCTCCCCGACTTGCACTCTGTCTCTCTCGCTCTCAAAATATATACATAAACTTTAAAAAATAAAAAAATTAAAAAGCTGAAGTAACACTAACCATGACTTTATTGTTTGGGAGAGCTACATTTCACTTTAACTGGTGCACTGTATAAATTATTATTATTGTATTTAGTAGTGCACATGTACATCTTAGTTTTTTTTTAACTTAGCTACCAAAACTTTTAAATTACATATGTGGCTTGCATCACATCTCTATTGGACAGCAGTACTCTGCAACAGTGGTTCTCAACTGGGACCACTTTGTCCCCCAGGGAACATCTGGCAAGCTCCAGAAACATTTTTGGTTGTCACAACTTGGGAGTGCTATTGGCATCTAGCAGGCAGAGGCCAAGGGTGATACTAAACATTCTACAACGCACAAGATAACTTTGTTTTGGAAACAAAATATACCTGAATACCACCACTGCCACTACCTCAGTTCTTTTATCAAAGTACAACAGAGAAAAGCACCCATTACGTAGGTCAAGTACCCATTACATAAGAAGTAATGAGGGGTGACATGATGGCTGATGTTAATAGAAAGGTTTTTGTGGAAGAGGAAGAATTTTGATCACAGAAGAAGGGTGGCAGGAGTTTAAAAGGCAAAAACAAAAGGATGAGGAACACATTTTCTTCTATTGTTAAAGAAAACTACTACCAACAAAATGCAAATTGCACTCATGAAAATGAATGATAAGCCTCAGGCTAGTCAGAACCAGAAACTCTTGCAACAGTTTAGGGAAGGAGGTCTTGAGGCCTTAAGCTAAGTATACTGTAGCTCAGAAGGAACAAATGGAATAAACACTTAGTACTTTGAAAGCAGTTTTTTCTTTAAACATCCTTATCATATACAGTATAGAAACTATTTCAAGAATGACAAATGAGCATTATAATGTGTTTAAACAAAAAATAAAGTAGATGGCCATTTTTTTCCATTATTAATCAGTAGTCCCAAACAAGATTAGACCAAGTCTGAAGCTAAGGCTGAAAAAGGCTTTTAGGCAGACAACGTTACCTTTCTGGGTCAAGTGCCTTCTCATTTTTCATCCATCTAATGGCTGGAGGAGGAAGTCCTGAAGCGACACACGGCAACACTGCATTCTGACCAAGGACTCTGACTAAGGAAGAAGGTTGTTTCAGAAATACCAAGTTTGATGTGAACTCAGGATCTAAAAAATAGAAGACAATAATTAAGAAAGCACTTTACCACTTTCATCATGAGGAATTGCAATTTCCTGTTCAGTCTGTGTGGTTTTATTTATTTTTTAAGTAGGCTCCATGCCCAATGTGGGGCTTGAACTCATGACCCTGAGATCAAGAGCTGCATGCTTTACTGACTGAGCCAGTCAGGCACCCTGTTTGGCTTTATATAACTAAATATTTTAAGAAAAAGTGACACAAGAAAATTCCAATTAAATTAGCAAGCATTTCTTAAGTCATTTCAATGTGCAAAACATCGTGCTATGCTCTCTGGGGGCCTTAAAGACGTACAAGTTATAGCTCCTAACATAAGGTGCTTACTGACCAACTGAGAGATTATTTGACACGAATCCCTTTCACCTTAAAAGACTGGATAAGGGGGTGTCTGGGTGTCTCAGTCGGTTAAGCGTCCAACACTTAGTTTCGGCTCAGATCATGATCTTGCGGTATGTGAGTTCGAGCCCTGTGTTGGGCTCTGCTGCTTGGGATTCTCTCTCTCTGCCCCTCCCCCCACTCATGCTATCTCTATCTCTCTCAAATAAATAAACTTTAAAAATAAAAAATAAAAGACTGGATAAGTAAATGTTTCATGAGTGGTACAAAGAGAAAAGACTGAGCAAGTTCAGGATCCTTAACAGCATCCTCTCCATTCATAGGGGTATCATAAGAGGTTTCCTTTACATCCCTGTATCTGTGTTACTTATGAAAATCTTTCTGAGTTTTGTCTCTTTACCTTACTCACGCAGTCTGTCAATCCTTTGATTTTTACAATGGTACAGCTATGAGGCTACTACTCGGAGTGTGTCCACTTTATATAGCTGCCCTCTTATGGACATCTGAAAAGGCTACACTTTTATGGGTAGAACATCTATTTCCAGTATTAAGTTTTGAGAAGACAGACCATTCTCAGGTAAAGAGACGTGATTCTGGTCTCCATACTCTTAGGAAAAGATATTCTACAGCCACGGTAACCACCACCAGGGCTGGCTTTAACCTTGTGTAACTAATTGATGACAGTTCTGTAGCCATGGTAACAAATAAACAAGGGCTAACAGATCAGTGACAACTCGCTTCAGTGAACATGCCTTGGAAAGTCAGCCAATGAGTGATAGCCTCAGGCTTTAGAAGTCAGCCATTCAGCAGTGGAATTACTTGCTTCTACAGCTGACATTAACCTGCTCTCACCTCTGTAACCAACCATTAAACATGCTTCTTTGGCTGACATCAACCCACCCTTGCCTCTTAACCAACATACCAAAAACAACGTCTTCCCCAAAATTCTATACGAGATTAGCAGTTTGCATTAATTCAAGAAGACTGTGCTTGAAAGTACGGTTTTCTCTTACTTAAGTAAAAAGAAACATTCAGTACTTCGTTTATGTTTCAGATATTGAGTGGTGGCTCATCCTTTGACACTGAAAAATCTTGTTTCCTTGGATCCGGTTTTAAGGATTTGCTTGAATGGTACCCCAGGTATAAAGAAGAAACAGGACCTCTGCCATGTAAAAGCAAGTCAGGAAGTAGGCTGGAAGACACTACAATATGGTAATAGTTCTCTTCCCCACCCCCCCCCCCAGATTTAGCTACATTTAATCAAATTTTGATAGAAACAGACACCTTTGAACGAATATCTATTGCCTTCTGTTCTGCCAGTTACCATTCTTGGTAGCAAAATTCCCTACCCTTATTGAGCTTACCTACTATTAGGGGAGAGACACAAGAAACAAGACAGCATATGTCAGATAGTGATATGTTCTGAAGTAAAACGAAGGAGAAGAGGAAACTATGGGGTAGAAATGGAAGACTTATTTTAAACAGTGGTCAAGGAAGGCTTAATTGATACAGTGACATCTGAGCAAAGAAATAAGACAGATGATTCAGGCAGACATCTGAGGGAAGAGAGGACTCCAGGCAGAGCAAATGCCAAGTAGCAAGACCTAAAGCAAAACAGTGTTTGGAATGTTCTAGAAACATAAGGTGGCCACAATCACAAAGTGAGGGAGAGAAGAGTACCAGATGGAAGGAGTGTTATGGGAAGAGAGGTGGCATTAAGATTATATAAATCCTGGGGCACCTGGGTGGCTTAGTCGGTAAAGCATACGACTTCTGCTCAGGTCATGATCTCGTGGTTTGTGGGTTCGAGCCCCACATCGGGCTCTATGCTGACAGTTCAGAGCCTGGAGCCTGCTTTAGATTCTGTGTCTCCCCCTCTCGCTGCCCCTCCCATGCTCATGCTCTGTCTCTCTCAATAATAAATACATGTTAAAAAAATTAAAAAAAAAAAAGATTATATAAATCCTTACAGGCCAAGGACTTTAACCTTTACTCTGAGATGAGAAACCATTAGGTTTTGGGCAAAGATGTGACATGATCTAACACACATTAAAAAAAATAACTGTGGCTCCTGAGGTGTAAACACACAGGACAGGAATGCCAAGGACATGGATGATGACAACAAAGAAAGAAACTGCATTAAAAAAAAAAATTAGTTCATGGGGCGCCTGGGTGGCTTGGTCAGTTAAGCGTCCGACTTCGGCTCAGGTCATGATCTCACGGTCCGTGAGTTCGAGCCCCCCGTCGGGCTCTGTGCTGACAGCTCAAAGCCTGGAGCCTGTTTCAGATTCTGTGTCTCCCTCTCTCTCTGCCCCTCCCGTGTTCATGCTCTGTCTCTCTCTGTCTCAAAAATAAATAAACATTAAAAAAAAAATTTTAAAAAAAAATTAGTTCAAAGCTCATCAGGAACACCCTCAAGCGTCGCTGTTCAAACACCGGTCTCACTTTGCAAGCCAATCCATAGACCAAAAATTAGCCTATGAAGTAGCTGTATATGACAAACCTGCCAAAACAACGTAAGGATGGCCCAACTATATCTATAAGCTCAGGTGTAAGGGAGAAATGTGGAGAGAATCAGGCACCCAGCAGTGGGAGTGGAAGCCGAAAGGTGAGACATCAGGAGGCTGAAGGACTGTGGTGAGCAACAAGTGAGAGGGTGTCATGAGCAGAAGAGACACAGCCAGGAAGAGACACACAAAACAAGATCATGAGGTGAGCCAGCAAGGGCAGGAAGAGTGAGAACCCACCAAGAGAGGAAAGAAGGAGCTGGGTTTGCATTAAAATAAGGGAGTGTTATAAAGATCCAAGGACTCTTGCTTACCAGCGTCTCCAGAGCTGCTGTTTTTGTTACCATTCTGCACATCCCTTCTATGAACTAGCCTGAGCGAGTCTCTGATGCTGACGGGTAAAGACACCTAAGTGTATGAAGTATTATAGGGAAGTAGCAGATGGAGGCTTGACGAAAGACACAGAGCTAGTGTTTGGCCAAGAAGAAAGCCATAGATATGAAACACATTTTATCACTTGATACATTTTTACTGACTAATGTATTCACTAAAGAGAGGATCTTCCTGGCACGTTTTCCTCTTTTCTCCCCCTGTAAAAAACTGAAACTCCTATGCTGACATTAGCTTGTCACACCACACATCTGACAGTGTTTGATGAAAAAAGAAAATTCTAAAAGAACCATTTTTATCCATTAACGAACATAAAACCATGGGTCCTGATGACAGGGGGATACCTGGAAGAACTTTTAATTCCACTTCATCACTATACTTCGGCGGCCCGCCGCTCTCAACTGTGCAGCGGTAGAGCCCTCCGTCTCCTTCAGTGGCGTTGCTCACAACCAGTGTCCCACTTGGAAGTTTGATGACTCTATCATCCAGAGGAAGAGGCTGTCTGTTCTGTTCCCACCTCACAAATGGGACCAGATCCACACTGACTTCGCAATTCAGAACTGCACTGTTCCCAGCATAAACTGAAGAAGGTTCTGGTTGGCTAGCAAATCTTGGAAGACCTGGACAATAAAAAAGAGAAAAGAAGAAATAAAATGTAGTTAAATGTGACTTTAAATACTTTATACACACACACACACACACACACACACACACACACACACACACACACACACATTTCCTAGCTCTATCCAGAGAGAGCTCAAAATCAATGCCACCTAAGTAGCAATGAGTAGATATGGTGACACAATCTTGATTTCTAAATACATTCTCCACTACAAGGAACCAATGCTCCTTGGAGAAGAAGTTCATTCCAGGACTAGAATAAGGAAAGTACAAGATAAACCTGGAACATCCTGTGACAGAAGTACGGAAGCATTCAAAGAACAACATGAACATATCAAAAAGTACACAGAAGTCAGACTGAAGGGAGTTTCCTCTAGCTAAATCTGGGATGATGATAATTAACACAGAAAAGAATAATGAATGGATGCTAAACTTGTTGGTGAAAGATGGATGATGAATAGGATATTATTAGAGTATCAAATTAGCTCTTCCCAAAATACGTATTACTAATTAAAGTACAAAATATTTAACTTTACAGTGGAGAAACAGAGCACTAACTTTCATTACTTTGTTAATATAGTCCATATTATATATATTTGTTAATACAGTCCATGTTAACAAAGGGATGAAAGTTAACATTACAAGTAATGGAACAAAACATCGTATGCTTCCTGATAAGATACACTAAGAAAAACACAGCATCACTTACTTCTGTGATATTCTTCCCCAAAATGCAAAACCTGAATCTATTCATAGGGGAAAACCAGAAAACACAAAATGAGATAAGGATAAACTGAAGAATGACTGGAGACCAAAAGAGCCTAAAGAGACACAACTACCAAATAAAACATGTAATCCTGGACCAGAAAGGAGTGGGGGAGGGACAAAGATACTGTTTTTGGTTTTTGCTATTAAGAACATTATTGAGGCAACCAGTGAAATATGAACAGTACCTACAGTAGTATTGTATTAAGGTTAATTTCCTAAAATTGATAGATGGTTGTTTAGAAGAATATCTTTGTTTTTAGGAAATATACATGAAAGTATTTCGGTGGAGGCAGTGTCTGCAACTTACCCTTAATGGTTCAGAAAAAAAAAAAAACTGATTCGGGTCTGTGCCTATTGGGGGATAAGAAGGCAGACATGGTAAAGTGTTACCAGCTGGGTGATCTGAGTGACGAGCAGATGTAATTTCTTGGTTTCATTCTTGCAATAATTGAATGAGCTTGAAATTATTTCAAAATAAAATATTAACAAGAATGCAGTCATAAATACTCTGTAGATACACGGAGTCACGCAATCTGAATCTGAATCCCAACTCCACCACTTGATGGCTGTGTGACATTAGCAAGCTACTTAACCTGGAAGCCTCAGTTTCTTCTTCAATAAAATGAGAACAGTAAGAGGCCTCATTGGATGTTAAAAAGGTTAATACTTAACACACTTCATATAAAGCACGCTGCCTGGCACATACTCAAATACTAGCTACTGTTATTAACAGTAACATCTGAAAAGATTCTGAGATGCTAACAACACAACAAAATGTTTCTTTAAAGACTAATGACCATAGTAAATTATGAGAAACAGTTCTAGGTTTTGTAGTTTCATGATGGAGAATTAATCCACATGGAAATGGCACATTTGCAGGTTGTCTAGCTTCTGAATAGGAACACATCTACTCTTCGCTCAGATCACTCAGCTGGTAACACTTTACCATGTCTGCTTTATTATCCCCCAATAGGCACAGACCCGAATCAATTTTTTTTTTCTGAATAGGGAAAGCAGATGGAGGAACTAGTACGGACATATGAGGCAGAAATCGCTGGGGCTTCCTGTGCTCACAAGCAGGGGGCCAGTTTGTCCTGCTACTTCCAGAGACTTGGAGTGGGAGGGAGACACAGGCTTGACAAGAAAAGATTAACAGTGTCTGTATTCAGACCACCCAATTCCTCCACCTTTCGGCACAAAACACTCACAGCCAGGCTACTGCCCAGGCAGTAAAACAAAAATTTCTACTGTGGAAAAATGAGTGCAGAGAAGACTTCTCAAATTTCATTTTATGAGCTACCTAGTGTTCTTTCAAAAATTCCCCTTCTTACATGACTTAGCCAGAATCGGTCTGTATTGCCTGTAACCAAAGAACACTAACCAATGTTCTTTTAGAATGACAACTTGGTAGTCTCTTAAAAAAAAAGAAAAAGTTTTATTGAGATACAATTTATATACCATAAAGTTTACCATTTAAAGTCCACAATTCAACAGTTTCTAGTATGCACACAAAGTTGTGCAACCATCACTATAATTTAATTTTAGAACATTTTCATCATCCCCCAAAGAAACTTTGTACTCACTTGCAGTCATTCCACATTCCCTGTACTCACTCACCCTATCTCCTGTGCCCTTGTCTCCTCTCCCCCATCCTCAGCCCTAGAAAACCACCAATCTACATTTTGGCCCCCTGTGTTTGCCTATTCTGGACATTTATATATATATACATATATACATATATATATATATATATATATGTATATATGTATATATGTATATATGTATATATATAAAATGAAGTCACATGATCTGTGATTGGCTTCTTTCACTTAGTATCATGTTTTTCAGGTTCATCCATGTTGCAGTATATAGCACAATTTCATTCCTTTTTATTGCTGAATAACATTCCATGTACGTATTTACCACATTTTGGTTATCCATTCAACACTTGACAGACATGTAGGTTGTTTTCACTTTTTGGCTGTTACAGGTAATGCTGCTGCTATAACAAGTCATGTACAATTGTTGTACATACTGTCTTTTCATTTCTCTTGGGTAGACACCTAGAAATAGAATGGCTCAGTCATATGGTAACTTTATGGTTAAAATTTTGAGGGAGAGCCAAACAGTTCAGTGCTCTTTTTAAAATTCTACACACACACACACACACACACACACAGTATATCCTATGATCCAGCAATTAGTAGAATTACTTATTCCAGTAATCTATTCTACAGAAAAGATTTACAGAAAAGAGTGTTCACTACAGTACTGCCTATAATATCAAACAATTTTTATCCATGTAACTGTTCATAAAAAGGGAATCTTTAGATAATCACAGTATATCTATACAATGGATACTATGCAACTATTAAAAAGAACTTCTATTCATCTCTTAGCTCAGATATTATTACCTTCTGATACTCAAGGCCATGAGTGAGTTAAATAACTCTCCTACAGAATCTTGTCTGCAGCCAAAGGATTGATTATACTATATTAAAATTGGCTGTTTACATTACATTAGGCCAAAAATATTTCCTGAAGGCTTTGAAAGCTAAAAAGAAGGCTGAACAAACCTAGCAGAGTAGAAAAGAGGAAAATGTAGAGGACAGGCTTAACAGGCAGTGGGGAAGCCATGAGCAAAGGCCAGAGACCAAGAATAAAAGGGATTTGAAATGTTCAGTACTGGCAGAGCTTAAAATGTGCTGCAGGTGGTCCTGCTGACGAGGGTAGAGGGCAGGGACAGGCAGGGTGGAATGTTAAGAAACGAAGCTAGAGAAGTGGAGACTAGCTCATGAAAAGACACAAGGCCTGTAAGAGTTTAGACATCAACTTGATGTTGTCACTGAGGAGCTACTGAAGGGTGAGAAGAGAGCCCTGACCACTGGACTGGAAGAGGGAAAGAATGAGGCATCAGATGGTTACAAGGTGAGGGATGGTGAGAAGTGGCCTCAGGATCACATACAAGAAACTAGGAAGCAGAATTCACTGGATTTGGCGACTGGTTGTGGGAGACAGCTGAGAAGAAGGAGTTACGATTAAAGCCCAGCTTAAAAATGTAAACAATAAACAGGAGCTCACCTAAGCAACTGTGTAGGGGCAGTCATCATGCTAACTTATCTATCAACAGGTTGGAGAAAGCCTGACAAGTAGATTAGAGGAAGAAAGGAAGGGAGAGGGGGGAAAGGGAAAAAGGAAGGAAAGAAGGGGGGAAAAAAAGAGAGGAAAGGCTAATTATCAAAAGAAGTGACTCTTTCACCCTTTTCTTTTTCCATCCTCAATCTGTGATTATGGAATAATTACAGTAGTTCTATATCACACTCAAATTCAGCTTTGAGTATCTGGTTCCAAAGAGAAAAAGAGTCATCATACTCTGAATGAATGAACAAGTATACTGTGAAGCGCGCAGGAGATGGGGAACCATCACCCTAGAGTGGCAATGAAATGGGGAACTATTCATGAAGTCATATTTTTTTTTTACATGTTAGCATTTTACCAAGACGCTATAGGAACACTGGATCCTATAAAAAATCCATATATATAAGACTTAAACATAATACAATTTAAAAAAAATTTTTTAATATTTATTTTGAGACAGAGAGAGAGACAGAGTGTAAGCAGGAGTGGGGCAGAGAGAGAGGGAGACACAGAATCTGAAGCAGGCTCCAGGCTGTCAGCACAGAGCCCAATGCGGGGCTCAAACTCATGACCCGTGAGATCATGACCTGAGCTGAAGTCTGACGCTTAACCGACTATCCCCCGAGGCGTCCCAACATAATACAATTTTTGTACAATGTGACCCTTAACAAAAACTACTTCATCTAGTACTCAAGTGAAAAAACATGGACCTGAGGAATATAAGTATCTAATACAAAATAAGCATGACTTACTCAGTTTACACTTTCCATTATTCTTCAAATAAGAATGTTCTAAAAGGGAGTGAATATTTCTCTTTAAACTTTCTGTTCTTCACCTTAATACGTATATCCTATAGGTTTTTAAATCATCCAATTAAATGTCAGTTCCTTGCTTGGGGCATAAAGGAACCAAGATTCTGACTATCCTGCAAGTCTTACAAAGCCATACTAAATTGTTATGCTGGGGAAGATAATTTAGCAATCAATGAATCAATTTTCCTATACAACTTCCTCCGTCATTTCCAAGTTAGAAAAAAAAGAACTGACTCAATACTTCAAATAGCAACTGTAAGCAATTTAAATAATAGAAAGGGGCAAAGTGCTGCATTTTACTTCCTACAGCACTAAGCAAGTCTTAGCATAATCCCATGCACACACTAGATGCTCAATTGGTATTTGTTAAATGAGTTTATTTATGGTAATCAGTTAAGTGAAAACTCCAGGATGATAATGCTTTTTATCAAGATATACCTTTCATAAATTTGAAAATATACATAAATTACTTAAAAAAAAACTTACCTGCTACTGTGAGCTTAGCTGTTCTGCTGACAATCGTTCCAAGGCTCTCAACAGTGGCCACACACTGATAATAACCTTCATCAGGTTTATTGTGTTTGGAATGCACCACATTGCTGATAAATAAAGACCCATCTGGGAGAAGCTGGCGTCGGTCATCAGATACTAAGTTTAAAAAAGTCCCATCTTTTTTCCATTCAATTTTTGGAGAAGGCTCAGAATATGCTGAACAGTTCAATATAACAGAAGAGCCTCTAACTGAGAGTGTATCCACTGGTTCTACCAGAAAGTAAAATGGAGTGAATGTTCGAACGCTGGATCCTATAAAAATAATGAAAAGAACAAAGTCAAGCAAAACTTTCTTCTTCTATTTCTGTAAGAAAGTATAATTTGGACAAAAATTATTGTCGAATAATTATGCTGTTTGGATATGATACATAGTAACAGTCATTTCACCATGAGTGTCTAATAAAATTTCTTTTATGAGGAAATCAAAATTTGACCCATTTAGAAGATGAGAAAAAAAAGACCCTGCCAGATGAGATAATCATTGTTAAATTACATGAATATTTAGTAAAAGCTTTATTTCAAACCCTACAATGGGATTTATAAATATTTAAAATTATTGTATTCAAAGTGAACTTTTCTATGAAACATAAAGGAAGCATAAAATTGAAATGATTCTTTGTTAGTAATAAGGTATGTTTACTGGCTGTATTTCTTTCAAAATTCACCATACATACACTTTGTCCATTTTTCTAGTGGATCATTCATCCTATTGATTTGGCAATCTTTGGGTATTATCTATCATGTTTTGCAAATACTCCTTTTTCCATTTTGAATTTATTTTGATCGTAAGAAAATAAATTTTAACTACATAGAAATAAATCTGTTATGCTTAAGAAGTTTTTATCCCAAGATTATAAAAAATTTCAGCTTTGTTTTGTGCTAGTACTCTTGTGATTTCATTTAAAAAATTTCTGCTATAACCCTTAAATTCTCAGCCAAAGAAAGCTTTCCAAGTCCAAGCGTTACCTCTTTTTTTCAAGAAAAGTACTAACCAACTCCCTTGCAGTCAGATTACAATCAGTTGTAATCAGATTTCTTCATGTGAACAATTAGGGAAGTTTAGTTAAATAAATGAAACCAAGACTGTTTTTAAAATATATCTACACACCCCTTTATCTAAATTTATTTACATTGTAAATTTAAGGATGCAACTAGCTCTTTATTACATTATGAAACAATAGTTCTAACTAAATACTAAACACACTGGCAGAGGGAAGGGAATAATATTCGCTTGTTTTAAAATTTTCTGGGGCAACTGGGTGGTTCAGTTGGTTAAATGTCTGACTTCGATTCAGGTCATGATCTTGCAGTCCGTGGGTTCGAGGCCCGCATCGGGCACTGTGCTGACAGCTCAGAGACAGGAGCCTGCTTCAGATTCTGTATCTCTCTCTCTGCCCCTCCCCCACTCATGCTTGCGCTCTCTCTCTCAACAATAAACATTTAAAAAATAAATAAATAAATAAATAAATAAATAAAATAATTCTTTTTTTTTTAATTTTTTTTTTTAACGTTTATTTATTTTTGAGACAGAGAGAGACAGAGCATGAACAGGGGAGGGGCAGAGAGAGAGGGAGACACAGAATCTGAAACAGGCTCCAGGCTCTGAGCTGTCAGCACAGAGCCCGACGCGGGGCTCGAACTCACGGACCATGAGATCATGACCTGAGCCGGTCGGACGCTTAATCGACCGAGCCACCCAGACGCCCCTAAAATAAAATAATTCTAACACTTACAATGCTAATCAAATTCCAAACAGACTAATCATCCTTCCCCAAAAGCCAGAGATGGGTCCCATCCCTATTTGATGGTTATGAAATTGATTCTTCAAGACTTAAAACTCTTGAAAATAACCTTGGGAATTTTTCAAAAGTAAGCTGAGGTGATTTGCTTCTTATTACAGTAAAAAATGTTATATTGGTACTATAGCAAAATAAATTAAAATATCAACTCCAGGGCAGTACAAAATGACAGCTAAACTAAGAGAAATTACTCTTACACCATTCCTGTTTAACATTACATCTTATTATACCACCCAAATTAAACAATTCAGGAACTTAAGAGATAAATGTATTAGACTGGCAATCAAAATATGCAAATTAACAATTTTAGATAATTATTAACAAACCAAATTTAATTTTAAAATTTGGACAAAGTTTCTGCCATTTAAAAAGTAATAATTACATAAATGTAAATGTTTTACAGCTAAACACTCTACCATACTTTTGATTTTCTTTCATTTTAAAAGTCCGTATCAGCCACAGTGAACAAGAGTATATGTCTTCCAAGAGTTTTTTAAATTATATGAAAGTTTACAAATGCCTTTGAAAATCAAGGCACTTCAAATTTTACAAATATGTACTCTACATTACTTAGAATACAGCATTACTTAAATACTTACATATATCCTCTTCGTATTTTATTCCCTCAGTAAATAGGCAGTGACCTAACATATTGTTCCTTCACTTAAAATCCCTCAAAGGCTTGCCACTGTCTTTTACAAAAAGATCTAAATAAACTACCTAGCTGGACTTCCATGTGACCCTATGACCTGGCCTCTGCCTACTCTCCAGCCGTCCCCCCGCACCACTGTCCCCTCACCCTGTAAGGCATGCTGCACTCCTGTCGGCCCCTGCAGCTCCTGCCCTCTTCACACAAGCCATTCCCACCACCATTCCTCCCCAATTAACTCCTAGTCCTCCTTCAGGCTCAGCTTCAATACTACTTTCTCAGAAATGCTGTCCGTCCCAGGTACCCAGACAAGATTAGTTTCATCCTGTCCCAAGCAGGCATGGCATACAGTACTCTACCTACACAGCACTTCAAATGTTCTTAATCTTTAAATATTTGTAATAACTTGTTTGTTCAGGCACAGAAGTTCCCAAATTTTCTTGGCTCCTGGTGCCTTTATTTTCTTAGTAATTTTTTTCATGAATTCCCTAGGCTAAAAGAAATACCTAACAGTTCTGTTTAGGAATTAGTTAGGTTCAAACAAATGAAGAAATATTCATGTCCTAACAAGTTAGTACCTTGCTGAAAAAATAATACACATACATTGAAAAATACTTCAACTTTTAATTAACCACAATCAGTTATTATGGGGTGTGTACACCTATTGGGTACTGCACGTGTCTCAAACCTTGAAATCAGATTGGATACTGCCATCCTCATTTCCTGCTCCACAGTGATTTTTGCATGGTACTTGGTTTTTATCCCAGCAACCACCAAAACCCAATTTCACAAACATCACAGCATTGAAATGAAGATAGCACAATCAAATGTTGAAACTGTGAACTCCTCTCACCTACGAGTCTGCACAGTGTCCAACAGATGTCGCTGTGTTTCCCTAGACAGCTTAAAATATGCCTGGGAGTTCTGTGAGGTACCTGGGGTATGTCGGGATATGATTTGGGAACTAGAGGCTCACAATCTTTCTACATATCTTTATTCTCCATATTCATAATGTCGACTTACCACAATCGATGGTATCTATCTTTACCAGCTTCTAAAAATTTCCATTGCTTGAAGTATTTATTTCCATTCCAATACTAGCCATTAGTATCACTATCTTTTATGATAAAACTTAACTAATGAACTGGTTTTTGCAAACTTTGATGAGTCTCTAAAAAATTATATATAAGAGCAAAGAAAGCCAAGAAGAGTGAAAATAATTTAGAATAACAAGGTAAAGGGACTGCACTCATCAATTTTCAGTATTTATTAAGCCACTATGGCTCCAGAGCAGGGATAAACAGAGCCACATAACAGGTTAGAGAGTCACAAAATAGAGCTATATATATATATTTAGAAACTTAACATTCATTAGAGGTAGCATTTTATATCAAATGGGGAAAAAGATGAACTACTCAATGAATGTTACTAGGACAACTGGTTATCCACATGCGAGAAAAACAAACCTAACATTAACATGGTTCTATGTATTAGACACTGCTCTAAACATTCTCTACAAACTAACTACTCATTTAACCCCCATGACTATCCTATGAGATACGTACTATTATTCTCATTTTAGAGGAGAAAACTGAAGCACAGAAATGTCACCTTGTCCAAGGTCACACAGGTTATAAATAACAAAACCAGAGCCTGTGATGTTAAACACACTACACTATAATGTCACTCATATACATATACAAAAATACATTCCAGGCCTATGAAAAAATTAGTAAGAATTTTAATTTTTTTTTTAACGTTTATTTATTTTTGAGACAGAGAGAGACAGAGCATGAACGGGGGAGGGGCAGAGAGAGAGGGAGACAGAATCGGAAGCAGGCTCCAGGCTCTGAGCCATCAGCCCAGAGCCCAACGCGGGGCTCGAACTCACGGACCGCAAGATCGTGACCTGGCTGAAGTCGGACGCTTAACCGACTGAGCCACCCAGGCCCCCAAAAATTAGTAAGAATTTTAAGAAAACACAAGGATAACCCTTGAGTCAGATAACCTTTAAAAATTTTTTTTCATTGTTTATTTATTTTTGAGAGAGAGAGACAGAGCATGAGTAGGGGAGGGGCAGAGAGAGGGAGACACAGAATCCGAAGGAGGCTCCAGGCTTCGCTGTTGACACAGAGCCCGACGCGGGGCTCAAACTCACAAACTGTGAGATCATGACCTGAGCCGAAGTCAGACACTCAACCGGCTGAGTCACCCAGGCGCCCTGAGTCAGGTAACTTTTTAAAACAGGGAACTTCAAAGCTAGAAAAGATAGATATGCTTCAATTCATTGCATTTATTTTTTTCTATTTTTTAAATTTTGTTGAGAGAGAGAGAGAGAGAGAGAGAGAGAGAGAGAGAGCGCTCATGTATGTGGGAGAGAGGGAGAAAGAAAGAATCTTAAGCAGGCTCCACGCTCAGCATGAAGACCAACGTGGGGCTTGATCCCACAACCCTGGGATCATGATCTGAGCCAAAATCAAGAGTTGGATGCTCAACCAACTGAGCCACCCAGGAACCCCGCATTTAAATTTAAAAAAAAGTGGAGGCTGTGTTCCAATGAAACTTTATAAAAACAAGCAGCAGGATGGATTTGATCCAGTAACTATAGTTTACTGACTCCTGCCTTAGAATATTTAGCCAGCAAAAAAATAAGTTAGCTATGTTTTAGCTGATCTGGAGTGAATTCTGTGAAAAGGGAACAATACGGACAAGTACAAATAACGAAATGTCATGTGCATATGACTGTATGAGCACTGAGAAAGTAGGAAAGTGTATCAGGTTATTATTGCGAGAAGAAAGATGGAAGGACATGGAGGGGTGGGTAGATAAAAATCCTCAAGCACCTAGAAAATAATTTCATGACAAAAATCAGCTGGTGTGTATAATCCCTTTATAAATATTATTACGTGTATGTGGCAGTTCTGTATGTTCACGCTTGTGTGAATACATAAAGGGATACATCTTTTAAAAACTAGTCATTAAAATGCAGATTATCTCAGGATGGTGAGATTTCAGTTAACTTTTAATTTTTTCTTTCACCTTTGCGACTGCATGAATATTTTACATAAAACATAGTACTGCTGAAGCAGAAAAAAAAGCTATTTTCATTTTTATATGTAGTCTGCACAGGAGGGGGACAATATGAAAAGTGTGGGACATATTTACATACTGACATTCAAAAACTGTCAAAATATATAAATAAAAAATACTCAAGTTCAAAATGTGTATAATAGGACTTAAAATATAAATATATACATAAAATATAAATATTAAAATATACATAAGATATAAAAATATATATACACATATGCGTGCAAGCATATATTTAAACGCAAATAACGTAGGAGAAAGGCTAGAAGAATAAACACTGAACAGTGTAACAGTGTTTTCTCCTGCGGAAAGTACTTGATTCAACTACTGACAGAGAGCATACAGGGGGAAGGCTTTTTATTCCACGGATTTCTGTATTGCTTACTTCTTAAAATATAAACAAGTGCTTATCCATTCTTCTTGTCATCTTTTTATTTTTTAATAACAAAATAACTTCTTGGTGGTGGTGGTAAACAATACTTTGCTAGCAACATAAATTTTTTTTTTTTTTTTTAAGATCTATCACGGTTTCTCTAACCGCTTTTCCTTTGTCACAGTTAGAGGAGTTATCAGACACTAACTCCTTGGCTGATTCTGTATAAAAACTGGCCTATACTTCCCACCAGGGTCCTAATTCCCTATCCACTTAAGTTTGCTTAATTTGAGTTTACTATGACCACAGTCACTATACATTATTCTGAAACAGGCTTAATGATCCTGTCTGATCTCTTCTACACTCCCAGGTCTCTGCAAATTTCTCACATTTTAATGGAATAGCTCTCACTTCTTGATAGACTATTCCTCACTTTTTGATAAAATATTTCACACTTCTTGATAGAATTCCATCTTATGAAAGGAAAATATCCACAGGGAACTTATTTCAGTTGTACTTCCCCAACCCCCAAATATCAACAAATCATACACTCACTGCACACCAGCATGGACAATAATTCTAAATTTTATCATGCCCGGAGTAAAAAAATAACATACAATATTTGAATACCAGCAGAAAAAAATGCCTTATCACCCACAGAAGTTCTAAGTTTGATAGCAGCAGAAATGCAGGATAGAAAGATAAGCCTTTTTTACACACCTACCAATGTAAGTATCCTGTATAATTGTTATTCATACTATGAAAATTATGTCTTTATTATAAACTAAGGAGACTAATGTCAAAGGGACTTCATACTTTACTCCTTAATAACATTACTTCTGACCACCCTCTCTTATCCAGTCTGTAAATCCTACATTTCATCCTTCCTGACTCTTTAGTGTCCACTAATCACCATATAGTTCAGGCTTTCCTGCTTCAAGTTCAATTTATAATCAGAAAGTATAAAAATTAGGAAGTTAAAACAATACTCCATTCAAAGGACTCAACAAAATAATACATTCACGTTGTTGATTAAGAACAAGCAATACTTGGGGCACTTGGGTGGCTCAGTCGGTTAAGCGTCTGGCTCTTGATTTCAGCTCAGGTCATGATCCCATGGTTGGTGAGTCTGTGTCCTGTGTCAGGCTCTGCACAGTCAGCACGGAGCCTACTTGGGATTCTCTCTCCCCCTCTCTCTCTGCCCTCCCCTGCTTGCGCATACTCTCTAATAAATAAACCATTTTTTAAAATGTCCAAGAACAAGCAATACTTCAGAGTTCAATGTCTTCCACCCTGTTTTGCTACATAACAATTAGTGCTCCCAGCTCCAGAGCTCATCCCCTGTCTGCCCTGAACAGCCAGTTCTTCCAAAGACTCAATTACAGAACATGCAGAACTCTTCTCCTGGGATTTCAAGTAAGGCAAGTGGTTAGTTGTTAGTATTACATATGGACGGTCCTACTTGCCTGATAAACATATGCTTTGAAGAACTTTGATGGTACTGGTTAAAACATTAAAAACAGCGGACGTCAACTTCTAAGCGAAGCTGAATCTGAAATTCTTTTTCAGACTACCAATATCCTAACGGGGAAATTCAACTTGATTATTCTCATTTATAGCATCTACTTTCCAAACTATTCCCCCAAAACAAAATATATCTGAATTTGTTTATTCAAGAAACATCTGTTATAGTAAGAGTGCTTTCCATTTCTTTATTATTCAGCCACTCCCCTCTCCCCACCAAAAAAACCAGCCATGGTGGAAAACTCTTTTGTAAAATGAAGTCAAGCAGACATGATTTTGAATTCTAGCTCTGCTGTTCTAGTTAATTTCTCTGTGTCTGACATTCTCTTATAAAACAGGAAAAAGAATGCCATTCCCTCCTTGCATGAAAGTCTCCATGAAGACAGGGGATGAGCTCTGGAGCTGGGAGCACTAATTGTTATGTAGCAAAACAGGGTGGAAGACATTGAACTCTGAAGTATTGCTTGTTCTTGGACATTTAAAAAAATGGTTTATTTATTAGAGAGAGAGTATGCGCAAGCAGGGGAGGGCAGAGAGAGAGGGGGAGAGAGAATCCCAAGTAGGCTCCGTGCTGACTGTGCAGAGCCTGACACATGTATAAAGCACCGACTTCATTGCCTGGCAGGTAACAAGTCCTCAATAAAAAGTTAACTATTCAATTAAGGAGAGCACTCATGCTGAGTATTAGGGGATGAATCACTAGATTCTACACCCGAAACTAATATTACACTGAATGTTAACTAAAATTTACATTAAAATTTGGAAGAAAAACAGGAAAAAAAAAAGTTCAACAGTCCAAAAACCTACAGTATTTTCTCCCAAACTGCTAACATCTAGCACCTTAGTTTTCACCAATCACATTTTACAAAGTGCCATGCATAACATGGACCTTATTTTTTCATTTTTGAACCACATTTTGACAATTATAATTACATATAAAATAATATTAAGTGATCTTAAAATTCAAGTCTGATCATCTTTCTCCTCTGCCTAATTTTTAAACCACTACTCCTCTATTACAGTGAATGTAAAACGTAAATTCATCACCACGGCATGCAAAAAGGGCCTCAGATCTAGTCCCTGCCTCTCTGCAACCTAATCTCACATCGTGCTCCCACTAACTCAATAAGCTCCAGTCACATTATTCAATTCCTTGAACAAGCCATGTTCTTTCCCCTTTGAAAGTCTTTGCATTTGCTGTCCCCTCTGCCTGAACTTGCTCTGCACCCACTCTTCCCGTCTCATCTTCTATGTTTCAATGGTCACTTCTACAAGGCCTTCTCTGACAACTATCTCTGTGAAGGTCCCAGTCTCCTAATCCTACCCTTTATGTGCTCTTTTCTAGCAACTCACTTTCTCTCTGTTTTTAAGGCCTATCTTCCCTGATAGAAGGCTAGACTTCATGAAAGTCCTGCTTATTTGTACCTTCATTTGTTTTTGCCTTTTGTTTGCATTCTTTTCAGGATCCTACAGGTCAGAAAGGCTCCTGGGCCAAGATGTAATTACGTATTAGTGATTCTCAGTAACTTTGCATCAAGTCTCTACTGGTTTTCTAAAATCAGCCTCAAAAATTTATATCCTGATGATTTCAAATCTGTCCTTTGTGGGGTGCCTGGGTGGCTCAATCAGTTAAGTGTCCAACTCCTGATTTTGGCTCAGGGTCATGACCTCAAGTTCATGAGTTTGAGCTCCATGTCAGTCTCTGCGCTGACAGAGTAGAGCCAGCTTGGGATTCACTCTCTCCCTCTCTCTCTGTGCCCTTCTCCCACACACTCTTTCCCTCTCTCTCTCTCAAAATAAATAAATATTTTTTAAAGCACCAAGAAACAAATCTGCCCTTTGTAAAAATGTTTCAATATCACTTTTTAAAGTATCATAAATATTAATATTTTATGGTAACTTCTATATGATTGTCAAGATGAGTAGGCACAATCTGATAACCTAAAAATAATACCAACCACCAATGTCCTGAATAGTTACATGGAAATTTCCTAAGAGTTGTCCTAGAGAATTATGTTAATAAGTCTTAGTCAACATGCCAACAATACTAGCAATACTTATATTTCAGCTCAAAATAGGGAAATCTGAACTGGTCATTTTTCATTATGCTAGGTGAGAAAAATGTTAGAATTTTCATATTAATTACATAGAACTTCCATGAAAATATCTTATGAGCAACTTTTTGTTGTTTGTGGTAAGAAGATTTTCCTAAGAGTAAGACATTTTACCCAATACTTGATGCAGCGTATTTTCAACTTCTGAAACAAAGTATTTTTCAGTTCCACTTTTGCCTACTATACTGATGAAAATATGGGCTCAATGATAATGTAATGTAAAAAGTAACTTGCAGGTACATTCCAAAGGTATGAATTGTGACATTGTTTTATACTGTATTTTAATACTTCTTTGATTATTAAGTGGTATCATATTTTTCTACCATGAGCAATACAGTATTTTACTAGCATTTTTGGTACAAAATGTTTTATTACAGTAAATTGTTAAGTTCTTTTTCAACAGAATATCTCCTTTGCAGGCCTTCATTAAATACTTTTTCTTTTTTTTTAAATTTTTAGTTTTTAGAGACAGAGAGAGAGAGTGAACAAACATGAACGGGGAAGGAGCAGAGCAAGAGGGAGACACAGAATCTGAAGTCAGCTCCAGGCTCTGAGCTGTCAGCACACAGCCCAAAGTGCGGCTTGAACTCATGAACTGTGAGATCATGACCTGAGCCAAAGTCTGACACTTAACCAACTGAGCCACCCAAGCACCTCCATTAAATACTTTTTCAATCATCTATAGTTACTTTGACCTAATATGAAAATGAATAGTTATTATAGTTATTTGTTTTAAGTTTATTTATTTATTTTGAGAGAGAGAAAAAAAGAGAGAGAGCGTAGAGAGAGAATCCCAAGCAGGCGCCATGCTATCATGGCAGAGCCTGATGCAGGGTTTGAACTCACAAACCATTGAGTGAGATCATGACCTGAGCCAAAATCAAGAGCTGGACACTTAACTGACTGAGCCACTCAGGTGCCCCGATAGTTACCTATTTTAAAACACATTCTAAAAAACTCTAATACAATTACACTCATGAATATACAGGACTGCCTCTACTACACGTGCTCATATCTCATCTTACTGCTATAATTATATAGGCTCTTGTAGTAGAGAGGTATTTATGGGTTTTACAGAGAGAAAGTTAACAATCCTGACTACTGTAGCTCTCAACCTTCTGTGAGGTTTTTTAATCATAGTGACAAATCTTTTAATAACTCATTGCCATCTGCAGAGCTATCAGGTTTTCCCATTCATTTCAATGAATTATGGTGATGACAAAACACTTGAAATCAAAACTGGCCTGGAAAATCTAGTTTGTCTTACTGGCTTATAAATTCACCACAGAAGACAGAAAGTAAGAGACTGAGGGCAAGAAATAGTAAGATCCAAAACAGCAAGGGATCTAAGATCTAGTCCCAGCTTCCCTAACAAAATACAAGTTTACTTCTAAGAATGAGAATGACAGGACCAAGTCCAAAGATATAAAAATAATAGTTTTCATTTACCGAAAAGCCACTACTGTTCTAGTGCTTAACCTATATTAAGCCCTCCAACCCTTGTTGTAGGAATTATTATCCTCATTTACAATGAGAAAACTGAGCCACAAAGAGAAAAAGTAATTTGCCCAAAGCCATGAAGAAAGTAAGATTTGAATCAAATTAGTCTCTGACTTTCCTGTGCCCAAGATCATAACCATTAAACCTGCACTATCCAATATAGTAGCCACTCGGTGACATGTGGCTACTGAGAATTTGAAATGTGACTAATCTAAATTAAGATTTAAGTATAAAATACACATAAGATTCAGAAGCCTTAGTGCATGCACATACACACACACAAAGAAAATAAAACATCTCATTAATAATTTTTATACTGATAGTATCTTAAAATATTTTGGATATAGTCATTTAAATAAAATATATTATTAAAATTAATTCCACCAGTTTCTTTTTACTTTTCTAATGTGGTACCTGGAAACTTTTAAATTATGTATGTGGTTTGCACTATATTTCTCCTTGTCAGATGCTACCCTTCATTAATATGCTTTAAAACAAACAAATTCTTTTTAAAGAAAAAAAAGTTGCATTGTTTCTGCAAAGGGTAAAAGATTATGAATGATGACAGTAGATGTGAGGGATCAAAGCAAAGCAAAACTCTTTTTGCTGTCAAATAGAAACAACTTGTCTACTATCTAAACAGTAAAAACTAAAAGATTTTAAGCAACTATCAGCACCCTCTCTTTAGTACCTACTCGGAAATGTCTATTTAGAAACTAAATTTTTTAGAAACTTTTAATCAAAAATTGCAGAAAAAAATCAATTCTTTATTGATGAAATGGGTGAGAGGTTTCTGCAATTCACACAATTTCAGAGTGTAATCCACAAATTACTTATTGATTACAAAGGATAAAATGTACCTTCACATGGGACAGAAATCTTGTGGTCACCACCTTAACTAAGTGATCAAATTCAGTATTAGCAGTAACGACACAACCTGACGTGATATGTGTCCTGATGGGATGCAGTAAGAAGAATTATTATATTGTTTTATTATTATTATGTTAGAAAGAGAGAGAGTGCATGAGTGGGGCAGAGGGAGAGAAATAGAGAACCTCCAGCAGGCTCCACACTCAGTGAGGAGCCCAGTGTAGGGCTTGATCCCGTGACCCTGGGATCATGACCTGAGCTGAAATCAAGAGTTGGACACTCAACCAACTCTTTTAGACCAAAGAGATTACTTTTCCTTAAATTATAACTCTCCTTGGTTAATTAATTCCACTTTTCTGAATTTCTTGTGTTCTAATGCCTAAGAGTACATGCTACATGTCGCATAGTTTCTGGTATTTTTATAATTCCTTAGATCATCAATAGCCTAATGCAGAGCTTTCCTCTCAAAGTTTTAATACTGTGAAAGTATCTATAAATAAGGGTATTTTCCTATATATCAGTACCATTAATCACATCTAAGAAAATTAAAATTCATTCAATAATATTGTTTAATATACTCAAAATTTAAATCTACCCAATATTCCCTAAATGTTCTTAAAGCCCAAGGCCGAACAAAACTTCACTTAGTATTGTTTTTGTTTCTTTAGCCTCTTTTCTTTTTTTTCTAAGTTTATTTATTTATTTTGAGAGAGAGAGAGAGAGAGTGTGTGTGTGTGTGTGTGTGTGTGTGTGTGTGTGTGTGTGTGTGCAAGCAGAGGAAGGGCAGAGAGAGAGAGAGAGAGAGAGAGACAGAGAGAGAGAGACAGAGACAGACAGAGAGACAGAGAGAGGGAGGGAGGGAGAGAGAATCCCAAACAGGTTCCACACTGATGCAGGGCTTAAACTCATGAACCATAAGATCATGACCTGAGCTGAAATCAAGAGTTGGATGCTTGACCAACTGAGCCCCTCTTTTGTCTCTTTTCATGTAGAACACAGTCCTTTTGCCTTTGTTTTTCATGACACTGACTTCTTTTTGTAGAGACCAGGACAGCTGTATTATAGAATGTCTTCAATTCTAGATTTGTGGAATTATTTCCTCAAGCTTAGATTTAGCTTAAATACTAATCTCTTTGGCCTAAAAGATACAGTGGGCATTTGTTTGTTTCTTTAGTATTTCCATTGATCCTTTAAACTACTTGACATCATTCCAATAAATTCCTTTTTTGCTTAAGTTAGTTAAAATTTGTGATGCTTACAAAAAGTACTTAATTGAAACTCTGGGTACATAAGATTTAAATAAATATAATACCACATTTTCATATAATTGGTTACAAACTGATAAAGTGACAGCACTTTAAGAAAAGTGTTCCAAATATTCTGCCAATTTCAGATAATCTACTATTAAATGTATATTTTAATTATTTGAGGAGAAATTTTTCTGATTTTAGGATCAAGGCCTTGACCTTTATTACTATTTAACAATTTATATGTATTATTATTTAAAATAACTTATTTTATTTTTCTATTTTTGAAGTTAAACATCACTTCTCACTCTTTCTAAAGTGTACCTCTAATAGCCTTTCATTACCTCAGCTCTGTTCAAGGAAACTAGATAAAATAAAACTAAGATCAGGTAGAGTAAAAGGCTCTGAACAATAACCTAATTACCACAGCTCACTATATCCAAAAAGGTGCAATAATTCTTAGAGAGCAAAATTTCAAGAGCTGAAGTCAGTAACAATAACATCAAAGGTTTATGGACTTCAAGGGCTTATTAAAATAATAATTTATACACTAGTTTTCCAAAAAAATTATTAAAGATCTACTATGTATAAGAACAAAAATTTGTTTATTATTTCTTACTTCACCCTAATCCACTCCCATCCCCATAATACAAGCATGATAAGAGCAGGAACCTTGTCTGGTATCTATAGTGGGTACTCAATAAACATTTGTTGACTGAATGAAGGATGCTAAGCACCTTAATTACAACAGGAAGACACTAGTACCCTCTCTTAGAGTGCTGACAGTGGAAACACACAATGATATAATCATGGCTCAAACACAATCATAACAATGTGGTGGGAACCGTTACAGGGTGTGTACAAGATGCAGAGAAAGAAACAAACCAGGCCTAGACAGTCAGGGAGGACACCTATGCAAAATGTGATTTTTAATTTTTTTTTTTTAACTTTTAGAGAAAAACAGTGCAAGTGGGGGAGAAGGGCAGAAAAAATCTCAAGCAGGCTCCACACTCCACATGGAGCCTGATATGGGGCTCGATCCCACAACCCTGGGATTGTGACCTGAGCTGAAATCAAAAGTCGGACACCCAACTGACAGAGCCACCCAGGTGTCCCCAACATGAAACCTAAGGGATTAGTAAGAGCCAGCTAGTAAAGAGCAGAATGCATCATCAATGGAGCAGCAGGTGCAAAAGCCTAGAAACAAGGTAGAAGAGGCAAAGTACTCAAAGAAACTCAGAAGTGGGTAGGCAAGGACCAAACTATAAGGATTTTTATATGCTAAGAAGTTAGTAAGCAGGCAAGGGCTTTAAGATGAAAAGTGAAGATCACATTTACTTTTAATAAGTAAATGCTTATTTACTTTGCTTGCTGCCAAATGGAGACAAGGCTGGAGAGAAGGAAACCAGTTAGGAAGCCACTGTAGTTATCTCCGTGGAAGCCTGATAAAGCCCTATTTTGGAAAGTAGCAATAGTGACTAAGAGGTGAAAGATCTGAGGAATTCTTAAGGTCAAATCAGTAAGCCTTGGAGAATGATTAAATGTGGAAGTGAGCGTGAGTAAATGTAGAGTAAGGGCAGTGGAGGAGTCAAAGATGACTGACAAGTTTCTGGCCTCAACAATGGCTGAATGGAGGTGCCAGTCACTGAGGAAGAGGACACAGTCAGGAAGATCATGGTGTCTGCTGTAGATGTGGGAGTTTAAGGTATTTATGGTACATGGATGTGGAAGACATACAAGCTTGGAAACTCAGCAGAGATTCATGTTGAATTCACAAATTCCACTCAGGAGACATATGTTGAAACTGAAGTTGCAAGAGAAAATGAGATATAATAAGAAATGTAAAATATGAAGCCAAGATCCACATTCTGCAAAACACCAACATTTAAGAGAAAGGCAGAAAAAAAGCCTGCAAAAGTCACATAAATTAGAGGACAAGAAACAGGCATCCCAGAAGCCAAAGAAATATTTCAAGAAGGATGAACTGCTGAGAGTACAATACAAATGGACACTCACTCACTGGATATGCAGTAAGAAGTTCACTGACGACCTGGGCAAGGACAAATTTAGTGGTGTCATGAAGACAGATGCCACATTACGATGCACTCAGGAACAAGATGGAAAACGAAGAAACAGAGCTTATAAAATGTGCAACAGCACTTCTCAAATTTTAGTTTGTATACCAATCACCTTGTCAAATCCTTAAAATTCAGACTCCAGTTCAGTAATTCTAGGGAGGAGCCTGACATTCTACATTTCTAACAACTGTGCAAGTGATGTGGATTCTGCCAGTCCGCAAGCAACATTTTTGAGAAAGATATAGAGACCATTTTCAAGAAGTCTGGCTGTAAAAGGCAGAGGAGAAATAGACTGGCAAATAAAGAAAATCTGAGCTTGGTCATCTTTTATATTCTCTGTAATGGAAGAGAGACTGGAGTATGCTGAAAGATGGGCAGAACCAGAAGAGAGGGTGAAGTCGAATATTCAGGCCAAAAGATCAGGATTCAGGCTTCTGGCCATAATGAAGTAACAGGAACTAGGCTTACCATCCTGCCATAGACAACTAGGAAACTGGACAAAAATCAATGAAACAATGCTTTTCAGACACTGGACAACATGAAATACAGGACTGTGACCCCTGAGAGAGAGGAAGCAAACAAGATGAGCCCTAAAATCACCCCATCTTACAGCCTGTAAATATCCTATCTTTCCAGTCCTTAACATGAGAAGGGAAAAACAAAGAGACCTCTGAAATTTCACAGTTAAAGAAACAGATCAGAGTGGGGAGGCCAAGGTTACTACAATTTGCAGAGTACAAAAGAGGAGGGACCTGCAAAGAGAGAATGATGCACATGAACTTTGGAGTTTGGCAGAAGAGTCCCCTCAAATTTGTGGATGACTACTAATGTACAGATGAGGGGACTGTAATTGTACAAAGTATATCTCCTAACCACAATGGAATTAAACTAGAAGTTAGTAACAGATAGCTGGAAAACTCACCATGAATGAGATCATGACCTGAGCTGAAATCAAGACTCAGAAGCTCTACCAAATGAGCCACCCAGGTGCCCCTAAGCAACATACTTCTAAATAACTCACAGATCAAAGAAGAAATCACACGAGAAATTACAAAATGTTTTCAACTTAGTGAAAATGAAAATACAGCATGTCAAATTTGTGCAACGTAACTAAAGTAATGCTTTGAGGGAAATTTCAAGCGTTAAATGTCTATACTGAAAACAACGTCAGACAATTATTCTGGATCAGGGAAAGGACACTTCTTTTGTTGTAACAGGAAGGAAAGATGAGGATATGAGTAAGCCCGGTGTGGGGTCCCAGGCGCCACACTTCATTGCTCGTACAGTTGCTGACGGAGGAGGTGAGTATGACCGTTGCTGCTGTGGGTAGGCTGTGCTGTCGGGAAGGGTCAGAGGCCTGCAGGTGATGGTAAACATCTGAAAGGGCTGCAGTGAGAATGGAAGGGAGCATCAGAAAGGGAGAAAGGGATTACTGGGCTGCACTGTGGGAACAGTTAGGTTGGTAACTGTATTTAAAGAAGTGCCACTATGAGAACAGGGTTTTGCAGACTATAAAGGGAAGAGAACGCAGACATTTAAAACTGAAGTTCTCTAAGAAGAGGAGTAGCAAGTGACAATGAAGTAAGAGGTTTGAAGATATCAGCAAGTGGTTGTCAATGGAATCTAAGACAGACAGGGAAGGAAATACACAGGAGTGAACTGAAGTCGGTAAAACTGATGCCAGCACAACGGGAGAAACCTGGGAAACCAGGAGACTGGTGAGGCTGTGATACCATTTTAATAATATCTCGGCGCTGCCGAGGGATGACGGGCCTAGGGTGCAATTCTGGAAGCTGGTGCTTGAAGTGGCAGGAAAGAGAAGCCACCGGAGACGAAGAAGTTGAAGAACTGAAAATGACAGCAGAAAGTAAGCCAAACAGACACATTTTCCACAACAGCAACAGACTTGCAATGAGACTATAAAACAAAACCTAAAGTTTTCAATGAACGAAAGTGAGTATGTTAAGTACACGGATAATGGAGAACAAGCAAAACCGTTAAGATTTAGTGGCCCACATCTCGAAAGAGCAGCAATTTTTTTTTTTGAGTAATTATTTCACATTTTTGAAAGCTATTTTTTCCATTATTCTTCAGTAATCAGCTATGTTTTAGAGAGCTGATACTGCTCTAAATATTGCAAATAGAGTACTTTTTTCACATGGAAAACAAGCATTACAGATTTTATGCGACTATACCACCATATGTTTACAAACTGTTACCAAGTTCAGCTAAAAAAAAAATTTTTGAGCAAAGATGCATTAATTCTTGAACGCAGAAAACAAATTGCACATGAATAATTTATTGAAAGCTTTTGCTGTCAGCAGCTTTACTAAACAGAAGTAAAAATTTATGAAATCCCACAGGACAATCTAACAAATATATGCAAAAGGGAAGAACATAAGACCAAAAATCCTTAATAATGAATCTTATAATATCAAAGCTATTTTCTGCAAAGAAAGCTGTGCATGCACAAGCTCTCACTGCAAAATAAACAGGTTTCAGAAAGATCGTGTCATCATTTCCCAAGGTCTGTAGACCAGGTTCTAGAATTCTTTCAGCTGTGTCTTTAATGACAGAAATAAACTGAATTCAAGAGCTTGTTAATTAGCCTAAATCTCATTCAAGACTACGTTAGTAAGCTGTCATATTAAGTCATGAATTCATATTTCATTAATTGAGTTCTTAATCTCTTGATAACATTTCTGATATGAAGTAATCCTGCGGGGGGGGGGGGGGAGAGGAGAAAAGAAGACTTAAAAATCCAAGAAAGATGTTAACAGCATCAGAAAGATAAGACACAAACCCCAAAATACTCACAATGAAGCCACATATATATCAAGCAAGCAGTTGTAAATACATTTGTGGGAGTAAAATAAGACTTTTCCGTGCTTTTGTAAGTGCCTACCATTTTCACACAGATGTAGGATTAGTTACTAAAATGAAATGCAAATGGTCCTTAATCACTTTAAAAGATACTCAACCTCACTCATAATAAGAGAAATGCAAATTAAAACTACACTGAGATACAAATTTCTTACCTACTGGCAAAAATCCAAATGTTTAACAACATACTGTGTAGGCAAAGTATAGGGAAACAGGCTAATGGAAATGCAAAATGTCATATCCACTATAGAAAAAAGTTTGCAACATCTAACACAATTATAACTGTATTTGCCCCTTGACTTCGTAATCCTATGTCTGTGAATTTATCCCAAAGATACACTGGTCAAATATGAAAACAGGTACAAGCAAGACTATTCACTGCACTACTACATGTAGTAACAGTCTAGAAACAATCTTGATGTCCAACAACAAGGCACACACTGAACACACTGTGGTACACGGACACAATGAGGTACTATGCAGCTGTAAACAGGATGACAGAATAACTCTATCTCTATAATAAATCAAGTGAAAAAGCAAGGTTGGAGAAAAGTGGGTATATTTATCTAAGAAAGGTAGGATATTACTA
Source organism: Panthera tigris (assembly GCF_018350195.1). NCBI lineage: Eukaryota > Metazoa > Chordata > Mammalia > Carnivora > Felidae > Panthera > Panthera tigris. The sequence goes on from NC_056665.1 coordinate 32,914,439, forward strand.
GACATACACACACACATAATTTTTAACCCATACAAGAGAGGAAATATGGTTAGCGGAGATAAGAAATTGAAGCTGGATGTCTCTGAATAGAACTTGTCCATAGATTTGACTTTGGGATTGTGCAAATATTTTACATATTTAAAATACAAAACTGGGGCGCCTGGGTGGCTCAGTCGGTTGAGCATCCGACTTCAGCTCAGGTCACGATCTCACAGCTCGTGAATTTGAGCCCCACGTCGGGCTCTGTGCTGACAGCTCAGAGCCTGGAGCCTGCTTCGGATTCTGTGTCTCCCTCTCTCTCTGGCCCCAACCCACTCACATTCTGTCTCTGTCTCTCTCAAAAATAAATAAACATTAATAAAAAATAATAAAATAGAATAAAATAAAATAATAAAATAAAACAAAACAAAATAAAATAAAGTAAAATAAAATAAAATAAAATAAATAAAATAAAATACAAAACTAATCTTAAAAATCCCTAAACACTGAAAGCAGAAGTGAAACAAACTTAAATCTCTAGTTGTCATTATAACCACCCAGACAGGAACTAGCATAAGAGAATTTAAGAACACAACAACCAAGCTATACTCAGTGGAATATGCCCTAAGGACCAAAAGAATGGCAAAAATTTTTTAACTGTTTTAATAAACACTTTGTTGCAATTACTATTGGTACTGTTATTCTGAGACTGGTATGTGAACATGTGTGTTGTAGAATAGAGCAAATGAGTCATTTCATTAACATCACAGAGAACAGGATTCCCAGTATGGAATAAACACAATATAGATGAAAAATCAATGAGGTGATCTGTCAGAATGACTAAAATCAACAAGACAAGAAACAACAGGTGTTGGTGAGAATGTAGAGAAAAAGGAATACTTATGCACTGTTGGTGGGAATGCAAACTGGTGCAGCCACTCTGGAAAACAGTAAGGAGGTTCCTCCCGAAAGTTAAAAATAGAAATACCCTAGTTCCAGCACTTGCACTACTGGGTATTTACCCAAGGAATACAAAAAGACTAATTCAAAGGGATACATGTACCCCTATGTGTATAGCAGCATTATTTACAATGGCCAAGATATGGAAGCAACCCAAGTGTCTATCGATAGAAGAATGGATAAAAAAGTGTGTGTGTGTGTGTGTGTGTGTGTGTGTGTGTGTGTGTGTAATATTCAGCTATTAAAAAAATGAAATCTTGCCATTTACAACAACATGGATGGAGCTAGAAAGTATAATGCTAAGTGAAATAAGTCAGAGAAAAAAAACTATATGAGTTCACTCATATGTGGAATTTAAGAAGAAAAACAAATGAGCAAAGGGAAAAATAACGGGAGGGGGGGGGTGGGGCACAAACCAAGAAACAGACTCTTAACTATAGAGAACACATTGATGGTTACCAGAGGGGGGTGGGTGGGGGAATGGGTTAAGTAGGTGATGGGGATTAAGCAGTGTACATATTGTGATGAGGACGTGTTCAATCACTAGATTGTACACCTGAAAATAATTATACACGTATGATAACTAACTGGAATTTAAATAAAAACATTTTTTAAAGCCAATATAAGTGTAAAAAAATTAACGATCTTAAGGCACAATCTACATGCTATAAAATTAATGTACTCATTTTTAAGGTATAGTCAGATTAGTTTAGAAAACTGCATATGCCATGTATGTAGCCCCAACCAAGACAGACAACCTCCCCTCAACCCAAATTGCCTTGCCTCCCCAGGCAACTCACCGACTCCCCCAGGCCACCACTGTCAGTTATTTTTTCCTGTTTAGAACTTTATGTCAATGGGAATGCGCAGTCCCGTGTGTCTGACCTCTTTCATTTGGCATAATGTTGGGAGATGTATCAATATTGTTCTTTTTAAAGTATGCAATAATGCCATTTGCAAAAACATGGATGGAGCTACAGAAAACGCTAAGTGAAATAAGTCAGTCAAGGAAAAAAAAAAAAAGAGGGCAAAGGGGAAAAAAAGAAAGAGAGAGAGACACACACCAAGAAACAGACTCTTAACTATAGAGAAGTGATGGTTTCTAGAGGGGAGATGGGTGGGGCTGGATTAAATAGGTGATGGGGATTAAGGAGTGCACTTGGCATGATGAACACCTGGTGATGTACAGAAGTGTTGAATCACTATAAAAAAAATCAATGAAATGAAGTAAAAAACCATCTATCCCTCAGTTTTAATCTTAAAAACCAATATGAATTTATATTTTACTTTTCTAAAAAATACGTATTTCCTAGCTCACTTGACTGAAAAGACCTAGTAACAATGACCCAGCCAGTAGCAATGAATACTCTCCACATAGATATTTTGGCTCTAAACTCCATTTTCCACACAAAAGAATCTTTAAAAAACTGGCTAATTCCGGGTGTGCAATTGGAACATGAGATGAATCTGCAACATCTTGTCAGATCAGAAAACAAAAAGCTATCAAATGATGACTAGGGTCATCACAACAGACTTAAGAAGTTTTTACTGGCCAAATATGGCACATTTAAGCATCGATAATGATAATAATGCAACAAATTGAAACATTCAAATATGCTGAATTCCATTACTTTATAATGTCCTCAAAAAACCAAAACCAAAAAAAAAACAAAAAACAAAAAACAAAAAACCCACAACTCATCACCTTTAGAGAATGTTTCAGAACCAAACCATTATTTTGAAAACTGGCATTGTAAAAGTGAAAGAACTAAGCATTTTTCCTAATCAAACTGTTTCTTATGGCAATAAAACTGTTGCTGAAAGTAAGTTTCTCTTTATACAAGTATTCCACCTAACAAGAAGGGAATGATACAATATCACCATTTTGCAACCCCTAATGAACTGACAGCTCTAGGCAATAAACATCATTGGCCCAGGAGTCAGCAAACTTTCTCTTAAAAGGACCAGATAGTAAATATGTTAGGCTTTGCAGGCTACATACAGTTTCTGTCCCATATTCTCCTTTGTTTTTAACTGTCCATTTTTTTACAATACTTTAAAAATATAAAAACTAACAGGAGCTCACGGGATATACAAAAACAGGCCACAGACCAGATATGACCCATAGGCCACAGTTTGCTAAATACTGGTGACTGAGAGCAACAGGGAAACAGACCCAATCACATATTACATGCTTTTTCATGGAAGTATGTACCACCACCACCTATGTGGTAGTCCCACAAAATAAAACAAAAATAAAAACAAATCCTGAATGGATCAAGCCTCTAGATCCAACTAACAATTAAGAGAAAATAAAAAGGACAGAGGAATACAGTAAGAGACACCATGGGGATACAATCAACAACATATCAACTGAGAAGAAATTCTTTAGGACAAATGACCCAGGTTCTTCAACAAATGAATTTTAACATATAAAGTAAGGTGGGGGGGGGGGATAATTATACCTTAAAAGAAATGTAAAACACATACCAACCTATTATGTAGCTCTCAATTCAGATTCAAACAAACACAAACCTTAAAAAAAAACAATCACTGTATACAAATGTACACAGAAGCATTATTTGTAACAGCCAGAAGATGAAAACATGGAAACACCCCATCTATTAAATAATAAATGGATAAATAAAATGTGATAGAGCAATACAGTGGAATATAATTCAGCCTTGAAAAGGAATAAAGTACAGATACAAGCTACAACATTAATGAACCTTGAAAGTGTAAAGTAAAAGAAACCAAGTGCCAAAGACTGCATGCTGTATAATTTAATTTATATGAAATGTCTGGACTAGGTAAATCCAGAGACAGAAAGTGTTATGTAGAGCAGAGGGGCAGTGGTAGAGGGAGAAACACAGGAAATGGGAAGTGGTTGGTAATGGGGTATAGGGTTTCTTTTTCAGGTGATGAAAATGTTCTAACATTGTGCTATACCTACTCAATTCTGTGAATATATTAAAAACTGAATTGTACATCTTAAATAGGTGAAATGTGTGTGTGTGTATATGTATGTATACACACACACATATATACACACACACACACATGATATATGTCAAAAAAGCTGTTATTAAAAAAATAATTGTTATGGGTGGCTGAGTCGGTTGAACATCCAACTCAATTTTGGCTCAGGTCATGGATCGTGGGATTGAGCCCCACACTGGGCTCTGCACGGAGCGTGGAGCCTGCTTAAGACTCTCTCTCACTCCCTCTGCCTGTCTCCCCTACTCATGCTCTCTCTCTCTCTAAAAATAGTAGTAATAACAATAATAATAGTTATGAAAAGAACCAGGGCTCCATGGAAAAATGGCTAATTCTAGGACTGGGACAAGAAATATAATAGAGGAGTCTGGGGTACCTTGTGGTGTCAGAAAGTAAGGAAGTGCTTAAACAAAACAAAAAATAAAATGGAGCTATACCAAAGGGACAAATGAGCCAAATAAAAGCTTCCAAAGGCCAAAGCAGGGAACAATTTGAGCAACAAAACAGTAGTAGTATATTATAACCCAGAGTATAAAATAATGGTTGAATACATTTAAAAACAGAGAAACCTCCGATGTGGAAGAATTCCAAATAATTTACATAAAGACTCCACCCTTAAGGAGGAGGAGCATAACCTCCACACTTAAAGGTAGGCTGTGCACAGTGACTTCCTTCCAAAAGGGGAGAGGGCATGCTAACTTTACAGTGGAGAAACTTAGCAAACATTAACTATCTCAGCCAAGTAATCAAGGTCAACATCCATAGTGATAAATTAGATATATAGATATGTAACTAGAAAAATGGCTAAGTAAAGTATGGCATGTTGATATTATATAATCACTAAAAAATTGTGAAGGGAGGCAATAAGAGTAGTAGATAAGAGCATGAGTTGAAGAATCAGGCTGCCTGAGTTCAAACCCCATTTCTGTCATTTTCTAACTATGGTTAACGACGGTCTTGGCAAATTACCTAGACTCAGTTTATGCATAATGCAACTGGGATGCATAAATCATACATGTAAACCATTTAAATTTTTTTTTCAACGTTTTTTATTTATTTTTTGGGACAGAGAGAGACAGAGCATGAACGGGGGAGGGGCAGAGAGAGAGGGAGACACAGAATTGGAAACAGGCTCCAGGCTCCGAGCCATCAGCCCAGAGCCTGACGCGGGGCTCGAACTCACGGACCGCGAGATCGTGACCTGGCTGAAGTCGGACGCTTAACCGACTGCGCCACCCAGGCACCCCCATGTAAACCATTTAACACAGCACCTGGCACACAGTAAGCATTCAAGAAAACTACTAGATTGTAGCAAAAATATACTATAGTGTGTAATCTTAATATATATATATATATGAAATTATAACTGCACTTGGATTATAACTATGTAAGAATTATGTATATACAAATAAAAGGAACAGGATGTAATCTAAAAATTTTGTTGATGTGTAGTGGTAGAATGATAGTAATAACTTTTTAAATTTCCATGAGTACATTTTTAAAAATGTAAGTTATTATCTATAAGGACAAGATACATTAAGTTAAAAATTTTATATTGGTAAATTATTAATGTTTTCTAGTTAAAAATTATAGTATCTGCAGGCAATCAACAGTTCCATTTTGTTGTTATGATAAAGTATTATCATAACTGTTTCTGATACCTTAGAGATACTTTATCAAGGTTCTTTAAAAAAAATAAACATAATGCTTATTCATGGGGCTGACACCTCTCTCCAGTGGTTATCATATTAACAAATTAGTGTGAATTCTTCCACACCTTTTCAACAGATTCTCTGTGTTTCATACACACACACACACACACACACACACACACACACACACACACACACAGTTTAGGAGTTTTACTTTAAAAAAACAAAACAAAACAAAAGCGGTGATATATACTGTACTGCAACTCATTTCTCTCACTTAATGTATCTTGACTATAGTTCCATGTCAGTGCATATAGTTCATTCTTTTCACAGATGCACAGTGATCCATGCTATTAGTGTATACATACGATAAACACAGAAGTTATCCAAAACAGGACACTACTGAGAGTGAAAGAAAGTGCTCTTAACAATTATGCCAGTGGCACAGGTGTAAATCAGACCCATCCCAAGCTGACTGGGACATATGGTCACAGTACAAAAGAGAGCTACATCTACCAGTTATGTTTAAGTCATCTCCAATTTTTTTACAACTATAAATAATGCTTCATTGAGCATCCTTGTACCTATAACCCCTTGCAAATGGTAAGAGAGAGATTTCCAGAAGCAAAATTACTGAGTCAAAAACAATGCATACCTTAAATTCTGATAAATACCACCACCTACAAAAAAGGCTGTGTCAATTTATATTCCCTTTAATAGTATATAAGATAGATTTTCCCTCTTTCCTTTGTCAAAATTGGATGGCTTTTATTTTTTTATTTTTTAAAAAAACCTTTTTTTAACGTTTATTTATTTTTGAGACAGAGAGAGACAGAGCACGAATGGGGGAGGGTCAGAGAGAGAGGGAGGCACAAAATCTGAAACAGGCTCCAGGCTCTGAGCGGTCAGCACAGAGCCCGACATGGGGCTCAAACTCACGGACCGCAAGATCATGACCTGAGCCGAAGTCAGCCGCTTAACCGACTGAGGCACCCAGGCGCCCTAAAATTGGATAGCTTTTAAATGTTTACCAAGTTAATGGGCAAAAAAATGCTATTAAATTGTTTACCTTGTACTTCCCTCAATAGGGGTAAAATCAAATATCTTTTTACCACAATTGTTATTTTCCATGCACTGCATATTTTTATTTTACTGCTTACCAAAGTCTTTATTGAATTTTCTGAAAGTACTTCAAAAGTCAAAAATTTTAGAATTAAAAATTGTTTTAATTTGGGGCGCCTGGGTGGCTCAGTCGGTTGGGCGGCCAACTTCGGCTCAGGTCATGATCTCACGGTCCGTGAGTTCAAGCCCCGCGTCGGGCTCTGTGCTGACAGCTCAGAGCCTGGAGCCTGTTTTGGATTCTGTGTCTCCCTCTCTCTGACCCTCCCCCATTCATGCTCTGTCTCTCTATCTCAAAAATAAAAATAAACATTAAAAAAATTGTTTTAATTTAGGACAGGAAAGAACCTTAACTACACCCTCATGATTGTGAGGCAGATGTCTAAAAAAGTGATTAGTCCATTAGTTCATCTTCTATTATATTTCAAAACACTTTCATTTATATCCAAAACAACCTGTCTTGCCTATCAGACATTTTTTTTCTCTGAGATATCAAAAACAGTTATGATAATACTTTATCAGGTTATTTACAAATCATTGAGCAAATTAATTTTAATCTGTACTCCTACTCCTACACATATAATTATGCTCAGTCTTAAGAAAGCAAAATTTCCTACTTCTGAAAAGGGAGTGAGGGGACAAAAGAAATTATTTTTAATCACATTGAAAATCTAGTGTCCACTCATAATCAAGAAGCAAAGACAACAAAAGCAAAACAACTGGGACTGTATCCATCTAAAAAGTTTCTGCACAACAAAGGAAACAAAATGAAAAGGCAATCTACCAAATAGAAAATACTTGCAAATCATATATATTAAGGGGTGAAATACCCAAAATACACAAAGAATTCATACAACAGCAAAAATAAATAATCAATTAAAAATAGGCAGAGGACCTGAATAGACATTTTTCCAAAGAAAACATAAAGACTGCCAACAGGTACGTGAAAAGGTGCTCAGCATCACTAATTATCAGACAAATACAAATCAAACCACAATAAGATTACCATCTCACACCTGTCAGAATGGCTATTATCAAAAAGATAAGAAAAAGCAAGTGTTGGAGAGAGGATGTGCATTGTTGGTGGGAAAGCAAATTGGTACAGCCACTATGGAAAATGGTATGGAGGTTCCTCAAAAATGTAAAAATAGACTACCATTAATCCAGCAATTCCATTTCTGGGTATTTATCCAGAGGAAATAAAAGCTGCTAATTTCAAAAAGACACCATTTGTTTGCAAGAGTCAACCATGGAAACAACCCAGGGGTCCATCAATAGATGAATGAATAAAGAGAATGTGGTATACATATACAATGGAATAGTATCCAGCCATAAAAAAAGAAGGAAAACCTGCCATTTGGACAATATAGATGAATCTTGAGGGCATTATGCTAAGTGAAATAAGTCAGACAGAGAAAGACAAGTACTGCATGATCTCATTAATATGTGGAATCTAAATACACACACACACACACACACACACTGAACTCACAGATACAGAAAATATACTGATGGAGGGGGGTTGGCCATGGGTAGGTAAAATGGACAGATGTGGTCAAAAGATACAAACTTCCAGTTACAAGATAAGTAAGTCCTGGGGATGTAATGTACATCATGTTGACTATACTAAATACTGTATTATATACTTGTACAAGAGAGAAGATCTTAAAAGTTCTCATCACAAGAAAAAGAACTATAACTTTGTGTTGATGGATGTTAACTTATTCTGATAATCACTGTGCAAAATACATACACACACACACATATATATATCTCAAACCATTACGCTGTACATCTAAAACATGTTATATGTCATTAAATCTCAATAAAAATGAAAAGCATAGCAAGATAAATGGTCTGAAAATATCAGACACTGTTGATTTATTAACCAATAAAAATAAAATTATCTTTTATCTGTATTTACTTCCTTAAGCCATTAACTCATTGTCCACACTCCATTAACTGTAACAATGGTGCACAAATCTGAATCTCTTCCTTCACATCAGCTCAAGATCAACAAGTTAAAACCTAACATCTCTCTCTCCTTATTCTGTCCAAATCTCCTCAAGAAGCATCACTGTTTTTCCACTCCTCGAGTCTCAAAACTTATCTTCTACCTCACCACTCTCAGACCCAGTTAATTTACCAAATTAACTGGAGTGATCTCTCATGAACGTGCCCATCCTTTTCACTCCTAGTGCCTCTCCATTAATTCTAGTCTTCGTCTTATGCTGAGACCACTGCCTCCTAATTCATCTTTGTCTCCCTCTAGTCTCACATTTTCCAAAGTATATTTCCCCAAAATGCTTCACTTTTTGCCTTGATCCCATACTATTAAGATGACCCTGCCTCTGAGAAAACACAATCCTTTTTTACATAAATTGCACTTGTCTTCTTTGTACTTCAAATTTTCTTTATTTTCATCCTTCCTCTTTGTGTCACAAATATCAGGTTAAACTATTTGAAATAGAAAAAACTTCAGTAAAAACTGGTCAATATCAGCAATTTCATATGGCTGTACCCTAAAAGAGGTGCAACTCCTTTGATCCCTACATTTCTCTCCTTGGTATCATTTTTTCTTCCAACATTTTCACCTAGACCCTATTTTATCATTTGAAACAACTCCTGATCACTTTCTCCTCTTCAAACTCTTCCTTTCTACTGTGTCTTTGCCTTGATCTACAAAAACCTCCCATTTATCAAATGAAAAAAGATGTTTTCTTTAATGTTTCCCTTATCCTTGCTAACACTTTGAGATGCTCTCCTCTCTCACTCCTTCCCTTCACTACCAAACTTCCTGAAATAGTTTGTAGTCCTGCCTCCACCTTCCTCACTTCACATTCCTTAACAATAACATGGCTTATCCACTCATCTACTCTACTGAAACTTTTTTCTGGAGCTACCAACAATCACCATTTTACCAAAAATCAAAAGCCTTTACTTCTAAAATCTTCAGGTGTTTCATGTCGACCACCTGCCCCTACCCTCACTGCACCTTCTCTGTCACAGTGCACTTTCAAAACTCTCTTTTATCTCTACCTCCCTGGCATCTTCTACCATTCTCTAAATGAAAGTATTTCACAAAGATCAATCCTTAGTTTTCTCTTTTCTTTTTCTATATTCTTTTCCCCTGGTAATTTGCGCACATTTTCCAGTCTCAGCCACCAATATCATTTCTGAGAAGATGCTATAGAATCCTACCAAATTCATCTCACTGCAAACAAATCTCCTATCCATTTTGAAATGTTCCTAGCTCTCCTGTCCCAAAACCTGGCTCCCTGAGGACAATCCTGGTCATGTCTCTACATCCTGATAACCAAAGAACAGAAAGTGACATCAGCACTCTCCTTTCTACTGATAACTTCCAAAATAGTACTCCAAATTTGTACAAAATTCCTTCTCCTTTGAGGCTTGTGCCAGTTATTAATTTATTACCTCTAAGTTTTAAATCCACCCCTACTGGCCTGGAACTGGATTCTTTAGACTATGTGCTTCCTCTGTCAGCTGACTTGTTGAGAGGCTCAGCCAACACAAGGGTGCCAAAGGGATGAATCTGTCTCCATACATCTTAGTGTTCTCTTTTACTCCCGTTGGTATTTAATTGCCATTGACCTGAATAACAATTCTTTTTAAAATTTCCCTGCTCAAATTACTGGTAGGGTTTCTGCACTGCTTTATGCATTGGGTCCTAACTGATACGGGGCTTATGCCCTTTAGCTATAATGCTCTTACTGCCTTCTCATTGCTTATTTCCCTTCCCTCTTTTCCTGAATTGTTATTTTCTTTAACTTCACAAAGTCTTTAAATAATATTGAGATAATTCTGACCTCACATGAACATAAAACTATGTTCTAAGATGAAATTATTTCCATAAATGCTGGTAAATTACAAGTCTTGTGATGTTTACGTGCTGGTTTTTCAGTTTTTGTCTTTAGCTCAGGGGCAGTCAGTCCTCTTTGCATTGTTTTTATTTGAAAGACTTCTGGACAGTTTCATCCATCTTCACTATGATAGCAAAAGTATGATGGCCCCATTCAAGCTTTCTGAAAGTGTCAATTGTTGCAATGCTAGGTAACTTTGTTACTGTTACCAGTCAAAGCTCAAATTCTACCTTTTCCATGGCGCTTTTGCAGATCACCATAGCCATAAATGTTCTCTCTCTCCTCTGAGTAACTCTAAAAATCAGTGCTACAGATGGTGGTTATGTGTTGGCACTTCTTCAGCTCAACAAGTACTTATCACTTTTATAATGCAGGTCATTTGCAAAAAATACAAGACCAGGGGCACCTGGGGTTAGGCATCCGACTGCGGCTCAGGTCATGATCTCATTTGTGGGTTTGAGCCCTGCACTGGGCTCTGTGCTGACTGCTCAGAGCCTGGAGCCTGCTTTGGACTCTGTGTCTCCCTCTCTCTCTCTGCTCTTCCCCCGCTCACACTCTCTCTCAAAAATAAACATTAAAAAAATTTTTTTTTAAAAATACAAGACCATCTCTGTCCTCAAGTTTACAACCCTAATTAGAAAACAGATCTTAAACTTAAATGATGGAGCAAAAGTCATTTCTGATTACAAACAGAATTCCATACAAACCGACTTAAGCCAAAAAATGTAAAGTTAAAGACGTACCCTCACAGTATCACATTTCTGTTCCAATTCAATGGGAAACCCAAATGCACTGCCTACCCTGAGAATTAGCTTATGGGATGAAATGCAGTTCTAGTAGTCACATTAAAAAATAAACAGATGAAATTAATCATGACTATACTTAGCCAAATATATCTAAAAATCATTTAAACAAGTGATCAACAGAAAGAGTATTACGGGGATATCTTACATTTTTTATAGTAAGTCTTTGAAATCCAGTGTATATTTTATACTCCCAGTAAATCACAAGTTGAATTAGATACACTTCAAGTGTTCAAAAGCTACAGGCAGACAGTGACTACTAAACAGTACAGCTTCAGGAATTCTTAAAATATTCAGTAGTCTTTAAATATAAAACGTATACTGCAATAAACTATATCAAATTCAAATGTGTCATAGTAAAAAAAAAAAGTTGTTACTATAATACTAGGATTTTGATCAACTTTTTTAATGTTTATTTATTTATTTTGAGAGAGAAAGCACACAGAAGTGGGGGAGGGGGCAAAGAGAGAAAATCCCAAGCAGGCTCCACACGGCCAGCTCAGAGTCCGACACAGGGCTCTAGTCTATGAATCATGAGATCATGACTTGAGCTGAAATCAAGAGTCAGACACTTAACCCAATTGCGCCACCCAGGTGCCCCAATTTAATTTAAGCCTACATAACAACTCACATAAAATGTATAAGCAAGAACAACTGTAAAAATGTACCTAGCTTGATTAAATTCCAAGCGAGACTTGGGCACATCTATTTTCTGTGTAGGTTCATGTAAATTATACAGGAATGAGTGAATGCCTAACATATCACACCAGGATATTAGGGTTTCAGGACTTATTTTAAGTTCTGGGTACTTAATTCCTAATTTTAGTAAAGTATATGAGTATTACTTGGGCATTTTAAGTATCACTTTACCATTATCCATAAACACCTACTACATTTCACTATTTACATGTTTAAATGTTCAGTCTTCCCCACTAGATTTCATGCTCCATAAGGGCAACAATTGTGTTTGTCTTATTCAATGATCACCCCAGAGCCCAGAATAGTACCTAGAACATACTCTGCATAGAATAAATTTATTAAATGTCCTATGATTTTATGTTATATAGACTGTAGTGTTTCTTTTCTTACTGTCCTGAAATAGAGTATTCTCTGTATTTGGATTCTTCTGTCATTTTGCAAATATTGGCCAAATGCTTGTCACAAATTAAGCAGGGTTTAAGTTCATTTTTTGAGTCTAAAATTCTATCTATACATACCAAGACTGATATGGAAATAAAATCTCTGTCTTTGCACTGCCTCAAGGACCTGAAAACACCGTCTACAGTGAGAGTGAGAAGCAGTAATTGCTGTCCTATTATTTTGTTAATGGGAAATAAATGAACTAAACATACTTTGAGATGGCAAATTTTTAAATGTTGGTATACAAATATAAAACCAGATTTTTTCAAAACCGCTGCTAAAAACCATGGTTGACAAAGTGTTACCAGAAGTCCAAAAATGCTATTTTCTTGAGCACACATAATTTCCTAAACACTAAACACTAATTTGAAAGTTCCTTGGCTCATTAAACTTGGTTTCAAGGCCTTTGACAAGTTTATATTCTGGAAAGGCCCAATTTATCATAAATACAGGCCTAATATATAATTTATTATCCAAACCAGGACATTTCTGAGGGTGACAGGGGGTGCTAAATATAATTATACCAGAAACAACAAGCAAACCAGGACCTATGGTAACTCTACATCTATATGGCCTTGCTGAAATATACCTAAAAACTGATTGCTGACTACTTCTATTTGGGGAGCTTTCCATACTTTTTTATACCATAGAAATCTGTTTCCCTAACCTTGTAAATCAAAGTGTCTATCTGACACAAGTTAAGTATTTCCTATAAAAAAGTCAACACACATATTTTCAAGGATGATTTCATTAAAATTATATTGTGCAAACTACATTCAATGATAAAAATCAGCAGAGAATAAAATTCAAGACTGAATCATGTCACACCGTTATTATGGTAAGAATAACCTCTTACCAGCATTTTTGCACATTCATAATTTAAAAACTTTCATTTCTGTATCAAAACTATCTCTATAAGTGTGTGTAGTTATAAAATACAATCACACTCACTTGGGAAACTAAATTTTTAAGAATAATATACTCCACTCCTTAAAATTAGTTAAAATAAACCATGTATACACACAGAAACAGAAATATATATTAATATATTTTACACATATTTACACACAAATACATACAATATAAATGTATACATACTTTTTAAAGTATCTATTAGTGAGTAAACATTTATACATCCTTTCTAAAAAGCAATTTGGTAATGTGTATGAAGAGCCTTAAATATGTCAAACCCTTTCTAGTTGCAGAAACATATCTTAAGTAAATTTTCAGGAAAAAAAAACTTATATAAGAGGCATTTATCACACTTAAATGTTCAACATTAGAATAACGTTTATGTAAAATCATGGCATACAGTAAACTTAGGTAGCAATACTGGATCCCAGTATAAAATGGTATTTGTAATATGATCCCCAATTTTGTTTTAAACACACATATATGCAGTTTAGAAATACACAAATGTATATGCAGAGGAGGAAAACTAGGAAAAAAAATACCAAAATGTTAACCAAATCATCTAAATTGTGACATACGTGATTTTTATTTTCATTAATTTCTATACTTATGAAGTTTTTGACAGTATTTTCTAAGTTTTCTACAATAGAAATGGTATTATTCTGATTATGAAAGTTTTTGCATCTATTTATTTGAGAGAGAGAGAGACAAAAAGAGAGCACCAACAAGCATGTGCAAGCAGGAGAAGGGCAGAGGGAAAGAGAATCTCAAGCAGGCTCTATGCCCAGCACGAAGCCCAATGTAGGGCTTGATCCCATGACACAGGGATCATGACCTGAGCCAAAATCAAGAGTCGGATGCTTAACCAACTGAGCCACCCAAGAGCCCCAAAAGTTTTTACATTTTAAAAGACCCATTTGGTTTCAATATTGAATTCTACCAAACATTAAAGAATAACATTCTGTGCAATCTCTTCCAGAAAACAGAAAAGGAAGGAACATGCCACAACTAATTTTATGAGGCTAGCATTACCCTAATACTAAAATCAGACAAATAAATATCGTACAAGGAAACTATAGACCAAAATTCCTTATGAACACAGTTGGAATAATCTTCAACAAAATGTTAGTAATCTTTTTATATTGCTGGATTTGATTTGCTAAGTCACCACCAAGTGGAGGTTTATCCCGGGAATGTTAGATTGGTCTGATATTCAGAAATCAATGTAATCCATCAGAATGAGAGACTTAAAGAGGAAACTGCATGATCTTTCAACAGAGGTAGAAAAGCTCTTGTCAAATTCAACTCCCATTCATACCAAAAACTCAGCAAACTAAGAACAGAAAGAAACTTCTTAATTTGATAAAGGGTATCTAAAACAACAACAACCAAACAAACAAAAGCACCTTAAGTTAAAATCATACATCATAGTGAAAGACTGAATTGCTTTCCCCATAAGATGAGGAACAAGGTAAGAACATCTATACTCACTACCACCATTCAACACTGTACTAGAAATCCTAGCCAAAGTAATAAGGCAAGGAAAATTAATAAAAGGCATACAGATCCAAAAAAAATCAAACCATCATTATTGCAGAGAACATGAACTGCCTACTTTGAAAATAACAAAAAGTCTACAAAAAAGCTTTCAGAACTATTAAATGAGTTAAGAAAGCAAGGTCATAGGGCACAAGGTTAACATACAAAAGATCAATCATATTTTCCTATACTAACAATCAACAATGAGAAAAAAAACATTTACAATTGCTCCAAAAACATGAAATACTTAGGTATCTGAGAACTACAAAATGCTGATGAAAAAAACCACAGGCTATGTAAATAAATGCAAACACATTGTATGCCTGAAATGAAAGACTCACATAGTTAAAATGACAATTCCTCCCAAACTGTTCTATGGATTTAATACAATTCCAATCATAATCCTACCCAGAAGCTTTGTAGGTAAAGACAAGAGAACTAAAAGTTGTATGAAAAAGCAAATGAAGTAAAATAATTTCAAAAAAGAGAAAACAAAGTTGGAGCATTCAAACTACCCCATTTTAAAACTTACAAAGCTACAGGAATTAAGATGATGTGGGATTGGCAAAAGGACAGACACATAGATCACTGGAAGCAAACAGAATTCAGAGATAAACCCATACAATTATGGTAGCTGATTTCTGACACAGGTGCAAATACAACTCAATGAAGAAAGGAGAGTCTTTTCAACAAATAGGGTTGAAACAACCGGACAGCCATATGCTAGGGGAAAAAAAAGAAGAAAGAACAGACCTTGACTTTATATAAAAATTAACTCAAAATGGATCAAAATCTGCATTCAAAAGTAAACTATAAAATTCCTTACAAAAATCAGGGAGAAAAATTTTTGTAAACCTAGATCAGACAGAGTTCTTAGACATGACACTAAAAGCACAATTCATAGAGAGACAAAACTGATAAATTGAACCTCACCAAAACTTAAAGATTTTGCTCTGCAAAAGACACTGAAAGTATGAATAGACCAACATACTGGAGAATATAATTGCGAGCCATTAACAAAGAAAACTGTATTTATACAGTATACAAAAAACTAAAAACTCAACCATCAGAAAACAACCTAATTTTTTTTTTAATTGAGCAAAAGATTTAACTAGACATCTCACCAACCCTGGCAAATAAACACAGAAAAAGATGTTCAACAACATTAGTCATTACAGAAATACAAACTAAAACTACAATACACCACGATACTATTACCATTACAGTGGCAAGAAAGAAAAAAACAACAAACTGACAATACTAAATACTGGTGAGGACGCCAACCAACTACAACTCTCACATATTGCTAAAGGGAATACAAAAAGGTACAGTCACTCTGGAGAACAGTTTGTCAGTTTCTTATAAAGTTAAACACTTACCACATGGCCCAACAATCTCGCTCTGGGATATTTACCCTAAAGAAATGAAAACATGTTGACACAAAAACCTGTACATAAACATCTGTAACAGGTTTATTCATAATATCCACAAACTGACGACAACCCAGTTGTGCTTCACCAGGTGAATGGATAAACTGCAGTGTCTCCATACAACAGAATATTACTCAGCAATAAAAAGGAATAAACTATGGATACACATAATAACATGGATGAATCTCAAAGAGACTATGCTTAGTGAAAGAAGCCAGCCTCAAAAGGCTATACAATTCTACTTGCATGACATTCTGGGAAAGGCAAAACTATAGGGATGGAGAAGAGATCAGTGGGAATCAGGAGTGGAGGGAGAGTTTGACTACAAAGGGCCAGCATGAGGGAAGTTTTTGGAAACTGTTCTGTATCCTGATTATGGTTAAAGGAATCCATCATACACATGATAAAACTCAGAAGTGTGCACGCACACACACACAACACGCACAGTTAATTTTATAATAAGTTAACTTAAAATTTTAACTGAACTAAAGGTCTGTATGCCATACAACCCCCACACCTCTCCCAAATTTCCTCATCACTCATGTTACCTAAATCAGTAAAGTTGCTCTTTCGTAAGCTCCATGGATGATCTAAGCACTCTTTATATCTGGTTCACAGTTCTACCCCCTAATGCCTAGAATATGGGAGGTACTCAATAAATATTTGTTATCTAAATGTGAAATCTAAAACTATATTAAGAAAGAAGAAAATGTAGGAGGCCTAGGGTCCCTAACACGAAAAAGCCCAAAGAGTAAGGTGAAATTTTAAAAAAATCAAGGATTTAACCACATTAAAACTAAGGATCTCTGTTCAAAGAACACAATAGGCAAAGTAAACAGATGACAGTGAAAAAATGATTTGCAATGACCAGAACCAACAGGAATGGTAGCCAGGATATACAAAGAACAGCAAATCAACAAGAAAGACTAGAAAGCTGACACAAAAATGAATACAGGATATAAATAGGAAAAACACAGAAGCAGACAACTGAATGGCTGCAATCATTACAAGTCTTGCAAATTCAACCAATACTGAAATAACTCTTATACCCATGTCAAAATGGCAGCTTAGAAGGTAAGTCCTAACAAATACTGGCAAGGATAGAGGAGATGGTGACAGAATAAACTAGTGCAAACACTCTAGAAAATAGGCTACATTTAGCAAAATTAAATTATATATATGCCATACGTTATAACAATCCCAATCCCACTCCTGGACTTATATCTCCGAGAAATTTATGCAAAGCTCAGTAAGGATTCACATTAAAAAAAAAACTTAGGTCATGGTTGTATTTGTGGCAGTGGAAGGTGGGGCAAAGCTAGGAATGCACAACTTACAAAATGGATAAGTAAAATGCATACTGTGAAAACTATGGCAGATATCAGAGGCAACTAAGTAGGCACACATATAACAACATGGACAAATACATCCTGAAAGCACCATGTTGAACAGAAGGGGAAAAAGTAAAAAATGTAGTTTTTTTATAGAACTTCACTCTTTTAATACTCCCAACAACCCTATGATCTAAGTAATATTATTATTCTCACTTTTATTATTATTTATAATGTTAGAGAGTGTGCACGCAAGCAGGGAAGGGGCAGAGAGTGAGGGAGAGAGAATCCCAAGCAGGCTCTGCACTGACAACGCAGGGCTCGATTTCATGATCCGTGAGATCATGACCTGAGCTGAAATCAAGAGTCAGATGCTTAACCAATTGAGTCACGTAGGCGCCCCATCCTCATTTTACAGATGAGGAAACTAAGACACAAAAATTGACCACCACATCCAATCATTCACCAAGTCTTGTCTATCCTACTTCAATTACATTCCAAATATGTCAGCCTCTTACCACATCAACAATACCCTCTGGTCCAAGCCAGAACTACCATAATGGCTTCCTAACCAATTGCCCTCTCCTCAGTCTTGCCCTGTCCAATTGATTCATCATTAATCTCATTCTAATACTCCTTGCCGACACACTTCAACAGCTTCTCATTACTCTTATGATGAAGTCCAAAGTTCCAGACACACCCAGCAAAGCCCTGATTTACTCCTTTACTACCTTTCCTGTTTTCTTTCACACCACAATCCCTCTCTCGCTACACTCCAGCCATCCTGATCTTCTTTCAACTTCTCATACTTGCCAACCTCCTTCCTGCTTCAGGGGGACATATACCCACATTTGACCAGATCTGCATCTGTCAGATCTCAGCTGAAATGTCACCTTCTTACAGAAGCTCTCCCTGACACACTAGCTTGACTTAAGTCTCTCTGTGATGTACCTGGCCTTTATAGCACTTAAATATTGTAATTAATTATTTCTATACATACTTCTTTAATATCTGCTTCTAGCTAGATTATAAATGCCACAAGGACAAAATACATTCACTACCTTCTCCTCTACACCTAACAAAGTGCTCAGTATAGAATACTTATTTTTATTAATAATCCAGTTGAGGGCCATAAAGTACTGTTAATCTTTACATTTGCTAAAGAGAAAAAAAAAAAGCTTTAAAATGCCTGGTGCTGCTCTTTGAAGGAAATAAACAAAATGCTTTATTTCTCTAAAAAATTGCTTTGTTCCTGTGATCTTTGTTTTTCTTATAAGTCAATGACTATCCATATTAAAAGATTTAGAATAATTAACAATCTTCTCTTCTCAAAAGCTCATATCTCTTTTGAATTTAAGAGAGTACATTCTCAGAATGCTCAGAGTTTATTTCAACTCAGTAATAAATACATTTTATGAGTCAGGAAGAGTCCTATACAATTGACACAACACAGTCAAAATTTCCCAATTCTGTCACATTTAAGTAACATTTTCTTAATCAAAAAAAAAAAAAACTTAGAGGAAAATATCATATATCTAAAGAGCCTAAGGAGACTCTAAATCTAAACCTGATGTCCACAAAGTCAAGAATCCATTATTAAACTCATTAAATATTCAGTACTTACTATAATTTCACCACCAGGTGGCAGATACATACAACTTTCTAGAAATGCTCTTATCAGTCACAAGAAGTTAGTCCAATTAGAAAAAAACTTAGAAAAAGTGAAATAATTTTAAACATATTTGAACCTGATGACTTCTCAGAACATTACACACCTATTTAGCTGTAAATCTGTCTCCAACCCACGCAGAGCAACAATTATCTTTAAATAAAGAACACTGAAATACAATTTTATTTATTTTTTTAACGTTTATTTATTTTTGAGACAGAGAGAGACAGAGCATGAACGGGGGAGGGTCAGAGAGAGACAGGGAGACACAGAATCTGAAACAGGCTCCAGGCTCTGAGCTGTCAGCACAGAGCCCAACGCGGGGCTTGAACTCATGAACTGCGAGATCATGTCCTGAGCCGAAGTCGGACGCTTAACCGACTGAGCCACCCAGGTGCCCCAATTTTATTTTTTTTAAATACGATTTTTAAATGTGGTTATCCAGTTCAGTTATTCAAAATCCTCAGAAGTGCTAAGAGTGAGTTCTGAATGCAAAAGTTTAAAAAGCAAGAGATAAAGGAAGTGTAGAAAAAGACATGATGAGAAAAGACCAGACAACAAGAAACACCTCTCAAACCTATAAGCTGTCAAAACCCAAATTAACAGCAACCCAAAAGAACCAGTGACATTTTTGTGTTTCCAGCAAAATATTCTTCTCATCAATAAAGACTTTAATCTCAAGTCAACCAGTTAATTAAGAAATTGATTTTTCAAAAATTTCAATAAAATTATCCTAAAATTCTAAAAAGGTGTTATTAAATTTTAGGACGAAACAGATGATCTTGGGATGACTCGAGTTATTTTAAATGCTCTCTGAAACCTTATTTGCAAATGCATCCTTTCAATCTAAGTAGACATCCTTATCTTCTCACTCCCCTGCCTGGGGCACACCCTCCCCTCTACCACTCCTATCCCTACTTCTCTTGCCTCCTCCTGGACTGTTTGCAGGAGAAGGAGCCAAGGACCCTGACACTCAGAAAGAGACCCCTAACCACTACAAGCACCAGGCAATAGCTCAGCATCCTCACTACTATTTCCTTCCTCTTTTTATCCTTCAAATCTACCTTAGCCACAAGTAGAAATCAGCACCCAACCTGCCACATGAACCAGGGCTGAACTGAGTTTTGTAGTGTTTGAAGAATATATAATTTGGGGGCCCTTTTTAAGGAATAAGAAGAGGGGGGAAAATTCAATTTTGCAGACTTTACAGAAATATATGAATACTGAACGTGGTGCTAGAGCCTCTCCCCGGCTCCAGAGGGGCCTCCAGAAGTGAGGGGATCCAGACTCATCAATTTAAGGGTAAATCCTCCCTGCCACGGACACATGCTGAGGAAAAAATAAGACTCTAAACCTGGTTTGTCAAATAAAACAAAACAAACGGTTCGCCAATTCCAGTTAGTAAAAGGAAAAATACTGCCTGGAGAGTTACAGTGGTCACAGTTCCTCTAGAACAAAGTGGCTAAAATTGAGGACAGAGCGAAACTGTCTAATGACATGAGAGAAAAGCATAGGAAGAAAACTGTTCTATCCAAGCAGGGATAATGTATACTCATCCGCTTCCTGTATACTCTTAAAAAGCACATGCCATCAGGCTCCCCCAGAAGCACTGTTCCCACTGGGTTCTTACTCATACAACCCAGCTTCAGAAAGCTCTCACTTTTCTTCCCTGGCAGAAACACTCAAATAGAGAAAAAACAATTCCCAAACAACTTAGCTTTGGGAAGTGTTTCTTTGAATTACGCATTATACGTTCCATCATTCTATAGTCCAAAGTCCCTAACACTATTAGAAAAAAATTGCCAACCCTCTCAGTCCTTCCTCTAATACCAACTGTTTTGATATACACACAGGTCTCAGCAGCTTATCTGAATGAACAAGAACACAAGTTCTCATTTCCTAATAACTTCCTGAATATTTTATTATCGTTTCCTCCCAGGAAATTTATTCACTCCATGTAGCTCCAACACTAACAGCTCATTTTTGAAGGGAAATTATTCAAGTACACCAGAAGCTCATATAAAAGGCGACCTCCGCTACTAGGTTATGGTCTGACAACATATCTGAGTAACAAAGATATGAGTTGAAAATACATATGGATCTTATTAATATACAGAAAACAAAGCAAAGGGACCCAATTATTTAAACTAAGAATATGCTTTCACATGCCAATTAAAAATAAGCAAAAAATTAATAAAATGGTATAATCATCAAAACTGAATAGTAGCACACTTGAGATCTACATCTTCATTTCAACTATATTTATATTTCATTACACCTGAATTAAAAAAAATTAAATTAAAAAGAAAGTCCAAGAGTAAAATTGGGTAATTTTCCCCACTAACAAGAAAAATTATTGGTCTCTTTTCTAACTCTGGTTTCAGGGAAAAATACTGACAGAAATTACCTTGTATGTTTTAACTCCAGGATATTTTTAATACATCATTTGTATTCCTAGAGTCACAATTATGGGCTGACTGTACGGCATAACAACATGTAATATAGGCCAAACTTTTCACAGTAAAACTTCTGCTCTTTGGAGCAAAGGAATTGGGGCACTAAATAACTAGTAACAAGACTCTAAAGCAAAATCTATTTTGGCATTCTCTTTGCCATATACACAGTATAGAGTATAGAGGTTCCTTAAATAGGGAAATACCATACAATCCAGTAATTCCACTACTAGGTATTTACCCAAAGAAAATGAAAACACTAATTCAAAAAGATAGACACTATGTTTATTGCAGCATTATTTACAATAGTGAAGATATGGGGGGGCACCAGGGTGGCTCAGTCAGTTGAGTACATGACTTCAGCTCAGATCATGATCTCATGGTTTGTGAGTTCAAGCCCTGCATCAGGCTCACTGCTATCAGCCTGTCAGTGAAGAGCCTACTTCAGATCCAATGTCCCCCTCTCTCTACGGCTCCCCTGCCTGCACTCTCCCCCAAAATAAAGAATTAAATATTTAAAAAAATAGCCAAGATATGGAAGCAACCCAAGTGTCCATCAATAGATGAATGGATAAAAGATGTGATACACACACACACACACACACACACACACACACACACACTGAAATATTACTCAGCCATAAAAAAAGAATGAGGTCTTGCCATATGCAACAACATGGGAGGATCTAGAGAATACAAACAAAGCTAAGTGAAATAGGTCACAGAAAAACAAATACCATATGATTTCACTCATATGTGAAATTTAAGAAAAACAAACAAACAAAAAGCAGAAACAGATCCATAAACACAGAGAACAAATTGGTGGTTGCCAGAGGGGATAAGAGTAGAAGAATGGGCAAAATGGGTGAAGGGGAGTGGGAGATACAGACTTCCAGCTGCCGAATGAGTAAGTCATGGGGAAAAAAGATACAGCAGTGGGAATATAGTCAATGGTATTGTAATAGAGTTATATGGCAACAGATGGTAGCTACACTTGTGGTAAGGACAGCATAATGTATAGAGTTGTCCAAGCACTATGTTGTACGCTAAAACTAAAGTAACACTGTGTGTCCACTACAATAAAAAAATAAAATACAAAGAGCTGCTTTCCTTTCTCACTGGAACAGAGGAAGCACGTATGACTAAACAGAGGGGAGATGGGAATGAATGCACATTAGAGAGGAAAAGAGCCAGCAATCCAGAAGGGAAAACCACACTGTTTAGGATACTGTAGTACAGCCAGCTGGTTAATAGCCTGGGTTGGGTTGAAACTCCTGCTTGTCACTTACTAGGTATATAACTCCAGTTTAAATGTAGTGCTTTCCACATGAGAAAACGGAGGCATAGAAAAGTTAACCAGCTTGACTCAAGTCTCCCAAACCTTGCAAACGCCCAACAGTGCTAGTGAGTAGGCATGAGGAAGAGATTTGCAGAAAGACATAAGGAAAATATAGCCAACTATATCTTTACACAGCAGAAAAACAGGGCATTTACTATATCTGTGTAACCAACAGCTACCCATACCATGCCTACATCACAGTGTCCCTAAAATCATTTAGGACCCTTTTATTATGTACTGGACTTCTTATTTAGCAAAAGGTGGGAAGCACTGTCACAGTCTAACAGAGTCCTCTGTGGAGTAAGAAGAGGGGGATGAGCCCAGCCTGATCACTTACACTGCGGCTCTTCAATCAAGATACCAACATGAAAAACTACAACAGATTTCAACTGATAAAATCTATAGGACAATGGATTTTTAATGCAGCAACACAAATGAATACAGTATTATCACACAAATCACTCTAAAATATCAATCTTTCTCCCTCTCCTGCAGGATTCTCTTACTTGAAGAGAGAACACTTTTTCTTCATGATAAAACTTAACTCCTAGACTAGTGGAACAATGGCCCACAAAACAGTAATTTTTGATAAATAGCCTAGACTTAATCCACCCTTCCAATTCATAATATACCCAATTGTCAGACCAAGCACTGAAACTTTCCATCCCTATCTTGTGCCACTTTATGTTAATACACTGAATCTCAAAGTAAACTACTTTCTGTTGACCGTATCACCAATGCTGTCCTGCTCACCAACATTTGCCCATTTTATTTCCTCTCTCCCTTCCCATCTCCACAAGTCCACATCCTCTACTTAGCCAGGGCCAACATCCTACAACAGCCTGTACTGCCGATGCAGGACCATGTACTCAGCCTTCATGGTCCATCTCCAATTCTACCACCCTGGCAAAGTTTACCCTAAGTTAATGTGTCTGGAAGTAAATTCTCCATCTTTAGAACTCCTACTGGGGCACCTGGGTGGCTCAGTCAGTTAAGGATCGACTCTTGGTTTCAGCTCAGGTCATGATCCCAGGGTTGTGGGATCGAGCCCCGCATCAGGCCCCATGCCCAGGAAGCGCCTGGGATTCTCTCTCTCCCTCTTGCCCCTTCTCCCCAGCCTATGTGCACTCGCTCATGCTCTCAAAAATAAGTAAATAAATAAGAACTCCCAGAGCACTCTACAGCCTTTTCATGGCATACATCACGTTCAACACAGCATTATCATTTTTATACATGATACACCCTTTATTAGACTGAATACTCTTATATTCTCCCATAACCTCCTAGCACAGTGCCTGGCACATGGTAGCTACTCAATAAATGCGTGCTGAGTGAATACATGAATCTGAGAGTCTATTTCCCATTGGAGAATCGTAATTAGCTTTCATTAAACACAGCTAAATAGACTGGACTTCTCCCTCAGAGAACACAAATTATTTGAAGTTGCCAAGAGCTACATCTTAAATTAGGGAAAGTCACTGTGCTATACAGCAGAACTTCATTCACACAAGCTGCCTTGTACTTACTTGTTTATGTGTTCTGTGAAACAGGCCTTTATACTGCCAAAATTGAAGAGGGTGGAGAACATAACTAGTTTGTTTTTTAAAATGCAGCCAATTAAAATGTATTTATGACAGCCTGAAAATGTGGCTTAAAAAAATGCTATGTTATTGTAAGATATCACCTATCCCACAGAATTTTCCTCTTAAGAATCATACAAGATGTTTCTGAACTTTTTCCGATAACTCAGGTCTTTCCCAGATAGTACCTAACCCCTTCAGGGGAAGAGGGAACTAAGACCTAAGAAAACACAATCAACTTAGAAACCAAAACATGATCCTTCTAAACCCTGAGGAGAGAAGAAAGGAAGAGTTAAGGAGGTGGCCAAAGCAGTAGCAAAATAAAAGTGAGAAGTCAGGCAAAGAAAAAAATCAGTTACCCAAAGGAAGACTGCTTCAGGTTCTGAGAAGGTAGTGGGGAAATGCTGAGGTCAGAAGTTAGAAACACAGGATCAGACGGAATGAAGTACTTACCCTTCACGCTGTAGGAGATCCTAGGCCTTCTCCAACTGCCATAGCCCTCAGAGCCCCCCACCATGTTTACTGTCAGTGCCTCTATGTAGCCACCCAACCAACACTTACTGCTAATAAGTTATGTGTCTGAGCGCCATTCTAGACACTGGGAAAACTGTAATCAGCATTCATTTGGAACAAAGACATTCAGTATTGTTATTTAACTTCTTCAGGCGCTTTAACCCCCATCTGACTATAAACCTTCTGAAGGCAGTATCTCTCAAAGAGATTACAAGTACTTTGAGAGCAGGGTAAGTAATATATACTAAGTGTCATTATCTTCACAGCTTCTTTCAGCTAGATATGTCACAGGATCTATTCATACCTCCGTGTTGCTGATAAAAAGGAAAATATTCACCATGGCTATTTGCAGGCAAAGTTACACCATCACAAACCAAAAGTGGACAAAAGGGAGACCAGAACTGTACCTACATTCTTGGTTCTCTGTACTTCTACTAAATTTACTGGAAGCAACATTTCACCATTTCCCTCCCCGGATTTCTACCCTCTCCTTCCACACTCATCTATGTCCCAAATTTGTGTAAACATGTGACATTTATTTTTTACATGGGGAATGTCTTGCTAAATTTAGCAAGAAAAGAAATTCAACAGAGAGAAAAATAAGGTACAACTTGCAAGAGGACACGCCTTCGTGCCAGTTACAGTTCAACTAATGTGTGACCTAATCAAGTGATGCAACCTCTCTGGACCAGAGAGAAGGGAAGAGGTAAAGCAGATGATCTTAAAGGTACCCTTCCAGTTAAAAAAAAAAATTCTGGAATTTATGAGTTTCACAATGCAAACACACAGATGGATAAAATAATTTTACGACAGGTCAGCACTATTCAACTTAACTGAATGGGCTGAATGAATTCCTTAGCTGCTGACAAGGCATCACATGCACAAAAAAGCCATCAACTGGCTTCATCTCCTCATGGACAGCTTCCACTAAGAAAGAGCCTCCCATCATCTCTTACCTAGTGGCCAATAATCACCAGTATGTACTTCCAGATATAGAGTTCTCCCAACTCAAATCTGTTCCCACTTCTAGAAAAGTAACTAGAAATGCATGTCTTCCTGATGATGGATCATTAGCTTTTTTTTTTTTCTCACTTTATGAAGTTGGCATATATAAAAGTGTACCACTCATTTGATATTTAATCATATCCTGTTCTGAGACATACTGATTCTTATGTTACATTAGACAAATTCCTTACGGGCAAAGCTATGTCTTAAGCAACTCTGTACCTGCCACAACAGTGTTCAGCAAATACAACCACCAAAAACAAAACCCCACCACCACCATCACCACCAATCACCTCAACCCTGCGCAAAAATAAATAAAAAGTAAATAATTAAAAAATTAAAAATAAATAAGATAAATAAATAAGAAAAGAAAAGAAAAAAGAAACTCTGCTAAGATAAATGGTTGCCTGACTTTCTATTTAGCTTGGGATTCCTAGAAGGCTGGGACTCACCTCTATGTACAGTCTAAAGTATAATTAGCCATGTCACAGATATGTAAATAACTGCTACTCAATCTAAGCCTCACTTTCCTCATCTATAAAAGCAGAAAGATAAATTAAATCATTCCTACTATGACTTTGTAATTTTGAAAATCCTTCCACAAATAAATATTTCTAGACAAATCATATTCCAAGTATTGTATTAGTTCCTGAGGATTTGGAGATAAAACTCATGGCCACTACCTAGAGGGTCATGGTCTAGTGATCATAATTTGAATTCCTCTACCTGACCTCTGCACCCTGCCTGACCTTGGTCGTATAGTCTGCCCAGGTCACCAGATGCCAGCACTTCATATGCCTGCAAAGCAAGGAAGGAGGCTGGGGGTGCCTGGGGCAACGAAGAAGACTGACAGAAAGGGGACAGTCACACGGACAGGGGTGTGAAAATGGACACAGAGAAAAGGGCTACTCCTCGCCCATAGTGGGCCATATGCCCATACTACTTCAAACATAAGAAAATAATACTATCTGCCTGGAACTGCCTTATCTTTATAATCTAAATAACATGAGGGATTCCTCGCATATTGAAAACTCATTTTATTACACTGAATATTATAGTCATTTCTGACAGCTTCCAACTAACCACAGAAACAAACGCACAAGAAAAACTAACAAGCCAAAGAAAACTTCATTTTAGCCATTAATTTATCTATATTCTGTTTTTCTTCTCCCTGTCTTACTCATGAGTTTACACTAACAAAATAGCCAAACAGAGGGCCAGGTTAGAAGACAGTGAGAAGCAAAGCGATTACCTAATCTTGAGACAAATAAAATAGTTAATTAGCCCCTGAATAACTGGGAATTGGTTATAAAAGTCCCCACTTTTAGACACAACAGGTCTTTAGAGATGGATGTCTGAAGTGAATTGCCCTGAGGTGAAATCCTGACTGCACTTACAATGTATCTTAACTATGCCTGAGCTGTTACCTTTATCTGTTTAGACTGAGGATTGAGGCCTCAAATGAGCAAAATCTGCTGTGTAAATCAGGTACTTAATTAAAGAAAAAAAGCTTAGTAGGCTGCAGGGAGAAATTTGTTGAAATGGTATATTAAACGTTGTTATAGGAAGAGGCTTCTTTCACTTATTAATTCTACCATTTGTCAGTCAAGAGTTAGTTACTGTTTATGAATTTTTCATTTGAGATTCTAATTTTGGGTAAATATTTACTGAGAACCTACTATTGCCAAAATGCTCGTGGACCACCTCCCCCAGCAGATGGGGGGTGGGGGAGCATAGAAA
This sequence comes from Panthera tigris, assembly GCF_018350195.1. Classification (NCBI taxonomy): domain Eukaryota; kingdom Metazoa; phylum Chordata; class Mammalia; order Carnivora; family Felidae; genus Panthera; species Panthera tigris. Next base: position 32,942,481 of record NC_056665.1, read on the forward strand.
ACAATGCTATCCCCATAGAACTTAAAATCTTGTTAACTCTTCCAGTATGGTAAATTCTCATATACTTTAAAAAGTATATGAGGAGGATTCCTCTCTGATCCACTAACTCCGCAACTCGCCTGGAAACTATTTCTTAACACTTCAATCCTCGTCATGCACAGAAGGCCTTGCTTCCTTACTAAGAATATTCACCTATTCTCATGCTCCTTCCCTCTAGTTAAAGAGTGACCTTACCACTCTTCTCCGATCCAATCCAAGTCTTTCTATTTATGCTCAGAACAAGCCCCATATTCCCCAGGAAACTTACACTGTTGACTATTTCATTTTCTTTGTATATTCAAACTACCCTCCCACTGCCCTCTAGACACACTCACAAATCTCTCCCAATTAAACATATACCTCACTCATAGTAGACCTCACCCACATTCAAGTCATCCGTCTTCACAGCTAAATTTCTGAAACTTTTCAGTCTTCACTTCCTCCATTCCCACTTATCCCTCAACCTGCTTCCAAATTCCACTTAAAGCTGTTAGCAAGGCCACCAATAACTTGTGGATAGATAAATGCAAAAGACATTCTCCTCTTCCAGCAAAACCTGAGACTCCTTTCTTGACTTCTATGATACAACCCTCCCCCTGGTTTTCCCATTTCTCCACTCGCCTCTCTTGCTGTGTAACAGCCATCCTTCTCAACTCAACCACTCTCTAAGCAGATAACATAATTCTACAGCCTGTGTGTTCTATTTTCCAGATTGGAACCAACGGCCCCCTGGATAACCCAAAGGCCTATCAAATTCATTAAGTCCACAATTACACTCATGCTCTTTTTGTCCCTAAAAACTTATTTCCTTGCCAAAACACTACCATCCATACTGCAATATAAATCCTAAAGAAACTTAGGAACCATCTTGGACATGTCTCTTACCACAATATCCAATCCATCACTAAATTCTATTTTATCCCCTAAATATCTTTCCACTCCATAAACTTTTCTCCACCTCCGTCATCCTAATCCAAGTTATCTTTGTAGACTCCCCAGACTAACGTAATGGCCTAACTGAGACAACACCATGACCACCACCCACCTCCACACACACAAACACACTCAGGTTTTTCCTTGCATGTATCATAATGGTTAGGTTAGTTACCTTTTACTGAAGTTTCAAACTCCTTAAAGCTAGGCAAAGCGCAAATCACCGGTTCACATATAGTCCTTCCCCATCTTATTCCCACTGGCGTCTGAACCTTACCAAGACAGGGTTTAGGTTTTAATCGTTCTCATGGCCCCAATATAGAGCTTGGCATGCAGTATGTACTCCTAGAACTTTACCGAGTGAACCAGTCTGAAATTCACTGGGAAAAAGATGATTTTTAAGTTTATATACGTAAGACTTTCAGTTCAACTTTTCATTTATGTTCCCGCTACCAAATGCTGAAGCAGTCAAAAAAGCAAAAAACTTTTAGAAATATATTATAATTTTGAATCTTCCAGATATTCTATTAATGGAATATAGTTCAAATTCTAATGACGTTTTATAGTTGAAAAACTATTAACGGTCATTAGATGTGATTATTTCCATGTAAAAACAACTAAAGTAAAAGACTTCCTGAGAAATGGAATTCTCTTTCAATATTCCAAATGTTTATAGTTATAAAAAGATATTTCTCAAATACAAATGAATAAATAGCAACTACCCCATCATATGGATTATATTCTTCCTTGGAGAGGAAGTTCATCTTAAAATACTATTCCTTTTAAAATCAGAAGCAATATTCTGAGTTTTTCCTCAGTCAAATTTAGAAAATATGTCCCCAGCTTTGTGCAGAAGAAACCACTCAGATGCTCTTAAAATGCAGATTCCCAGGATCCTGAGCCAAAAATTTTGTCTCAGTAGATGTATAATGATGCCTTGAAAGTAGTGACTACACCTGAAGAATCACTCAGTCATGTTGCCATTGGCTGAAGGAAAACAGTGCCTGTGAAGATCTCAAACTAGTCTTACAAGATACTGTAAATACCATTGATGTTTGGGAGGGGAAAAACTCACTTCTATTTTCTTCTACCTCTTCTATGATTCATTTTCATCATGAAATTATCCTGTGTTATGGTACACAATAAATGTTCACCAAATATTTCCTGAACTGAACTACTGAGCTGAATTACCTTCATATAAGTCATATTGACAACTTATAAATTATACATTTGTTTAATGTAATTAAAGGTATTAATAGCCTACAATATCTCACAAAGCACTCCACTACTTCCAGATGTTCTAACACATGAAAAAGTGTGAAAGCTATTGCATTAAAAACTGAAAACTTGGCAGCAACTGTACTTTGTCATACCAAGTTTATAACATTACATCAATAATGTATTTAACCTAAGATGAACATGTAAGAAAATTAACTCCTATCATGACAAAGCATTAGTCAGGAAGATTCAATTTAATAGCTTTCCCTAAATTATACTATTCTTGTTGGATGTAAAATGAAGACAGCCAACTCTGCTTACAGAAATGACCTGATTCTTCTTGAAACAGCATAATGAAGCTAGCCGTTTTCTTTTCCAATCCACCTTTTGGCCGCAGCTGCCTGCTTTTCCTAATTCCTTCTTTATCTGATCAAACCACTTCCAAAGCATGATTTCCAGACTGGCAAACTCCACATATAAGGCTAAAGCAAATTCCTAATTCTTCTTTCCCTAAGTAAAAAGTTGCAAAATGAATATATAATGCTTCTACTTTTCTGTTTCATGTCCTACCTTACTAAATTCTGAACTGGATTCCCTATTAGAGGAAAAAAAAAAAAAAAAAAAGCCATGCCATCCTCCTTTCATATGTGTAACACAGGAGTAAATTCAATCATATAAAGAACATAAAACCTTACGTTTGATAATATATGATCACCTGGTCAGAGAATAAACTGAAATGTATCATATATATATATATATGTGTGTGTGTGTGTGTGTGTGTGTGTGTGTATGTATATGTATATGTAATAAGTAACAAAATCAAAATTATAAATAAGATTTTAACTGGAACATTTTCCACATACATAAAAATTATTATCAACATCTTGGGGCGCCTGGGTGGCTCAGTCGGTTCAGTCCAACTTCAGCTCAGGTCATAATCTCACAGTCCTTGAGTTCAAGCCCCAGGTCAGGCTCTGTGCTGACAGCGTGGAGCCTGGAGCCTGCTTCAGATTCTGTGTCTCCCTCTCTCTCTGACCCTCCCCTGCTCACACGCTGTCTCTCTCTCTCAAAAATAAATAAATATTTTAAAAAATTTTTTAATTATTACCAACATCTTTATAAATATTCATTTATATTCAACAATGTAACTAACGGGTTAAAAAATCAAAATTTGAAATGAACACTGGTGCTTTCATTCTCCCAAAGAAAAGTCTCTCAGCCTCAGAGAAAGGTATCTCTGCCACAACAGATACATAATCTTTGCCCATGTCTGTAATCCCAAACAAAACCTGGCACAGCCCTGGGAACACAGCATTCACAAAAAGGTAGAATAAAAAATGCCCCATTCTACCAAAGAGTTCCTTTCATATAAGAGTTAATTAGTTCCAGGGTGCCTGGGTGGCTCAGTCAGTTAAGCGTGCAACTCTTGATCTCAGCTCAGGTCACAATCTCACAGTCCATGGGTTCTAGCCCCACATCAGGCTCTGCGCTTACAGCATGGAGACTGCTTGGAATTCTCTCTCCCTCTCTCTGCCCCTACCCCACTCATGCTTTCTCTCTCTCTCAAAATAAATAAATAAACTTAAAAAAATGTTTTTAAAAAGTCTCTTAAAGTCCTTCAGTAATTGCATTATTATAATCTATATGTACATAAAAGTAAAAAGAAAATAATAAAACTCTTCTTGAGTCACACACCAAACCAAGCCAAATGAAAAAGACTAAACAATACACAGTGTAGATTATCAATTCAAGACAGCAAGACTGAGCTCATGAATTTAACTGATGTCCACCCAACACTCCACCCCAATAGCCACTGAAATAACCAAAGGAATAAATTAAAAAAAAAAAAAAACCTGGGGAAAAAGTCTGTAGCCCACTGAAAATCACAGAAGAGTACCAACCATGTATGGACTAGGAAGTCGCTGAGTAAAAAGGCTGACAAAGCATTCATGTTGCAGATAATGAGCTAAGTAAAGTTCAATGATGGAGCAAAAAGAGAAGAGGCACTGCTAATGCCACAACCAATCGCCAACATTGAGTTGTAATTTTTTTTTTTTACTTCAGCACTGAAAACAAATGCTTTAGCAGTAAACCTCCCTGTTTCCCAGCTATCTGACGATACTTTGTCCTTAATCTCTGCAAATCAGCAAACCAATGATCTAGCAATGTAAAATTACTGCAAATCTAAAATTTTTCATTTTTTCATCTGGACCTGAAACATCAGAACAAGACTCCACACAAGTTCAAAAGAAACCACCTCTACCAGCAACACTGAGCATACACAGACACCATGCCATCATCACAATTACCAGCCCCCCATCCCCCTCCCTTCCTGGATACCAGAAAAGACCCAGAAGCTAAAGGAGTGATCTTTCTATTAACTGGAGCAACATTTTTCCCTGGAAAATTTAGTGAGAGAGAACAAACTTTCAAATATCATTAGAATTCTCAAATGCAGAAATCTCAAGTATAGAAAGTCCCCCAAATTTAAGAAAATGCTGTGTATTTGAAGAGAGAGCAATCTGACATAAGGGAAGACTGCTTTCAGCCACAAAACTGAATGATTTTTCAAAAAAATACAATAGGGGCAATAAATTACAGATTGCACATGACAAAAAACTAGACAAGCTTGAATATTCCTCACAGAACACAATTAAGAGAAAAGATGAAAGGGGCATTGTGAGAGTTCAGCTCCCAGAAATGACAGATTAGGTGGTTCAGACCAAATCTTCCACTGGAACGACTGGGGGGAAAAAAAAAACAAAACTAGACAAAATAGAAAATATCTGTGTGAAGTCAATCAAAATGATAAAGAATTAAGGGACCAATATCAGGAAAATGAGAAAATCCAAAGAGACAAATCTGGTATTTGAAGCTGTTTTTTATCTAGAAGTATCTGCAGATTCTAAAGGCCACTACTGCTGAAGAGCCTGAAAAGATGAGCTTAGCTTCTGACAAATTCAATCCCTGAAGGGACAAAAATGAGTGAGGGCTGTCAAGGAAGAGGGTGAACCCCTTAAGCTGTGGATTAGGACCTCAATGGGCTACATCCAAGAAGTAAAGGTAAACCTAAAATATTTTTTTAATTTTTTTAATGTTTATTTATTTTTGACAGAGAGAGAGAGAGACAGACAGACAGAGCATGAGTCAGGGAGGGGCAGAGAGAAAGAGGGAGACACAGAATCTGAAGCAGGCTCCAGGCTCCAAGCTGTCAGCACAGAGCCCGACACAGGCTCAAACTCAAGGACCACAAGATCATGACCTGAGCCAAAGTCAGACACTCAACCGACTGAGCCACCTAGGTGCCCCTAAAATATTTCAACTCATAGGGTCTGAAGCTCCATTTTAAGTAATTTCAAATCCAGCCCTGAAGTGATCTGACACTGTCAGTGTCTCTAGTATAACCATATACCTGAAGAGAAGCAATGGCAAATCCTTTCTGGAAGAAGACAGCATCATTCAAACTATTTCTATAATTTTTCATAGTTCCTGGCCCTCAATCACAAACAGGCACATAAGAAGACAAAACAACCCCCAAATAAGGAGAAATAGCAGACATAAAAGCAAACATGCATGGGAATACATATGACAGAATGGGTTAAAGGAATAAAAATACAAGATGGGAGAATTTCAGCAGGAACTTAGATACTACAGAAGAAAACAGAATGGAAATTCTGTAACTGAAGAATACAATAAATATAATTTAGAAATCAATAAAAGGAGTGCTGCCTCTGGTTAGAATGTAGAAAGTCACAAGAGACCATTGCCCTTACCCTAATAACCAAAACAGGGCAGATAAGCTACAAAACCAGTCATTCTGAACACATCAGTGTGATGAGGATTCAAAGACCTAAGTGAACTAAACTCCAACAGGGAAGAATACTTAAAGAGATAATGGCCAAGAATTTTCCAAAACTGATTAAGTGATCCTATAGATACAAGAAGCTCAACAAGCAGGATAAATACAAAGAAAATCACAAGTAAGCACATCACAGTCACATTTCTGAAAACCATGGACAAAGAACAACTCTTAAAAGTGATCAAAGAGGGAAGAACATTATCTACAAAAAGAAGAAATTAAGACTTACAGCTAACTTCTAATCAGAAATGATAGAGCCCAGCAGACAATGGAATGGCAAATTTAAAGGGCTGAAAGAAAAAACTATCTACTAAAATTCTACACCCAGGGCTTCCCACCCCCTGCCCAAAAAATTGAAGGTAAAATAAAGATGTTTTCAAACATAAAAAAACCGAGTGAATTCACCTCCAGCAGACATAACTCCTAACTAAATACTAAAGGATATTCTCTAAGCCTAAGGAAATGATCCCAGATAGAAGCTCAGTGATGGGGAAGGAAATGAAAAGTAACTAAGGAAGTTAATATATGGATAAATCTAAATGAATAATGACTTATGAAATAATGTCTTATAAGCCTTAAATATAAAGAGAAAATACGTAACAAGAATAACAAAAATCAGAGGTGAAGAACAAACAGAATTAATGTATTCTAAAAACCTCACATTGTCCAATAAATGGGAAAAGTAGTTAAACATACATTTGGGAACCATTAAATGAAGAGCAAAAGAATATAATATACATCCGGTAGAGGTGCCTGAGTGGCTCAGTCAGTTAAATGTCTGACTCTTGATTTCAATTCAGGTCATGATCTCATGGTTCATGGATTCAAGCCACGAGTCAGGCTCTGCACTGGCAGCATGGAGCCTGCTAGGGATTCTCTCTCCCTGCCTCTCTCTCTGCCCCTCCCCAACTCATGCTCACACACTCTCTCTCTCTCAAAAATAAGTAAAAATTTTAAAAAAGAATATATATAACTGGTAAGCCAAAAGAGAAACTGCACAACTGAAAGTAATCAAAAGAAGGCAAGAAAAAGAGAGAAAGGAAAACACAGAACAGGCAAATAGTAAATAATAAAATGGAAGCTTTAAAAGCCAAATATATCAGCCAAATATACCACTAATGTATCGTTAAATGTAAATAGACTGATCACTCTAGTAAAAGGACAAAAACCATTGGACTAAATAAAAAAGAGAACCTAACAATATGCTACACCAGCAATATAAAGACTACAAAAAGACTGAAAATAAAAGGACAGAAACACTTAAACCACTAAAAAGTCAGCTGATAGGGCCATATTAATATCAGAAAAAGTAGACTTTAAGGTAAGTAGCATGATTTTCACCAGAAAAAGATAATGTTCCAAATCTGTATTCATCTAATAATACAGTTATTAAGTGACACACACAAAAAAGGAGAAATAGAGTGTCACAGAGGGAAGACATAAGAGAGCAAATGTCTCTGGAATTCCGGAAAAAAAAAAAGAGTATAGGTAATAAATAAAATTGTCCTACCCCAACAGAGATGTGTGCATTCAGAACAAAAAGACTCACTAAACAGAGAAATCACATCATACGGACATTTTAAGTTAAAAGAATTCAACCATATATGGTGAGAGAAAATGTGAAATAATACACACAGAACAACTCATTCTACCTGCCATTCAATATGAACATGCAATCTGAGACATGAACTTATTCTCCCAGATGAGCTCAGCTCCAGTGGGCCCTAGTATGAGCATCTCATCACACCACAGTTCTAGAGTTTAAAAAAAAAATGCTTTTGAACAATATAAATGTAAGTGTTCCTCTTTGTTCATACTTAACAAAGGCAATAATCTGTTCCAATGCTAGAAAGAAAAACCATCTATACCCTACATACTGAGAGATGAAGTATCAGCCTCCAAGGTGGACCTGTCTAAGGAATGTTAAAGGGAAATGTAATAATAGGCAGTCTTCCCTTTACTTACAGACTTTAAATCTAATGCCTAACTAAAATGAAGCTCCACCGTACCAGGTTGAAAAAAAAAAAATCAATTAATAAACTCCCACCTAGTCAGAGCCTGGTGAAATTTCTAGATCTCAAAGTCCACACACTAAAAAAAATTCTACAAATATACAGATTAAAAAATTAAAGAGATCTAATAGATATTAATACTATGTACAACATTAAATGTAGAGAGGAGGGAAAGAACTGTCCAGGGAGTTTTGAAAGAAAAAGACTATGACACAGGAATCTGATATCAAGATCAAGTTGTCGTGCATATGCAGAGGCACATTTTAAAACTTAAATGTGCACAAAATGGAACTGACTACCAAGTTATTACCACAATGTTATCGGATACTTCTTACCCACAAATTTTAATGACTGACAAATAAAACTAATTCTGAAGCTGCAAAATCTCTACTTAACTACAGCTACTCTGAAGAAAGTAGTTCACTCCCCTACAAAGCTTCCACAAAAATGTTTTAAAAACAAACATTTCTTCAAAAGTGGAAAAAATTAACTTCTCAGAACTTCACAATACACATTATCCTGAATCTTATTTTTGTAACTTTGAATAAACTTCAGACAAATCAATGTTTCATAAAAGATGCCTATAACATCTACCAGGAGATAAACAAAGTCTTAAAAAGCAGGTACGTAATGATAAGGTTAATTTTCAGGTGTTAAATTGCAATAAACACTGTCTCCAGCTTCTTTTTTAGCATCACAATCTTTACAAGATTATCTGGCCTAGGACCTTCTTAGCAGGTGAGAAATCACCTCTCCACTTCATAACAAATGATAAACTTCAGAATAAAAAAAAAAAATGAAACTTTCAAGAAATAGTTTACTGATCAAGAACATTTCAACTGATTTTGCCTTGACTCTGCCTTGACCCCTATTGCTCTTTACTTCATCCCCCTTGCCAAAAAAACTTACCCATCTAAAAAGCCTTCAAAACCAAGTCAAGTCCTACCTCCTCTAAGATTTTAACCAAATACTCCAAACTAAACAAATCCTTGTCCTCAACATATGCACCCTCATTTAACAATCTAATTATATATACGACCATCAAGTAAAAATATAGAACAAATTACATAAGCACTATCTAATTTTCACGTATTTTTAGCTAGGCTCTCCATCCAGTTTATAAAATAAAAACAACAATAACAGTGGTTTACATTTAATGAATGATCAAGATAAACTAGGTTCTGTTCTAAGCACATACATATATTTACTCATTCACCTTTTACCTCAGTCCAGCAGGATGGTAAGTGAATATATATACATATAAACATACACACACACACACACACACACACACACACACACACACACACACACACATATATATATATATTTTTTTTTTTATTTAAAGTTGTTCAGAATGGTGTTTGGAAGCCTCCCCTCTCCTTGCCTAGCACTCTAACCCAGGCTATGCCATGCAAGTAGGGAAAAGAACCAATATTACTTTTGCACTGTCCCATTTAGTCATACAGATGTTTGTGAATAAGATATCCACAGGTGAAATGAACTTTATTATGTTACATATCTCTGACTCTAGGTCCTTTTCTTCTGTAGACAGGGTAATATTTCCCTTCCTTTGGACACCCAACTATGCTCAAGTCTTTTTGCCCTCTGTTTTCTTTTTCCTTCCTCAGTGATATGATCTAGCCTCATGACTTGAAGCTCTATCCATATAATTCCTGAACCTACATTTCTTTAAGTTTATCTATCTATTTTGAAGGGGGGAAGGGAGGAGTGAGAGAGAGAGAATCCCAAGCAGGCTCCTCACTGTCAGCACAGAGCCCAATGTGGGGCTCAAACTCACAAACCAGGAGCTCATGACCTGAGCTGAAGTTGGACGCTCAACCAACTTAAGCCATCCCCAGTTGCCCCCTGAACCTACATTTCTAGCCAGGGGTCTAGTCATGTTTCTCACTGGAGCCTAATTCTGTAATGTCTTTACAGAGATGTTCTGTTGGCACCTCAGGCTCAAGGTGTCCAAAATGGAAATCATACCCTGTCCCTCGAACTTGTCTCTCCCGCTACATTCTTAATCCATTTTCCACTTGAAACCACTTAGTACCTTGAGCCAAACTGACATTCAAGTATTTGATTAACTGAACTTACTGTGAACCAAAATTGCTCGTCCTGTCTTAAAAGAGGTATTGGATCTGTTTCAATTCCTATTTTTCACTCAAATCAATGAATAAAATATTTAACTTATTTCCCTTCAAAATAGAATAGTTTGAGAGCTTACGAAACCATATTAAGTGAACATGAGCAGTGGTCAGCAGAAGTCAGATAAGCAGACTGACTTGGTTTCTCAGTTCACTTCTTCATTAAGTTGAAAACTGCAAGCAACCATGAGAGTTTTAACAATTATAAAATTTTAAATTGTTCCCATTCTTAATTATGTATTGTTTAATTTATGTTTATAAGTGAACCTATGATTCAAGAAATAATATAGGAATATGAACAAAAAACCTGAATAGACAATTCTCAGAAACAAATCATGAATAAAAATCTGAAAAGATGCTCAACTCCATTAGCAATTTTTTTAAGTTTATGTATTTATTTTGAGAGAGAAAGTGGGAGGGGCAGAGAGAAAGGGAGAGAGAGAATCCCAAGGAGGCGCTGTACTGACAGCCCAACACAGGTTTCAATCCCAGGAACCGTGAGATCACGACCTGAGCCAAAATCAAGAACTGGATGCTTAACCGACTGAGACACCCAGGCGTCCCCATTAACGATTTCAAAATATAAAATTTAAAGAGATAATACTTTCTTCACCGATCGAACTGGCAAGACTAATAAGTCTGAAAATAACTAGTATGCTGGCAAATGTGTGGGGAAACAAGCACTGTCTCACTTGCTGCTGACAGGAGAATAAGTCAGTCTTTTGGAGAAAAATTTGGAAAATAACTATCAAACATTTTAACACGTGCTCTTTTACCCTACAATGTCACAACTACAGACTTATTCTATAATACATTTGAACATATGCACAAAGACATCTGTACAAATGAGTTCACTGAATATGTTCACAATAAAAAATGGGGAGCATCAAAATGAAACTGGCTAAATAAATTTTTTAAAATCTATAAAAATACCATACGGCTATCAAAACAGGTGTGATAAATTTATATGTACTCACACGGAAAGATGTCCTTAAAGCAAGCTGGAAGACAGTATGCACAGCACAACCCAACTTGTTAGTTTATCTATATATTAATTATATAAATATTATATAGTTCAGATAATTGTACATATAAAACAGAAAGTCCATAGCTATTAAGAGTGATGATCCCTGGGGAAAAGGTTGAAGTGTATGATTTCCCTTTTTATTTTACATAAAAATTAAAAATTCATATACATATTCAATACATATTTTAGCAACAAGGGTTAGAGATGCTGCTAGTAAGGATAAATTCCACAGCCAGAGGGGCAGGGACCAGCAGAGCAGGAACCCTGCCCTGCCGCCTCACCTCTTCCTATGCACATTTCCTGTTCGTTCTCCCACCTCGGGGGTCAACCCAGCCCATATTAGTTTGAGATGAGATGAGACTCCAGAAATTTCTTTTTTCTTTTTGTTTGTTTGTTTGTTTGTTTCAGACTCCAGAGATTTCTAAGGGAAGATATATCTCCCAGTCAGCAACTACCTATAGTATGAGGGGAAAAGAAAGAGCAAGGGGCAGGCAAAATCCATTAGCAGTGACAGGGTAAGAAACTTTCCCTAACATAGCTGAGACAATTATTTCTGTTTAGGGGAGGTCTTATTTATAATCTTATTTTGAATCTTCCTCCTTACAAAGGACACAACTTGCTGTTGTTAAGGGGCATTCCCAAGATAGCTTCTACCCACTTTTGATCAGCAATGGAATTAGAAATCAGACAGTACAATCTGTTAGAGCTGCACGTGAATTAAAGGTAAATAGGCTCTAAACAAGGACCTTTGGGATTCTGAGAAACTTACCTACTTCGTTGCACAGACTTTGAAAATTATTTCTTTTACTCCCTAATCTTCAGTTATATTCTAGGGGTAAGGGTACATATTGGTTGAATTCTATGTAGGTGAGGTAGATTATTAATAAAGGGGTTATTGCCGTAAGAAGCGTACCCAAAATCCCTTGGATACTTAAGGTAACACTACATCAATTTAACACAATAACCCTGGGGCGCCTGGGTAGCTCAGTTGGTTGAGTGTCTGACTTTGGCTCAGGTCATGATCTCACAGTTCGTGAGTTCAAGCCCCACATCAGGCTCACTGCTAGCAGCCTGTCAGCACAGAGCCTGCTTCAGAGCCTCTGTCCCTCTCTCTCCGCCCCTCCCCTGCTTATACTCTGCTCTCTCAAAAAATAAATTAAAATACTAAAAAAATAACACAATAACCCCACCTCAAACTTGTAACAGATTCAAGAACCAGCAAAAAAATTCCTTAAATTTTACAAAAATTTTAATGTTACATTAAAAGTTATGCTATGGGGGCGCCTGGGTGGCTCAGTCGGTTAAGCGTCCGGCTTCGGCTCAGGTCACGATCTCGCGGTCCGTGAGTTTGAGCCCTGCGTCAGGCTCTGGGCAGATGGTTCAGAGCCTGGAGCCTGTTTCCGATTCTGTGTCTCCCTCTCTCTCTGCCCCTCCCCCATTCATGCTCTGTCTCTCTCTGTCTCAAAAATAAATAAACGTTAAAAAAAAAAAAAGTTATGCTATGAATAAAAGGTTATCAGTAAAACATAATTTGTTATTCTGTCCCTAAATTTGTACATTATAATGCTACCAACTTAACTATACCTTATGTATATAAGGTCTGTATGTATATAAACATATAACGTATATATGTATATAAATATAAATATACCTAAGTGATTTCTTTAATTCACTTACTCTACAGCTGAAAAACAAATATTCTGTATCCAATTTCCATGTAGTATCATGTTAAAAATTCCCTTTGCCCAGGACTTATCACCAAGTTTTACTGGCTATTACTGACCAATAATAAATCCTGAAAACCAGTATAATCAATCTCGGGATTCCTGAGGTCATGGAAGTAGCTGCACCCCCAGACAGCTCACTATTAGCATTCTCATATATTCAAACATTCCAGTAACCATAACACTCAGAGGAAATGAAAAATAACCCCCTCTGAGAATTCTAGTCTACCGACTTGGTAAAACTAAATTAGGACTACTCTAATGCTATAGAACCAAAATTACGAGAAAAGTAGCACTATTACTTGATTAACAGTAATACAGTGATTCCAGAATTTGTACTTCCACCTACAGCAGTAATGACACTTTCTCCCTCCAAATTAAGTTATCTATTATCTCTGAGTATGTCTTATCTCTGCTATTAGACTAAGGCTTCCTAAGGAAAGAAACCATTAGTACAATTCACCTTAGTATCTCTACAGAGCATAATTAGCCATCAATATATTTGCAACTAGCCAAATTTACCTAAATTTTTAGTTTTGGCTACAGAAAAACTGTCTGACTAGAAAATTAAATTTAAAAATTCTTGTTCTAGGGGTGCCTGGGTGCTCAGTCAGTTATGTATCTGACTCTTGGTTTCGGCTCAGGTCATGATCTCATGGTTTCGTGGGTTCAAGCCCCACGTCGGGCTCTGTGCTACTTGGGATTCTCTCTTTCTCTCTCTCTCTCTCTCTCTCTCTCTCTCTCTCTCTCTCTGTTCCCCCCTCCCTCTCTGCCCCTCCCCAACTCATGCTGTCTCTCAAAATAAACAAACTTTAAAAAATAAAAATTCTTGCTATAAAATATTTTAAAGGGCTTATTTTCATGGTTCATTTTTAAAAGTTTTTTTATGTTTATTTATTTTTGAAAGAGAGAGAGATACAGAGTGCAAGCAGGGTAGGAGCAAAGAGAGAGACACAGAATCTGAAGCAGGCTCCATACTCTGAGCTGTCAGCACAGAGCCCAATGCAGGGCTGGAACCCATGAACTGCAAGATCATGACCTAAGCCCAAAGTCGGCTTAACCGACTGAGCCACCCATGCACCCCTTCATGGTTCTTTTTAAGAAGCAAAAAAACCACACATCTGATTTTCAGATTGCCAACTACTAACTCCTTTCAAGAAGAATTTAAGTACTAATGTCTACAATATAAAACATCCATTCCTCTCTCTCCCCTTTCTTTACATAAGGGAATCCAAAGGAGGAATCAAAATCGGCTGGTTTCAGTCAGATCTATAACCTCGGCAATTTACTTTGTATCACTTATAAGCCTAAGAATAAGCATCTAATGTTGCAAGTAACACTGCAACTTAAAATATCTCACAATTTCTTAACACTTAAATCTTCATTTCTTGAAATCATCAATAAATCCATTTTTACACAAAATCACACACAATCCTTTACAAGCAACTTAAAAGATTTCTCCAATCATATCCAACTTCATACCAGGAAAAAAAAATGTACAATAACACGACCTCTAAAGAATGACAAAAGGTTAATTTTTGCATCCACGAACAGAAATGATCAGTGTTCAAGCACAAGAACTAAATAGAGGTCATTTAGATATCCACCACTCAATTTTATAGACTTCAGAGTTATAGAAACTTGAAGGTAGAAAGGACCTTTGAGATTACCTATTAATTTGGTAATTAACCCCTGCAGTTAACAGATGAAACAGAAAAGCTATAGGACCTGCATTTTAAAATAATGGACTTAAGTACTCAAAGTTCAAATCAGAGGTGAAACTGTCTTGCAAAAGTTGTACAAGTCCTAGTAAATGATATTATTCTTAATGATATCATTGCTCTTCTATAAAAAATGCAACCTTGACTCTCATATACACACAAAAATTATCTTTTCACCAATAACCCCATTTGTGGGGATCCAAAATATAAAACGAAAGACCACAGGCAGGAAGATGTCCATGACAGCATTCTTTATTATAGCACAATTCTAAAAACAACTTCGACATCCATAACAGGAGAATACCAGCAGAGGTATGCAGTATCATAAAGAGCATAGCTTTGGAGCTGAAAAGACCTGGATTCAAATGCCGACTTCTTCACATTTGTAGAATGGCTGGATATTACCGTCTGCCTCACAAAGTGGCATAAAGAATCAAATGCATGTAAAAGAGTTTGGCAAAATGCCTATAGTTCAGTGAGTGTTCAATAAATATCACTTTTATTGGTCACTATTAATGTCATATTCATTCACTGGAATATTATACAGACATTTTCAATAAGGGTTACAGGAAAATCTATACATACTGGAAAGATTTCCAACACATTGTTAAGTTAAAAAAAAAAAAAAATCAGGGTACCTGGATGGCTCAGTCGGTTAAGCATCTGACTCTTGATTTTGGCTCAGGTCATGACTTCATCTTTCATGAGATCAAGCCCCACATCAGGCTCTGTGCTGACAGCATGGAGCCTGCTTGGGATTCTCTCTCTCTGCCCCTCCCCCAATCATGCGTGTGCACACACATGCTCTCTCCCTCTCTCTCTCAAAATAAATAAACTTAAAACATGAATACACTTATTTAACAAAATGAAGTTGGAAAGCAATAGATAGTATGATACTGCTTATGTGTAAAAAATAAAACTACACATACATATGTAAGGAGAAAATATGTAAAAATGTAAGGAGAAAATATGTAAAAATGTAAAAAAATGTAAGGAGAAAAAATACTCAAAGTGGTTATTTATGGGTAAAAACGGGATTTGTTGGTAGAAGTGATACTTTAATTCTATGTTGTTTTACTTCAAACATATATTTAATTATTCTTAAAATAAATTTTTTAAAATAAAATTATTTAAGGGGAGCCTAAGTGGCTCGGTCAGTTGAGGGTCTGACTTCAGCTCAGGTCATGATCTCACGGTTGGTGAGTTTAAGTCCCACGGCGGGCTCTCTACTATCAGCACAAAGCCCTCTTCAGATCCTCTGTCACCCCACTCTCTCTCTGCACCTCCCACACTCACGCCCTCTCAGAAATAAACAAAAATTAAAAATAAATATTAATTAATTAAAGATAATGTAGCAACCAAAACCTGGCTGGCATAACCATTAAGGGAGAACATCTACATATAAAGTTGTACATATACTATGATTATAATGTAACAACGATGTGCCATATTAACAGAAACAAGAAAGAAATATACCAAGATTACACCAGTGGTTCTAAATGACCTTTGTCTCTATATCCAAAAAATTTTAATCAAAAAACTCTTTTCATTCTAAATGAATCCAAAATTTGGGCTATATTGTAATATTTTTCACTGGCTTGTGTTCCATGGCAAAGTCAATGTTTTAAAATCATAAACACTAGATTTTTCCTAAACTCAAGTAGCTAATCTGGTCAATCTGATCTTATCTATGGTCATTTCTTCTGTTCTCCTGTTACTGATGTGATTTTACCTAGAAGCCAAAATACCTACCAATGACACGGTAAATACCTCCCAACCACACAGAAATCACTAATAAAATACAATGTTTGGGCAAAGACTATTAAATAGAGCCCAAAGCCTCCACATGTAATGAGATTAACATTATCCCAATATTTGTTATTAATGTAGAGAAAACTTCTAAAGAAACCAACAATGATCAATTAAGCCAACAGAAAAAAAATCTACACTTTCAAAAATTTAACAGAATTACCGTTTTAAAAAGTTCATAAAGAAATATTAAAACCATCCCACAAAGATACAGTACTTTACAGTTTGTAAGCAGTTTTACATTTCATTTTTCTGAGAATCCAGTTACATAAGCAAGGTATTATTCTTGCCTCCCTATAGCCCCCATCAGATACAAAAAAGCATGGAACCAGGAGTCATATCCTAAATCCTCTGCTCATACCCTAAGTCTTTTTTCTCTATCCCATATCACATACGAATTTTCATACGGTCTCCTAAGAATAGCCACATTTCTTATCTCCTCTGAACATTCCTCCTGGAAATCTACACTCTTTTATACCTCATCCTGTTAGGCAAGCATCAGTCTCTATTTACAGAAGACTCAGTAAAATCACTGATCTTCCCAAAGATGACAAAGGTAATAAATGCTAAAACCATAGCATATCAAGAGGATGACCAAACTCACAAAGGGGCAGAAAACTAGGTAATGTGAAGAGTGGCTGGAGGAATAAAGGACAATTAATTTAGAAAGGAGAAGCGGGGGAGGGGCTTCTGGGTGGCTCAGATGGTTAAGTGTCCAACTTCAGCTCAGGTCATGATTTCACGGTTCATGAGTTCGAGCCCCACATCCGGCTCTGTGCTGACAGCCTGGAGCCTAGAGCCTGCTTCGGATTCCATGTCTCCCTCTCTCTCTGCCCCTCCCCCAGTCGCACTCTGTCTCTCTCTCTCTCTGTCTCAAAAATAAACATTGAAAAAATTTCAAAAAAAAAAAAAAAAAGAAAGGAGAATGAGGGGAAAGTGACATTCTTACACACAAATGTTGTGATTAGACACATGAAAGGCCATCATATAAAGAAACCAGTTGTGCTATATGGCCCTAAGGGGTAGAAACAAAGGCAATTCAACATTCATTCAACAAACATTTACTGGTTACCTCCTCTGCCAGATGCTTATGCTACACTAGCTACACAAAAGGTAAATAAGAGAAGTCCCAAACCTCAAGAGGTTCAGACTACTGGAGGAGACAAGAAAATACCACAAGACAAAAAGTACTCAAAAGCCATGGGAACACAGAGAATGAGAACTCTACCTCTCTTTGGGCAGCGGGATGGTAGAGAAAAATTCACGGAATGATGAATAGGAACTTCAGAAGTAGACAAGGTAGGAAGTGGCGTTAACAGGAAGAAAGGACAGCATGTCAAAGGCATGGGAACATGAAGCCCTGCAGTAAATCTGAGGTGGCAGAACACCAGGTACACATTACAGGTGCCAACAGGCGAGGCTTTAAACTGGGGGATGGGAGAGGCCTGTGGTAAAAAACACAAAGGGCCTTCACAATCTCCAGGCCAAGGAGTTTAGACTCTAACACTCAAGCTGTGGAACACTAATAAGAGGCTATAAGTAGGAGTGTGGCAAGCTCAGAAAAGGACATAAGAAAACTCATTCCAGCTGGAGGACAGATGTCTGGAGGGTAACAGTGGAGATAAAGAGATTAATTATAAGACCACTATTGTTAGTCTCAGTGGAGATGATGAGGAAAAGATTCAGATTCAAGAAAGATCTAGGAGGTAAAAATCAAATAGAAGTATTGGCTATAGGAATGAGGGACATGGGAGGGTCCAGGATGACTTCTAGACCTCAACTTAGGTGAATGGCAAACAGAGATGCCCAAGACAGGTAACACGGGAAGACAGGTCCATGCAATCATTCAAAAATGTGAGAGCCCTGGGCCACGAACTGGTTTGTTATTGTCTAGAGAAAGGGGATGAAGGAAGGAGGAGAGAAAAGGAACAAAAATGAGTTTTACCTTCAGTATCGTATGATGTCAGGTGCCTGTTCAGTGAAGCTACTGAGTCGTACATAAAGAAAAGTGGTCTAGGAGAGTCATTAGCTTACAGGTAGCAAGTGAAGACAAGCAGAATGAGATCAACTTTGATACCCAAATTTAATGAGGGAGAGAAAGAAAACTTGAATAACAACTGATCACAAAAGTAAGGGATGAATTAGAGATAGGGTGATGTCAAAAAAGGCCAGAGAAAAGGGGGGAAAAAATCAAGAAGGGTGGGAAGGGTGAAAATTAAAGTTAAATGTACTGCATAAAGCAAAGTTTTACTAACAGAAGTTATTCAAAACAGGAATAGACCACCTTGTGAGGTAATGAATCACATCACCAAGTAAACAGTGCATACAGAGTCATCTATGCAAGATGCTGACAAGAGGATTCTTCCCTTAAGTGAGCAATTAGGCTACAGGACCTCTACAGAAAACCTCTGATGTCTAGGTCAAGGCTAACCTCACCACCATTGTGGCACTGCATCAAATACTTCTTTGCATTCTGACCAAGGAATGGAATACTGGACTACCCTAATAAAAGTTTTTTTAAAAGGTTTCTACGTGTTTCAACTAACTCATAAGCAACCAATACTGGATTAAAACTTCACGAATTCTGCTCTTGGCATACAGAAAGTTGCTGGACAAAGTGTGGAAATAGCTGTTCTAGTCTACTTTATATTCAAACTGATTTTACCTGAGCTGACTTCCTAACTTTCCCCATTCTTGCATCTCAATTCTACGGAATGGCCGTTCCTTAACCCTCACTCTGATTAGAGAAGACTTGCACTGCTCAGGCAGGCTGCTCTGCCCTGATGTCTTTCCTTAGGTCCCTACCCATCAAATCTCCCCTTCCTTCCTTCCTAAAATAGTGTGCCTAAATGCCTAATCATTTTTAACCCTCCACCACAGCTGACCATTTTCTATCACCAGTTCCTCCCCTTCTCTGTCCTCCTCAACATGTACCCTAGACTGGAAAGCCACTCCATTTATCCTGTTGTCCCACGCTCTATAATTTTCTCCTTTTCCTACCAAATACCTCCATCCCCTACCACCTACTCACTGTAATCCCCTACAAAAAGGTTTCTGAGTCTACTCCTCTACAAAAATAAAAAAATTAAAACCACTGACAAATGACATGTGATTTACTGACCACTTGTTTTCAGTTGCCACTTACTCAGTTTTCAATTCCTTTGATCTCTCCACAGCGTATGACAGAACTGACCAGCCCCTCCTTATTGCCGTTATTCCTTTCACTTTTGAAATGAGGCAAGGTGGCTTGGGAAAAGCACTCTGAACCAAGAATCCGATCTGTGTCCTGGGGCGCCTGGGTGGCTCAGTCATTTAAGCATCAGACTCAACTCAAGTCATGATCTCACAGTTCCTGAGTTCGAGCCCCACATCAGGCTCTGTGCTAACAGCTCAGAGCCTGGAATCTGCTTTGGATTCTGTGTCTCCCTCTCTGCCTCTCCTCTGCTTGTGCTCTTTCTCTCTCAAAAATAAATAAATAAACACTGAAGGAAAAAAAAAAAAAAAGAATCAGATCTGTGTTCTAGTTGCCACTATATCACTAACTAGTTGCGAGCCTCCCAGCCTCCAGTCCTACTCACCCTTCAGATCTCACTTCTCAGATACTCTGACACCGCAATAGGTTAGGTCCCTGCAGAATACACTTTCTCAAACACTCTTCTTCTCCTTTCTAGTGTTAATCACAATTACTTAATTACATAATCAGCAGTTTAATGACTATCCTTCCCACCCACTCACCTGACTCAAAGCTCCAGGAAGGTAGGACACACATTTTAAGCAATGCCTGCACCTCCTCAGCACAAAATAAAAGCTCATCAGTTGAATCAATGTTGAAATAGATATTTCAACCACTTCTAACAGACTGCTTACATTACTTTCATTAACCTGATAGAATTATTAGCACTTTACTTTCAAAATTACTGACAAAATTCTAAACAAACTCCACCAATTACCTAACACATATATAATATGAACTACATATAAATTAAGAGCAAGAAGGAATTTGTCTTCCAAAATAGTTACATGTTACTTGCCCATCCCCAAGAATAGAAAGGTTGGATCAGTTACCTACAGTTCAGGCCCAAAATGTGTATTCTGAACTAGGTACAGGCTGAATGTGCAAGTTTGATACTAAAACCCTTGTTTATACTGCTGTTTAGATAATGCCCATTGGTATTCAGAGTTAAAGCTTTCTTTAACACTGACAAAAGCCATGAGCTAATAATATTCTGCAAGAAAATCAAAAGAAAGTTTATCAGTAAAGTTACATTTGCAGCGTGATTTTAAACCCTATTCACTATGAATAGGAAAAACAAGTAAAGGTTCAGCGATTAGAAGCTGCCACTTTCCCCATCAGATGACTTTCAAATGCAAATAGTTCAGATATCATACTAGTAGGTGAGAGTTTTGTCAAGTTTTGTGATATACCACCTTGGTCAAACGATTTAAACAGATTATATGCTAATTTGCCCTTCAACTGCTGCGTGTGTCCCGCTTCTTCTCAACGTATTATGCTGTGAGGTCTACAGGCAGGCTTGGCGTTTGGTCCATTCGCTCCCTTAAATAAACAGGGATGCAGGTAATTTCAATAATCAATGATATTTAAAAATAACACCTGAAAAAGGCTTTTCAGGCTAAATATATATATTGCCACTTGGAAACATAAAGTACTTAAAATCCAGTGTTTAGACAATTCCCTGGGTTAAGAGCAATCACCAGGCGGTAAATATCCTCGTAACCCCCAGGAAAGAAGAGGCATCTCATAACGGAAACACTAACAGATATAATCAGTTGGAGCGGTTCTCCAAGGCGCCCTCATAGTTAAGTCAACAACAGGGGTTGTGAGGAGGCAATTGTGCCCCTCTGACACCCTCTCTTCCGCAGCCTCGGGGCTACAATCCTCGCACGAGGAGTCCCTCGAGATCAGCCAGCGCTTCCCTGGGACTTCAGCTGGGAAATCCCTGGCCAGGCAATGGGGAGTTCAAGCCCCCCCTCCCCCTTCCTTTCCTGAAAATTAATGAATTGGCCGTGCGATTGTTTATTTAATGAGGTGTGTAGTGGCCTCTACTGGTGCTTGTGTGAGCACAAGAATGTCCCACTCTTACAAGTGGGATGAGCCTGGGGGAGGGGAGGGAGGCGAGGGGTGAACCTGCCTCCGGGTACAAAGCGCAGAACTAGACCCGGGAGCCCCCGACGCGCCCCTGCGGCCGCCCCTCCCCCGGCGGCGCCCCCGCCCGCCTACTTCACTCTCCGCCCCGCGCGACCCCCTTTCTCTTTGGCAACCTGAGCCGCGGCAGAGAAGTTCCTGCACGTTTCCTCCAGGATCCTAAACAAAAACACCGCAGCCGCCGGTGCGGGTGCCGCGCCCCCGCCCCTACCCCGTTCCTCTAGGGCCCGCGCCCCCGCTTACCTGGTGACTGCGGCGGGGAGCCGCTCCTGGCGGCCGCGGCGGGCGCCGGGCGCCCGAGCAGCAGCAGGCAGCAGAGCCAGAAGGAGGAGGTGCCGAGGAGTCGCCGGGCTCCCCGCTCCGCCGCCATCTCTGCCCCGCGAGCGGCGGCAGCGGCGGCGGCGCCAGCGCCGCGGAGCCCTCGCCTCCTTCCCTCCCGCGCGCTTCAGCCGGTCCCTCGTTGCAGGCTCGGCTCCCGCGGCCGCCGCCGCCGCTGTTCCGCCCGGCCCGGCCTGCGCGGCCCCTCTCGCGGGAGGGGAGACTCGGGGGCGCCTCCCTCCTGCAGGGGGGCGGAGAGGGGAGGAGAGCAGAGAAGGGGGAGTCAGTACATTCCGGACCGGGGGTGGGGGGGGGGTCGGTCTCCAGGTTCCAGGCGCCGCCACCCGCCGCCGACTCCGACTCCACACACCAGCGCGAGGGGGGCGGAGACCGCGGGCGGCGGGGGTGGGGGGCGGGGGCCCCGGGCGCGCACACCCGCGCACGCGCAAGCGCGCGCCTCTCTCGCCCGCACCCCCTCGGCTCCGCGAGCGGCCCGCCCCCGCTCCAATCCCGGCTGCCGCCTCGCCGGCCGCGGCGGCGGGCCCGCTCCCTTCCCCCTTCCCTGCCCGGAGCCGCGGACTGTCGCGGGGCGCGCGCGCCGGGCGCTGCTGCTGGCGTCAGGGAAACCCCGGAGAAGCGGATCCTCCTCCTCCCCGGGGCCGCCAGCACGCCGCAGCCCCTCGTCCCCGCGCGCCCCCGCCGCCTTCTCCTTGCCCCGGGGAGCAATCCCCCTCTCTCACCTCCCCTGACGCCTCGGGCTGCGGAGACTTGGGGCGAGACGCGCTCCGAGCCTAGACTTGTCCGGGAGGCCGGAGCGGGCGTGCACCTCTCTCTCCTCAGCCTGGGCCCAGGGCCTCTATATAGGGCCTCAGAGGAAACCGAATGGCCTCCGGGAGGAAACCTGGGTGCACAGAGGGTCGGCGCGGGGATTTATGTGCTCGCCAAAAACAATAGCGATCCCGCCCGGCTCTTGCTGGGACCTGGCGCGGCTCCCGTGGGAGGGGGCCCACCGCGCCGCTGCTGACCTCCAGCTTCCAGGCCGGGCCGCCCTCGCCGCGCGTTTCCCCGGACAGGGCCGGGGCCCGCGCCCCCACCCGCGCCGCTCGGCCCGGGTCCAGGGAAGCAGGGCGCAGACAAAGGTGCCCGGTGTCCACCCCTCCAGCCCGAGCGGGAGCCCAAGGCTAATGCTCCAGCTGTAGCAAACCTTTTACCTATACCTCTGCGGGGCAGTTCGCTCTCTCGAATCGAAATCACGTCTTTAGCCGGTAAACCGGGAGCGAGAGGAATGTGATTTTAAACACCTGGTCATCGTGAGGCAGCCCCAGAGTTAGGGGAAAAGCAGTTTGTAAGTTACACTGCTGATGGGAATACTGCTATGGAAAATTTAAGAAAATCTCTTTGTGTGGTTATTCGCTTGAAGAGTCACGTCTTAATATGGTTTGGATTTTTGTTCACTGCCCTGGGTAGTCAATAACCAAAATACGTTGCTTGCCATAAGGTGGCTTTATTCTTTGATTTCCACATCTTTGCATGCCTTCGCGTAATTATTTTTCTTCAGATATTTTCTTTTATTCTGAAGTGCCAAAATAAGCAACGTAAGGCTTGCGTTAACATTAGGAGGGAAGAGCTCAGGCTCCTCGTAAAACCTCTTAGGTCATCAAAACGGTGGAATTAGGAGCCCTCATCCCAGTTCTTTGAAACAATTAACTCCTAAAAGAACAGACACGCTTATTGTTTTCCACTAGGGAAACAATTTAAATATCTTTTTGTTTTGGTTAGAGTTGTTAGCCAGCAAAATATTTTCCAAATACCCCTGATTGACCTGTTAAATTGGAAATAGATTACCTCCCAATTACTTCACAAGTATTTGCTTAATTAACCTTTAATAATCACATCATTATTCAGTTTTCTGAGATAATTAATGAAAAAAGCCCTTTGGAAACTATAAATTGCCTTGCAAATGTTAATTTTCAGATATCTTTTCCAAGTCTGAAAAATTTTCAATCATAAAACTATAAAATATATAATATGACTTCTAAAATTAAGCTTACATTTATCTCCCCAGTTGAAGAAATATGAGTTGTGGTTAATAAACAGACTGATTTTCAGGTATGACTTCTGTGAACTGTGTCACTAATGTCTCAGCCTCCCCACCGCCCCCGTGTCCATGGGGGTTAACTCAAAAAGTTTAAAGCACTTTCTGTAAAAGAGGGTGACTCACATCATGTATTTCTGACTTGTGATTAAATCACAATTTTAGTTAAACCCACTCTAATAAACCACTAACACATGGAGCCCCAAATAAAAAGTTACAGATTCTATATCGGTTCAAGAGGAAGTTCAAGTAACCCAAGCACACACTTGAATTCAGATCCTTCATCTTGTTTCAATGTAACTGACATTATAGATATTCCCTTTAAAAATCAGCATTTGAAGTCATTAACTTCTCTTTAGTAAGGCACCTCTGAGAGATTTTCTTAGGAATCTTATCACTTTCATCCTCCCAACAAGATTTTCAGCTAATACTTCAATCCACGTTTATACTGCTAATCAACATATTTTATGTAGTCTAAACTACTAATCTACGGAGAGATATTAAACCATTTGTGAAATTAACACTTTTTTCCATCTAAGTCAGACATGAGGCTCGTGTTCAAGGAATAGTGCACAAAGAAAGTTTTAGAGCAAAGAAAACAGACTGGCCATTGTATGTTAGTATAAGTTATCAAAGTGCAGGCCAAAAATAACTAGACCGAATATTCCTGTGAAATTTTTTCTAAGTGTACTTTGATACAAAAGTTAAATGAAAAATTAATAAAGCCTATGAATATAAAACTTGGTAAGAATCATATTCTCTACAGTGAAGTATTATTTTCCAACTTTAGAGAGGCAATACATTTCAGTGTTTAATTGCTAGCAGTAATTAAGATTCTGTAGCTGATTCCCTGGCTGAATACCAGAATCCAAGGTAGAGAAGAAGAAAGCTAGCCCCCTGACTAGTAGATCCCAGTACAGAACACTTCCTGGTCTTGGAAAATTTTAACTGGGAGTTACCCATGTCATAAAAACAAAATTTCCTTCTACACAGGTGTTGACATTTTTATGTTTGCCCTTTACATTTCACTAGGTAAGACGTTACTTCTCCCTTTCTCTTCCAAAAGCTGCCTGTCCTAGGGAGCCATCTCTAAATTAAGCCTAATTAAGGATATGTGCTCCTTAAGGACAAAGCACCTATACAACATTAATTTTGCACATTACATGTTGCTTAATTAAACATATATCTTTAGTTCCACAACAATCTATTAATTCAACAAATATTATCGAAGATCCGTTGTTTGCCAGATACTGTGCTGGGTGCTGAGATTACAAAATTATTGGTTCAATCATTTAATATTTATAAAACACTGCGTCTCATGTTCTGCCCTGTGTTCAAGGAACGCAGTGGTGAGCCAGATAGACAAGGTTCCCAGTCTAGCAGGAAAGATAAACAGTTATAACAAAGAAGTGTGAAGAGTGTTATGGTAAGGAAAGATAAGGAGTGTGGGAAACATAGTAAGAGCATCTAACCTGACTAAACTGTTTGTGGGGGCAGAAGGAAGGGGTGGGGGGAGGGTTAGGGAATTAGGGAAGAAGCATCAGTCTCTAAACTGAGCCAAATGGAAGAAGAGGGGCAGGAGTTAGCTATCCTGCAGTGAGAAATTACATCGGATTTGCATTTTAGAAGGATCCCTCAGGCTGCTTCTTGAAGTGTAGGTTGGAAGGAGACAAGACCTACAAACCAGTTTGGATTTTGTTAACAGTAGTCCAGGGAGGAGATGCTGGTGGCCTGGAGTAAAGCAGAGGGGGTTAAGAGGAGTGAGCAGATAAGAGAGAGATTTAGGAGATAGAAACAACAGAGGTGTGTGGGAGACCGACCGGAGGCGAGTGGGACTCAGATTTCAGCTTGGGCGTCAGAATGAAGGTGGTGACATTCACTGAGAGGGGAGCAGATGGGAAGAAATGTGAGTAACTTTGGACAAGTTTAATTTAAAGTGCCTAAGGGAGATCTAAGTAGAAATATCAATAAACTGTTTGTTATTTGGGTCTGGGGTTTAGCAGGGAGAACTGGGCTAGAGATGAGTCATCAACAGATGCCACTATGTCTAAATATAAGGCGCCTCTGAATAGAGATCGAACCCCATTTTCCCAATTAAAATCCATCCCCAATAAAACTTTGTCACCAGCTAAAATATATGAACTTTTAGAGATGTTGATGAAATAATTAGAGATCTACTGACAATATTTAATGTGTTAATTATGCTTACACACTTTATTTGGGAAATATAATTTTTTAAAATGATTTTATTGAAGCTCTTCACAGTGTTTTTATTGTCACCAGAGTCACATTTTGAGTCTCTGACACGGTTTCCCAAGACAGATGATCTTTACTTCCACCTAAATTTTTGACTTGATACCTGACGTTATCACTGGGAATTTTATTCCAGGCCAGAGTATCTAATCACACTACATCATTCATCCTGTACTCATATTAACTTATATATTTTTTCATAATGACTCTTAAGGGCTTGTTTATAAGGACATCCAACACTTGGCAAATTTGAAGGTGTTTTCCTGGAAGTAATTTCTAAATCGGTGTTAAATTTTTTGTTTCCTTTCTTACCAATTTTGTCAGATGGCTTCTATATGAACATTGAATGAGATTACTTCATGCTAATGCATATTCCCCCAAAGAGCATTTTGATGTTCAAAATAATTGAGAGAACATCCAGTAAGATGAAGGACTTTTTTTTTTATTTTTTTTAAAGTTTATTTACTTATTTTGAGAGAGACAGAGACAGCGTGCATGGGGAAGGGGCAGAGAGAGAGAGGGAGAATCCTAAGCAGACTTCGAGTTGCCAGCGCAAAGCCTGACGCGGGGCTCAAACCCACGAAACTGTGAGATCACGACCCGAGCCAAAATTAAGAGTCAGATGCTTGACCAGCTGAGCCACCCAGGCGCCCCTATGAAGGGCTTTTTAAAGATCGGAATATAAAATCAGAATATAACCCCTTTTCTAAGGGATTATTGTTGGGGGGTGTGGGGGGGGGTTGCTATTACATTCCAGTATATGCAGTAATGCCAAGGAAATAGTTGAGATTGTCCCAGGAAAGTTTCAGACCAGAGAGGAAGATTTAGGACTAGGACCAAACCCAGGGAACACCAACACATTTAAGGTACAAAATAAGAAAAGGAACTTGCAAAGAAACAAGCAGACATATAAAAAGATAACCAGAAGCATGTAGTGTAACAGAAGCCAAGAAAAGAAAGTGCTTCAGGAATGCAGGAGCGGTCAATAGTGTCACATGTTCCTGAGAGGTCAAGTAAGGTAGACCTGGAAAACATCTGTTGCCTTTAGTGATAAGGTGATCATAGACAACCTCAGCAAGAGGAGTTGTAGGGTAGAGTACGGTCACTTGATTGCTATGGCTTGTCACTGAGTATGAACAACTTCCTCAAGGTGTTTACCTATAATGGGAAGAAAGAGTTGGGGAATCTAGAATGGATTTTGTTAAGAGGCGAGTGAATTTAAGTGCCGATCCAAGGAGCCAATAGAGAAGGAAGTGTTGAAGATTCAAGAGAGCAAGGGGATAATTGATAGCTTAGAAGCAGTGTAGTAGATAATTTGGCAGCTGTCATTCAGCAAGGCCCATGATTATCTGACCTCAGTAGTCTCAAGCAACTAGCAATATGCAAAAAGGACTTCGCAGAATAGAGTTACACCCTGGCCCTGTGGTTTCCAGGCAGCTTTCGGCTGTATTTGAGCCTGTGTTGTCCTTGCAACACCTTAATGAAGAATGAAAATAAGAAACAACATCCTGACATTTGCTACCCAGTGCTCTCTCCTCAAAGGACAATGTGTCCCAACAGACAGCAGTCACAAAACAAGGCAGTCCAACTTTCCAGCCAAGAGTGACAGGATTTTGTTTTTGGGTTGCAAGTGACAGAAACCCAACACAAAATACTGTCTTGAGCAGAAAGAAATTGTTTTTGGAAGGACCCCAGAATCTCAGGATGAGGATGCAGCCAGACCTCAGGAATGGAACTAGAAGCTGCAGCACTTTAAGGACCCCAGAAAGTCCTCTTTTGGAGAGTCTCGTCTCTGCACAGCTTTCTGAATCTGCCTCAGCTTCACACTTGTTGCAGAATAGCTCTGTGTCCTAGTCCACAGGGCAGAAAATGGCCACTGCCAACAATTTCCAAGTTACCCTGTTATACTCTGCTTCTGACTGTCAGTCCCAGTTACAAACTTCCCAGTGAAAGGACCACTTGCCAACCTTAGTTTAGGTGCCCACTCTAACCCATTCAGGCAGTAATATGGCAGCTCCCACTGCAACTAAGTAAATAAAAGAGGAATGTGCAACTCATGGAAAAGAGGTGCCAAAATAATTCAACAGACATCTATTGCAGCTGGGTTCCATTTAGCACTCTATCCCAATTGTCCAACCTGGTAACTGGTGTTTAATAAATATCTTTCTAAGGCATACATATTTGATGTTGATATAAAGATTTATTGGGGCTCCTGGATGGCTCAGTCGGTGAAGCGTCTGACTTTGGCTCAGGTCATGAACTCATAGCTCATGGGTTCGAGCCCCGCATCGGGCTCTGTGCTGACAGCTCAGGGCCTGAAGCCTCCTTCAGATTCTGTCTCCCCCTCTCTCTGCCCCTGCCCCCCCCTCAAAAATAAATAAACATTTAAAAAATAATAAGGATTTATTAAACTGTGGAAGAGAGTTTAGATATAGATCAAGGTATTTGCTTGAGAAGAGCCAGAAAACAAAAAAGCAAAGATGCATATGTGCAGATAGGTTCAGAAGCAAGAGGACGCAAAATTTATTTTTGAGGGTCTTGATAGTCTCCATGTAGTGGCAGCAAGGACCTCTGCAGCAAGAAGAGAAGGGGTGTGCTAAGGTCAGTTTAAGGAAAGTGGCAAATGTTTGGAAGAGTCACAGAGGGGATTAAAAGAGGGAAGTATACATGGGTTTAGCTGACATTCTTAGTAATACATTTGTGATTTTTGCCCATCTAGTACCTCGAAGGCTATATATAGTAAGAGGAGAGAATGTGGATGGTTGGATTGACCCAGAGTTGGGGATTTCTAGGAGCGGATGAAGAAGTAAAAGGACAAGTCATTGAGGCACTCAAGGATGCTGGAAAGTGACTTATTAAAGTGGTAAATCATGTGGTCTAGTCTAAATAGGTAAGGAAATAAATCCAGAATGGGCAGAATGACTGGGACACAATAAGAGTGTCAACATATTGGAGCACTCAAGAAGATCCAACAGTAGATGTACTGTGTATGAGGAAGGAAGTAGGGGCATAAAAATGGAAGGTTGTGTATTTGAGACTAGAAGTATACTGTTTCAGAAGAGTCAAGGAAGCCAAGAAACTTGTAGGCAATAGTGTTTGGTGCATCACTTTCTGGTGCATGGCTTCCATGTTTTGGAAATGTTGGGAGTTTCCTTCTCTTTGCTGTGGATTCAGCTCTATCCGGTTTCCTGCCATGAAACTTGTATCTCTTTCTCTCTCTGTCTCTCTGTCTCTCTGTCTCTGTCTCTGTCTCTCCCTCCCTCTCTCTCTCTCTCTCTCTCACACACACACACACACACCAAGCCACTTTCCACAAAGGAGTTGAAGTGTCCAAAGCAATAGATTACCAGAGGAGCCGAGGAAAGCCTAGCTCGTCTTCCTAGCTCTACACCCCTCCCCACCCACCCACCACCACCACACGCACACAGTCCTCTCTCCAACGCCAGGGAGCTGAATTGGATAACATAAAAACCTCAAGAAGCTCATTTATTCCTTTAGCTTATGTCCTATATCAGGGCTACCTGTGTTTTGGTCCCCTTCTATTAGCTCTGAGAAACTCCCAAGCAGAAGGCATTCTCAACCTTACCACTAATAGGAATCAATGGAATTCCTAGCCTATACTGGCATTTCCCAGCACTAGATGTTGCCATGCAATCTCCTCTCGGGTGGTGAAGATGGTGGAGAGGGAGAGGGAGGAGAGCAGGGTCAGTGTGGCTAAGAGACAGGCTATCCACAAAGCCCATGAGGTCACCCAGGGTGGCTGACATGGAGCAGTTAGAGTAGAGAGAAAGAATATATATAAGCCACTTGACTCTTAAGATATCTGAGAAATCACTCAGAGTCGATCATTATATAACACCAACGACAAAAAGACACTGAGCTAGATGCCATGACTCTCAAAATCAAACAGCATCCTTGTTTTCCTTAGGAATTTTTGTCGTGACCCCAAAATGTAAGTGAAATGGTGGAAAATGATAGAGGGATCCCAGATGAATATTAACACCACCTACTGGTCACTTGAGATCTGAACAAACGAGGTCCACAGAAGTGACCTCGGGAGAAAGATTTAAAAAACAAAACAAAATAGGAGATACAGAGAATGCCCCAGCAGAGAATGGGTAAATGGAGGCATTTGTTTATAACCCAATGGGACTTCCAGGGGAACCGAAAAGATGTTTGGAAGGGAGGTTGAGCATTGAGAGCTTGCATCAATGGGGAGGAAGTGCAGAACATTATAAAAGGAGCCTGCAGGATAATGACCCCTGGGATGAGAGGTTCTGAGTCGGTGGTGACACTAAGCCAATGTACCATGGGGAGGACTGTGGCCTGGGAGGATCCCAGCCCAGCCTGACACAGCTTTGGGGCTTTGACTCAGTCAGTAGAGGCGAAACAGCCAGAAGAGGGCCAGTCTGTTAGCTGCTCGCGTGAGTGGTCTAGATTCTGCACACATACCCTCAGGTGGACAACCACAACCACAGCAGCTGGAGCAAGACTGCAGAAGCAGTAGTGACCCAGGGGCAGATGAGAGGTCCCTCCCCTCCAGAAGTTCAAGGGTGCTGGTCTCAGGAGAGGTAAACTCCCTGACTTCGTGCAGGGATTCCCAACCACAGGGTCACCCAAGGAATATGTTTAAAACACACAAAGAAACTGCTGCATCCACTCTGGAGAACAGTATGGAGGTTCCTCAAAAAATTAAAAATAGAACTACCCTACGACCCAGCAATTGCACTACTAGGTATTTATCCAAGGGATACAGGTGTGCTGTTTCGAAGGGACACATGCACCCCCATGTTTATAGCAGCATTATTGATAATAGCCAATGTATGGAAAGAGCCCAAATGTCCATCGACAGATGAATGGATAAAGATACATATACATATACATATATATATGTACATATACATATATATACATATACATATTACATATACATATATATACATATACATATATATAATGGAGTACATATACATATACATATATATAATGGAGTATTACTTGGCAATCTAAAAGAATGAAATCTTGCCATTTGCAGCAACGTGGATGGAACTAGAAGGTATTATGCTAAGTGAATTAAGTCAGTCAGAGAAAGACAAATATCATATGACTTCACTCATATGAGGACTTTAATATACAAAACAGATGAGCATAAGGGAAGGGAAGCAAAAAGAATATAAAAACAGGGAGGGGGACAAAACATAAGAGACTCTTAACTACAAAGAACAAACTGAGGGCTGCTGGAGGAGTTTGGGGTTAGGGGGGATGGGATAAATGGGCAAGGGGCATTAAGGAAGACACTTGTTGGGATGAGCACTGGGCGTTACACACAGGGGATGAATCACTGGAATCTACTCCTGAAAACATTATTGCACTATACCCTAACTTGGATGTAAATTAAAAAGTAATTAATTAATTAATTTAAAAATAAAACATACAAAGATTCCTAGGGAAGAGATTCACCCCAATCCTCTTGAATTATAAACTCCCAGGGGTGGACCCTAGGAATAATGTATTTTTGAGAAATCGCTAGATGGCTTCAGAATTTATTTATAACAGGAACTTAAGGCTGGTAATGTCATTGAATGACAGAAGCAAGCAGTGACTCAAAGGATAGTCAGCTTTATATATTTTCATATTCTTAAACCCAAACTTCTCTAATTGCATTAACATAAGCCAAGACATTAACTTGTAACTCCCTATACTGAGCACTTTTCTCTTCCTCCTCTCTTTTTCCTTCTTGTCATTCTTTTCGTTTGAAATCATACCTTCTTGTCATCGGTGATTTTAAAAACCATCCCATTTGATGCTGAATTTATCAAATTTCCCAGTATTAAAGGAATCCATGCTTTGGAACATGTGGAAAATGCCCAAAAGTAAACAGAAGAGTAAAATTACCTATGTTCCTTCTTCCCACGCCACACTTAGTATTTGGCTGTATCTCTTTCCATTTTTATTTCTCTCCACAACGCTTTTTTCTATATTTGTAATGACAATGTATACAGAAAAAAACTTTGTAGTCTATTCTGGTTTTAAAAACTACACTAGAGGCACCTGGATGGCTCAGTCGGTTGACTGTCCGACTTCAGCTCAGGTCATGATCTCGTGGTTCGTGAGTTCAAGCCTCACATCAGACTTGCTGCTCTCAGCAGAGTCCGCTACAGCTCCTCTGTCTCCCTCTCTCTGCCCATTCCCTGATTGTGCTCTCTCTCTCTCTAAAATAAACATAATACATACATACATACATACATAAATAAGACACTAGTTTTTAACTTTGTAACTCTGTGAGAAAATAGCGGAAGAAAATTTGTAATCGTACCATAAATAAATACATATTCTGCCTTCTTAAACATATATTCTGCTTTCTTGAAACTAAACTTATCATAACTACTTTGTTATAAATTATTATTCTTAAAAATATATGCAATACTTGGCAATTTCACGTGAATAGATAAATCATAATTGCCTACACCATTTTATTTTTGTTTTGATTATTTATTTATTTTGAGAGAGAGAGAACAGGGGAGGAGCTGGGAGAGGGGGAGAGAGAACCCCAAGACTCATGAACTGTGAGATCACGACCTGAGCTGAAATCAAGAGTCAAGGCTTAACAGACTGAGCCACCCAGGCGCCCCTACCATTTTCTTATTGTTGGGTATTTGCCGTTGTTTATTCATTCCACAAATGTCTATTCACTCCACAAATTCCTACTACGTGCTGGGCAGAGTTCTGGGGCCTAGAAATACAGTAGGGAAGAAAGTAGGCAAGTTCTAGTGAGGGGAAGAGTGGCAATAAATAAATAAATGTCAGGTGATAAAAAAAATGCCCACCCCCCCAAAAAAAAAGTGGGGAAAAGGGATAAAGGAGGACAAAGCTGCTATTTTATATTGCATGGTTAACACAAACAATAGTGCATTGAGTACAGCGGTTCATAATACTTTTAAGTTTTTCAAATTGTTTTGCCAAGATACTTACAAAAGAATGACTGAATCAAAGAGTGTGAATACTATTCATATTTGTTGTACAAGTTATGTTTGTCATTACATTCCAAAGGGTTGGACCAACTTGTATTCCCACCTTTGAGATGGGATCACTGGGCATTTACACTATTTTGTAATCTTTGCTGCTTTGAATTTCTTATTGGTTTGAATGAGCTTTTAAAAGAGTACAAGTTTAACTTTTATCATATTTGCTACAAATAACTTTTCCAGATTCTTGACTGACCCCTAACTTTGGTGGGGTGCTCCTCTCTCTGCATAATTACCAGTTGTCCCAACACTCTTTGCTGTTTTTTTCCCTCATACATTGGTTTGGGCAGTTACACTTATTATATATGAACATTTTAAAGTCTATCAGAATCTATGTCAAGGTTATTTATCTTGTTCACTTATCTGCCTATTTTGCATCAATACTGCACTGTGTAGTTATTTGAGTATGAGACATTTGAATACCTGTCAGGGCTAATTCTCCCTAATTATGCTTACCTTTAACATATATTCTTTTTGTTACCCTTTATGATTTATTCCTCTAGATAAATTTTATCCTAATTTCATAAAACTTGCATCACAGTCTGCCCCCTACCATTTTTGTATTTTTGATGCTGTTAAGAATGGGATTTCCTTTTTCATCACATTGTTAACGCATTATTGCTGTTATACAGGCTAGCTATCGATTTTTGTATATTTGTCTAATCCTACCATTTATTGAACTCTTTTTATCAATTCAATAGCTTTTTATGGCACCTCTTTGGTTTTAGAGATATACCACTTATTCTCCCTTATACAGCATTTCTGACAGGTTTTACTCTATGTTTTTGACTTTACCTGATGTTTTAGGATTTATTGCTGTTATGTTTCTATTTTGAAACACACCTCTTATCAAAATTAAACTATGCTCTTTGCTAAATGGCGTTGGCCTTCAGTTTTACTTTCTTGACCTCTGTTTGGTTTATTTGTGCTTAATATATCTTTGCTTTGCTTTTATTGTAAACTTTATCCTTTTTGATGTTACATTGGCCAGATCAGTCCAGCGGCGAATTAAGAGAGAGGAGAATACAATTCACTGGTTTAGATTATCTTGGTCCCATGCTCCTCATCTCTTATCTAGGTAACTCAAGCCACCATTTCTGCCATTGCATTGGGGTCCTAAGTAGTCCCAGTTACAGTGTGACCACTTTTCCAAAGCACGTATCCGAGCAGTAGAAGATTGATTTCATGGCCTCTGGATGAAGTGAGGGGAAAAGCGATGAGATCGATAGCCTCTGAGAATGACATACTCCCTTTCTACAACATGCCCTGCAGTACTTATCTACAAGGCTGTCAGCCTCTACCTTGTGCCAGCTAAAGGCAGTAGAGAAGAACAAGAATCACTTAAGGGAACAGACTTTGCAAAAGGAACACCCTTCCTTCCTATCACCTCCCAGCATTCTCAGGGAACTGATGGTCAAAGTCTGACTCTCCAGGCATGTGACACTGACGGGCGCCAGTCCTGGATGAAGATTGTGTGAAAGACCAGCACATTTCCCTGACAGCTATGAGACCAGGAATGTCAAGATCTGTACATCTGCTTTCAGGACGTGGGTTTACCGTTTTGGATGGTTTTTAGTCCCTTACCAGCAGCTTAGAAATCAAATTACTCTGCTGAGTGCCAGAGGCCCTAGCTCACTGACTGAACCACTAAATCAGACTAATTGAGGCAACAAATATGCCCGAACACTGCTTCCTTGAGAAAATGCAGCCCTCAGAAGACATGACATTTGCTTCTGACCTGGCTGGACATATTGACAACTAGGCATTTCTGAGACTGCTTTTGATTTGTATTGATTAAAAGAAATATGGAATGAATTTTAAGAGTCCAAATGTACCTTTGCCCTGATTCAAACACAAACAGAAATACCAAATAGAAATTTGTAAGTAGAATGCAAATCTGGCACAATTCAGTAACAATTGAGAGCTTTTATCACCTGACAGCAGCTTTCAGACCCATATGAAATGATTTCAGGGGTTTGGTGCGGTTCATAATGGGCCAAGTGTCAATGTCACAAATGCCTTCCAGAAATTATTACAGTTGTTTGGCTACTGTGTTGGCAGTCTGAGCAGGACAACTAAGAAGTATAATGTTACCAACAGCATACATTCCTTTCTTACTCCTAGCTAGATGTGGTGCTTTGAGGACAAAAATGAGGTGAAGACAAATAACTTTTGCCATTTCTGTCAACTTGGCAGATATCTTCAAAACATTCGGTTTAACTCTTTTTAATCACAATGAAACAAACATTAAGGAAAAAATCTTAGAAAATCCCTTTAGTAAGTGGACTATAAAGTTAACGGCAAGAAGAAAGTCTTGTAATATAATGCAATGTGATATAATGCAAAAGGAATCCACCAGAAGTATGTAACAGCACAGAGAGGGAAGACGTTTCCTGAAGATTGCCATGCACCATGCTGTTATGTTAAACAGGCTGATATTTTAATCAATGCTTAGGACCCTAAAATAAGCTCACACGATATTGAGATTTTTCTTTAAATGAATTATTCATAGACCAAATAGCAAATTAAAAATAACATTATTGCATGATCCTTTTTGCCAACACAAAAACTCTAAATGAAGAGAAAGAAAGGGTAACCATGGCAAATAGGGTACTTCAGCTGTAACTCAAAAGAATCGGGTATTTTTTGTTCTTAGCTTTCCTACTCACTCAATTACTTTTGTAGATTATCCAAAATCCCTGTATCTACATGTGCCAGATCCCAGAGATACTTCACCAGCTGTGAACAATAGCGTGGACCTGAACAACATAGACTTTGTGACTTTGAAACTGAAAGGTATTTTATGAGCAAGCATGATTATCTTTTAGGAGGTCAATCCTAAATACCCTCCAGCTACCTTGATTGGCTATTAGGGACTGTTTACCCATTTTTGTATACCTTGAGAGAGAAATTCTCCTCAAGCAAAGGCTCTGAGGGGCAGCATGGTTGAATTAGAGGAGGACAGTGTAACTGGAATTAGAACACAAAAGCTTGGCTTCCAGATCTATTCTAGATAAGCTTGTTTATTATTACTTAATCAATTTTCAGAACAGGTAGACTGAATGCCACTGAGGCACAAGGCTTTATGGGTGAGGCTGAGCTGCTGATTCCCTCAGCCTTTGGACTGGCTGAGTGGCAACAAGCAGACTCAATAGTGTGCTCAACCCCAGTATGCCATGAAAATGGCTCTGCATACCTTCGCCATAAGCACCTTTGCCGCAAGCATTTTTGTCACATTTTTGCTGCATAACTAATTGGCTGTAGGGCAGTTTTGCCATACAAGATAAAATCATGAAAAATAAAAGAGGGCATGCATTAAAAAGGATATAAGGAAACATCAAAATGAACAACAAAATTAAAAAGACTTTATTGTGAACTACAAAATATTTGAGTACATTTACAATGTATACTGTAGACTCATGGAGATAGTGCACAAATAACTGATTTTGTTTTGTGGATTGTACCTATGCACTTGTCTCCAAAGTCTTTTGTTCATAGTATGACACACTTTTTTTTTTTTTTTGCTTGTTATTTGGCTCCTCGTTCAGCATTGCATTTTTTCTTCCTTCTAGAATACATATTTGCAACCAAGGCTTGCATTGTGCTGTAAAAGCCTTCTACACTGTTGTTTGTTCTTGGCACATTGTCACATGTCTGCTGACGGATGTTCCAAAGTTCTATGGGAAATGTGGGTTCAAAACTCTGCTCTGTTCTATAGACCATTATGAGGACTGCGACGTATACTCTATAAAAACAAGAGTGATATGTCAGTGAAGAAATGAGACCAAACTGCCAACCAGTTGATGGAACCAACAAACTGTCAAACCAGTGTTAATCAGTTATATTTTTTTTATCTTTTATGGCAAAATTGCCTTACGGCCAACTAGTTAAATGGTGAAAATGTTCGCTGAGAAATTGCTTGTGGCAAAAATACCAGATATGGTAAAAATATGACCAGTTTCTATAAGATCCATGATATTAAAAATACTGGATTAACTAACATTGACATTTCTCAGTCTAGACATACAAAGGCTAAAGCTATGGCCTTTGGGTGAGTATGTGGCAATGTAGGTTGTTGAGTGTAACAAATGTACTCTTCCAGGGCCAGTGTCCATAAAGGGATAGGCCATGCACATGTGGGGGCAGGGTATATGTGGGGAATCCCTGGACCTTTCACTCAATTTCACTGTGAACTTAAAACTGCTCTAAAAAAAACAACCCTGTTTTAAAAAAAAAATTTTTTTTTAATGTTTATTCATTTTTTGAGAGAGACAGTGTGAGCAACAGAGGGGAAGAGAGAGAGGGAGACACAGAACCTGAAGCCGGCTCCAGGCTCTGAGCTGTCAGCACGGAGCCTAATGTGGGACCTGAACCCACGAAACGCGAGCTCATGACCTGAGCCCAAGTCCAACACTTAACCGACTGAGCCACCCAGACACCCCAAAACCCTATTTAAAAAAAAAAAGGAACAAAGCTTTTAAAAAAGCATGGTGTGAACACTGTGACAACTTGCCCTTCTTCGGTTTCTTGTCCTGTTCTCACTGTCCTCCTATCCATTTTCCTTATAGCCATCCTAGAGATTATTCTAAAACATGTCCTACTGAAATCCCACCAACAAAGCCCATTGTCGATAAGGAAATGTCTTCACATGACGTGTAAGGTTTGTCTTACTCCAGCCTGTGTCTCCTTCTCCAGGTTCATCTCCTGTCATGGCCACACAAACCCCTGCAGCAATATTACGTGGCTTCTGGCTCCTTAGATACCCCATGCTTTCGTATGTCTCCATGCCTTTGCTGAAGCCGTGCCCTCTGATTAGAATGTGCCTGGCAAGCTCCAACTCCTCTTTTAAATTTCACCTCTTCTCGGAAGTTTTTCTTGCCTATAACCCCGTGCCCCCACAATTCCACTCTCATGTGGCCAACTGCTTCCTCTTTTTTGGCTACCCGTCCACCTCGAACACACTTCTGTGATTGCACTTGTTGCCATATTATGATTTGCAGGTCTGCCTCCCCAACTAGGGCAGGGACCACGCCTTATTTGTCTTGGTAATTCTGAGGGCTGGCGCTGTAGGCACTGGAGTAACGTTTTTGGGCAGATGGACGCACCAACAGATGGTTGAATGGATGAATGAATTCAGGTTAATGAGGTCTTGTTCACCAAGTCTCAAAACTCTGGTACCAAAGCTTTATGAACAAAAAGAGGTATAATTTCACATAATGTACACTTATTTGGTACTTGGCATGTCACAATTTATCTTTTTTTTTTAAATTAATTTCCTGTTTCTCCCAAGAGATCATAAATTGCCGACACACACACCAGTGAGGTAAGTGGCATGAGACTTGATTCTTCTCAGACTTTGCGTTGCAAGTGTCTGATCTCTAAGACAAGTCCAGCTGCTTACTGTTCCAGGGGTCCTCTTGGGAGCAGCATTATTTATTGGTGGCTAGTTAGAACTGGTGACTAGTTAGAACCATGTAGAATTTAAGATTATTGCAAAAACCAAAGGGCTGTCCGCCTTCTCATCTCTGGAGGCATCCACATGACTTAGTAAGAACACTCCCTTATCTACTTCTGAACCCAAAGTTTAGTTGAGTAAAGTAAATAGGGGTAAGCTTCTTCTCTAACTCAAAGCATCATTTCGGAATAGAATAACAGAATTTAATTAAGGATTTCAATTTCTTTTAAGTGATTGTGAAAAAACAAAAACAAAAAACAAAAAGAAAAGTGGTTCCTACACCAAAGGAAACTATCAGAACAAAATAGGATCTCAAACTGAGCAAGACTTATCTTTGTACTTCATTCTCTTTCTCTCAGCACTGGATGCTAGCACTGGGGTGATTAGAACAGTCTTGTCTACTGCTGTTCTCATCTCAGTCAGAGGCCCCAAATCTCAGAAGTGCGATTGGCTAGTGAAACAGGGCTTTGTGCCACTAAGTGAAGCCCTACGTGGCGCCCCTGTCAGAAAGCCCTCAGCTTTTTAGCCCTGATCAGCTCAGCCCTTACAAAGTCGTGTTTGGGAAAATAGCGGACTCTTTTTAAGCTTGCAGAGTTCCTGCTTTTGGAAGCATTTTTACTGCAATAGCTAGAAGAGTGCCTTTTTGAGTTTGGACTTCCTAACCTTGAGAAGGAGTTGACGTGCTTCTTCACTCAGTGTGAAATGAGCAGATGGTGTTGTCTCACTCCAGTTTGTTTTGCATGGACTGAGGCGGGGGCTGTGGGGGAAGGGATAAATGTGCTCCATCCTTGATTGCTGAACACAACTTATTGGCACAAAGAATCCACTTCACTAGCATTGGATCATCTATTTCTTAATAAGGACTGGTTCTTTACTTACTCCACTCCAGGCTGCAAGTTATTATCACCGGATTGTTCTCTTTCTCCAGAAGGGATTATAGTCTCATTACAGCAACAACACAGAACAAAACAAAACAAACAAACAAACAAACAAACAAAAAACCACACAACGTATTTGGTCTGCCCAACCTAATACCTGAAGGAGCTTACTGAGGGCCATTTGAGGTAATGAAAACCACCCAATACACACTTTTTATAAAATACCTGTTGCCCCTCTCCAGGCGTGTTCATCTCATTTTCATTTATTTCTATATCCAGCTCACCAACATCCAAAGATGTCCCCGGTGAACCAAGACAAGGGGCCTGATGACTGTCATGAAACAGTTGCTAAATCCCCAGTGACCCTCTGCTGGCTGTCTGTCTGGACTGCTAGGGAGAACATAGGCCAGAAAAGTGGTAGTGAGATCTCATCATCCACTTTATCTTAGAGAACATTTGGACCTTCTACCAGGTTCCAGGTGGAACCCTAGTTGAATCTCATCCAAGGAAAAGGGCTCAGAGGGCTGGGGCGCTGTCTGCTCTGTCAGCTGTCACCATGTGTGTGCTGTTTCCACCACACATCACTGTGATGCAGCTACAGCAACTTTTTGTGCTCCCAGCGCCCCTCTTTTCATTCGCCTGTACGAAAACCCTAGTAATTAACATACAATGTGCCGAAGATTTAATTAGGGAGAGGGAAGGAATCCCCAGACATCGTCATCCCCGTAAGTAAGCATCGTGTTTCTCTCTTTACCAGTTCTTTTCCATCGCTCTTTCACACCCCTCTAAATTCAGCTCAACTTGCACTGTCCCTCCAGTAAAAGCTTTGCAGGTAGTGTCCCTATCACCCTTTTTAGAAGGCGAGTTCGTAGCCACCTAGTACTGTGTAAGCCCATTCTCTGAGGGCCTTATTCCCACCCCATGAGACACTGAACAACATCTAATATTCTCCCTAGTGGGTAATCTTGTTAGTATAGTCTTCTTCACCTCCTTGTATCAGGTCTGGCCCAATCTCCAGAATTCACTGAGGTTACTTCCTACTTAGCTTATTTAACCTGCTACTCCCTACTCTCATCTCCTGTTTCATTGACCTCCTTTTTTCTCTGACCCTCAGCAACTAAGCCAGACTCACCTTGGCCCTTCCTTCCTTTGGCAGCCTGTTTTGGATGCTCTTCTTTAGCCAGGCCCACCCATTTTCCTAAGACAGGACCCAAGTACCATATTCCTCTTTAGGGGAGGCCCTGCTGCTTCCATCCAGCCGGGACCACTCATCGAGAGTGGTGGTTCACATGTCACCAAATTGCTGTCCTTAGATGAAATCCTAACGCAGTGTATAAGGAATTTGCAAACGTGTTCATCCCTCACCAGTACCTTTAAGTCTGAGGGATTGGGCCATAGTGGCCTCAGAGACTGACCAGAGAATGGAGATGGCCAACCACAGCTCAGCTCTGGATCTCTTCCTGGTCTGTGCTCCTGTTCCTTGTTGAGTTTAACACTTGTGTCTGCCTTGCCGGGTTGACGGCTGTCCATTTGGACCTGGCTCTGCCTCTGGAATGCTAGCCCTCAGAATCAGGGCCTCGCCTCTACGCTTCCCTGTCAAGTTTGCCGCTGCTTTGGAGTCCCCTCTTTTGGCTTTGGTGGCCTTGCTTTACCTCAGCTGTGGAAAGGCCTGGGGGCCTGCTTGGTGGGCATC
The DNA here is from genome assembly GCF_018350195.1 of Panthera tigris. NCBI lineage: Eukaryota > Metazoa > Chordata > Mammalia > Carnivora > Felidae > Panthera > Panthera tigris. The sequence continues at coordinate 32,983,857 of NC_056665.1, forward strand.
TCCCATCCCCCCACCCTTTGCAGTCACCCAGTTGGCACAAAACAAATTCACAGTTTCCAGGGAAAGAACTATGAGGACTGACAAAGTTTTAATAGGTTTGCCAGGTGTCTGGTATTGAACCAGACAATCTGGTGTTTTAACTTCCTGTCTAGTTAAAAAAAATTTTTTTTAAGGAAGCACATATTTCTGGATAGTTATGAAGTAAAAGAACTATTTCTAATATATGTATATTGAAATGGGCAGATTAATTACTTAAATCAATTTTTACATCACCCCCACTTTCCCCTGAGACCCACTCCAAATGCAGTTTGGGTACTTTTATAGGAAAAACCCAGAAACCTAAATTATTGTTGAATATTGAATCTCCTCCCTTTTAATTTAAAAACGTGCTGTGCTCGCTTCGGCAGCACATATACTAATTTAAAAACGTGTAGTAACTTGCTCTGTTGTTTTTCAAAACAATATATGTATGTTAGGGAGCTACAGAGCTAGCAGAACTGTGTATTCAGCCAACTATTTAGAACTGTTTTCAAATGTTTGGTTTTCAACAGAATGCAAAATGTGGTCTTTCTGCAATTTGCCTCCTAATTTTAAAAGTACAGATGTGTTTTGGAGCACCTGGGTGTCTTAGTCGGTTAAACGCCCGATTTCGGGTCAGGTCATTATCTTGTGGTCCGTGAATTTGAGCCCTGCTTTGGGCTCTGTGCTGACAGCTCAGAGCCTGGAGTCTGCTTCAGATTCTGTGTCTCCCTCTCTCTCTGCCCCTCCCCCACTTGCACTCTGTCTCTCTCTCTGTCTCTGTCTCTGTCTCTCTCAAAAATAAACACTAAAAGAAAAAAATTTTTAAAGTACAGATATGCTTCAAAGGACATTTAATCATGATTATCATTCCTTTTCACTTAATAAGGTAGTTTCAAAATTCTATCTAAGAGAGCCTACGAATTCTTTTAGCAATTTCCTCTGTTTTAAACTAAGAAGCATTTTTACCAAAAAGAGCTGGAACCTACAAAGCTTTGGGGCTGTATTAAGCTATACTGGTTTCTCATTTTTTGAAAGCTTGCCAGAATATGTATCTTCTCCAGTTATAATTTTTTTCCTTTTTTTCCCCTCATTTACCAATTGAATAAAAGTTAAAAGGTCACATCTTTCTCATCCTATCACCAAAGTAAACATTTCTCCAATTACCCATAAAGGGCAGATGTTTCCAAAGAATTATTTATTGTTTATTAAGAAAAAAAAAGGCAAAGGCTGTAATAGAAGGCTCTGTATCACACACATGAGTTCTTAGCAATATCATTTAAGTATCCCTAAGCCCAGGGGGAGAAAAGGAAATCAGACAAATCATGCCACACTGACTATATTTCTAAGAATTTGTTCACCAAGTGCCTGCTAAAATGCATCTCTCTTGTGAATCTGAAGAATTGCTTCTTGTAAGTATCACCTTCACAATTCACTTGTTTCACAAATGTTTATTGCCTGGCACTGTTTTAGACACCTGACATAGAGCAGTAAACAAAATAGAGAAAAATCTCTGTGTTTGACAGCTATGAGAAGAAGCTCTCAGTTTCTTTAACAGTATCAGCTTATTAAAAGTAAGTACAGAACATAAAAGATTACTAGAATCCAAAGAAATCCAGGCTTCCACAGCCAGATTGTAAATTTCTTTCTGGGTGGTACACTCCTGAAGGAAGGACTGAGAGGGGTTCATGTCCAAACTCCTCCTCTGCCCAGATCGATGTTTGTTAAAACCATCAATAATTTGTTGTAGCTGTGGATGACCCGTATCTGGATGAAGAACATCTGAATCCTTGGAATGATTTCTTTATATAAATGACCAACAATTTTTCAGGTTTATCTGATTGTCCTCACACACCAACTATTCCTTAAACATCTCTGATATAAGAAAAATAAGTTTTAGGAATTGAAACTTAATCAAGTGAAGTAAGGAAATATTCTCACATTGTCACACCTGTATTGGTCTTGAAAGAACAATGGCGAAGAAGGGCGTGAGTTATGGAGTAAACTGGGAGAAGCTCAGGGAAGTCCCATCTACCCACATTCCCCTCTCCCTATTACCCTCAATCTATCTCTTCTACCCAGGTGTCTTGCTTCGGCTGGGGTGGGGGGGACCCATCATTGGACTGGTTATTACCCTGTACTGAATTTCCTTCTCTAGGTATCATTTTTTAAATATGCAGATTCCTTTTGGAAGATTGTCACACTCTGCTAACAGTCACTACATCAAGAAGATTGCAGGAAACTAACACTTAAAGGGTTTGAACTACATGCTACGCACTTTACGTGTCACATTGGTTAATTCCTACAATGATCTCTAAGAGTAGGTTTTCTCATCTTATTGATGAGGAATCTGGGGTCCAGAGAGGTTAAATGACAAACTCCCACATCACACAGCTTTCGACGCTGGAGCCAATAGTCAAAAGTGACCTTTCTCTCCCTTAGTCTGAATTCATTTATCAAACTCCTTTCCTCTGTGGCACACAAAACCTAAGTAAGGATAGCCTTGAGAGTGATGACTGCCTGGCAAGAGGGTTGAAATTGAGGGGAAAGAACAGAGCAATGAAATGAGAGACAAAAAGGAAACATTTTGCTGACTTTTCAGTTTTTTGTCTGAGGTCAGATTCAGCACAGGGCTACATTCTTACTGCTTTGATAAAATTCCTGATTCTCAGAAATACTGACTTGGCAGGACCTTAGAGGTCATCTAGCCCAACCCACCATTAAAAGCTTTATTCAGTCATTAACTCACTTTATTACTGTTGGTGATCTGGGAAGGAGTGTCATTGACTTGGCAAGTGAGAGCATTTCTCTGAACCACAGTTTTCCACTATCTCATCATGGGCTTGTCTGGAGAGATTTGATTTTAAATAATAAAAATTCTTTACATCTCTCACTTTTCACAGTTGTCAAAATGCTTTCACATACACTATGCTCTTTAAACTCTCATTTCTGTAAGGTAAGGAGGGGTGGCATTTTACAGTGGCAAGAGCCCAGACCTTGGCCAGGTAGATCTGGGCACAAATTCCCACTCGGTGACATACCCACCCATGTGAACGTGGAGAGATTATTTCATCTCTTTGAGCTTCCTCTACAAGTTGCTTTTTCTTTAAGCCTCCAAGTCTTCATCCGCAAAGTGGGGATGATCATATCCCCTACATGAGGTCGAACTGAAGTGTGTGTAAAGCATTTGCTCGTGGCAGGTGGCAGGATTGGTTGCTTTTCTCTTTCTCTTCTTTTTTACTGCTGAGGAAGCGGTGGTAAGAAGGAGTAAAGCAATTTTCCCAAGATAAAACAGTCAGTGATTGGTGAATAGAGGCCAAGCCCTTTGACTGCAATTCTGAGGCTCTTTGTGCTATCCCGTCCTGCTTAGAATAACTTCCTCCTCCTTCTCTGCCCTTTTGATTTGTACACACCTTATCCTTTTACCGACTCCTGATTTCTTTGTAGTGTAACCTCTTCTGCAACCTTTCTCCACGTTAGGCCTTCTGTTTTGCTGTTTCGGCCCCTTGCATTTCTGTGCTCCCGCTAGTTTCTATGCATACTGCCTCTGGCTAGTTTCCTGTGTGTTTCATATGCTCTTTGGAAGTTCAGGACAAATGTCCTCAACTCAGCTGCGTACCTCGACTGTGAAATCTGGTTCTCATAGATGAGACGGGGCAGCTGTGGTGGCATCCAGGCAGATGGGCTCCTAGTCCCCTGGCTTCTGGTGCTTGAGTGTGACGTGCGACCGGCTGCCTTCTGGATTTTGATTACTGCTCCCATGGCACTGCAGCTTTCCTAACGTCCCTATAACAAACTCTGATTTAAACAGTCCTACACTTAAACAGTCCTACACTCAGCCTTTCATGTACCCTTATAACACACGGAACTGGTGCAGCCCACAGGGACGCCCTGAAATGAATCACTGCCAAAGGATTTGGTGCTTTTATTTTTTTTATTTTTTATTTTTTATTTTTTTAATTTTTTTTTCAACGTTTATTTTATTTTTGGGACAGAGAGAGACAGAGCATGAACGGGGGAGGGGCAGAGAGAGAGGGAGACACAGAATCGGAAACAGGCTCCAGGCTCCGAGCCGTCAGCCCAGAGCCCGACGCGGGGCTCGAACTCACGGACCGCGAGATCGTGACCTGGCTGAAGTCGGACGCTTAACCGACTGCGCCACCCAGGCGCCCCAAGGATTTGGTGCTTTTAAAGAGGTCATTCTTCCATGCCTATACAGAAATACATGTAAGTCTTAAAACCTATCTTTATTTAGGTCATTTGAAATGTGGTCACCGTGTTGCACAGAGGGAAAAATAAATGTGTAGGCAAGCAGATTTATAGTATAGCATGCATACTTAACCCACGTATTTATGCAGAACACATAATAAAAAAGATACTTGTCACTCATTTCCTTTATCATAAATTCAAGTAGTACAATTGGAATATTACCTAACCCAGAGAAAATAGAGTTCCATAGATCTGAGAGAATTCTCAAGAGATCACCTTGTCGACCTGCCTAGCCATCTGTAAGCAGAGGAAATGTCTAAACTAATCGGAATTGAGAGTTGACGTTCCCTTATTGCAGATCCCTATTCTGCTATGAAGTTGTTTACATATCTAAAGTTGTTTTCTTACCACCAAACAAACAGCCTCTTGGGAATTCCCGCAAATAAGAAGGATCATACTTATTTTCCTTCCCATGGAAGACGTTAAGCATATGATCTTAGAAAACTTGTCAAGAAACTCTATGTCACGTGCTCCTTGAGTCCACAGGGCCAGCTCCATTTCCTCCAGGCTCCCCTCCCCCCTGCCCTGAAGAGTCCTCACATGCTTGCCCACCACAGTCCAGCTGGTGCCAGGCTGATTGCCTACGTGGTACCTCTTGTCCACGGGACGGACCATTGGTGATTTCCAGAGATCTTAGTTTTCTGGGAGGGCAGAACAAAAATAAATTTAGCTGTTGGCAACAGTTCTATGCTTTTCTGGGCCCCCCATTGGAATGAAGACTCTCACGGTCCATTGTAAACCAGCTTCACTCTTATCCTTTATTCATTCCCTGCCCACCGTCCCCACCCACCCAGAGCACTGGCCCATCCCTCAAGGAACAAGAGAATAAAATAGGAAGGACGAACTTCACAGTGAGCGATGAGATAGTCTCCTTGATCCCGAACGTTCAGTCCAGCATACCCTTCCTCACACCCTCTTCCAGTCCTCCGACTGGTCCCTCCTCACGCTGAGCAAATCTAGAAAATCCAATCCAAGCAAAGAAGACAAAGCAAAACTGCAGACCACATGTGGAAGCCTGTAGCACACGAGGACCCTTTTCTTCACCCTGCCTCACCATCCACCTGGATGCTCCGCATGCTTTTAAATTCCTTTACACAGTTGCCAGAATTCATTTGAAACGGTAACCAGGGTTTATCTCCCCTTCTCTGGATTCCCATCTGTCCGGGGGGGGGGGTGCGGGGGGGGGAGGTGTGGAAAAAAATCTGTTGTAGAGTTACAAAATATCAAAATTTTCCCCCAATACTTTTATAACATACAAACAACATTGTAAGAAAGAGGGAAAAACAAGTATGCATAAAGAACTGGCTTATCTGCTGTGTGAGCTGATTATAGAAAAAGAAATCTAATTTTATTTTTTCTGTGAGAAGAGAGGGGAAACAAATACGTGATATTCAGCCTTGAGAGTTGGAATCTACAATACCACTGGACAAGCCCTGTCCTCACCAGGAGTATTCACCTCTATCTGATACAGAAATTCCACCCCCAAGGATTCTTCCAGAGCCCCAGGAGCCCCCAAGACTCAAATATCCACTCTCTGTGGACCCCAGCCACTGGCTCAGTACTGATTTGGGACACACTTGCTTGCTCCTAGTCTCCAAGCCTAGTGAGAGCCCCATTAACATCTTAATGTTTCTTTTTTACTTTTTAAAAAAAGTTTATTTATTTATTTTGAGGGAGAGAGAAAGAAGGGGAGGGGCAGAGAGAGACAGAGACAGAGACAGAGAGAGAAAGACAGAGAGGGAGAGAGAATCCCAGGCAGGCTCTGTACCGTCACCACAGAGCCTGACGCAGGGCTCGAACTCATGAACTGTGAGATCATGACCTGAGCTGAAGTTGGACATTTAACCAACGGAGCCACCCAAGCTCCCATCATCTTAATGATTCTTATAAATAGGAGTACACATTTTCATTCTTTTATCTTCTCTTGTTTCTCTTTCTTAGAGCGCCTCCTCTTCCTGGTCAGGGCCTGGCACTTTGTCAGCTTCTGTCTGGCCCGGCCCAGCCCAGCCTAAGTGCCCCACACCAAGCCCATTACCCGCATTCTTGGTCTTGCCTCTCAGGAGCTTCCTGGGTATTAACCTGGCTCCATAATGTTTTAGCAAGAGAGTAGCACAGCTGATCTTTGATGAGGAGGATTGACTACCAGTAGAGTGAAGAACCCAAGGCCATAGGGAACATGTCTTCTCAGCTTGACTCTATCCAGATTCCAGTACTTCCAACTGGACCATGAGAGATCCTAACCTTGCATTTAGTCTCCCCCCAAAGGGAGAGATGAATTGTGTGTGTATCAGTGTGCTAGGGCTCTCCTAACAAAATACCACACCCTGGGTGACTTAAACAACGGAAACGTATTGCCTCACAGTTCTTGGATCTGGAAGTCCAAGATCAAGGTGTTATCAGGTTTCGTTTCTTCCAAAGCCTCTCTCCTTGGCTGCGTTCTCACATGGTCTCTCCTGTTTGCACGCATGTCCCTGGTGTCTCTGTGTGTATATCCAAATTTCCCTCTTCTTCTAAGAATACCAGTCAGATTGGATTAGGACCCACTCAAATGACCTCATTTTAACTTAACCACCCCCTTTAAAGGCTCTGTCTCCAACTACAATCACATTCTGAGGTAGCATGGCTTAAGGTTTCAACATAGGAATTTGGGGAAGACACAATTCAACCCATGACTTCCAACATGAAGTGCTCTCAGTGGGCAGATTTTATGCCATACGGCACCTTAGAAGGCAGGTGCTGTGCCCGGCTCATAGGTGGTTGCCTTTAGTTTGGCATCAGTGTCTGGTAAAGCCAGTTATGGTGAGGGCACTGAGTCGGTTTCACTCAAACCATGTCATAAGCTATAGTCACAGACACAGGAAAGAACCGGTTTGGGCCACTTTCATTAAAAGGTAGCTTCAGGTGTGGCAGGTGTTTTTAGACTCCTGTAGCACAGGCTACATGTGGCTGCCAGCTGCTGGCACTCTCTCAGGTGTCCCTCCCTCCCTACCTGCCCAGCCTCTGGGATCTGAAACCAAGACTGTGTCCTCCCCACCCAACCTCACCTCTGCCCTCTCCAGCCTCGAACCAGCTCCTACATCACTGTCTCACCTGGTGTGACTCTTCTAAACATACACACAGCTGCCTCGAAAAAAAATGGCAGCTCCCTCTGGTTTCCTGGTCACCCACCCCTAGACCTCTCTTCCATTAATGCTTCTTCATAAACCATTTACTTCTCTTGGCTTCTGACTTCAGTTCAACTCCCTCACTACTGCTTTCAGATCTCCTCTCCTTAGCTCATGAGTCCCCGGATGTGTTTTCCTAGTCACACTTGATTGGCCCCCAGTACCTCTCCACCCATCTCCTCCCCTGAGGCAGCCCCTTCCTCATCAGTCTGGGACATGGACACAAATCTACACAGGAACACCTTGAGCACAAAGGTGTGACGAGCCTGGTTGGTGCAGGGAAGAGGGTTTAGCTCTTGGTGAATGCAGCAGTGAAAGTTTTGGTACAGCTGAAAGACTTACAACCCTACACGCTTTATAATTCTCAGGGGGACCCAGAGAGTAGCTGTATTAGTCAGGGTTGTCCAGAGAAATAGACCAGATATCTATAGATCTATAGATATGGATATATATATATATATATATACACATAGCTCTGTGTGTGTGTGTGTGTGTGTGTGTGTGTATATATATATATATATATATATATATATATATATATATATAAAGGGTCTATAAAATGAGAAATTGGCTCACATGATTATGGAGGCTGCAAAGTCCCGTAATCTGCTGTTTGCAAGCTGAAGCCCCGGGAAAGCCAGTGGTGCGACTGAGTCCAAGTCCAAAGGCCTGAGAACCTGGGGAGCCGTGGTGTAAATCCTAGTCTGAGGGCAGGAGAAGATGAGATGAGACATTCCAGTTGAAAGAGTGAGAGCGAATAAAAGGAACAAATTCTTCCTTCCTCTGCCTTTTGTTCTATTCAGCCCTCAGTGGACTGAATGATGCCATTCACATTGGGGAGGGCAATTTACTGAGTCTGTTGATACAAATGCTAACCTCATCCAGAAACATCCTCACAGACACACTCAGAAACGTCTAATACAGGCACCCCATGGCCAGTCAGGGTGACACATAAAATTAACCACCCTGGTGGCCTTTCTGGGTTTCCACCTGGAAGGGTAAAAAGTGGGTCATCCTCATGTGTGACTAGATATGTAGGCATAGATAATTTATTTGGCAACCTGCTCCCTTAGGCATGGCGAGAGTTAGTCAGGCCCATGCTGGGAAGGAGGAGCTAGAGGGACAATGAGACTCTTTTCTGAAATACCCCTAGCCACTGATCAGGTGGTTAGGTTACGCCTAGGTTAAGAAAAGAGTCTTGAGCCCAAAAGACCTGAGCAGGCAACTTCCTTCTCTCCTGGGGGACTCTTAGCCTGCTTTCCTCCTGGAGCTCAGATGATCCAAGAGCACACAGACTGGCCCCCACCCCTGGGAACAGAAAGCCAAGAAGTTGCCTCCTTCCTCCACTTTGAATTAGAGCCTCACCCCAGGCTCACCCTGGGGTGCCTTCTGACCTAGACTCAGCTGCTCTTGCTAAAGTCCTGGTGCTGTTTGAAAAGAAAAGACAGGAGAGCTGAGGTCCCACCTGGTAACCAGGACTGAATGCAGCATTTGCTGAGAGCTGATGCCTGTTCTTATTCACCCCTCTGGCCAAAGGGCCCACTGCTCCCAAGCTGAATCTCTAAGCCTACAGAACCATGTTTATTCATGGAGGAAGGAGGAGAAGGCATCCTGCAGAGAAACTTGGCTCTCTGGGTTCCACTGCCCAGCAGAAGGCTTTAAGTTCGCCCTTCATGACCCAGGGGTAGTGGGCGTATTTTGGTACTTAGGCTGGTCATGAGAAAATCTGGAGAACACTGATGACAGATTCCTGGGTCACTTAGGAGATGTGGACAATATTGTCAGGGTGACCCAAATCCTGGAGTGGCCTCCTTGAAATGGCAAAACCACCCCCACTCTATTACATACTTTTGAAGAAGTACAGTTTCACCCGATCTTCAGTCCAAGGTGTTCAAAAATTCCTCGTAACTTATTTTGTTTGAATTATGCTTTTGTTGGCTAGGCATCTTTCCTCTTGGAGAAATGCCCCTGTGTGATTCTGGGGAAAGCTACAAACCCTGGGGCCCTGCCTCTTGTGTCACAATCCCTAGTGAGACCCTTTCTCCTGGGTATTTTGAGTGTGGAGCTGGAACACAGAGAGTCGGATGACAGGTAGAACTGAGCGTCCCCCAAATACTGTCACACAGGAGGCAGGCAGCAGCTCCTTTGTGTTACCGATGAGAAAACAGACTCAGAAAATTAAATACCTTTTCCGAAATCCCACGCTAATAAATGGCAGAGTCATGGGGCGCCTGGGTGGCTCAGTCTGTTAAACGCCCGATTTCGGGTCAGGTCATGATCTCGCGGTCCGTGAGTTTGAGCCCCATGTCGGGCTCTGTGCTGACAGCTCGGAGCCTGGAGCCTGCTTCGGATTCTGTGTCTCCCTCTCTCTCTGCCCCTCCCCGCTCATGCTCTTGTCTCTCTGTCTCTCTCAAAAATAAGTAAACATTAAAAAAAATTTTTTTTTTAATGGCAGAGGCAGGATCTGAACCCCAGGTCTATGTGATCCCGAAGCCCATGACTGTTCCTCCCATCAAAATAACCTCTGCTTACAAAGGACTTATTTCCACTTTATATGATGAAGAAATTAGGGGGAAATGGCTCCAGCGCTTGCCCACTTCATTCAGTGAGTCAGATGCAGAAGTATCTACGAGATTCAGTTCTTTCTCATTTATATGCATAGTATCATGATATTTCATCTCCCCACCTTGCTGTAATTCCCCGCAGCGGCTCCTCATTGTGTTTCTCACACATCCTGCTATTAGTCAATGAAGGGTCTTCGGTCTTTCTCGTGCACACTGTTCTCAGATTTCAGGTCTGCCTTCGTCTTCACCTCCATTAGACAGGCACTGTCCTATGCACGTCCTCAATTCTCCTGCCCCTTTCTTTTCTCGACCAATTACCGTGGCCCTTGGAAGTCCCCCCACCCCACCCCAACTGCCTCTAAGAGCAGGCTGGAAGCCAGAGTGTCCCGGTAAATACTGCCATTGTTGTTGCGTTTTGTCATTGGACATTACGCTGTGCCCAAATAAAGCGTGTCTGCCGAGGGCACTGGAACGTCTCTTCAGAGATGGTTTATTTTCCTACGCCCCACGAGCTTCTTTCTTCCTGATGAATCAGCAGCGCCGCTTTGCTCTCAATGCTCCGGCAGTAACAAGGCACAAAGACTGTCGAGCTTCAGCCCATAAATGACTCTAAATGCACCTACCTATTATTCCACTGTTTTTCCAGCTGATTCTCCTGAGTTCAATACTCTGTTCTAGGCAGGTGTATGCATCAGTATATCTTGCTGAGGGCTCACGGGGTTTGAAAAAGCGTTTGATTTCTTGGGTGTGCTGCATGCTTTGGGAAAACCAAACCATACCAAACAATTCTTATTTGAAAACCAGATTTTTTTCATAATCCTCAAAGGGAAGACTTAAATACAGTGTCAACCTCGTCTAATTAGCCCAGAAGTACATGTCAGGCTGTTTCTGTGAAGATAAAGTGCAGAAGAAAAGACCTGCTTGGCACACCTCTCGCGGACTTGAAAAACACTTTCGGTGCCGTGCGGCCGCCCAGCCCGATGATGGTAGAAGCATTGGAAGGTGTGCTGCAATTTAACCTCACTTGAGAGCCATCATTTCCTCTTTGGGGTCTCAGAGTCATGATCAGATGTGCTTGGGTTAATTCTTGCTGTCACTTCGCGGATTCCACCATGGACTCCCCCAACTGCCCCCCCCCCCACCCTTTTTAAGTGCCTGACTTTCTAGGCACTATGGGAGGGAGGAGACACGAGAAATGGCCAAATAGATCCCTTTCAAGGGCCTCTCAATACCAGTAATGTAAGCAGATTGTATCACTGGTGGCTGGACCCTGAAGAGAATTTCAATTCTCACAGAAGCAGACGGAAATAGGCTTTTAAAATCCTTCCTCGCCGGATTCTAACCTGCTTGGGAGCTGGCTGCCCACTTTTGCTGGTCTCCTAGCAACCGAGCCCCTTCCTCTGCAGGCACGGCTGCCGTCCACCCGGCCAGGCTGGGGAGAGCCAGCCTCTCCCTGCTCTCCCGAGCACAGGGCAAGGATGTCACCGAGGGAACGGGTGTGAGCACTTGGAGAAATTGCTAAATGGTCTGTAAATTCACAGTGAGGACGACAATCTAAATGGGGCCACCTTTCACACATTTTTCAGGGGATCTTGGGATTTAAATTCATCCTTCTGCTTCCTTCCAATAATAGCTTGCATGGGTGGAATGCTTTGTGTTTTACAAAACACTTTTGCATCCATTACCTCATGCAATTCCCCACCAGAGCCTTGAGAGACCTCCACAAGGAGGTAAAGGGAAAAAGATAGGGAAATTCTATGAGTTCTCTTTGAGATGCTTTTAAAGAACCCAAGAAGAAACTCGAGGTCATTGACTTAGTATGATAAAAAAAAAAATGTAGGGAAAATTCCAAACATCAGTCTATTACTATTATTATTATTATTATTACTATCAGTAAGATAAGGTTCTGGCCAGCTAACCTCTGTCTTTGTGCCTGGGAGTTTGAGTGAAGCCCAGGAGAGGTGACGGATTCTCTTCCTCCTTCCTGCTTTATCATTCTTGTCGCTTTCCCAGAAGCCGCTACCGGTATTAAAATTGATGGAATTCTCTTTTGTTTCTAACAACCTCATTTTGAGTTTTACCTCTAACATTCTTCCCTTCTGATCAAAAGAGGAAAAGAAGAATGGAGAGGTTATTAGTAGTATGCTAGACTAGTCTGCTCAGGCTTCCACAACCAAATACCTCAGACTAGGTAGCTTAACCAGTGGAACTTATCTCTCACAGTTCTGGAGTCCAGAAGTCCCAGATCAAGGTCTGGGTGGGTCGGGTTCTGATGGAGCCTTTCTTCTGGCTTGCACACAGCTGCTTCTCACGGTGTCCTCACACGGGGGAGAGAGAGCTCTGGTGTTTCTTCGTCTTCTTATAAGGGCATCCATTCCACCAACTTTCCAGGCCTCACTTGGCAAAAAAATCCCGTCTCTAATGCAGTCACTTGCAGAGCCGGTGGTGGTGGTGGTTAGGGCTTCAACGTATGAATAGGGAGGAGGGAAGCTCAATTCAATCCACAGCAAGCTCCTTCATGCTCCTACCAGATAGAGATAGAGATAGAGTGAAGAGAGACTTCTCGCCTACTCAGAAACCCTGCAGAGTCCCCCTTGGCTGGAGAGGGAGGCCAGTCTTTAAACTATGGGTCAGGAAATGTGGCCCATGATAAAAATCTGTTTGTGTTTCCCTCTCTCATTTGTGGGTTGGAATCCTTTGAAAGAAGTTACTGATACTCTGTCTTATAGCATCTTTATCATCATAATGGTGTTCAAACAATGAGCATGATTGTTCTAAAACACTCTGCTAGTAAAGACAGGGCCTAAAAATACCATAGAGGAGGTTGCGTCTATCTTCTTATCACAGCACAGTTATCAGCAGCCTGTTCTCCTTGGGAGACATGTGGTAGCTGGAGATTTCCGAGTGACCCCCTTTACCACCACCAGAGAGGGCAGCAGCTGCAGCCATGGCGGTACCCAAGAACTCCAGCAACCGGGAAGCCCAGACAAGGAATCTTCCAGGACACATATACTCCCTCACTCTTGCCCTGGCAGTTGCTGTCGACTTCTCCCTATGTCCTGGTTGTCAGACTGAGGGGGGAGATGAGGTCCTGGTTTTGCAGCAGCTGTAACAGTTTTCCATCCTATGATGCAAGGCTCTGGAGAGACATAGGCAAAGTCCTAACTTCACAGGCTTGTGGTCTTGAAAAGAGAAAATTCAAGATATCTAAGGACAAACCCAACCAAAGGGGCCGAAGGCCTGTACTCGGAAAACTCTAAAACACTGATGAAAGAAACTGAAGACGGCACAAAGAAATGGAAAGATGTTCCATGCTCATGGATTGGGAGCACGAATTATCGTTAAAGTGTCTGTACTACCCAGAAATCTCCACGTTTAATGCAATCAAAATACCAACAGCATTTTTCACACAGCTAGAACAAACAATCCTAAAATGTGTATGGAACCACAAAAGACCTCGAATGGCCGAAGCAATCCTGAAAAAGAGAAACAAAGCTGGAGGCACCACAATTCCAGGCTTGAAGTTATATTATAAAGCTGTGGTAATGCAAACAGCACCGTACCATTGCAACAACATGGATGGAGCTAGGGAGTACTATTCTAAGTGAAATAAGTCAGACAGAGAAAGACGAACACCATATAATTTGATTCATGTGTGGAATTTAAGAAACAAAACAAATGAGCAAAGCGGGGTAAAACAAGAAAGAGAGAGAGAGAGGCAAAGCAACAGAGTCTCAACTTACTTGATGGTTACCAGAGGGGAGGTGGGTGGGGGGATGGGTTAAATAAGTAATACAGGTCACTTGTGATGAGCACTGGGTGATGAATGGAATTGTTGAATCATGATATCGTACACCTATAATGAACTAATAATATAACACTGTATATTAACTATACTAGAATTAAAATTTTTAAAAAGAGGGGCACCTCGTGGCTCAGCAGGTTGAGCACCTCACTTTTGATTTGGGCTCAGGTCATGATCCCAGGGTTGTGGGATCGAGCCCCATTGTTGGGCTCTACTCTGAGCATGGTGTCTGCTTAGGATTCTCTCTCTCTTTCTCTCTCTCTGCCCCTCTTCCCTGCTTGCATTCTCTCTCTGTCTCCAAAAGTAAAAAAAAAAAAAAATAATAATAATAAAGGGGAACTACAAACATAATTTTTTAAATAAACTTTTAATTTTGGAATAATTTCAAATTTACAGAAAAGTTGCAAAGATAGTGTATACCCCTCAGCTAGTTGCAGTTTCCCTAATGTTATCTCACATCGTCGAGGTATACTTGTCAAATTAACAAGCTGGTACATTACTATTAACGAAATTCTTACTTTTCTCAGATTTTACCAGGCTTTCCACTACTGTCCTTTCTCTGTTCCAGGATCCAACTTGGAGACCACACCGCACTTAACTGTCATCTTCTTAGGATCTTCTAATCTGTTACAATTCCTTAGCTTTTCTCTGTCTTTCATGCCCTTGGCATTTTTGAAAACTAGTGGTCAAGTATTTTGTAGAATGTCTCTCAATTTTGGTTGATGTATTTTCTCATGATTAAACTGGGGTTATGGAGGCTTGGTATTTTTTTTGTCTTTTTCTTTTGTTTTTGTTTTTGTTTTTTGGGGAAAGAATGCCACTGAGGTCACGTGCCCTTCTCATTATCTGGTAGCCACATGACATCACTGATGATGTGAACCTTGGTCATGTGGTTGAGGTAGTGTTTGCTAGGTTTCTTCACTGGAAAGTTACTGTTTCCCGTCTCATACTCTTTTCTTTGGAAGTGAGTCACTAAGTCCTGCTCATCCTGGGTGGTGGGGGATGAGAAGGGAGAGGACTTACATACATTATTTGGGAAGACTTGTCTCTTCTCCCCTATTTATTTATGAAACAGGCATTATTTTAAAGTTTATTTTTGAGAGAGAAAGAGAGACAGAGTGCGAGCTGGGGAAGGGCAGAGAGAGAGGGAGACAGAATCTGAAGCAGGCTCCAGGCTCTGAGCTGTCAGTACAGAGCCTGACACGGGGCTCAAACACACGAACCCGCGAGATCATGACCTGAGCCGAAGTCAGACGCTTAACTGACTGAGCCACCCAGGCGCCCCTGAAACATGCAGTTAAAAAATTACAATAGATACCATGTAAATTCGATGTTTCTGGTCTGAAACAGCAAGATCAAGCACTCTCAGACAAGAGCACCAAAAGAGAATAAAGACATTGAATGCTGATCTAAATAATATATGAGAGAAAATCATAGCATTTTGAAATTTATAGTGAAGACTTTTTTTAAAAAATGCTTTAAATTGCACTGTACCAACAAAAGAACAGACTCTTTAACTGCTTTATAATATATCCTCACTATTAGAAAGGATCTTGAACTCCAAGCTGTCCATTGCAATGGGCCTTGCTAAGGACCGGAGATTACTTCTGAATTAAGGCTGCAGAGGGGAACTTTGAGGGCAAAAATGATATTGTTTTTTGTGAAATGTGAATACTAATTCTCAGAGCTATAAAGAAAAGAAAAGGAAAGATACAGCTCCTTCACAAAACAGACTACAAGCCAGAGATAACCCTTCTCCCATCTAGAAATATAGAAAAAAAAATGTAGCATGTGATACAAGCATCCTGGAGGTTCTCTTGAAGAAAGAGTGCCTCTTTCCAGCTTGGGTTGGAAGAGAGCGCTTGGCTGGATTGGCAGAAGCCAGTTGTTCTTTGGAAAAGTCCAACAAGGCAAAGGACCAAGCAACAGGGAACCAGAGGCTTCCTGGATCAGAGCAGAATCCGTGAGGAGGCTAAAGACCCACATTCATTCTAAAACCAAGGCAGAAAGAGCAACAACCAGACAAAACAAAGCCAGAAAAACATTTTTAAAATATTTACTTTTAATTTAAAAATAAAAACAATATACTGCAAGAAGAAATACAGTCAAAGGGGTATATACAATGAGAAAGAACTCTCCTTTTTTTAAAAAAAAATAATGTTTATGTATTTATTTTTTTAAGAGAGAGAGAGAGAGAGAGAGAGAGAGCGCGCACAAGCAGGTGGGGGCAGAAAGAGAGACAGAATCTGAAGTAGGATCCAGGGGCTCGAACTCACCAACTCTAAGATCATGATCTGAGCCAAAGTCAGATGCTTAACCGTTTAACCAACCAAACCACACAGGCACCCCAGAATTCTCCTTGTTCCAAATCTCTGGAACCTCTAAAGGCAACCTCTATTAATGGTTTCTTATGTTTCCAAAGATGCCCACTGCAGCATTATTTGTAATAACAAAAATGCTAGGAGTTAGTGAAGTGCCCATCAGTAGTGCACTAGTAAAATAAATTATGGTTCGGGCATACAATGGGAGGCTATATAGACATCACAAAGAATGAACTCATTTTATAAGCGCTCACATGGGAAGGTCTGCAGAATATATTATTAAGTGAAAAAAAAGGAAGATATGTAGAGCATGACTTGTCTTTCTGATTTAGGTCACACGAGCCTCGTTCAAAGGTAGTTGCCAGAACATCACCACGAGGACTGGTCTTCTGAGAAAATGCATGGAAAGAAGTCACAGGCTTGGCAACAGTGTGTTGGAGAAGACTGTCCCTACTAAAGTGATATGACCACTAAATATCACAAGAAATTTTGCCCTTGACATTAACATGGCACTCCCCACTATAACTTACAGCACACTGGAATAACCTGTTATGGATACTGTGCTTCATTGATTCTAAAGCACTTTTTTTTTTTTTAAGTCATATTTGACAGTGCTGAAATCAGGATGTGTTAGCCAGGTAGCAGTTGGTAAGGGGGCTGTCATTGCCCACACACGCACAACAAGATTTGGTCAGGGACTGGGAAGAAAATCCAGGAGCTATTAGTGAAATTAGTGAAGAACTCTTTTTTTAAAAATGTTGCAACAGCAAGGATGATGTGTGTATGCGTGTGTGTGTGTGTGTGTGTGTGTGTGTAAGGAGGGGAAGAAACAGTCTTCAACTCTAATTCGAAAAATGATTTTGAAGAGGCCAATTTTAAGTGTGAAAAAGTTTTAAGAATATCGTAACCAGTTTGTTTTGCTCAGGTTTTTTCCTTTGTTTTAAATGTACACACGAGAGTACTGTAGAATAAAAATCTGTGTCTAAATAAGTTTAAAGAGGTCTTTCAATAAGTATAAAAAATTCAAGTGAAAGCAGCATGACAGAGTTGAACGGACATCCTTCATCATTTCTTAGCAGAACATGAAACAATGGTATGTCTTACAAACAATGGGATTTTAGATCCAGCGAGAAATGGGGGGTGTTTCTTATTTAAGAAAAAGGACGGCCTGCTGAGGGATTTGGAATACACAGCTCATCTCTCTGATGAGCCTTGCTCATAAATAAATTGGCCGATTTTCAGGCACCCTTTTATACCTCTGAAAAGGCTTGGATCTGAAAAACACTGTGTGGGAAAGGACAAGCAAGAGGTGTTTAGTTGAAGCGAAAGTCTTCCTTATTTACCTACAATTTACTTTTTTCCCTATAACAAGAGTATGTTAACAATCATCCATATGTTAATTTATTTCTTTGTAGCGAAATTTCCCTGCTTTCATTCCTGCTTGGGGTAATATGGGAGGTTACTATGACCGGAACCTGTATTTTGCTAGTTCGCCCCAACTGTGATCTCAGGACCCAACTACAAAGTTGATCCTCAATTGGCAAGCATTTCTGAGTTTACCTGGGATGTCTCTCGCCTTCGGAATGAGTTAGGTCCACTGAATGAGGTTCTGTTATTCCTCCCCACGCCCTGCTTTGGTCTGATATCTTTCCACTGGGAGTGCTTATATCTACCTGGCACTGGCATTTAGCCAGACACACTGCTGTTGCTAGTATGCGGTCGTCCTCGGGTTCCACTGCAAACTGGGGGGAATAACTATCTCCCTCTCTGACCTACACTGTTGCTGTGTGTTTACTCCCCGCTACTCACTAGAAATGGACAGTTAGTCTAAACAGAGCCAATCAAGACTCTTCCCCGAAAGTTTTGAACTTGGAGAACTCTAGTGTCTGGAGTGGTAAATCTGGCAGCTAAATTTCTAGAACTGGTTTGAGATGAGAAAGCCAGCATACAGAGAGAAGCAGAAACCTGGATTTCAGGCCCAGCTGTACCCCTGTCCTTCCTATGGTTTGGTTATGTGAGTTGAATTTGCTTAAGCTAATTTAATTTAGGTTCCCTTCACTTACAAAAAAATTTTTTTAATGTTTATTTATTTTTGAGAGAGAGAGAGAGACAGAGCATGATTGGGGGAGGGGCAGAGAGAGAGGGAGACACAGAATTCGAAGCAGGCTCCAGGCTCTGAGCTGTCAGCACAGAGCCCAAAGTATGGCTCGAACTCGCAAAACGCAAGAACATGATCTGATTTGAAGTCAGATGCTTAACCAACTGAGCCACCCAGATTCCCCCGGGGGTCCTGTTACTTGTAAGCCAAGTATACTCACCACACTGTGACACCTATCATTCAGTCTTTAACCCCCATCCCTCTTTATACCTGAGTTTATGGTGGGCTGTGATGGGAAATAAACCCAGGTGAATGACACTCCACTGAGCCATCACTCACCATCTCCATTGGCCAAAGCCATGGTCTGGAGCTAAGCTTGTGATTTTTTCTTAGGTTAAGTTCTCTGCCTTACCATTCATCCCTCTACAACTCTGTACTCATTCTCTCTTACTCAAATTCTACTTTTCCTCTGAAGCTCCCATTCATTAATTACCAAATTTCTCTGTATCTTCAATGTTTTCATTGAGCATTTCCTCCATCTTCAGTCTTGACTGATACCAAACTTTCTCCCAAGAACATTGCTTCTTCTGTGGCCATCTTAAATGGAGGCTGCTCAGTTATATATGCTTCATGTACTTTGAGATCAGAAATTGGCATCTTGTTCTCCTTTTTCCAAAATGCTACTTCTAGGGGCACCTGAATGGCTCAGTTGGTTGAGCATCCGACTTCAGCTCAGGTCCTGATCTCGTGGTCTGTGGGTTCGAGCCCCGCATCAGGCTCTGTGCTGACAGCTCAGAGCCTGGAGCCTGCTTCGGATTCTGTGTCTCCCTCTCTCTCTGCCCCTCCCCCACTCGTGCTGTCTTCTCACTCTGTCAAAAATAAATAAACATTAAAAAAAATTCAAAATGCTACTTCTAGACCACTATCTTCTTACTCTGATGTGAAAATAACATAGAACCCCCAAAAGGGCCCTACTCCCCTCTCCTCATCTTGATTCTGTCTTTTACTGCCCTCCTAGTAAATCCTCCTCATTCAGAGGTGACATTCGCCCCTGACTCACAGACTCCCTCTCTATCCCAACTCATGCCATCATCCTGGGGGACTTCAAAGTCCACATGAACAACCATCCAAAATCTCAGTTTCTCTGTCACTACTCCCTCATTACCAAAGGCCTTCCCTCCCATACCACCCCTGCTATCACCTCCCACTGTCTCAACTTGGATCCTGTCATTTTTCAGAAACTGTGCCAATGGCCATGCCACTAATTTCAACATCCTGCTATGCAACCACAACCTCTGATCTTTCCATCTTGTCCATCTAATGACTCCCCCTGTATCTGCCCTTCAACAACATTGGGGCCTCATTGGAACTACTCCTTTGACCTTTTGGCTTTCTCTTTGTCTATCAGCTCTTTTACCAGGAAAAGCACTCTGTTTCCAGAGACATTAATGTCAAAAGTGGCATCTGGTACTAGAGGTGGCATGGGGTCATGTCGGCAGAGATGGCAACAGAGTTATAGTTAATTTCCCTACATCCTTGACACCACTAAGGAATATCAGTCTTTCTTGTCTTTGCCAACATTGCTAGAAAAATACTACCTCACTGCTTCTTTATTGTGTGCAACTGATCACTAGTACAGCTGAACACCTTTTTGTATAGTTGTTGGTCACGTGTATTCTTTTGTGAATTGTTTGTCAATGTCCTTCGCCTATATTTACGTTTGGGTGCTCATCTTTTCTTATTAACTGATAAGAATTCTATGTATTAAAGGACTAGTTCCTTGTTACATATATTGCAAACACATATTTGTGTTTTAACTTTGATTATGGAGTGTTTTTCCCTCTCTAGAAATTTTTCATTTTGCGATATCTACCTTAACAGTCCTTTCCGGTTCCTACCCTTGGTGACAAGCTTCAAAAGAACATCCCCATTTGTTCTTTAGATGGTTCAAGTTTCTACATTTTCAATTTGTAATGTCTCCTGTATTTACTTTGATATAAACAGGTACAGTGTGGATCCAGTCCCTTTTTTTTTTTTTCATTTACCAAAATGGCCAGCAAGATGTCTCAACATCATTTGTTGAATGGTATCTGATTTCCACTAATTTGAATTCTATTCCATTTATCTGTCTTTACGGCAGAAGCAGACTATTTTAGCTTCTACAGCTTTGAAAAATGTTTGGTGTCTCCTAAAGTAAGTTTCTTTCATCAGCAAGAGAGCATGACTCTCCATTACACAGGTGTTTTCCCCTGACTCTAAGTAAAGTTGGTTGTTTTCTTTACAGAAATTAAATATATTCATTTATTTACATCTTTTGTCAAAGAGATTGTTTTTCTCAACTTACTTTATGTCTGCTGCTTTTTGTGTCATCTAGGTATTTCCTTTGATTTCTCTATTTTATTCTATATTCTATGTTGTATAAATAATAGAAGTGTTGTATTTGCTTGAATTCTCCGTGGTAATTTAGAATTCAGAAATTCTGTTTTTAATTATTCTATTAATGTCTTTAGGCTTAGAAAAGTAATCCTGAAATCTTTTTTCTTTTCAGTGGCAAGAACATAAACCTTTTCATAACCTTATGTTTTGTTTTGTTTTGTTTTCCGTTTAGTTACCAACGAATGGAGTAAATAGATTTAGACTCAGGGTTTGCCAACGGACAAGATATCTGAAGTTTCCTTTGCTCTTTCAGCTCACAGCCCAGGGACTGGGCCGATAGAAGAGCCTCTACCAGACATCTGTTGTTATATTCCTGCTGGATCCAAACATACACTCCAATCAACCTGCAACCCATTCCGATCCGTACAGTGTCTGAACAAGAGAGTCAGACGCAGTTGGTGGTTTTCCTTAAGCAGTGTCGGACTTGAGGGCCTCGCACCTCCTCTGGTCTTCCTCTTTCCACTCCCGCTCACAAGGTAGAGGTGGCTCTGTCCGGGATGTGGTGCTTCTCAGCTTGCTTCTGCCACTTCCGGTTCTATTGCATGCTGGGAGCGACAGTCCCCCGATAACGGCGGAGAGCAATGCTGACAGGGTGACAGGGGCTGAGCCCAGCTCATTTAGTACCTGACTCCGGCACAGTTAGGAAATGGCAATTTGTTTGTCTAGGTTGTCTGATCTGTGCCTGAAGTATGTATAGATAATAAAGGAAGACTCTAAATAATTCCTTCCTTCTCTAGGGCCATCTGCCCTGTTTGCCTTTAGAGGATGAAGCATTCAGAAGGCAAATCAAATAATATGCTTCTTAAACCTTCTTTTTGTCTGCCCCACTGCAGACCTACGATGCTGTCTTATTTATGGTTTCTAATGCTGTTGCTAGTTTTGTATTTTGCTCCTGGCATTTTAATGGGGAGGCAGGAAGAATGGTATCAGGGACAGCATTCTACTGCCATGCTAACCCACAAAACATCTATATATTTTTTTCAAAGTAAATGATGTAACTGAAAACCTCCCCAATTCAGGAAATGCAAAATTTGCAGTTCTTGTGGGAATATTATATCACCACCTTTGCATTCACTTAAGGTATTTCACTTAAGAGGCAGAGTAGTAACCTAAGATACTTTCTACTTTACATGTACTAATGCAATAGTCATAGGTTAATATTTCATTAGACTTGAATTAAGTATTTACAGATGTGCATACTGACAGTGGCCATCTTAATACCGTCCTGCTGGGGGGAGGTCAGCAAACACATCCATTTCAGAATGATCAGTACTAACCATAATGATGTCTCATTTTAAGAAAGTATAGTACTGTATTGGTATGTTTCTCCTCCTGGGATATCAGGAGCTTTATTTCAAGGAGTCTTGGCATAGTGCCTACAAATGTGAAAAGAGATTTTGATACTGAGATACTGAGACAACAAAGAGAAAATAACATTTTAATTCTTTTCTTAAACTGCACCCCCCCCCCCAAATTGTTTCTTTGCTATGAAGTGCAGCAGCCTTAAGCTTTGTTATTTTAGTATTCGTTTTTATAACTCTGCCTCTACTAACTACACGAGCCTGGATAAGTCCTGCACCTGAGTTCCATAAACTGTAGAGAAAGGCAGGAATACCTGGGGGAAAGGAAGTGTGTTGCAGGTGACAGCAGGTTTATCTGGGAGTCTCAGTGAACCACTGGGTCTTGGGAGTGGAGGGTGGGAAACAAACATGTATTAATCTCTGTTAATAGACTCTGACATCAGAAATCTGTGATCCAGATGCTGCTGGACTCAGTGCTAGGGGACCACACCGAGGCCTCGCGTCACATCCAGGCACCTCATTTTAAGAGAGATGCTGCACTGAGAGAATGAAATGCGCCTGGGAAAGAGTATCCAGGTGGCAGAAATTAAAAAGAAAGAAAACACACCCACACTATGAATTGGAGAACAGATTGAGGAAGAGGCAGAATATCTTAGATTTAGAATATTTTAAGTGGCTTTATGGAGAAAAGATGTTACACTTTGCCTCTGTAGCTTCAGGGGCGGGATCAGCAGTAACGCCTGGAAGTCTCAGGGGGACAAGTTTGACTCAAAGTGAGGCAGGATTTTCTCACAATGGGGGTTGTTTAGCTGGAAGAAAGAATGCCTGCAGAGCCTTAGTTCTTAGAGTTTATGTGTTGTCAGAGACTCTGGAGATACAGGTCAGGATTCCCATTTGGAGGGAACAAATAATTACATCATCTCTAACGTTCCTTCTAACGCTATGATTTCTATTCCACTTTCCTTTCACACGATGGGATTTTATACCTGAAACATTGTAATATTCAAATTCATACAATACTTTTACATACAATCAGACCATGCTGTAGTAAAAATGTGTATCATGGAGGATCCAAATCACAAGGAAATCTCAGAGGCGTGTTCTTTGTTCCAGAATTTCAGAGCAAAATTTTTGTGACCCAATATTTTGACAGTTAAAAAAAAATCCTAGGGCGCCTGGGTGGCTCAGTCGGTTAAGCATCTGACTTTGGCTCAGGTCATGATCTCACGGTCCGTGAGTTCAAGCCCTGCGTCGGGCTCTGTGCTGACAGCTCAGAGCCTGGAGCCTGCTTCAGATTCTGTCTCTGTGTCTCCCTCGCTCTCTGCCTCTCCCCTACTCATGCTCTGTCTCTCTCTCAAAAATAAATAAACATATTTTTTTTATAAATCCTAGTTTTTTTCAACGTCTAATAGTATTTTCAAAATACCTTTCAATTTAGGGGACCCTGGGTGGCTCAGTTGGTTAAGCATCTGACTTTGGCTCAGGTCATGATCTAGGGTCCATGGGTTCCAGCCCTGCATCGGGCTCTGTACTGTCAGCTCAGAGCCTGGAGCCTGCTTCGGGTTTTGTGTGTGTGTGTGTGTGTGTGTGTGTGTGTGTGTGTCTGCTCCTCCTTTGCTCATTCCCTCTCTCAAAAATAAATAAACATTAAAAAAAAAAAAACCTTTCAATTTAGGTTAGCTTATTATTAAGCTTTCCTCTCTCCCCTGCCCTCCCCATTTGCTGTTAAGGCTTAGCCATGAGGCTGGGTTAAGGAGAGAGAATTATATGGAGGAAGAGAAAGAGGGTGCTCACCTCTCCTGGCTCAGGTTACTGAGACAGAAGTCCTGCACAAACAGGAAGGGCAAGGAAAACAAACACCTCCTCCTCTGGCCTAGGAGTCTAGAAAGAAGAAGGGTGAGGAAAACAGGAGAATAGAGAGTGTGTCCAGAAATCTTCATGGAGGCCTCAGCTCAGAATAGCGAGGAGCGTTAGATGGGTTACGGGGAATATTAGGGGGAGTCAGATGTTGGTTTACTTCTGTTTGCACTCTGGAAGGAGCTTGCCTCAAAGGTTGTGCTGCCCCAGCCTGTGGGGGTCACATCTGAGGACACTTGGTTGGGCACCATGATTTGCAGAGGGAGAACTAGGGTTTGCTTTTCCTGAATAATGCTGGTTTTGGTGTACCGTGGGTAGGACCTAGAAGGTCCCTCATGCCTCTGAGTGAGAGCATGTTTGGAATGTCACTGAGGTGAGAGTCTATGGGTCTGCAGTGGGGTCTGTGATGGTGAGGGGCAAAGAGTCAGATTGTCCAGGGGTTGGGTGGAAGATGAGGCAGAACCTCAGCTGTGTCTGTGATGCCCACAAGAGCTGAGGAGCCAGTCAGCCAGGGAGGACCAATGTGGCTTGGTCAGGCTGAAGACCGATGATCACAGACAATGACAGAGGAAGCTCATGGGTCAGGCGGAGATGGGTCAGAAAGAGACATCATTGCCACAGAGGTCAGCCAGCAGTTGGAGAGCCATATAGACACATAGATCTGGATCTAGGACCTTCTTTCCTGTTGCCAAGGTCACTGAGCCATACCCCTTCCTCATACACCTAGGCACCATCTTGGAAAAGAGCAGGGAGGACAGCTGGAAATCTGAGAGGCAGAGCATTTGCTAAAGGGATTGAGCATTTTCTCAAAGATACAGTTTAAATAGTACCACAATCATTTTATACACCAGATGTAGTACAAAGATTGATGAAAATGTAGGAGTTTTTTCTAGTTTCCAGCAGGTTGGATCTCATGGAGATCTGTTCTGGGCAACATGAAGAAGCAACATTCTCTTTCCATGTCTGAACTGAGTACAAATAAATTTTTGAGTCCATTACAAATGTCAATGGCACCAAAATCATGACATGGAGCTTGAGGACAGACACTTGTATTTCCAGTGCCAAGGGTGGTGCCTAGAACATAGAATGTGCCAAATGATTATTTGCTAAGTTAACAAATTAAGTGATAGCCAATTTTCAGTAACAGGGTGGAAGCGGAAGAATATTTTTACAAACTCAGATATGTTATTGTAGAAATATCAGTCACTTCCTTGGTTCGATGCAGGCTCTCTGGGGAATCTATATAATTCAGTCTCTGTCTGAAACAGGACCAGCAAGATAAGGTATCTCATCAGGGAGAAATTGAAAAGATGAAATGGAGTAGGAGGGACTAGCATCAGAAAGGACTGTGTAATAAAGGTCACTGAGAGGAGATGGAAGGAAAAATCAATGAAGAGCTGCAAAAGAAAGAAAGAAAATTTGTAATAGCTGAACTTAATTTAAGTCAATGACAAATGGAGTTGGGTTTGGGTTATGTACATGAAGCTACCCAGTGTAGTCCATTTTATTTTTATGCAACATCCTTAATACCCTATGTCATAAAGCACTTAACATAAAACACCCAGAGAAAGAATCAATTATAGACTGAAGAAGTCATAAAAATAATTTAAAAAATTTTTTTCACATTGCATTTTCATACCAATTAATTTCAAAATGAGTTGCTGGATTGTTGATTTGCATATTTACTATTGAACACAATTTGCTTTGCCCCAGCATAGTCCAATACATTCATAGCGTAGAATCAGAGCCCTGGAGAGGATGCTCCAATGGTACCCTTTATGACAGAATTTCTGCAAGGCTAATGTCCTAGACACCTTTTTCTTCCTCATCCACTTCTTTCTAACTTTTTTATTTTACCAACCCAATATATCTTAGATCTGCCCTTAGATCTGGACTCTCTGCGCCTCTTGTCTAAACCAGGGATAGAAGACAAATTTAACTCCTGTGCCAGTTCAAATGGACTGGGGCACTTCACTGAAAAGGATACTGAGGCATTAAGTTGGTACACAGGGAAAGAATATCAAAATAGGGTGGGGATGTCTCCTGTGGTTATGGGAGAAGGGCCAGTCTCCAGTAAAGCAATGCATGTACCATCCCTGGCCCAGGTATTTTAACAACCTCTCCACTATCTTCTTATCTTTAGTCTCTTGCTTATATAATATTATCTTCCTAAAATACTTAGAAATATCCACTTTCTCCCATACACCTCTAATGACTCCTTAGTTCTTAGTTAAGAAGTCTGGTTTTGTTAGCATGGCATTCAGGGCCATCACACTCTGGCTTTACCTGTCTAACCTTCTGGTCTGCTATAGCCTCATATCACTTTACTAATCACCCCGCTTTCCAGCCACAATGGACTATTCAAATAGATTCCAGGAGTATGCCTGCATTCATGGTGTCCCCTTTTTTTTGAAATACCCTTCACTTTCTCATATGCATATCCTCAACATCTTTCTTGCTTCAGTTCAAAAGCCCTCTCCTTTGGAAAACCTTTTCAAATCCCTCTCAACTAGTTGGATTTAATTGATAATTTTAGAATGCACTGTATACCCAGATGAAAATGAGCTCAGCTAAGCATTCTGAACAAGAAGCTACTGACCAGGTTTTGCCAACCCTGGGACCCAGGACCTTTACTGCATTAGCCAGAGTGATGGCCTCCTATCCAGAGATGTATGTATTGTAGTTTCTGGAAGGACTTTATAAAATAAGCTAAGGATTTGAGAATTAATAAATCTTCATTCTGAAATGAGATTATATGCCATTATTTTTTAAGCCTAAATATATTTGGTGGGGTTTGAAATTAAGTTCTTGTTCCTTATCACAAGTGAACTAGTGGAAATCTTACCCAGACTGTTCTGATTCAATAGCAATGAATGTAAATGAGATAAAATTACCCAGGAAAAGACTGGGTTTTTATTTTTTTAATGATATCATATAGGTTATCTATTTGAGACACTTTTACAGGATAGTGACTGAAAAATGAAAGAAGATGGGGCACCTGGGTGGTTCAGTCTGTTAAACATCCGACTCTGGCTCAGGTCATGGTCTCACAGTTTGTGAGTTCGAGCCGTGCACCAGGCTCTGTGCTAACAGCCTGGAGCCTCCTTGGGATTCTGTGTCTCCCTCTCTCTCTGCCCCACGCCTGCTCATGCTCTGTCTCTCTCTCTTTCAAAAATAAATAAACTTTTTAAAAAATTTAAAAAAGGAAAAATGGAAAAATATGGGAAAGGATGTGCTAGGAAAGCAAACAAACAAAAAAGATACAGAGATTGAAATACTATCATCAGATAAAGTTGAACTCAAAGCAAAAATAAATGCTAAATAGAAAATATTTCCTCTGTGATGAAATAGAACAATAATGAATCTTTTTGTACCAATACACCTAGCAACAAAATTAATCAATGGACTGTACTAGTGAGAATGAATGAAAATAGGTGTCTTTGTGGGCAAACTGCACATGGGCCCAGGTAACTGCCTTGGACCCTCGCTTCACTGAATGCCAAGCTACCTGCTGAAAGTCTTCACTGGATATCTAATACTTAGTCATCTTAAATGTAGTTTTTCAAAACCACATTCCTCCTTATCCCCATATCTGTTGGGGCCATCTCCAACTTCTATAAACGACAACTCCATTCTTCAAATTGCTCAAACCAAAAACCTTGGAGTTTTTCTTGATTCCTTCCATTCTTCCACACCCACCTCTTTTTTTTTCAGCACATTCTGCCCTCTCTCCAATATACAGCCCAGATCCAATCACTTTGTGTCACCTTTTAGTTGCCACCCTGGTCTAACCCATTATCTCTCATGTGGATGGTTGCAATACCTTTACAGTTGGTCTCTCTTCCCTCACTACAACCAGCCAGAGCAGTCTCCTTATTTTTTTTTAAATGTTATTTATTTATTTTTGAGAAACAAAGAGAGAGAGAGAGAGCACACACACATACACACACACACACACACACACGCACGCACGCACGCACAAGCGGGGGAGGCAGAGAGAGAGAGAGAGAGAGAGAGAGAGAGAGAGACACGTGGAATCTGAAGCAGGCTCCAGGCTCCTAGCTGTCAGCAAAGAGCCTCACGTGGGCCTCAAACCCACGAGCTGTGAGATCATGCCCTGAGCTGAAGTCTAACACTTAACCAACTGAGCCACCCAGGCTCCCCCAGAGTGGTCTCCTTAAAACCCAAGATTCTGTCACCTCTCTGCTCAGAGCTCTTCAGTTACTTTCCATCTACTCAGAACAAGAGCCAAAGTCCTTACCTCCAACCCACAAGGTGTTACCTAATTGGGCCTTCATTTCACTTTATCTCCTTTCACTTTCCCTGCCTTACTTCGTTTCAGACCCACTAACCTCCTGCTACTCATAAAATAAGCTAGGTGTGTCCCTGCCTTTGGGCCTCCGCCCTATCTGTTCCCTCCGGCCAGAACACTCTTGCTTGGAAAGCAACATGGTTCACTTCCTCAGGGCCTTGGGTTCCTGCACAGGAGTTACCTATCAGAGGAGGCCTCCCCTGATCACCCTCACTGAAATAGCAATTTTCTCTTTCTCCTCCCTCTCCTCCCACCTCACTTTCCATCCTCCTTACCTGCTCTTTTTTTGTACATAGTCCTTGTCACATCTGACCTATGATATGTATTTTTTTTTTTTTAAGTAGGCTTCACTCCCAGCATGGAGCCCAACATGGGGCTTGAACTCACGACCCTGAGATCAAGACCCAAGCGGAGATCAAGAATTGGAGGCTTAACCGACTGAGCCACCCAGGTGCCCTTGATATGTACTTTAAAAAAAATTATTATTGTTTGCTGGATCTCCACTTTTCCCTCCAGAATGCAATTTCCCTGAGGCCCACACAGGGATTTGTTGGGGGGAAGGGAGGGTCACTTGTTTGTTGCTGTGGCCCCAGAATCTCTGGCATATGGTAGAAGTTTAATAAATATTTGTTGAATGGATTGAATGATTGTGCCACCCTTAGCTATCCTTTGGAACTCAGGAAGGATCTGTGGAGGCTGGGGAGAGGTAAAGGTCGTCAGTCTACTGGTCTAGACTGACCCCTCTTGCGGAGAGTTTGGCCCTTGGCAAGCCATCTCATTAGGGAAGCAGTTGTTGGGGGTCCGTGCCTTGTTTACACAACCTCACTGTGTCTCAGCTTTTCTTGCTTCCACTTTCCTCCCTTTGCTCTCACTACCTGCATGAGCACCATGTTCAAGAAGCCTTTGTAAAGGCTTGATGAAGCACTTTCTAGCTCTGAGCATCTGCCACGAGCAGCTGTGGGGCTCCAGGGTGTGGACTGCCTGATATTTTTAGGCAAAGAGAGTGTTTAGCAATGAGCTCACCCATATGAACTGGAACAGAATAGGGTCAAACCACCTGCCCCTGCTACTGCTCTATAACTGACGCCTCCAGGCTCTGTTAGCAGGCCTGATTCAATTAGTCCTTGTAATTGAAGGCCAAATGCAATTGGTCAATGTACACAGAGGTTAAGTGTTTGCACGTTGACAAACCTGAGTTCAAACTCTGCCACTTGGTAGCCCTGAGACCTTAGGGAGAGTCACCTAAACTATGCAGGCCTCAATTTCCTCATTCATGAAATGGAAATAGCAATAATACTTGCTTCATATAACTGCTGATAGGGTTGAATGAAAACTCTAGTCAAGCATTTAGTGACTGGTCACAGTTCTTGGGCCACAGCAAGGACTCAACGAGGAATAAACCCTGCTATTAGAATGGTTAGTATTTTTACCCAAATTATATAATAAGGCTCACATAGCATGAGAAATCCCTCGTAAGAGGAAAATCACTTAACTTTCATCCTGCCCCAAATTCTTGATATGGACCATTTGGACTCTGAATTTTCAGTGACTGTGTTATGTCCTTGAAGTTGCTGAGGGGCTAAAACTGCAGACAGTCCAAGACAGGGCTCGAGGGATTAAGAAACAAAGTAAATGTTTACCTGTGTTTTATGTGCTTCGTCTGTGAAATAGCTCTGTTTTCACTGACTTGGCCCAAATTGATCAGTGATTCACAGGAGACCTTAACTATGCACTTTTATATATAAAGTTGATGTAGCTGTTGGTCCTTTAACTGCTTTCGTATTTTTGCACTTTTCGAGCATACTTGACCATTATTATCAACTGAAAAGTAATGTGCCCTGCTCAATATGGATTTCCAATCAGGTGGCCACTGCTGAAGGAATTGGAACCAGACCCAAGTTTGTGTGTATCACAGGCCGGCTGCTATGGGATATTTGTTTCTCTTTTGCTTGATGTAAGTCTGTATAGTTTTTGCTCACCTGTTATACTGGAAACACGTTGAGATAAACAAAACAAAACAAAACAAATTGCTCTCCTCCACACAATGTAGTTGTGGTCTATACTGGGTTAGATGGTTGAATACCTGAAGAGTGGGTTGCATTCTGTTATCTCAGTGCTTTTGGGGATTGCAAATGACCTTTCTCTTCAATCCCTGGGGACTCACTCATTCACATTCTTAGATCCACAGGTCTCTGGTTAATATGCATTGAGTGTGTGTGTGCACACATGCCCGTGCCAAGGACGGAGACCTGTCTTGGGTATGAGATAGGATCCAAACATATCCAGAAATGTCTGATGAACCGAAGGACAGATCTTCAAGGAGTCGATTTATATGAAGGTTTGGTATGAAAGATAAGATAGTTGTTGGCGCTTATGAGGAGAGAGCCTGGTGTCAGCCTGGAAACTTGCTTCACAGCCTCCTCCTCAGGACTCAGGCCTGAGGTGTGTGAAAAGGGGAACTGGAAGAAGTAATCATTTCCACAGAGTGTGGAATACCCAGAGATCACTGGGCAGTTCTGACACAGTAAGGTATGGGCCTACCTTGGCCTTCCAAGGCTGGTGTGGCCTACCTTGGAAACTTCAGGAACACAAGGGGAATGGACTTGTGATACAGGAGCAGCTTTCTCATAGAGGACCCAGCAAAGGGGGCACAGGGGGCAAGGATGAGGCACTTTGCCCCCCACCTCGGCCCTATAGACACAGTATCTTCTTAGGTAATACATATCACCCACTGTAATGGGTGGGAACCATACCAACATAATTATCCTCATTGTTGATGTTGAGTGTGCCCACGTGCCAGGCACAGTGCAAGGCACAATTAATCCCATTTTACAGGTTGAGATAGCAAATTGTCTAGGTCACACACACAGCATGAGATGTATTTAAATTTAATCTAGGCAGTTTGGTTCACCACTTCTTGATATATCTCCAGGGTTATGTGAAACAGAATAGGCAGTCCAGAAGTAGATCCAAATACATGACTGTTTTATATATGATAAAAGGTATATCTTTTAAAAGTGCAGGTAAAAATGGATTTATAAATGAATGGTATTAGGACAAGTGTGCAGCCATCCCTACCTCACACTGTATACTAGGACAAGCTTTATATGAATCAAATATGTTTCGGTATAAACATAAAATCATACACACATTGCATGAAAACACACACACACATTCCTTTATAACACTACAATAGGAAAAGCCTTTCTAACAATGACTCAAAAACCATAAATGAAAGCTATGATAAGTTTAATTATACAAAAAAGTCAACAAATGACAAAAATGGGGGGAAAATGAACTTCTCTCAGAAAAAGGACTAATCTCTGATTATATAAGCAAACCTAAAAAGTGATAAGCCAAAGACCAATGACTCAGTAAAAAAGTTAGGCCAAAGACATGCACTGTTGACAAAGAAAAAATGCAAATGATTCTTAAACATGTGAAAAGATTCTCACCCTAACTCAGAATAAGAGAAATGTAATGAGATGCCATTGGAAATGATGTTGAGATACCATGTTTCACCTATCTGATAGGCAAAAATCCAAACATTCGACAACATACTCTGTTGGTGAGGTTCTGGGCAAACAGGCATTCTCCCCATATGCCACTGGTGGGAGTTCACAACCCTGTGGAGGGCAATTTGACAATATCTATTAAAACACAGATGCACCAACCTTCTAACCTAACAAATCCACTTCTGAGAATTCATCCTACAGATCTACCTGCGCATACAAAATAACAGATGCCTAAAGTAAGCCACTGCAGCATTGTTTGCCTTGGCAGATTGGAAACAACTCAAGAGCCCATCGTTTGGAATCTGATTAAACTAGGGTAACTGCACACAATGAAGCATTGTGAATTTGTAAAGTGAGAGGAAAAACACATAGGGACCTCTTTATATATTGATTTTTAAAAAATATACAAAGCATATTGCCACATGAAAAAAACAAAACACAGAAGAAGGTATATGGTTCATTACCTTTCGGTAAGAAAGGGAGAAAATAGAAATACATATCCACATTGGCATAAAGAAAACTAGAGGGAAATGTAAAATAGTGAAAGTGTCTCTTGGGACAGAGGAGTGGAAAACAAATTCAATGGAGGATGGGAGAGAAAAATGTCGCCCTGTAACTTTTTATATAGTTTTTATTTTTAATCATGAGTATGTATTATCTAATAAAAAATAAAATAACTCAAAGAACTTAATTGTCTATACATTTGTTTGTCGGCTGCTTTCCTCAACACTGTGTGCTGATTTTAGCCTTGGATAACAGAGGCTGACCTAGTTTCGATCTATCTTCAAAACAGTGAACTGATCTCAGTTATCGGCCGTGCAAATTAGAATGAGGTCAGTTGTATTTGGTCCAAGAGTGCAGACAGTAGAGGCTGAGCAGGACAATTCCTTAAGGATTTTGGAAGAGTCTTATAACCGAGTGTTATCAGGCCAAAGAATGACAAGGATCCAATTTAAAGTTATACATGGCCTGTTCCAAAGAGAAATGCAGTTCTTCAGATTATTCCAGAACAGAGCCACAGGTCCAAGTCAACATGGGGTCTGCTGTCAGCTCTGAGGCATTTGAGAGCCCTGTGCAGGTCCAACCCATCAGACAACAAGGGGGATGTCAGTCTCAAAACTGGAGGCATGATGAGGGATGAGCATTGGTGTGTACCTTTGGCTGCCATCATTCTTTGGAAGCTAACAGAGGGAGCTGAGACTGAGAAAAAGGCTTAAGTGAAGAAAAGAGGAAGTGGCCTGAATCAAGAGGATTAAATAGGGAAGGAGAAGGAAGGTAGAAGAGAACATTTTTTTTTGAGTGTCTACTATTTGCAGGTATTTTGGATTTTGTTGTTGATTTCTCCCAACAGCCCCACGAGGTAGGTTTTATTATACACATGTGAAAGAATAGGAAACTGAGGCTTAAATAGGTTAGCTAAGCCAAGCTCAGGAAGGTTGTAAGCAATGAAGTCAGGTTTCTTTGATGCCACAGTCTGTGCTTTTTGTACTGAAACTTTCAAATTCATATTTAGCAACAGGCTCTTCCAGTCATTATCACCTACTTTCTAAATCGCCCTTCTTTCTCCTGGCCCCCAGTCTCAGCTTCTACCAACAGAGGAAGCCGTGAAGACTTCCAAGCCTGACCTTTGCCCGCCAGAGCTCCTAGGGTTACACCTCCTCCTGCGCTTTTCCTGCTGGTCCTTGATCTTTCCCTGCCCAGGCCCAGGCCTCACATGCGGCCAGTGTTACCACTCTTGCAGATGCCCACTGAAAAGATGACTACAGTCTCTCAGGGTTTGGGGTTGTTTTTAGAGCTTTTTCTCTTGAGGAATTTGCTCTGGGATTCTTGGTTCCCAGTTTGAGTGGTACTACCTTAAGTCAAAATTTATGTCATCCTTCGTGCCTGCCATTGCCGGTGGAGTCCAGGCTTCCCCATCCCCCCTCCCTGCTGCCTGGTCTCTTGCTTATTGCTTCAGGGAACTCCCTGATGGGTTAGGAAGAAGCTTGTGCCTTCTCTTTGACTTAAAGGCTTTATCTTGAGGTAGAAGTTCTTTCTGATTTCATCTCCTGTCCACTAGCTCATGGGTCTCAATGCCAGCCCTTGAGATGCTGGGTTGTATGGCTAGATTTCCCTCTAGACCTGTGCTATGCCTGCAGCCATATTTGATCTGGTCCCGGTTGGTGGGAACTAATTCAAGCATTTCCCTCAGGGCCCAGCACTTCCCAGCACCCACAGAGACAGCACATTTTTCTCCTATTTCCAACCTACACACTCCTTTCTGCCTGACCAGCCCTCCCTTTAAATGCCATCTCTTCTAGAATCAATAAAATATCAAATACACTTAATCACTTAAATACCAGTTTTGTGGTGCTATTCATCTCACTGAAGTATAAACATACATGTATATACATGTGTAAAACACACCACATGCTGGTGTTTACCCAAGTTAATGCGCGGCCATCCTGAGGCGTTTGGCATCATTTTTTTTTCCTTACTGAGTTTCTCAGTGACAGCCCAGTGACCTTTTGTCTGAAGCAAGACCGTATCTGTGAAGTTAACTTCCGATGCGGCACACATTTTGACTTGTAAGCCATAAAGGGACAGCCACAAGTCCTGACTCTTTATAGATAAATTTAACACATGCATATGTATCATCCCCAGGCGCCTCAGATTAGAGGCCTTTGGAAGAACACAGTGTTCATTTATATTCCTCTCGTAGCTGGAAGCAGCATTAAGCAGTTACTTTTCTATTGATGCGCGGAGAGCCTGCAGGCCTGAGAGTTCTGTCTCCCACTGGTCACTCCTCTGGCTAGCCCCTTTCGGGAGCCTATGAAAACCACGCCCTGTCTTGGAATAGCCAGGAGCCCCGTGTAGAAGCATCTCGAAGGTGCCACGGGTACTTGCCGTCCCCGCTTGAACTCTGGGAAACAAACCGCCCACTTTCCACGCTGTTGCAATTTACTACAAGTCTCAGCACGAACAGTCCCTGTTTCAGACTGGCACCCAGATGTCTGGGGCTTGGAAATTTATAATTGGTACTTGAGCGAGCCACCAAAACTTCTCAGAAAAAAAGGTTGAAAGATTTTCTTGCAAACATCGGTACTTCCATGGGCCAGGTAATTTGCGGCAATAGTCCTCATGCCTCTCTTGCCTGTGTGAAAGTGGGGACCCAGTTTCTCCAGAGGACATCTGTGCCTTTTGACAGCCTGATGCCACAGCTGCTTTTATGGCTCTGATTCCCTCTGCTCTGGAGATCGTGTAGGAATGACTGGAGGTTCAGGTGGGAATGTTCAGCAGGTATAAATGAATTCTGCCAGCTATGAGCTCACGTTCCTGTTTGCATACAAATATCCCCTAAGATTTAAAAATGTGGAAGTGAGAAGGGTAATTTGATTCTCTCCCTTCTTCATTAAGGCTCAGAGCTGGAAACCGACAGGAGAAAAGTGCTCAGCTTAAGCAGAGGACCCCAGCATGCTGAAAGCTATGCCCACATCTCTGCATTTTAAAGTAGTTGTTAGATTTATTTTTTATATTATGAAAATTATAAGCTCTCTCGGTAAAATTTGGGGAAAAATAAAAAGAAGGGGAGTGGGGAATTCCGACCATCATCCTACCATCCAAATCAAGTATTGTAACACTTTGTTGTGTTTTCTTCCAGACATTTTAAAGATTTGGCTTTCAAAATTTTGCGTGCTCTCTCTCTCTCTCTCTCTCTCTCTCTCTCTTTTTTTTTAAGAAACTGATTCCCTTGCCAATATTTGCCTCACCAAAAACAAAGCAAACCTTATAAGAAACTCAAAAGGGTGTGTCAAAGGAAAATACACTTTCCCCACTCACCACTGGGCCATGTAGACAGCCCTGGGGGCCTCTTTCGCCTCCCAGTCCTTCACAGCTTGGGAGTAACCTTTCCATCTCTCCTTTTGGGATCTATAAATTAGGTTTTGGGGGAGTGGATCCTCGTTTCCCTTTATGTAATTCTCTGGTGATCTAGCCAACAGGCTCTGTCTCTCCTCACTTGGGACATGGTTTATCAAACTCTTCCCCCTCCCCTCACTGCACCCCGAGTCTGTCCTCCCAGCTCAATCCTGGGAATTGGCAGCTTCCCTCTGAAGGAGACAGATAACCCCTAAACAGCACCCTCAGAAAGGCAGCAGGGTCTGAACAGCTCACTGCCAGGATATTTCTGGGGTCAGTTCTATCTCAGAGGAGCTAAGTTGAAATGTGACAAGATTAATAAGCATGTTAAAGAAATCCAAACACAGGCTGGAGCAGTGCCACAAAAGTCATTAGCACATGAACACGCACAAACTTTTCTCTTTCCCCCTTCCTCTGTGCCATCAGATTCTGGAAGAATTTTCATTCATTTTTGTTTAAAGTTGGATGAGAATGCCACAGGGAGATGAGTCCTGGGTATCTACAGGAACAGGTACATAATTAGTAGGATACAGCAAAATAAAAATGTCTGTTCCTTGTTAAAAATTTATTAAGAATGTCACAGTGGTGACAGCAGGGCATTAAACCAAGCACAGGGTCTGTCTGAACATGCATGGGGTCTTGTGTGACCCATCAAGTCTGCATGTATGATTCATATTCTTGTAAGCTGTTTCCATGTGCCTGTTCTAGTTTTAGGGCTCTCCTTTGCATTGAGAATTCACTTTCTTTAAAATAAGAGAGTAGAGATGGCCTGTGATGGAAAAAGCCAAACAGGATACTCACAGACACCTGCCTCTAATAAACTCAGCTATTAATGATTAATTCAGGGTCGGGAATTAAACCGGCAAGTGACCGAGAGGAAAATATCAACAGCTGGATATGTTGTTGGGCAAGAAAGGATGAGTAGCATTATTTCCTCTAAGGCACTTAGCACGGTACTTGGCATTCAACTCACGTTGAATGAATCAGTTCAGGAATGGTCACAATGTCAGGTTTCGGAGAATGAAGAGACAAATGGAGACCTAATGCCTTTTATTTCTTTAAAAAAAAAAAAAAAAAAAAAAAGCTGAAAATACAGGAAATGTTTCTTCGCCCAGCCCAGGCAGAGCAAAGACAGAGACACAATTGAACCATGTTCAAGCTTTGGTGAAAAAGAGTAAACAAGAGAGAGATTATACATAATTATAGACAATCATGTTTCAGGGGATAAACAGCAATCAAAAGCAAGGAGGTGCTGAAGCCTGGCACCTTTCCAGTTTCAGCCAGGACCCAGAAGTGGAGAGAAAGCACTAGGTAAGAAACATTCCCCTGAAAAACTGTTTTTAGTTAGTTAGGGGATAGCCTGTTGAGCTGTTTTGTGTTGTTTGGATTTTACTTTTTCTGCCCGGGGGTGGGGTGGCAGTTATAGAGTTGCTTTGACTATTCCTTTGGCACTTTGGATTTTTTTTTTTTTTTTGCCTAAGGCAAAAAAACAACAAAACAAAACAAAACAAAACAAAACAAAAAATTAACTGTCCAAAGGAACACTGAAGCCAAAGCCAAATCATTTGAAATGTTTGGCTAGTACAGAAGGAAAAAAAAGAATCTCTGAACAGAAATCTCTCCATTTGTTTAACACATCACAGCATAACAGGTTAAAATGTATAATTTGCAAAAACAAACACTTAGAGACCCAGTTTCTGCAAGAGCCAAAATCAGAGACCAATGAGGTTTTGATCACTTAGACCCCAAAAATCTATGTGGGGGAAGAAAACCGCATTTAATTTGGCACATTTTGTGGCCAAGTTATCCTAATAACTATATCCAGATCTCTGCTAGGTATTATCTACAGGGACTCGGCTTTTTTTTCTGAGCTTAGCTAACTAGCGGCATTAAGACTTAATTGGATGCTATAAAGACTGACTTGAAAATCAGGAACATTCTACCGACACCAGATGGCTATGGCCTAGGAAGCCGAGGGAAGAAGGGCTACATGACCTGCTCAAAATCTGCTCTGCACACCCTTAGGCCCCTGAGCATCATAGGGGTAATCTTTGCCCCTCTGCTTAAATTAAATGTGTATTTCATACATAATTATAGGGTTCTATGGGACTTCCAAGATGGTATCCGCCTGAATTAATCATGTTACGGCTTCTACACAGGTAATTAGCCCAGGTAGAAATAGCCTGAGGCATCGAAATAACCAAAAGTGCTTCAGCATTGGGACATTGAAACATCTTCAGAGGCCTAGCAAAGGGTGAGGCACCGGAGACAGTAGTTTTTAAAGTTAGCATGCATTAGCATCATCTGGGAAAGCTTGTGAAAAATGCAGAATACAGGCTTCACCCTCTGAGCTCCCGAGTGAATGGGGGCTAAGGTGGGGTCTACTGAATCTGCATGCTGTAAAGCCAGGTGATTCTGATAAAGGTGGGTCAGCAGCTGACGCTCAAAGAAGTATCCTGTAGGTTTTCAAACTTGGGCAAACATCAGAATCATCAGGAGAGGTTTGAAAAACACAGATGCTGGGCCCCAGCCCTTGGGTTTCTGATTCAGGAGAAATTTGTGGAGAACTTGAATTTCTAACAAGTTCCCACATGATACTGCTGCTGGTGGTCCACACATCGTACTGTGTGACCCGCTACTTTAGACCCTGATACGTATTTAAAATATGGTTCCTAGAAACCAGCAGCGTTAGCATCACTTGGAAGCTTGTTAGAAATGCAGAGTCTCAGGGCACCTGGCTGGCTCAGTTGGTTAAGCATCTGACTTAGGCTCAGGTCATGATCTCGTGGTTTGTGAGTTCGAGCACTGCATCAGGCTCTCTGCTGGTGGCTCAGAGCCTAGAGTCAAGCCCTGTGCGGACAGCTCAGAGCCTAGAGCTTGCTTAGGATTCTGTGTGTGTCCCTCTCTCTTAAAAATAAATAAAACAGTAAAAATAATTAAAAAAAAGAAAAGAAACACAGAATCTCAAGCTCCATGCTGTACTTTATGAATCAGGATCTGCTTTTTACTAAAATCCCCAAGTGATATGCATCACATGAAAGTTTGAGAGGTGTTGATTAGACCAAAACAGCAGTTTGCAACAGTAAGTATACACGGAAATCACTGTGAAGCTTTTAGAACGAATACCTGGGACCAAGCTGCACAGATTTCTGGTTTCATTGCTCTGGGTACAGCCCTGGCATTGAGATTTTTAAAAGTCCCCAGGTGAGGAGCACCTGGGTGGCTCAGTCGATTGAACATTTAACTCTTGGTTTTGGCTCAGGTCATGCATGATCTGACAGTTCCTGGGATCAAGCCCTGCATCAGGCTCTGAGCTGACAGCACGGAGCCTGCTTAGAATTCTCTCCCTGCCCCTCCCCTCTTTCCAAATAAATAAATAAAAACATTTTAAAAAATAAAAATAAGTAAACGTCCCGGGTGATTCTAATATGCAGCTGAGGTGGAGGACCACCGCTGAAAAAACTGCTGGATAAGCATTTGCTGGGTAACCACTAATGGAAATTTCCAGCAATGCTAGGGAGATATCTTCCCTCTAGCTTGAGTCTTCTTCCTACTGAGTTGCCCCTGACTTGTCCAGCCCCACAGAACATTCACAGCCCTGATGCCACAGGCCAAGGCAGAAGTCTCTTAATATGTGAGTACTCTGGACGTACACCAAAACTAATACAGAAAAAAGAAGAGAATTAAAGAAAAAAAAAAAAAACTCTAATTAGTATTCTCAGCGGGATTGGAAAGGACATTGCAGTGCTAAAATAGAAAAAAAAAAAAACTGTCACAAAAAAGGAGCAATCTGAGAACAACCAAGAGTTCTTGGAGATGAGAAACATCGTTAAAATAAAATGCTCAATAGAGCAGTAAATGGCACAATGGATATTGCAGAACCAGGAATTAGTGGATTATAATAAAATTCATTTCCAAACACCCAACTAGCTGAATTAAAAATTGGGGGACTGCTCGATTAGAAGACAGGTCTAAGGGATTCTTCCAAAACCCCGACGAAAAAGACAGAGGAAATTTTAGAGAAGGAGAAAACGATAAGGGGCACAGAACAGGCCATAATGTTGGAAAACTCTGTTGGGTCAGGGGCTGGAATGGGAGGTGGGGTGCTGGTGTGCCCATCACATGTGAGCAGTATGACGTTGTGGCTCTGAATGGAGGACGGATGTTGGAAATATGCTATATGTAACCGAAGTTTCAGAAGTAGATAACTGAGCAAGTGCAGATGAAATTATCAAATAAATAATTAAAGACCATCTTCAGATAAAAAGGGACACCAGATGCAAGCCTAGCTTTATTTTTTTTAGCAGCTAGTCTGGACCTTTCATATAAATGGAATCATACAATATTGGTCTTTGGAACTGGCTTCTTTCACTTAGTGTGTTTTCAAGGTCTATTCATGTTGCAGCATGTATCAGTACCTCATTCCTTTTTATGGCTAAACATTCCATTGTACAGATATACCACATTTTATTAATCCTTTCATTACTTGTTGAAAATTTGGGTTGTTTCCACTTTGGGGCTGTTATGAATAATGCTGCTATGAACATTTGTGTACAATTTGTTGTGTGGACATATGTTTTCATTTCTCTTGGGCATACACCTAGGAGTGGAATTTCTGGATCATCTGGTAACTCTATGTTCAGCATTATGAGAACTTCCAAACTGTTTTCCAAAGTGGCCGTCCCATTTTACAATCCCACCAGTGATATACGAACATTTCAATTTCTCCACATCCTCGCCAACAGTTGCTACGGTGTGTCTTTTGATTTTAACCATGTTGGTGGGTGTGAAATTATATCTCATGGTTTTGATCTGCAGTTCCTTGAGGCTCATGACGTTTAGCATCTTTTCATGTGCTTATTGGTCACTTGTATATTTTCGGAGAAATGTGTACTCAAATCATTTGCCTATTTTTAAATTGGTTTGTTTGACTTTTTATTGAGTTGTATGACTTCTTTATGTATCGTAGATACTAGACTCTTCTCGGATAAAGGATTTGCCAATAGTTTCTCCCATTCTGTGGGTTGTCTTAATTTTCTTAATAGTGTCCTTTGGAGCGCAAAAGTTTTAGCTTGCTAAAATTGTTTTTTCTTTTGTGCTTTTGGTATCCTACCTAAGAAGGATTTGTCTAACCTATGGTCACAAAGATGTAGTCCTTTGTTTTCTTAGAGCTTTATAGTTTTAACTCTATCATGCAGTTAAGTGTCCATTTTGACTTAAAACCTGTGTTATACAGTGGGGGTCCACATTCATTGTTTTACAGGTGGATACCTAGCTGTCTCAGCACCGTTTGTTGGAAACACCATTGTTTCCCCTATTCTACTGTATTGGCACATTTTTTGAAAATCAGTTGACCATAAATGTAAGAATTTATTTCTGGATTCTAATTTCTGTTTCATCAACCTATATATCTACCCTTATCAGAGTCTTGATTCCTGTGGCTTTCTGGTAAGTTTTAAATTGGGGAGTGTATTCTTTGTTCTTCTTTTTCAGGATTGTTTTGGTATTCTAGGGCTCTTGTATTTTTATATACATTTTAGGGTCACCTTGCCAATTCCTGCAAAAAGGAAAAAAGGCAGCTGGGATTTTGATAGGTAATATATTGACACTGTAGATCAATTTGAGGAGTGTGACCACCTTGACAATATTAAGTTTGGGATCTATGAACATTTATTTAGGTGGTTCTTAATTTCTTTCAAAACTCTTTTTGTAATTTTCAGAATAATAGTTTTGTGCTTTTATTAAATTTATGTATTTTATTCTTTGATGCTATTATAAACATAATTGTTAATTTTCAGATTTTTTTCATTGCTAGTGTATAGACATACAATTGATTTTTGTATTTGACTCTGTATCCTGCAACTTTGCTAGACTTGTTAATTAGTTCTAGTACTTTTTAGTGTATTCCTTAGGTATTTGTGTCTATATAAACATGTCACCTAGATGTAAATAGTTGTGTTTCTTCCTTTACAATCTGGACATCTTTTTTTAAAAAGTGTATTTATTTATTTTGAGGGGGAGAGGAGAGAGCGAGCCCAAGTGGGGGAGGGACAGAGAAAGGGAGAGAGAGAGAATCCCAAGCAGGCTCTGCACTGACAGTGCAGATATGATGTGGGGCTCAAATTCACAAATTGTGAGATCATGCCCTGAATCAAAACCAAGAGCCAGACACTTAACCGACTGAGCCAACCAAGTGCCCCAAATCTGGATATCTTTTGTTTTTATTGCCTAATTGCCCTAGGTAGAGCCTCCAGTACAATGTCTATGAAAGCGGATGCTTTTGTTTTATTTCGGGTTTTAGGGGAAAATTATTCAGTCTTTCATCATTAACTAAGTTTTTTGCAGATGCCCTTTATCCAGGTTGAAGAAGTATCCTTTTGTGATAGGTGGAATAGTGACTCCCCAAAGATGCCCACATTCCTGTAACTTGTGAATACGTTAGGTGACATGGCAAAGGGAAATTCAGTTAGCAGATGCAATTAATGTTTGCAAACCAACTGGCTTTAAAATACAGAGATGGAGCACCTGGGTGGCTCAGTCGGTTGAGCAGCCAACTTCGGCTCAGGTCATGATCTCGCAGTCCGTGAGTTCGATTCCTGCGTCGGGCTCTGTGCTGACAGCTTGGAGCCTGGAGCCTGCTTCTGTTTCTGTGTCTCCTTCTCTCTCTGCCCCTCCCCCATTCGTGCTCTCTCTCTGCCTTTCAAAACTGAATAAATGTTAAAAAAAAAAATTAAAAATAAATGAATTGTTAAAATAGAGAAATTAACCTGGATTATCCAGGTGGGGCCAATACAACCACAAATGTCCTTAAACGTGGAAGATGAGGGCAGAGGAGTAAGAGAAAAAGTTGTGACAATGGAAACAGAACCAGAGAAATGCTATGTTCCTGGCTTTGAAGGTGGAAGAAGGTGGCCACTAGCCAAGGAATGCGGGCACCTTCTAGAAGCTGAAAAATGCAAGAAAATGAATATTCCCCTAGAGTCTCCAGATGGAACACAACCCTGCTTACACCTTGATTTTTATCCCAGTAGCCCACAAAT
Organism: Panthera tigris; assembly: GCF_018350195.1. Classification (NCBI taxonomy): domain Eukaryota; kingdom Metazoa; phylum Chordata; class Mammalia; order Carnivora; family Felidae; genus Panthera; species Panthera tigris. The sequence goes on from NC_056665.1 coordinate 33,026,454, forward strand.
GTCAGGACCTCAGAGCCATAAGGTAATAAATTTGTGCTATTTTTAACCACCAAGTTTCTTGTAATTTTTGCAGCAGCAATAGAAAATAAATATACTTTCTATTCCCACTTTGACTAGTTTTATCACAAACAATGGTTAATTTATTTTTAAGCCTCATGCCTTATGGATTCCAAGGAATAAAGAATATTCTAAAATTAGTCTTCCAGGAAACGGTGCGTTTCCTACCATGAAAAGTGAAGAAGATTGGTGCTAGACTTTTCCTCTGCACTATTAAATGTTGACAGCTGACCAGGTAATGTTGACAGACACCTGAGGGGAGAGGAGTGTGCTTGCAGAGTCTATGCCAAGCCAATGATGGTTCATATCTAAGGGAAAGAAAAAAAAAAAAAACATGCTCAGATGTGCAGACTTGGGAAGAACGCCACTCACAGATCCTTTCCAAAAACTTTCTCGAAGAGGAGTTTCATCCAAATGAAAAAATGAATAAGAATAAAGGAATCAAGAAAAAGGTGAAGGAGTCTGAAAAAACAGAGTAAAACCTAAATGTTGATACTGGGGTTGTAAGTTACAATGCAAATATTTTTGAAAGTTTCTTGAAAGAGAAGGATCTATGATGTCAAACAAAATCAGTCATGCGCTAGAATTCTTCAACAAGATTGTAAGCTCAACAGAGAAGGGAGAAATTGACAGCTGCCAACAGTCTTTTCTTGTTGAGTGGGGAATTCTCAGAGAAACACATGCTCAAATATTTTTTGTTACAAATTTCAAGGTAAAGGTCACCATAGGTAAATCATAAATAGAATATGTGTCTTTCAAATTCTAAAAGAAAAAAAGAAAAGAGAAGGAAACAGCCATTATGGTGGTTAGAAGTGACAGAAAAGGAGGAAGAAAAAAAACCCCAAAAACAAATACCATAAAATACACATCAGGGCTGAATCCCTCTGTGAAAAGACAGAGATTGAGATTGGGATTTTTAAACAAAATTTTAATGTTTATTTATTTGTGAGAGACAGAGCATGAGCGGGGGAAGGACAGAGAGACAGAGAGAGAGAGAGAGAGAGAGAGAGAGAGAGAGAGAGAATCTGAAGCAGGCTCCAGGCTCTGAGCTGTCAGCACAGAACCCAACGCGGGGCTTGAACTCGCCAACCATGAGATCATGACCTGAGCCACAGTCAGTTGTCCAACCAACTGAGCTGCCCAGGTGCCCCTAGTTGGGATTATTTTTAAAAACGAAACAAAACAAGTTATAAACTACATTCGAGAGCTCTACCTAAAACAAAATGACATCACCAGTTTGAAAATAGAAAGATGGATGGATATATTCCAGGTCAAAATATACAACAAAAATCTGGGTCCCAAAATTAATTTCAGACAAAAAAGAATTTGAGACTAAATGAGCAAGGCAGTCCGAGAGCAGACACTGTTGGTGAGATGATCTAACATTGACTGCCAACCCCTTCACTTCCTTCCTCTAACACAGAGGCTAGAAAAGCTAAATGTTCAATTCACTCCTAACCTCCCTTAGAGCTCCGAATGGCCACATGAATGGGGTCGCCAGACTTAGCAGATAAAAACACAGGATGCCCAATTAAATTTGTATTTCAGATAAATAAATAATTTTTTCGTAAAAGTATGTCTTAGCCAATATTTGGGACATACTCACGTGAAAAGGCAATGTGTTTATTCACCTGAAATTCAAATTGAACTGGGAATTCTGTATTTTTTAAAATTTCATTTAAACCCAAGTTAGTTAACATATAGTGTGATAATGATTTCAGGAGTAGAAGTTAGTGATTCATCACTTCTGTATAACATCCAGTGCTCATCCCAGCAAGTGCCCTCCTGAATGCCCCAAGCCCCTTTAGCCCATCCCCCCACCCACTTCCCCTCTTCCCACAACACTCAGTTTGTGGGAATTCTGTATTGTATGTGACGACTCTGTGTGACCAGCTCTGGCCAAGGAAGCGGAAGTGGCAGCATCTGTTAAGCTGGTGTTTCTGTGTTTTATTTACTTATTATTATTGTGGTAAAATATATTTTACCACAAAAAATATTTACCAGGGGCACCTGGGTGGCTCCGTCGGTGAAGCGTCCGACTTCGGCTCAGGTCATGTTCTCCCGGCTCGTGAGTTCAAGCCCCGTGTGGGGCTCTGCGCTGACACCTCGGAGCCTGGGGTCAGCTTTGGATTCTGTGTCTCCCTCTCTCTCTGCCCCTCCCCTGCTCATGCTCTGTCTCTGTCTCAAAAATAAATAAAAACATTAAGAAAGTGTTTACCATTTTTTGCCACTTTTACGTGTGCAGTTCGGTGATAATAAGTACACTGACATTGTTGTTGGTGCCTCCCTAGCAACCGTCTCCAGAACTCTCTTTGTCTTACAAAACTGAAACTCTGGATCCATTAAACAATAACGCCCCAATACCTCGTCCCCTCAGACCCTGACAGCCACCGTTCTATTTTTTTTTTTTTTTTTTTTGTCTTTCATTACTCAGAGTGCCTCCTGTAAATGGAATCATACAGTATTTGTCCTTCTGTGATGGGCTCATCTCCTTTACCATAATGGTCAAAGTTCATCCATGTCATAGCATGTGTCAGAATCTGCTTCCTCTATAAGGCTCTGTAATAACTCCGTCGTATGTCTACCTCAGATTTTGTTTAGCCACTTACCCACTAATGGACGTTTTGGTTGCTTTCACCTTTTGTACATTGTGAAGAGTGGTATGAACACGGGTGTGCAAATATGATTTTGAGTCCTGGCTTTCAATTCTTTTGGAAGTAGAATTACTGGATCGTACAGTAATTCTCTGTCACTTTTTTGAGGAAGCACCACGTTGTTTTCTATAGAGGCTGCACCCTTTTACATACCCACGAACGCTGCAAAAGGTTCCATTTGAGTTGGCTGGTATTTCAAGTTGGGCTTTTCTGTTTCTTGGGACAGCAAGTATCCTAATTGATGTACCATTTCCATAGATTCAGGGAGAGACAGGCCTAGATCTAGTGAGGCCTGTCAGACTCTTCCTTGGGGCTTTTATGCCAGAGTTATTTAGACAGACCTACTCTTTCTACTAGGGTTGTACATTAGTTAGGGCTCAGCTACATTTAACAGAAAACTCAAATAACAGTGGAATAAACTTATTTCTTCATGTAAAAGAAATCTGAGATAAGCAGTCCAGAATAGGATAGCAGTTCCACATTACTATCAATTACCCACGATTCTTCTTTCTTTTTTGCTCTTTCTTAGCATGTAGCTTCACTCCTCAAAGGTCCCTCATGGTTGTAAAATGGCTGCTGCAATTCCAGCAATCCTATCCATGTGTCAGCTGGGGAAAAGGAGAAAAAGTGAAAGGGCAGAAGGATGCATGCTGAGTTAACTTTGGCTGTAGCCCCATCTTATGACTTTTATTTTTGGCCAGCCCTGCATCCTACCTGCAAGGGAGTCTCAGAAATGTAGTTTTAAAAACTTGGGCACATTGATTCCCAAAATAAAACTGGGGTTCTGTTAGGGTACTGGGTAGACTAATAGCGGTCTCTGCCACAGATTAAGCCTATAGAAAGGAAGTCTGGTGGGGCACCTGGGGGGCTCCATTGGTTAAGCGTCTGACTTCAGCTCAGGTCATGATCTCACAGTTCTTGAGTTCAAGCCCCGCATCAGGCTCTCTGCTGTCAGCATACAGCCTACTTTGGATCCTCTGTCACCCCTCTTTCTCTGCCCCTCCCCAACTTGCACAAGTGTGTGCATATGCACACACACACTCTCTCTCTCAAAAATAAATACAAATTTTTTTTTAAAAACTAAGTCTGGAGCACCTGGTAGCCATTGTGCACAGCAGATGGAGAGAGCCTACCAAGAACTGGAGAGACAGAACTCTGACATCGATGGACTCCTAGTTCCAGCTGTGCCTTAACCTCCCAGCTACTTATGCTGATACATTCCTTCGTTTCTTTCTTTTTTTTTTTTTTTAAGTTTGTTTATTTTTGAGACAGAGAGAGACAGAGCATGAACGGGGGAGGGGCAGAGGGAGAGGGAGACACGCTCCAGGCTCTGAGTCATCAGCCCAGAGCCCGACGCAGGGCTAGAACTCAGGGAGCGCGAGATGGTGACCTGAGCTGAAGTCGGATGCTTAACCGACTGAGCCACCCAGGCGCCCCTAGATTCCTTCGTTTCTTACAGGCTTGTTTGACTTGGGTTGTTCTGAGCAATGCAAGGATCACCAGAAGAAGATTGGTTAAATAAATAATGGTACGGCCTTAGAATAAAATAAATATATCTATTAAAACTAGATGTGTATGACAATATAGATATATTTATCTCTGTCTATATGTTAAAATATACCAAAATATTCATGGCGATTTATCTGAGTGGTAGGGCTTCCAATGATATTTACTTTCTTCTTTATATCTTTCTGAATTCTTCATAATGAACAAGTATTACTTCTAAAATAAAAAATGTAGGGGTGCCTGGGTGGCTGAGCCGGTTGTGTCCAACTCTTCAGTTTGGCTCAGGCCATGATCTCAGGGTTATGAGATCGAGCCCCACATCAGACTCCACACTGGGCATAGGGCCTGCTTAAGATTCTCTCTCTCTTTACCCCTCCCCTGCCCCATGCATGCACTCTACTCTGTCTTGCTAATATACATATATATATATATATATATATATGTATGTATATATATATATATATTGTAAAAATGAACAGAATTTATATCATGATCTCATTTTAAGATATGTGTATTTGTATTTGCACAGAATAAAGTCTGGAAGGACACTCACTGAGAAGTTAGCAGTGCTATTTCTGGACGGTAGGTCTCCTGGTAGTTTTCATTACATTATTTTATATTTCTTGGTTGTGTAAATATTTTGCAATGTGTGATGATCAGTTTTACGTGTCAGTTTGGCTAAGCTATAGTCTCCAGTTATTCACTTGATCACTAGCATAGGTGTGCTGCTGTGAAGGTGTTTTATAGATGTGACTGATGTCTTTAATCAGTTATCTTTAAATAAAAAAGATTATCCTTAATAATTTTGGTGGGCCCGATTTAATCAGTTGAAAGGCCTTAAGAGAAGAGCAGAGATTTCCCTGAAGGAGAAGAAATTCCCCTTGTAGACTGCGGCTTCAGCTTGTGCTTGAGCATTCCATCTTGCCCTTCCTGCCCCATGGATTTTAGACTTGTCCAGCCAGCCCCACAATTGCATAAGGCAATTCCTTGCAATAAATCTGTGTGTGTGTGTGTGTGTGTGTGTGTGTGTGTATGCATGCATGCATGAATATGTGTATGTATTATTTTTTTTAACTGGTTCTCTTTCTCTGGTGGATCCTTGACTGATACAAATTTTGGTATTTGGAAGTAGAGTTGCTGTAACAAATACCAAAAAATAGGGATGTGGCTTTGGAATTGGATAATGGGGAGCGGCTAGTAGAATTTGGGGACACATGATAGGAAAAAACTAGATTGCCTTGAATAGACTGTTGGTAGAAATATGGATGTTGAAGACTGCCAGGGAGGGCTCAAGAGGAAGTAAGGTATATGGTGGATAAAGCCTATATTACCTAAGAGTATACACATATCCTCATAAATAGAAGGTGGGTAGAAATGTGAATTTTAGAGACATTGCTAGTGAGGGTTCAGAAACAAATGAGGAACGTGCTATTGAAACACGAAGGAGAGAAGATCCTGCTTACACGGTGGCCAGAAGCCTAGCTGAATTGTGTCCTATGGTTGTGTGGAAGGCAGAACTTATAAGCACTGAACTTGGAATATTTAGTTGAAGAGAGTTCCAAAGTGTCAAAGCTGGAGCCTCGTTTCCTCTTATTGCTTATGTAGAGTGTATAAGGAAAGACACAGACTAAAAGAATTATTAAGCAAAAAGGAATTAACACTTGATGAACTTGGAAATTCTTGGTCTATCCAGATTGAAAAAAAAAAAGTTGGTATTAAGACATTCACTGTTAGGAAGCGTGCTCTGGAGAGAAAGTCTGGGGTGTGGCTAGACAACTGTTCACTAGTGTTAAAGCAGTCAAAGGTGTGACTCATGAATGTTCTCAGTCATATCAACAGAAGCCAGGAATAGACCCTCTTATATAATGGCATGAGTTTCTGTGAAGTATAGGGGAGACCCATGAAGTTTCTGAGCATGGTATGCAAGCAGAACACTGACTCGTGCCAACAGGGACAGAGAGAGAATGAAATAAAAGAAGCTGGTTGGTCCTCCAAATCCTAAAGGTAGGTCAACTGCTGAGCAGCAAACAAGGGAAAACACGGATAACTCAGAGAGCAGGGTCTGGGGCCTAGAAGCTAGAAGAACCGTGGGTCAGGAGGCAGACACGGGAGCCCTGGGCCCTGAGGCACAACCTTGACCACAGAGGATTACTCCCTGGCCTCAAAACCTAATGAAATTTGCACTGCTGGATTTTGAAATTGCTCCGGAGCAGTGACCCCTTTATTCCTCTCATTTCTCCCTTTGGATTGGGAAAACTTACAACTATTATACTGAGCCTGTACCACCATCATATTTTGGAAACAGAGAACTGTTTTTCTAGTTTCACTGTGCACACATAGTGATGAATTTTGCCCCAGGATGGGTTATACCAAGAGTCTCACCCATTCCTGATATTGCTGATAAGATTTTGGATGTGGTTGATGATGTATTGGGTTGGAACTTTGGGAATGTTGGGATGGGGCGATATTTTGCATGTGTGACAGATAGGTACCTTGGAGGGCCAAAGGACAGACTGTGATAGAGTGAAAAAATACTCCCCAAATACTTCCATATCCCAATTTACTTTATATGGGAAAAAAAAGGTCTTTGCAGATATGATTAAGTTAAGGGCCTTGAGATGAGGTTCTTGATATGGGAAGATTATCCCTGTACTATTTGGGTGAGCCCTAAGACAATCACACAATCCTTATCAGAGGGAGGAGGAAGGGGAAATTTTCACACATACAGAAGAGAAAAGACAATGTGATGACTTAGGCAGAGAAAGAAAGATTTGAAGATATTTTGGGTTTTGAAGAGGGAGAAAGAGGTCATGAGCCAAGGAAGATAGCCAGAAACTAGAAGCTGGAAAAGGCAAGGAATGTAACTCTAGAAGTTGGAAAAGCCAGGAAATGGAGTCTCTCCTAGAATCTCTGAAAGCAGCACGGTCCTGGCAGTCACCTTGGCTTTGGCCCCATGAATCTGTCAGACTTCTGGCCTCCAAAACTGTAAAAGAACAAATTTGGGTGTTTTAAGTCACCAAGTTTGTGTGAATTTGTTACAGCAGCAATAGGAAACCAAATCACTGTATGATCAGAAATATAATGAAGCAGTATTAACTTGATATGTATGCTGTGCAGAAATACCACTAAGGTTGAGTTCTAATATTTTATTTGGAAAGTGTGTACCTGTATTCCTCAAGGGGTTGGTCTGTACTTTTCTTCCGTGTACTATCTTTGTCAGATTTTGGTATCAGGATTCGCTCGTCTCTTAAAAAGGAGTAAGATGTCTCCTTCTTTTTCTAAGTTCCAAAACAGCTTAAATAGCAACGGAAGCAGTAAAACTCTGTGTTTCCAGCGGTCTGATAAGAGATAGCTCTTTGACCACATTCTTGATTTCTTCCGTGGTCTTTTCAAATTTCAGTGATCACAGTGCGTCAGATAAGCTGTTTGCGTGTATCGTTTAATCCCCACACAATATTCCTAAACATGGGATAAATTCTGTTGTTTGTGCTGTTTTACAGATAGGGAAACTGAGGGTGAAGACCTTAAGTAATTTGCTAAGGTTCCACACTACAAAAAGACAGAGCTGGGACCTGAAATGAGGAGTGCCTTTGCTTTCATAACATCTCCTGGTTTTACACTTCGTGCATACATTTAGTAATTTATGTTTTCTTAGAAAATATCTCATTTCATCTAGGTTTTCAAGTATCTAGCATGTTATAAAGAGTATTCTCTTATAATTCTTTAAATTTCATCTGTATTTGTGGCTGAATCTCCTTATTCTTAAATTTTGTATAGTTATGTTTTCTCTTTCTCCTTGAGTTGACTACTGAGTGGATAATCTATGTTGCTCCCCTCTCCTTCCCCACCCAGGTATCTGACTTAATTTCTCTATTTCCAAACTATTAATTAAGGTTTTTTAAATGTTTTCTTTTATCCTATATTCCCTAAGTTCATTCCGTCATTTTTTTCCTCTAATTTCTTCACTCACTAAATGTTTATTGATTGCTTAATATGTGTCAGACATAGTCAATGGATTACTTAGTTCATTGCTCATTTTCATCTTTTCTAATTTGGTAATTGAAGTGTTCAAGTCTATACATTTCCTTCCAAGTACAGCTTTGGCTATGTCTAAGAGTTTTAACATGTAGTATTCGCAATATTGATATTTACCAAACATTCTGTAATTCCAGTTTTTGTTCCAAGTAGTTAGAAGTTTTTGGTTATTCTCCCATTATCTATTTATAGTCGCACTGAATTACTATCAGAGAATATAGTTTATTCTATTTGTACATTTTTGAATGTCTCATAGACTAAACTATCAAGTTTTGTAAATATTCAATGGACATGAGAAGACTGTGCATCCTCTGGTTACTGGGTTTGGAAATCAATATTAGTATAAATCAATATTAGATCATCCTTATTTGAATTATTCAGCTCCTTCGGATTTCTCCACTTTTTGCTAGTTTAACTGTCAGTGACTGAAAAGGATCTGCTAAGTAGAGATGATTTTTTATTCAACAGGATTTGTTGTATACGTGTTAGTTGAACACTGATGGTGCAGGCTGTCAGCCAGGATATAAAAATAGAGTGCAGCAGTATCATGAGACTGGCATGCCCTGAAGAATGTCTACAGTTTGTTTTCCCAGTAGAATCCATCTAGGGTTTTAATACCCAAACTTTACTGAACACACGTATTTGTCAATATATTTTTTGGCCGACGTTTCCATAAGAAAGAATCATATTTACGTACCCAAACCTCAATTCAGCATTTTAACAGAACAACATTCAATAACGCCTTAACTTACTTTCTAAATACAAATAGTAGAATATCAGTGTCACGTGCAAATGTTTTGCAAAGCATGCCAAGTGTCCTTGAGGGTCGTGGGAAATATACATGCTGCTGCATACCAAGCAACTGCCTTTATTTGTTGCTGTGGTTTATTAAGGCATGATTTATATATAGTAAAATTCACCCTTTAAAAAAGTCTACAGTTCTGCAAGTTTTGACAAACATATCCACCGCCATAATCAAGATATAGAATATTTCTACCCGTCCCAAAATCCCCCTGTGCCTCTTTGTGGTCAACTCTGCCCCCCAGCCCCCAGTCCGTGGCAACCTCTGATCTATTTTCTGTCCCCATGGTTTGCCTTTTCAGAATGACATAGAAATGGAACCATACAGTAGGTGGACTTTCTGGCTTCTTTCATAATGCATTTGAGATTCATTTGTGTTGATGTGTGTGTCATAGTCTGTTCCTTGTTATTGCTATTAACATTCCACTGTACAGGTAGACCAGTCCATTTAGTCATTCCCCAAATGAGGAGCATTGAGTTGTTTCCAGATTTTGATTCTTATGAATTAAAGATGCTGTAAATATTCACATACAGGTTTTGTGTGAACATAAGTTTTCATCTCTGGATCATGTGCTTATTGTATGTTTAACCTTATAAGAGGCTGTCAAACTGTCTTCCAAAGTGACTGCCATCTTACATTTCTACCCGCAATGAATGAGAATTCCTGTTGCTCCATATCCTCGTCAGTACTTGATAGTGTCAGCTTTTTTTTTTTAATGTTAGCTCTGTAGTAGATGTATAGTACATTTCCCTACACTAATGAGGACGAACATCTTTTCATATGTTTGTCACCCATATGTCTTCTCTGATGAAATCTCCATTATGTTTTTTGCCCATTTTTAATTGGATTATTTCTATTTTCTAATATTGAGTTCTGGAAGTTCTTTGGATGTTCCTGAATCAAATCCTTTATCAGATGTATTAACTTGAAAATATTTTCTCCCAGTCTGTGGCTAGTCTTTTCATTCTCTTAACAGGGTTTGTGGGAGAAGAGAAGTTCTTAATTTTGATGAAGTTCAATTTTGCAATCTTGTTTCTTGTATAGACTGTGTTTTTGGTGTCCTATCTGAGAAACCTTAACCTAATTCAGAGTCATAAATATTTGCTTCTGGTTTTATGGGTTTAGATTTTTCACTTAAGTGTTAGATAATTTTTATTTAGACCTTATAATTTTATAATTTTTGATCAGAGAGAGAGATGTTTAAGCACTTTGCAAGCAAAGATGATAGTTGTTACATACAAATATAGGCATTTTGCCATGTTTCGATTATGTTTTAGGAAGTTTGGAGTGAGGGTTTTTATGGGACACATTATCCCCATTGAAAATAATGATTAGTGTTTGGGACAGAACATGTTTTTCAGGAACAGATTATTGATGGTGAGTGAAATATGTTTGTTTTTGTTAAGATGGGACTTTACCTCTCTCTCATCCAAAATGTTGTTTGATGGCAGCATAAACTCTCTCTTTTCGTAACTATTGTTCAGTGTCAGGGTCGCATTAAATATGAATGGATGACACTATATCCAGGTCACTAAAACTTGAGGGGTGGTAATTTTTTTGCTCCATTCTTGACCCAGTGAGCATCCTTGCTAACAAAATCATGCTCCATCTCTAAAAAAATGAGTGAAATTTTAATAAGCTGGAGGAAGCAGGTGCCCAGGGGAGGGTGCACCATCAGAACACCCCTCTGCCATCATACACACACATAAAACATGCACGGCAGAAGGAATCAAAAGAATCAGCCAGCTAAGGAGAATTATACAGATTGTTTGCACCTGACAAAACTGTGAGTGGGAAAAGCATTAAATTCTTTTTTGTACTCATTTGTGGTTTTGTTTGAAATTTTTACTGTGAGTAACTCAAATTGATGTGTTTCTTGCCAGAGACTCTGAGTAGATCATCAAGAACTGCATACATAATCAGATAATTTCTTGTGACATTTATTCACTCATTCATTCTTCCGTTTACCTAATATTCACTGGTGTCTACTACATGCTCAACATGAAAAAATGAATAAGGAAGACACATTGCATTGGTTCAAAGGCCCTTAGTGATTTAAGAGTGATGGGCACTGGGCAGAAGGTTCAATTTTGGAGGATCCAGAAGAATATCTACCGTAATCACTATAAGAAGGAGGCTCTGCTGACAGGCCTCCAGGTGCTCTATCCAGTATGTCTCATGGCAAGTTTGGGTGACGGTCCCCTGAGAGCGTTCAGGAGGAGGAATGGGTTTTCCATTGTGTGTTAGTTTCCTGCTGCTGCTATGATAAATCACCATAGACTGAGTTGCTTAAAACACCACAAATATATTATCTTACAACTGTGGAGGTCAGAAGTCTGAAATGGGTCTTACTAGACTAAAATCAAATTTTTGTCAGGGTTGTGTTCCTTCTGAAGACCGTAGGGGAGAATCTGTTTCTTTGCCTTTTCTGGTTCCTAGAAGCCACCTGCATTCCTTGGCAAATTGTCCCCTTTCTCCCTCTTCAAAGCCAGCAGCATAGCATCTTTAAATCTCTCTCTGCCTTTGATACCCCTACCTCCCTCTTTCACTTGTAAGGACACTTGTTATTACATTGGGTCACCCAGATAATCCAGACTAATCTCCATATCTCAGCATCCTTCACTTCATCACATCTGTAAAGTCCTCTTGGTCATGTAAGGTAGGTATGTCATGTCATATTCACAGGTCCTGGGGATCGGGATATGGACATCTTGTTGGGAAGGGCATTCTGCTTACTATACCTTGGGCTTCTTGGGCCTGTCACTTGGCTCATGCCCTGCAGATAGTCCAGGGTATCATGAGAGAGGCTACCCTCTCTCATGAGAGGGTTTTTATTATTTTGCTTTTATACCTTTTATATAAATGAAAAAGCACTTCCCTGTTGGTTGGCAGCCAAGAGCAGGGTTATTTTACAACGATTACAAGAAAAAAGAGGAGGAAGGAGAGAGAGAAAAAAGAAAGTGTTAATCCACACTAAGACTTTTTGGAGTCACATGGACCTCCTGCAAACACACCAGGACCAGCACTCAAACTGCAGATTTAGGATCTGGTTCAGTCACTCCCCAGCTCTGTAACCTGGACATCCCTGTTTGAGCCTCGGTTGCCGAGACAGAAGAGTACCTGTTTCCGAGAGCTCTCGGGAAATTAAATAAGATCATATATTTAAGCACTCTTCCACTGGCACATAATAGATGCTAAATAATGTTTATTACTTTATTATCATCATCATCATCATTATTATTATGACACTGAGTTTTCCTGCCCTCTTCCTCTAAACTCTGAGTTTCACGAGGGGGACCCGCGTCCATCTTGCACACTACTGTAGACCCAGCATGTGGCAAACCTGGCACATGTATTTGTAGGGGAGAATTTACTTGTTTTCATTGTTCTTTGCGGTCCATGGCAAAAATTGTTTTATTTTGCTTCTTCTGTCTCCTTTTTGGCTCAAGCGTTTTCTGATAAGTTATGGACATCACAACACTTCACCCCTAAATATTATAGGATGCGTCTCTAAGGGCTTTTTCTCTATAACCATGATATCATTATCATAATCAATAAAATTAACAGTAATTCCTAAATATCATATAATACCTAGTCCACGTTCAGATTTCTTCAGTTGTTCCCAGATATCCCATACAGCTGATCTCTTCACATTATACTTGGCAAGATATGTGCCAGTATGGCTCAGAGATTGCAAGTACACTTGGTTCCTATTGAGGTGGGCTATAAGAGCATTTGTGAAGGCAGTAGATATCAGGACACTGGAGTGAAGCTGGCAGGGCCATGGAATCGATACTTGAATAGCAGAAAATAAAAACACGAACATAAGGTGAGCAACAAACCTAACCTCTCCTGTGTTCCCCTCCAACTCCAGCCGTCCACCTCAAAATCCACAGGTAAGACTCCACATAGCTTGTAGGTGAGGGGGTCCATTCTCGCTCCTGCTGTTCTGCCCCTACTGTGGGTGCTCAGCAGGTACAACCACCTGGACTGGGCACCAGGTGGTTTTATAGGGTCTGTGGAGCCAGGGTTCTGCTTAGAAATTTGGAATCGATGGAATGTTAATCAAAATCTCCTTGCATTTTGGTGAGAGGCCAGAACACTCTCGGCTCACAAAGGAACTTGAGGTGGTGGGTGAAAGGTTCAAGAGCTGCTTGATCCCTCTCTTCTCACTTCTTGCAGATGGACACAGGGCCCACTAAACTGGGTCCCCAAACACCAAAATGCACTATGGTAGTCAGGGTGAATTGGCAAGAGGGTCATGCGGTCAGACTCCAGAAGTCAGTGTCCGTGGCCTCTGTGCTGGCTGGGTGGTACAAGGGGACTCACAAAACTGGAAGCTCTCCTTCCACCTTCTCCCGGACTCCACCCCAATAGCAATGTGGCTCTGAGTCTGTGTGAGTAAGAGCCTGCCATTTGAATCTCTAATTCAAAATGAGAATTAACTACCTTTTCCTCTGGAAATTACCAGCATGCTTCTCCCAGGTAGGGAATGTCTGGTTCTTCCTTTGGCCAAGGGCAGAATTCCCAGTTCTGTGTTCTCAGAAGAGTCGATCATGAATCCAGACAGATTCTCAATAGGACTGAGGGCATCTTAGGGCTTCTTGATAAAAAACTATTTGAAATGCAGGGAATCGAGAGAAGGAAAATCAAAGCCTGAGACTGAACCAGCAATTAGGCTGGCTCCTGGAATATATTTAAGTCAAATCAATGCACGAGGGAATTTCAGTCACGGCTCACTTTCTGTCTCCCACAGCCCACGGCTGGAATCCTAGCCCTTCAATCAGAGCTCCCCAGAAATACAGCAACATCCATCTTCTAAAATGCTTTATCACAGTTGTGCAAAGTCCTAGTACATTCCCCTGCTCTTGTGGATTTATTTACATATTGATTTATTTATTCCTCTCTCTACAGCAGCAGGCCTCTTGAGATTATATTATTTACAAAGACATTGGGGTCATACATCTGGACAATGGAGTGAGGGAGAAGGCCATCCTTGGATGTGCTGAGCTGCACAGATCAGCCTTGTCATAAACCGAGTGTAGGGACAGGGTGTGAGGAGGCAGCCTCAGGCCTGCTGACTCCGTCGGTCATCTTGCCCCCAAAGGCAAGGGCTTGCACAGGAAGGAAGCCAAGGAGAATCAAATGGGAATGAAACAGTGGGGAAGGGGAGAGAAAAAGCAGTGGGGAGCTCTCAGTTATCACCTCAATGGGACCCCACCAGGCAGAGGAGTGGGACCTCTCTACTGCAACCCACAATGTTCCAGTGTCCCCGTCAGCGGGGAGTCTGCCTTCTCTGTTTCCAGGTCCTGCACAGGGCAACCCCTCTGGCTATCCTGGATTCCTTTCCCAGACAGAGAGGACTCCATCAAGAGAGGAAAGAAAGAAGAAAGAAAGAAAAAAAGGAGAACATTCAGGAACAGAGCCTGGAAGAAACTGAGATGAGGGAGAGAAATCTGTTCCCTGGCAAAGGCCCCGGGCTGCAAGAAAAAGCCTTCCAGCGCTTTTTATAGATGACTTTTTTTTTTTTTTTTTTTTTGCTAGCAAGGCAAATGCTGGAAAACTCCCTTCATTCTGATTAGCATTCTTATCACTAGGCATTTCCCCTCTCTGCTCTCTGTCCCATGAGGATTAGCTGAGACACAGAGATGACATCTTCCCAGTGGTCATAAAGGAATCCTGGCGGGCATTGAGTTGGGCAAGCGGCTGACAGCCTAGAGAAGCTGAGGGTGCCCGGAACTTGGCTTGTGACTTCCTTTCAGGGTGGAGGCTCTCAGACTTCAGGGTTTAAAAGGAGATGTTTGTGTTTGTGTGGGATGAGTTTGAGGATGACAGCTTGTAGGAGAAAGTCAACTCAAGGCCGGGCAGCTTTCTGGGCAGGACCAGTGTGTTCCAATTGCGGCTTGAACTTCCAACTGAGGTTTGCAGTTGGAACCAGAAGGTGTCCCCTTCTTAAAGGGCCAGCTCTCACGAGGCACCCAGGAAGACACTTGGGAGAGCTCACCTGTGTTGGCTGCAGGCTCCAGGATTAAAAACTTCCCCAAAAGGCTGCATTCTTGAACCTGCTGCCTCAGAGGTTTGAAGACAAAGTAGCAAAGCGAGCCTCATCCGGGAAAAGTTCAAGCTAATACATCTTGGCAAACATAACGAAAAACACAGACAGTTGCTTTAAGAGAGGAACCCAGAAAGAGGTCAAGTTCTGCTGAGAGAGGCAGAGCGGCAATTAGATGGGGGCTTATGTTGCAGCGTGGCGGCAAAGGGGTCAGAGAGAGGGTAGGACACTGTGCATCTGATTTCATGGGGGGAGTGGGCCTGGAGACGGGCCGGGGCGGGGGGGCCTGCATGGGGCGCGGGGGAGGCTGGCGCGGGCTGTTCCAGAACTCAGTGGAGTTGCTCTGTGTTGTTCTGGCCCGGCGGGAAGGCAAGCTTTTATGCTAGGATGTCCCAGCCACATGGACACGGTGTAGTCAGTGGGGAAGGAGGAGAGTTATTTACTCTGATTTGAGGTTTCAGAATGAGGAGTTCTCATTGGAATGCCTAAAATAAAATTTTCAGCCAAAGAGAAAAATAAGGAACACTGAATCTCTTCAGCTTGTGGACTTCTCTTGTGAGAGAAGCACTGGAAAATCACTTTAGGAGATACTTCTAATTATCGAGGAGGAGATTAGCACCCAATTCATTAAATTTCATAACCAAGACCTGCTGAGACACAAGAGCCCACGTTTTATCTTGGATTTAGGATCAGCCAACCAGAGAGGAATGTGAGGAATGGAGGGGGCAAGACCGGAGGTGCAATTTCCACCCAAGTAACCAGTCTGGGCAACTGCCATAGTCCTTAACCCCCCAGTCCCTTGCCAGGCTAATGCTAAGATGCTTATTGGGGCCAGACGAAAAAGGAAAACCCTTTTACAAGCTTTGCTTTGACTCCATTATTTAAAATAAATTGCTATTTACCAATAACTTTTCTTTTAAAAACTGATTATAGAAGAATCACACATACAAATCCTGTCTTTCCATCAGGAGCTATATTTCAGAGTAACAAAATAGCCCCTGCTGACAAGGGTATGCTCCGTTTTACAAAAGAAGGCAGGCTAATAAATGAAGGAGGAATGATAAAATTGGAAAATTAACATTTTGCATCCCCCGTTGGGATAATTGATTCAGGCCAGGATCATCAGTGGATGCTAAAATCATCTGGCAAAGGTTGATAGTGGATTACATATTTACAAGGTACCAATTATCACCCCACAGTTTACTTGCTAGTTCCAAGGGGGAATGGGGCTTACTTTGCAACGAAGGGATTAAGCCATCACCACCATAACCTAGAGATCAATCTCAGCATCACTAATAGAAGGCCAGCCTGACACTATGTGCCTCCTGATGTGACACATTGTTAAGTACACAGCGTCATCTATGAGCTTTTCTGGATAAAAATATTTAACCTGAATCACATCAGGACTTTACATCTAGCTTCCTTGACACCAATATGTTAGGTATCGCCTCAATGAAGCAATTAAGCAAATCCAAAAGATGGGCTATTCTACAGTAACTTCAGTAAGTCAGTGTCAGAGGGAAAAAGGGAGTGTGGAGTTAGATCAAAAGAAATTTTTTGTAAGTTTTTTTTTTTAATGTTGATTTATTTTTAAGAGAGAGAGATACAGAGTGAGAATGGGGTGGGCAGAGAGAAGGGGAGACACACAGAATCTGAAGCAGGCTCCAGGTTCCAAGCTGTCAGCACAGAGCCCGAGGTGGGGCTCGAACCCACAAACTGTGAGATCATGACCCGAGCTGAAGTTGGGCCTTTGACTGAGCCATCCAGATGCCCCAGATCAAAAGAGACTTAAATGAGCTCATTACCAAGGTAATTTTGATCCTTTACTTGTCCTAATGTGAAGAGATCAGCTGTATGGGATATCTGGGAACAACTGAAGAAATCTGAACGTGGACTAGGTATTATATGATATTTAGGAATTACTGTTAATTTTATTGATTATGATAATGATATCATGGTTATAGAGAAAAAGCCCTTAGAGACGCATCCTATAATATTTAGGGGTGAAGTGTTGTGATGTCCATAACTTATCAGAAAACGCTTGAGCCAAAAAGGAGACAGAAGAAGCAAAATAAAACAATTTTTGCCATGGACCGCAAAGAACAATGAAAACAAGTAAATTCTCCCCTACAAATACATGTGCCAGGTTTGCCACATGCTGGGTCTACAGTAGTGTGCAAGATGGACGCGGGTCCCCCTCGTGAAACTCAGAGTTTAGAGGAAGAGGGCAGGAAAACTCAGTGTCATAATAATAATGATGATGATGATGATAATAAAGTAATAAACATTATTTAGCATCTATTATGTGCCAGTGGAAGAGTGCTTAAATATATGATCTTATTTAATTTCCCGAGAGCTCTCGGAAACAGGTACTCTTCTGTTTCGGCAACCGAGGCTCAAACAGGGATGTCCAGGTTACAGAGCTGGGGAGTGACTGAACCAGATCCTAAATCTGCAGTTTGAGTGCTGGTCCTGGTGTGTTTGCAGGAGGTCCATGTGACTCCAAAAAGTCTTAGTGTGGATTAACACTTTCTTTTTTCTCTCTCTCCTTCCTCCTCTTTTTTCTTGTAATCGTTGTAAAATAACCCTGCTCTTGGCTGCCAACCAACAGGGAAGTGCTTTTTCATTTATATAAAAGGTATAAAAGCAAAATAATAAAAACCCTCTCATCTCTGAACTCCATCACTAGACTGCCTAGATTTTTCCCTCGTCTCCGCTAGAAACTTCATTTTCAACTTCCTCTAGTTAAGCCTGCTTTCTTCCCAACAAACACATTAAGATAAATACATGCATGACTAATTGTTGAATTATTTAATGCAGTGGTTGGTCTGTTATTTTAATTGCTAGCATTAAGCAAAATTGTTTCCTATATTGAAAAATATGCAGCTTTTGGCTGCGTTCGGTTCAAATGTATCTAAGGGCTAGAACCGGACCTTGGCCCCCACCTGGCTATCACTGGTCATCAAATATTTACTGAGTCTATACCATGTGCCGCGTACTGTGCTATATTTATAACATGGTTTTCTTGGCACTCCGGGTTCCTCAGGACTGCTTTACAAACAAGGTTTAGGATCCTGGCTCATTTGCAAGTTGGGAAGGGCCTGAATGCTGACCGTACATGCCTTCAGGGCTAGCGTTCGGTGTCCGCTGGGAAGTCAGGTTTTATGAGCCTGTCACCACTGCATGATGCATTGCCAAGAGCAGACAGTTTTATGGCATTACGGTAACTAGTTCCTGCAGTGGAGGCTCCTCCTATCAGAGGAGCCCTGGTGGGTCCCAAGCAGCTCCATCTGCCTGGGCAGAAAGCTCAGCCATTTCCTGGGCGCCTACCACAGCAGTGTTGCAACGAGAGGGCTTGGAACGTGGGAACCTGGGCTGATCCCCAGCCAAGGATCTTAGCAGTTCAATTGGAGGGGGATGTGTAGTGTCCCCATCCCACTGGCCCGGGCGTCTGTCTAAAGCCACCTTATTTGTGGCTTTTATTCTCTTCCACTTTCGCCCCTAGGCGCCCTATTGATGTTAGTGGATTTCCATATCTGAGAGGGATTTAAGGAGCTCCAGAGGTTAATGGACTTGTTCCTTGTTACCCAGCAAGTCTGAGGCACAACCCGAAAGGCACAGCTCAGCACTCCTGCCGCCCATTAGAGTCTGTCTTAGTTACAGCCAGAGGACTCCAAGTTCCCATGTGTCATTAAAGGAAATACTCAGTGGGACTGCACGAGCTTTGGCATGTGTGAAATTTCACACCTCAGAGATAGCACTTCTGTGTGTGTCCAGACTGCTTTCTTGCATGTTAGTTTTTTTTTTTTAAGTGCGAGTTATTCTATACCAAGACCTTTATCATAAATTATTTAATTTCTTTTCCAGAAAAACATTTCTCCATTGTGTTCATCGCCTAGCCGGTCACTGAAGCAATTACTGGGTCTTTTTTGAAAAATACGTTTCCCCTTAGATTACAAAAGTATTACGTGTTTGTTATAAAAAAATAAATAAATAAAGGCAGAAAAGCATAGAGAAAAAAATTTAAACTGCCTGTAATTCCACTGCCTCAGACATGACTACTGTCGACATTTTGTGGAATTTGCTTTTATTCTTTTCTTTTATACATATATAATTTTTAAACAAAATTGGGATCATACTACTTCCTATAATTTACACAGCTTGAATTCTTTCTTACAGAGAACATCATATTGTGAGCATACTCTTGTCAAATATTTTCAAAAATATTTTTAAATGGCCACATAATTTCAGCAAATAAGTTAACCATCATCTATTTAACCAATCTCTGAACACTTCACTTGTTTCCAGTATTTTACTATCATAAGATATACTTTGTTGAACATCCTCAACATGAATCTTTGCCCTACCGGGATTATTAAAAATAGAATAAATTTCCAGGGTGGAATTACTACATCACGGGGAACAAACGCTTTCCAGTCTTTCATCTTCCATGGGGCATCTGGTGGCTCAGTCGGTTAAGTGTCCACTTTGGCTCAGGTCATGATCTCGCAGTTCGTGAGTTCAAGCCCCCAGTCGGCATCTGTGCTGACAGCTCAGAGCCTGGAGCCTGCTTTGGATTCTGTGTCTCCCTCTCTCTCTCTGCCCCTCTCCTCACCCCCCTCTCTCAAAAATAAAAAAAATATATAATAATAATAATATCTTCCAGAAGGCTTGACCAACTCACCTTTGTGTCAGAAGAGTAGAAGTCCATTTGGTAGCATTAAACCATTTTACGATTTTTTTAAAAAAGCTTTCCCAAATTAATGGGTGTAAAATAGTATCTCTGTATCATTTTAAGACTATTTTATTATCGCTGAAGTTATGCCCCATCATGCCATAAGTTTTTGGGCCAGAAAAAAATATCCTTGCAAGCTCTGGTTCAGTTTTTGGTTAGGATTTACTCCAAGGTTTAACTATCCAAACGTTCCCTGAGTAGCCTTATTTGAATAGTGACAATCTTCATAGATAGGGAAAATGTCCATGATATTTTTGCAAAGACTATTTACGGTGTGGTTTTGAAAATACACTCTCCAAAGACTCCATTGGCTATTTTGCTTCCCATGACCCCAAAATACAGGTTTTCCCTAGGGTTCTGCACTCAGTCCTCTCCTCTTGTCTTGAGATTAAATTTAAATTTAGATTTAGATTGTATCTACCTGCTTCTTTGTGCTTCACCAAACAAAACAAGACATGGGCCTTGTCTTATAAAGTCTTACAATTTAGACAGATGCCTGCATATATAATTGGATTGAAATGCCTACAGTGCCAAGCGTTGCTATCGGGCTATAAAATGCTAGGATACTGACGAGTGGGAGTTACACCAACCATGAGGTTAGGAGACGCTTCTTACGCTGTGTTTTGGAAGAAGGGCAGGGTTTTTTTTTTTCCCTGGAGTCACTGAAAAATATTTCTAGTTTCCCATGTTCTTGTATTACCTTTTCACTCGCCTGTCGAGAGGTGGTGTCTATACCCCCTCCTCTTGAACCTGAGTGGGATTTTATGAGTGCTTTGAGGAATGGAATGTAGCAGATGTAACACAGCGTGACTTCTGAGGCTAGGTCATAAAAAGTGGTGGAACACACACACACACACGCACACACACACACAAGTGATGGGGCTTCTCTCTTTCTCACTTGAGGCAGGAACCTTTGGAGCCACCATGTGAGAAGTCTGGTTACCCCCGTGCGTCAGCCACAGTGCTGGGAAGACCTGAGAGAGAGACAGAGAGAAGAAGGAAGGGAGGAGGAGAGGGAGACGTTTGAGGAGGTCCAGCTGTTCCAGTCCCCACCTGTTGGATTCTTCCCAGGCTGAGCTCTAGACATGTGAGGAAGGAGCCTTTAGATTATTTCCTCCCTAATCACAGGCTGATGGCAACTATTTGAGATTTCCTGAGCAGGAACCACCCAACTAAGCCCAATCAATCCTCAGAATCAGAACAGTTAACAATAAAATGACTATTGTTGTTTTAAGCCACTATGTTTGGAGGTCAGTTGTTACTCAACAGTGGATAGCTGGAGCACCCTGTATAGAAGAAAGAGCATTCCAGTCACAGGGACAGTCTGAGCATTTTTCTTTTCAAGCTTTCTTTCTTTTTCATTTCCAACTGTCCTTTCTATGCAGACAACTCCTATAGCTGGAAATACAATCCTCCCCTCTCCCAAACTGATGTGAGATAGTCCCAAACTGATGTGAGACAGCTCTATCTAGGTATCATACCCAAGCCACGAACTCGGTATATCACCAAAAAAGCTCAAAATGATCTCCTAGAAACAGATATTTTTTGTGGCCAGTATTTTGGTTCATGGCACCACCACAGCCCCACACCCTCTTAATTTTGGTGTTTTCATTGATTTTTCCCTGTCCCAAAATTTTACCTCCAATCCCTTCCTACATCCTACAGCTTTACTTCCATATTATTTTGTGTCTCTTGTACTGCCACCATCGCCATGTTTCCATGCCCTACTTCTTTTCAAGTTCAGATCTCTCACATGGCCTAGACCAGTACCCCCAACCTGGCCTCCACTTTCCTCCATTCTCTACTGCCACAGTAGTTTTACCACAGAGCAACTCTGATCACATCATTTTTTGCTCAAAAGCCTTTAGTAGCAAATTTCTCGTTGCCCCCTGCAATTTCTTACCATGTATGGGTAAAGTAAGAAAAAAATGAACAAGAAGGATAGAAAACTTCCAACATGAGCAGATAATGAAACGGTACTTGGAGGGTAGGGAAGGCAGATTAAAAGGCAGAAGGCCTTCTGTACTTTATGTTAGTCTCCACTCATCCCAGCATGGTATAAATAGGTGTCCTACATTCCTGATATTTGTCACCTGCCTGAACCATGTTCCTCCTAGTCACCCAGTCACTCCCTCTTCCATCTGCATGGCCAACTCAGGGTAGGACTGGAAAGGGGCTCTGGGGAGAGCAGGGAAGCTAGGGACTAGAGAATGGTCAGAAATGTGCACCCAAGGGTCTAGCCTAGTCATTGGAATAAGATCAGTGCCAGGAAGGCAAAGCAGACAATGAAGACCAAGACCCATAGAAATTACAGCTGGGTCCGAGGTCAAGGAGAGTGTGTTAGAGGGCAAAATTATAGGCACTGGGTAATTGCCTGGGGTGGAACAGGGAGTATTGTGGAGGTAAGTATGGAGTCAATAACATTCCATGAAGTAATGAGGTTGGGTAAGACTCACTGCTTAAGGCATCAGGCTTGGCCTTCTCCCGGGAATCTTTACATGAGCAACAGAGCCTCTGATCCCCTCCTTAGTCCTTCGCAGATGAAAATACTGAATGACTGGCATCAGCAGAACACAGTGAAGAGGGTCAAGCAGGTGGAGTAGTAGCAGAATGCCGGGAGGAGAACTGAATAGCAGGCTGGCCAAGCGTTGCAACTTCTAAGAGCAATCATCGTTCTGGTGGTTTCAACAATTTGAAGAAATGGCAAGAAATCTGCCACCTTTAGCTGAGTTAGGTCCTAAGGAGTTTCAGTATGGAATGCCCAATATGGATTACGACTGGCTCAGATTGTGTGAGTCAGGGAGAGCTTGTGAAAGACTGTAAAGAGCATGACAAAGCTGTCCTTCTAAAAGGTGCCAAGCCTGGGGAGCTTGAAGTTGGGCAGGGTTAAATGGATGGGGACTGCCCCTCCAAGGGTGGAGTAGGGTGGGTATTTCAGCCACTGAGTATTCATCAACAGCTATTAGCTGAGTCCCTATTATGTGATATCTTACACTGGGTTAGAAGAATCATGGAGATCTCATGGCCAGTCCCTGGCCTCGAGGAATTCAGTTTATTAGGACAGACAGAGCCATAAAGGTGATCTCAGCAGAGTACGGGGCAGGCAGGGAAGCACCAGGTTGGACATCTAACTCTCACCTCGGCATCAGTGAAAACTTCCTGGAGAGAATATTGATAATTTGTTGAACACAGGAAACCATCTGTGTGCCCCAAAGCCAAGCCAGAAAGATCTCAGCACAGAAATTTAGCACGAAAATTCTGTATGGTCCATGGAATCTCAGAAATTTAGGATGTCCTTGACATTTCAGGGAGCAGCTAATCCCCCACATTACAGGCCAGGAGGCCTCAAAGTGGCTAAACCTTTGCAGGTCTCTGGCTGAGTGGCTCTCTCTGGGTGAAGTATCCCTCCATAGGCAGGTGTGGTTAGCTAGAAGTCATGATGGCAGGGCACATGGTTTTCAAGAGTCTGGACTCACAAACACATAGGTCAATAAGCACCCACACCCTCTATCCCCAGAAATTGTAGGGCAGCCAGTGGATTGAGACCAGAAGTAGATGAAGGTGGGCCCTGGGAAAACACCCTATAGCCTACTCTTCACACCCTGGCACAGCTTCTTTCTAACTTCTTCCTAGCTCCCCACCC
Source organism: Panthera tigris (assembly GCF_018350195.1). NCBI lineage: Eukaryota > Metazoa > Chordata > Mammalia > Carnivora > Felidae > Panthera > Panthera tigris. The sequence continues at coordinate 33,049,938 of NC_056665.1, forward strand.
TGCCCAAAGGAAGAAAAGTTGCTAGCCTGACGGGTCAGAGTCCAGAATGTCCATCGGGCTGCATTTTATTGGTGAGTGGGGTTATCGTACTTGAATGGCACCCATCCCGAGTTCACTTCTCTCTCTTCAACTTCCTACCTTGTGCCAAGGAAGGTCTTGGTCTTTGGAGCCTTATGGTGCTCATGCTTCCTGCTGGTATGTGGTAAGCATTTCCAGGCCATGCTGCCACCTCAGCGTGGGCCTGGCCATGTCTCTGTCTCCTTGAACGTGTGGTTGAACGAGTCAGTTAGATTGGGGCTTCCTCACTTTCTGGCACATGTACCTGCATTTACTGCCCCCGGATTTTAGATTCAAGAGGAGGGTTGGGGAAGGATGACTTCAACCATCTCATACAATGATCCCTTCACCAGTTTCTTCATTTGAGTATCAACCATTAACAAGACTAATAAAAAAAATGGCATTTTTTATTCTCCTCTTGCTACTCTTCCTTATATGGGACATTAAGGAGCAGGCTGATTGGCAGGGTAGTATTTTAGCCTTCCTGGCTGTAATACCATTATAATATTTATACTGAAACTTACAACCCCAGCCTTTAATGTTCCCCTGTAAAGGGAAAGCAGAGCTTTCCACTTATGGGCACATTGGACTAGAGCCCAAAGTCCTTGGGATCCTCCCAGGCATATTGGCTCAGCCTCAGGAAACAGCAGTGAGCTTACAGATTGGGCGGCTCAGGGCCTGGGGTGAAAGTTCCAGCCTTGCCCCCAGCTCTCCAGAGGCAGTGGGCTATGCCGGGTGCTCAGCCTCTCCTGGAGCATGACACATTGTGGCATTAGTCTGGTGACATTTTCAGCTGGGAGGCCTGAGCCACCTGGTCCCAGAGAGATGGGTATGTGTAGAAAGGGGAATGAAGGGGTGAGAACCATACAGGTCTTCCTTGGACTGATCTCTGAAGAGATTCTTGCTCCTGGATTAATCCTGGCCCAAAAGGTCATGGTAGCCCAAATAATGCCCCCCACCCAAGGGTGTCCATGTCTCATCCCTGGAAACTGTGAGTATGTTAAGTTACAGGGCAAAAGGGACTTTGCAGATATAATTAGGGCTACGGATCTTAAAATGGAAAGATTATCCTGGATTATATGGGTGGGCTGAATGTAATCACATAAGTCCTCAAAAGACAAGAAACTTTCCCAGCTGAACGGAGAGATATGGCAGAAGAGAAGTCAGGGAAGATAAGACTTGAACCTCTGATGTTGGCTTTAAAGATGATGGGGGCCATGAGCCAAGGCATGTGGGTGGCTTCTGAAAGCTAAGAACCCCTGACCAATAGCCATCAAGGAAATGGGGACCTCAGTCCTACAAACTGCATGCAACTGGATTCTGCCAACAACCTGCGTGAGCCTGGAAGTGATCCTACCCCAGAGCCTCCAGCAAAGAGCACAGCCCCTGCTGACACCTTGAATTTAGCCTGCTGAGACCTATGTCAAACTCCAGACCTACACACTACGACATAATAAATGGGTGTGGTGTTAAGCCCCTGTGTAGAAAACTACACAGATGTAGAAAGCTTAGAGATATTACTGAATCAGTCCATGACCCTGGTCTTAGAGTGCCCTTGGCCATCTATATTTTCTTAAAGCACTGGTCGATGGGACTCCCAAAACACGAACTGTGATTCTCACAGGGATGCTCTCTCTGCCAATCTCTTGGGGTTTCAGTTCTAATCAGAGAACTTTGCCTCTTGCTCACACACAATTATTGTCTTAGATGATACATGGCCCCTCCTGTGGCAGTCCTGGTCTTGTTCATCTGCTAACAAATGTCTTTCTAAGGGAAGAGACCCCATATTTGACCTGAGGCCTTCCAAGAAGAAAGAGTGGTCTATGGGCAGGGAATAGGTACGTCTAGTGCAGCCCTTTGGCTTTATAGCGTATTGTGCCCCAAAAGGACAGAGCAGTGGCAATCAAGGGTAGCATCTTGTCTTTGGGGGTGTGGTTCTAGACCCTGAGGTCAGAAACGTCAGCTCTTCTTCCCGGAGACTGGGTCAAGTAGAATTGTGTTAATTCTGAGCTGTAGGGTTTGTCAAGGACAGGCCTAACCCTTCCTGGGGGCCCCCTGGGGACAGTGCTTGGACACGAGTGATCTAGAAGGTGGTCTTTCTCAGGAAAGACCCAGTGAGCCAGGAGGATATTGTTGTAGCTGGATTTTACTCCAATCCAGCTTTGTGTTTGTCTTAATCATCCACTCTACTTATAAAAGAGGAGCAGATTCATCTGATGAACATGGGGCCTCCCTCACCCAACTTCTCACCAAAGTGGCCAGCCTCTTCAGAAACCCAAACTCCCCTAGGGAGCAAGAGTGCTGACGATTTAGAAGGGAAATCAGGGCTCTATCCCTTCACCAAATCATTCTGGCAAATGAATAAATCAGTGAATGCAAATCATGATTAGAGTCTAGCCTTTCAACTCAAATCATATAAGAAGATCCAAGTAATAACCAAACCAACAGGAAAAGAGTCCAGGAGATTTTGCTCATACCATTTTTAAGCAAGTGGTAGCCCCTAATAGAACTGCCCTCAATTAGAGATAAGCAAGCAGGAAAAAACACAGCAGGTAACCTATGCAAAAAAGCACCTACAAAAAAGCCCACAGTAGATAAAAGATGAATGAAGAGAATTCTTCTGAAATTTTACTCTAGGAAACAGAAGAATGGCAAAACCTTGGACTAGTGAGGAGCTGGTGCTCAGCCCTTTCATGCTCGGCTGGTGGTGACATAAATTGATCCAGCCTTTTCAGAGTGCACAAGGATGGAAAGAATGCACGTTTTAAACAAGTGCACCTTTGACCCAGCAATCCCACTTCTTGTAATTTTCCTCAAGACAATAATTGCCAATGCATACAATGATCTAAAGACGAGGATTTCATTTCAGTTTTGTTTGCAATAGTGAAAAATGGGTGTTCACCTAAATAGTCATGAATAGGGCTAAATCACTGGTTAAAGAAATTGTGGCACATTTATATAGATAATATATAAATGATAATGTAAATCTTTATTTGATGACATGGAAATTTGCCTATGACACATGTAACTGAGTGCAAAAAGGGAGACAACGGAACAGCATGATCCCATTTGTATAATGTTTTAATAGGTGCACAAAGAGAGCTGTCTGGAAGGATGTTCACCCCAACAGTTGTATTTTACTTTATTCTTTGTATATTTCAATATTTATAATGAGCATGAATTTTATCAGAATAAATCTCTTTTCAAAACAAAGGAAGAAAAAATGTGGTAGAATTCACTCCATCTACCAGATGTGATGAGATCCAGCGTTGACAAGTGGAAAATGGCAGTTACTGTGGGGAATCATAAAGAATGACATAAGCATATGTTAAACAATCTATTTCAATTTAAAACATGTAGATGAACACCCATTCACTGTTTGGTTTTTTTTTTTTTTTTTTGATTTAAGGAAAGACATTTTATTTTTCTGTGTCATAAACCTACAATCTGAGTGCAGGATTCTTCTAGATCTTTCTCCCTAACATTTGTCTATATTTAATTTGATACTGATTTTAAACTTACCTTTAACGAGTCAAGATTCATTCTGTTATTTCTCTTCCTTGCTCGCGTCTAGATTAAGAACAGAAAAGTTGGAAACTTGCTTTCTCAACCTTCTCTTTAGCAAGGGTGGCCATTTAACAAAATTCTGGTCAATGAGGCATTGGCAGTCTACTGAGGGTTTCTGGGATTGTCTTAGCTTTCAGCTTCCATTTTAGCTGTCCAGTCAGTTACCACCATTTTATTCCGTTGTTCCTATTTCCTTACTTCTCATACCACTGGATCTGGGCATTGCTGGCTTTGCCAGACATCGCTGTAGATTCTGTAGGACTCCTTCACTCCACTGCATTAATTGGAAACGGGCATTGCATCTGCTGGGCACTGCTGTAGTGTGCATGCATGATTGCTGCTGCTCCTGAACACTGTCCCCTCTGCCATGTGTTGCTGCCACTACCATCAACACCACTGCCAACATCCCAGACCTCAAGGTGTTAAAGCTGTATAGAGGTCTACAGTAAAATGGGGAGAAAGTGAGAAAGTGCTTCTACCCCTTGATACACCACACTCTGTTAAAGGATCGATACCCAAGTGAGGGCTGCTCATACCCTTCTGCATCCCTGAGTATCTAGCAAAAGAGTCCTTTCCTTTTAACTTACACTATTGCTGTGACCCGAGCCACGGGAGACTGGCTGGGCAGGTGCGAGCGATGGGTACCCAGCTATATTTGGAATTTCTTCTCCTCCCTGAAACCCAAGTCTCTATTAATGAACCAGCTTGGTATACTTGACTCCTGCTGAGTGAATTCTCTCCGAGCAGACTCTTCAACCCCTCATGCTCCTCACAAACTCTCTAGATGTGTTTGGAATTTATTGGTGAGGACATTTACACCCAAGTGGTGCCTCGCATTGCAGGTGTTGGGTGGGGGGAAGGCAGGAGGGAAGCAGGTAAAGATTCCTAGGTGTTTTTACTTTTAAGTAAATAAGTCTTATTTTATAACTATAAAATGAATACATACTTTAATGAAAAAAATATAAAATACATAGACAGAAAGACACCATGAAGAAAATGAAACCCACCTATAATCCCACTACTTAGAAATAATCACGAATAATGTCCTGATGGTTTGCACTCCTCCATTGTTTCACACTGTTAAGATCACCCTGTTTATATAATTTTACAGGCTGTTTTTTAATGACTCACCATTTATCATAAGCATTCTCCCTTGACACTAAATATTATTTATGAGCAATCTTAAATGGTTACATATTATCCAGTGGTATACGTAATAGTCAGGAGTCTTTTGATTGAAAGTCACAGAAACCTACTCAAGCAAGTATAAATTTTTCTTTAATGTAAGACATTTGTAATGAGGATTCAGGGATGTTTCCTGGAAACTAGAGGTACAGATGCAGCCAGACCTCAGGACTAGGTTATGAACAGACACAAGACCTAGAGCATAGGGAAACCAGGAAGCCCCTCCCTTCAACTTACTATTGTTTCCTTTTGTACTTCTCCTCCAGTGTCCCCTGTTTTTATAGACTGGCTTTTACAGGAACGTGGCCCTTGACTGCTCCTGAGTTTACATATCCAGGAACTCCAGAGAGAAGCTGATCCCTCACAGTTCTAGTTTCAGTCATTTGGGAAGATGCGCTGATTGGCCCAGTTTTGATCAGGTGCTGACTTTGATCCGATTAATGGGAAGAGGGACCAGGGTCATTTGGTAGGAAGCTGGCTCTTCCTATTGAAATGAATGAGAAGGGTGAATAGTGAAAGCTGAAGGGGATTCCAGAATGCTGAGACAGGCAGTCGGTCAGACAACCTGTGTGGATATAGGTTACCCTATAGACAGAGGTTCTATAGCTTATCAAACTGTTTCCTCAGTTGTATTAATCCACACCTGCAAGTAGATTCTGAGTTGGGGCTGAGGGGTACATTACCTCACTCCAATCCCCAAGAACATACAGTTTCCAGCTCCTGCCTACCCAAGATACCAACTTACTCTTATAGATGGGTGTTAGTGGATCTGACAGACAGAACACTTCTAACTTATCAACTCGCCTCCAGACCCAGGCAGGAAGATTTCGTGTGCAGCTCTCCCTTCCTGGCAAAGCTTCAATTTGCCCATAACATGAGAAGCCTTCCATTCAGTAGAGTTAATGACTGGTAAAGTTTAACAAAGTAAAGGAAATACATCTTTCCACCACGAATAACCAGTCCGCTGCAGGGGCTAATTGTGTCGGAAATAAGGCTTAGATTTTCAAAGGAGTTGGATGGTTTTATGATCATTAATAACATTCCCAGTTATGCATGTGTGGATTTCATATTTCATGGTATAAGCTGGTTTCCTGGAGGGGTCAGAAAGCCTATTTTCTAGAATTACACTAGTGGGTAGGTCCATTGTCAAAGACTTTTACCTTCTTCTGAAGCATTGATTGTTGGCCACTGACTTGATGAAACGATAAGAAATGAAACAACAAAGCCCAATGTATTTATACGTTCTTGGGCTTGTTTCCAAGGTCTCGCCAACTTACTATGAACCTTGGGAAAAGCTCTGGCTCGATGGTCCTAGCTCCAGGCTGGGAGCAGGCAAGGGCAGGTATTGAGGCCAGTGTCTATTGATGCCATTCTGATTTCCACAGATTGACAAGTAAGGGAATTTTCTGCCTCATACAGGAAGGAATCTTTCCCTGCCCTATCAGTAAGCTCCAGGGGCAAGGACTGGCTCGTGTATCAGTGCCTTTGCTACATGGGAGGCTGGCAAATGCAGCCCTCAGGTTCCCTCCTTGACACCTTCCTGTACTGGAAGGCTGGCTTGGGCAGCAAGAAAATATTTCTGTTGGGTGGGCAGCCATGAGTGTCTTCCACCCTACTGTGCACAAAGCCTGAGGTTAGGCTTCATGGTGAGATCCCAAACAAGTACAAACTGTGGTTTCTACGTGCAGGAAACTCAGTATCTGTTAAGTGCAATCAAAATAATAGTGTTGACTCTGTGTTAGAAAAGAAGCAAAAAGATGAAGAGACCAGTATGTGCTGCAATAGTCTGAACAGACTTTGGGAGGTGGTGGGGATGTAGCAAGAGCCTGGAATGGATGGTGGGATTTTAAAACTGGAGGGCATTCCAAACTGGGGAAGCACGCATGGGCTAAGACAATGGAGCACGAAGACAAGACTGCTGTATACCCAGGGCACCACAGGATGCAGGCAGCTGGCTGGGTGCCAGAGGCTCCCTGGTTCAGCCTGGAAGGAGGCTGTCCCCAGAGAGCAGCTCTAGGCCTCAGGGCCCTGAACAGTGGGACAGAGAATCTGTATCTCTGAGTGCAGAGGTCTCTTGAGCAAAAAGGTGAGCTGACCAATGGCAGGGCTGTTTTAGGAAGATGAATCTCAAAGTATAGTGTAGGGCTAGAGGGGAGAGAGTGCCTTCAAGAGATAGGTTAAGAGTCTGTTGCAGTGATCCATGTACAAGGGGGGCAAAAATCCCTGTGCCATGTCCTGGAACTGCAAGGCCAGGGTTGCAGATGAGAAATAAGGTTTCTGGTTAGGGTCAGGGGTAGGAAACTTCAAGGGACAGACAGGGCTAACTGGTTATTCAGGAGGTCTGAGCCTGGGAGGAACAGCCTTGGGGAGGAGCCAAGGGAAATCCCAAGATGTATCCTCGACCCTATGATAGTACTATGGGGCCAGAGAAGTGTGTAGCTTGGGAGAGCTGCCATGAGACCCTGGACTTTGGGGACAGCCTCAGGATGGCAGCAGGGGAGACCCCTGCACTGCTCAAAATCCAGTGTTCCTGAGGTAGACTTGCTTGGACACCCCCTTGGAGCGTCTGCGGGCTCAGCCAAAGGAGTGAATCGGGACTGGTTGACCATCAGACCAGGGCAGTGGCCTTGTAATACAAGAGGATAGGAGGTACCTTGAGTCTCTCCCCTCTGGACACATCGTAGGACGGAGTACAGAAACATAGCCTCTCAAAAGGAAACCATCCACCAGGTATCACAGCGGACCCACAACAACCTCTAGGAAAGACGCTTAGTTATAATAAGGGGAAAGGGGACCCAGAGAGCAGGGGGGCTCTGACAAGCAGCCACCCAGAAAATAAGTCTCGCTGCTGCCTTTCCAGCACTTATCCACCAGTGTGGGTGCTGGAAGGTTGAGCCTGTGTTTGCCAGCTCAGACCCCATTCTGCCAAGAGACTCACTGGTCCAGTAGAGTAAGCAACTGGCTTCTCTTTCTTAAATCCCATGTTGCTCTGGATAGGAGTTTCCCCTCTCTCTTGGCATCCTGCCAGGACTTTATGCTGGGGCAGCCAGAACCAGGCCTCCTGGGACCCACAGAGATCATGGGTCACATTAAGGACCACAGCTGTACTGAGAAGTGGTGACCGGCTCCCTGGCCTATGAGCCTTTGGGGCGCCATCCCTTCTCTTGAGGAGTCTGGTTCTTGTCACTGTGTGTGTCCAGAGACTTCTCTTAGGCTCCACATGGCCTGCCCTTGGCCCAGCATTTGGGAGAGAGGGGGCTTAGATACCCCCTTTGGGCACACAGCTCACCATGGCACTCAGAATTCCTGGCTGGAACTTGGCATAATCAATGTATTCATAAGCTTTAATAATAAGACCAGAAAATTGGAGCACACTGGCTTTCAACGCTGGTTATACATTGTAATCACCTGGTACTTTGTGTTTTTAAATTCTGATGCCTAGACCCCTCCCCCAGAGATTCTGATTTCCTTGGTCTAGGATGTGCCTGAGCACCAGGATTTTTAAGACCACTGTGCAACCAAGAATGAGAACACCTGAATTAGAGAGACTGAGAGAAAAGCACTTCATCTACCATGAGCCCAGGTGATTAATCAGGGCAACCATCCTCCATGTGGTGGCCCAGTAACCTGTGCTCCTTCATCTTTTGGCCCTGCCAGCCTAACACAAGGCTGGTGGTGGTTCTCTAAGATCACTGCAGCAGGGAAAGAGAACATTGGAAGGGCTCACACCATCAATTAAATGCCTCGGTCTAGAAGCGACCCATGCCACTTCCATTGACAACCAGTGACCAGAGATGGTCACACAGCTGTGCCTAACTGATGGGAAGCTGAGAAGGATCATCCTTGTGGTGCCAAAAGAGAGCAGAGCTGGGTCTGGGTGAGCACTAGAAGTACTCCCCCACAGAGGGCCTCTCTAATCACACAGGCACCATGCAGGGGCTCAGTGCTCAACGAATAGAGAAAAATGGGGGTGGAGGACGCCCAGAGAGAGTAAGGAGGAAAGAAGAAGAGAGAAGCATGGTAGAAATCTATAGAAAGAAATTAGATCCAGAACCCAAAACCAGAAGGCCCCAGGGCGCAGCCAGTGGTGTGTGGGAGCTGGCTCACATACTAGTTCATGAGAGTCAATTGCTAAATATTCAGGAGTTTAGCAAACTAGTTAAACACGGATGATTAAAAATTATGTAAGCTTAGTGGGGTACCTGGGTGGCTCAGTCGGTTAAGCATCTGACTCTTGATTTTAGCTCAGGGCATGATCTCGTGGTTCGTGGGATCGAGCCCTGCATCAGGCTCTGTGCTGATGGCAAGGAGCCTGCTTGGGATTCTCTCTCTCCTCTCTCTCTGCCCCTCTCACCCCACAAATAAATAAATAAACCTTAAAAATATTTTAAAAATTTAAAAATTGTATAAGCTTATAAGTAAACTATGTCAAAGACAAAGGGCACAAATACTCAAAATACATCACTTCCTAATTCTCTGACTATATTTCACTATTATCTATGTTCTTGGAGTTATTTCCATCTATTACAGAGCATGGCGTGCTACTGAACACCTCTTCCCAAGTCCATCCAGAGACATGATTTGGCAGTTGGTGGGAGATTTTAGTCCATGGCAGTCAGCAAGTGCTACAAATCAGAGCTTTTGTCCACGAAAGAACTGGTGGTTGAACATTTATCAGCCTGGGTCCAGCCTTCCTTCCCCAGTGCATCAAAACTGGGAGGTTCTGTGAAGCCAGTAAGTGTGCTCTGTCCTCTCCAGAGCAGTGCTGGGGCAAGAAATTTCCATTTGTCACCAGTGACTGGTTGAAAGCAGGGAGTTTAGGGAGTACTGATGGGTGAGCATTTCCATTTGGAGAGCCTATGGGAATGGGCTGCGGGGTCAGCAACCCTAAATGGTAGCATTTTGCAAATACAGACGTTCCCTTCCATGCGTGCAAAGCGTGACCCTCACTCAGAAGCCTAAACCATTGTTTGCTTCCAAGGAACCAAAGGCTGGTGCTGAATAGTAATAATCACCTGCCAGGAGCCTATTGACCAGGAGGACTGCCTGCTGCCTGTAACTCCTGGTAACAGGGAGCCCTTCAAGAGCCATCTCTGTGCTGGCTCCAAAATGCGATGGTGGTGTCTTTCTCTCGAAGCATTTTTACTGGATCTCTAAGACAGTAGCTGCCGGAACTGAAGCCAGCGCTGGCAATATGAACCACGAGAGGCCCGAGTTTATTTGGCCAACTCAGAATCTAGCTGTATGCACATGGGGCTTGTTTTTATAGCCGCTGTAAAAATTCTCCTTACACTTGCTACTTCACTTTCCCCTGAAGCCCAGGGCCCTCTCTCCTCCCCCTCCGTACCCAGCTCAGCCATTACCGGCCACTTACCCTCCAGTGTTCAGGGCCCCTTTTAAAGCACTATTAGATGTCTGGATGGTTTATGGATCTCTGGGCTTCTGACTCCATGGACCGCATCACTCTAAAAGCTGGACCATCAGACACAGTTGCAGAGGGAAACGTTGGAGGGGGCGGTGCGTGAGTTTAGTCTCTAATGCGTGAATGTATTACACCAAATGGATGGAAATGCTACACTGGCAATTTTTGCTTCTTTATAGGCTTCTGATTTTTAAAAATCAATTAGCACGTTTTTACTTATATTAACTCAGCCTCAGGATCTTCACATTTTGGAATCACTGCTACTCCAGTGGCCAATTAAGCTTGTTCTAACCTCCATCCCACATACCATAGAACATTTACTGCTCTTCCCAGAATTTACGAGGGATCCCAAGACGTTTCACATTCTCCTGGTTACCTCACCTCAAATTCTTGATCCCTCTGAATTCCTGAGACTCCCTTGTCACCACAGTAACCATTTTACATTCTCTTTTATTTTCTAAAACTCTACTGTCAGAATGTTCTACACGTAGCAGACTTGTTTGTCTAAAGGCTTGGGGAACTAAGGGGTCTATGGGATAATACTGAGCAGGAAGCCTCTGGGATCTTAAAGACCTGGACCATACCCACCACCGGGCTGTCCCATGGCCAGTCTTCTCAGTGGGCTCCAACACCGGCCATTCCTTGGGCCTGCTCTCTCTCTCTCTCTCTCTCTCACTCACTCACTCTCCCCTTTCTAGATCTTTCTCCCATTCCAGGGCCTTGGAGACTCTCTCTGGCAAATCTTTTCACAGGAATCTAGCCTTTTTTGGTTTCAATTTTCTTCCATTTAGACAGTCTTGTTTAGAACCTAAGAGCCCACTAAGGAATGCCCTAATCAATAGGGGCACCCACCCCAGCCAGCCGTCCTGGGCTGACACGCCTCTCAGCACGAAGTGTTGTTGTTTTGAAGTTGTTTTGACATGTTTGGTTTTTAAATTTTTCCCTAAGAAGTACCTGAAAACATCCTTGCTACAAAAAATTCAAACCACACAGACCACACTTTCCACTCCCTCCTACAAGCCTGCCCCTCCTGCGGAGAGGACCGCTGTTGTTCTAGGCCCTTTTCAATGTGTTTACGTGCATATAGAAATAGATACAGTTTCGCTCGTGTGCAAAATCTATTTATAAATTCATCATGTGTGTTTTGTTCTACAGTTGCTGTTTTATTGATAACAACCCATCTTTTAGATGTGTCCATGATAGCATCATTCAGATACAGGAATGTTCCGTTAGGAAACCACCTACATGCCCATACGTAGGGAGATAGTGAATTGTGCTTTATGAGGATCTGGAACCTCTGTGCAGAAGGGAGTCACCCCACAGCCAGCAGATAGGACTGAAGGGAGGCAGGTAAGAGTGTATCACAACCCTCTGCCCCGTGCTAGATTTCTATGCTGAGCCCCAGTGTCCTTCCAAAGACTTGGACCTGGCCCCGCTGGCTTAGCTCTGGAGGGAAGTACAGAACCACCTCTTTCTCCTTCACTGACCTTGAACATAAGCCCAGGAGACCTTTGGACTTAAAAGCTTCACTGCTGCTCACTGTGGAGACCCAGACCTGGGGCCGAAACTGCCAGCATGCACAAATGCTCATGGTCCTTGGTCTGCATTTCCTGACTTCCTCTGGGATGGCGGCTCCTGGGAGGGCGGTTGCCCCAACCCCAGCTAGAGTTTCTCTTCATGATCAAGCCCTATGGTCAGCACAAAAGATCAAGTGGGCAGTTTGCATCCCTGAGGCCCACAGGACTGAGCCATCCTGGATGCCCCAGCCCAGCCCAGTCTGGAGTGACTACCTCAGGGATGTTTTCTCAGGGCCCACTGAACTCGAATCTGTGGGCCGGGTTTTGTGCTGGATATAAATCCGAGCAGGCTGCTGGGCAGGAAACAGGAGCAGCAGCCCAGTGTGTGACTGGGCCAGGTTGGGACCCGTGTCTGTGGAGCGTGGAAGGCTCGGGACTTGTGCCTGACCCAGGGAGGACTCTCCAGCTTTCTCCCTGGGGCTTGGGAAACAGCCCGTGGGAACACCTCTTAAGAGCAGCACCAGGGGAGGAGCAGGGACGAGCCTCCAGAGCTGGTCACATTTGGTGGTATACTTGCAACGGTGGCCCAACCTGATGCTGAACCAGAATAGAGCCCAGATGATTGCTAGAAAGGACGACAAACATTCAAGAAGACTGAAGGCACACTGTAGATGCACAGGAATGATCCAGCTTCTCTGGGAAGCCTCCTTCACACCCTTCCTCTTGCAGCCCCTGCCCTGTTGGGCCCTCAGTGCATCTACCCCCTGCGCTTAGCACACTGGATGATGACTATGTGTTAGACAGTGCCAGGTCGTGACCTCCTTCCTCACTGGACTGCTGTGAAAAGGGGGTAGAGAACTGTAGCTCAGTGCCAAGGCCATGAGTGGCCTCCATCGCTGCTCTTTCTGCAAGGACCACGTGTGCTGGGGCCCCAAGGAGCAAGCATGGCTTATGGAACCACTGGTGGTGGTCCCGATGGCCAGCGCAGGCCTGGCTCCAAAATGGCGTGCTCCCTGGGGCGCCTGGGTGGCGCAGTCGGTTAAGCGTCCGACTTCAGCCAGGTCACGATCTCGCGGTCCGTGAGTTCGAGCCCCGCGTCAGGCTCTGGGCTGACGGCTCGGAGCCTGGAGCCTGTTTCCGATTCTGTGTCTCCCTCTCTCTCTGCCCCTCCCCCGTTCATGCTCTGTCTCTCTCTGTCCCAAAAATAAATAAAAAATGTTGAAAAAAAAAAATTTAAAAAAAAATGGCGTGCTCCCTGACCTGCAGGCATGAGTGGAATCAGTGTCTGCAGCTGAGGAAGCTGGGGGTGGCAGTAATGTAGGATGAAATCCACACCGCTTTGACTTCCTGGCAACAGACCCAGACACCCAGCCACTCTTGCTTTATGCCTGGCACATGACCTCTCAGGACTAGCTCTGTGTTACCTAGAGGTGATAGACATGTTATCACAGAGGTTCCAAGCCCAGATATCACTTTCTCAGAGAGGCCTTTCCTCACCCACCTAAAAAACACTTAGCTCAGGGTGTCTGAGTGGCTCAGTTGGTTGAGCATCCGACTTTGGCCCAGGTCATGATCTCATGGCTGTGAGTTCAAGCCCCACATTGGGCTCTGTGCTGACAGCACAGGGCCTGGAGCCTGCTTCAGATTCTGTGTCTCCCTCCCTTTCTCTGCCCCTTCCCCTCTCATGCTCTCTCTCTCTCAAAAATAAATAAAAACATTAAAAAAAAAAACCCACTTAGTTCACCTCCTAGTTACTCTGTATTACATTAACCTGTTTCATTTTTTTTCCATGTTACTTAGAACCACCTGAAGTGATTGATTGATATGTGCAGTGTGTGTCTCCCTAACTAGGAGACAAACTCCATGGGGGTAGGGGGTTTACCCGTCTTATCCCCACTCATAACCCCAGAGCCTGGTACATGCTATTGCAGATGAGGAAGTGGAGAATGAATGTGGAAGAGTAGGGGCAACCAATTAAAGTCCACCCCGATATCCAAGAACAGGACTCCACCCTCACCAGTGAGTTCTGGTCAGATCTGGGCCAGGACCTCCCACCAAGGCCTTTTTTTAAGAGTCCTATTGACTCTTGGGGTGCCTGGGTGGTTTAGTCGGTTAAACATTCAACTCTTGATTTCGGCTCAGGTCATATTTTCACAGTCGGGTTTGCGGGTTCAAGCCCCGTGTTGGGCTATGCACTGACAGTGCAGAGCCTGCTTGAGATCCTCTCTCTCTCCTTTTCTGTCTGCCCCTCTCCTGCTTGTGCTCTCTCTCAAAATAAATACCCTTTTTTAAAAATTGAAGAGTACTGGGGCGCCTGGGTGGCTCAGTCGGTTGAGCGTCCGACTTTGGCTCAGGTCATGATCTCATGGTTCGTGAGTTACAGCGCCACATTGGGCTCTGTGCTGACAGCTCAGAACCTGGAGCCTGTTTCAAGTTCTGTGTCTCCCTTTCTTTCTTTGCCCCTCCCCTGCTCGTGTTTTCTCTCTCTCTCTCTCTTTCAAAAATAAATAAATAAATAACTTTTTTTAGTTGAAGAGTATTATCAACTCATCTGACAGAACTGCAAGTATACATTTTAACCCAAAGAGAGAGGAAAAATTGGGGAAATGAGGATGGGCTGTTGGGGTGATGATTTGGAACTTGTGCTATTTTTCACACACCCACAACAAACAAAAAAAATTTGAAAACTTCTGTTCAAGATGACCCTGTTCTCTCCTTAACTGGCCTTGGCATTGGCGATATCAGCCTCAGCCCCAGCTGGAAGCGGAAGAGCCCCACGTGGGCCTGGCCTGGCTGGTGAGTTCCTGAATTCAGTGGAGGGAGACTGTTGGGGGTGAGGGGAACTTAGGAAATTTCCTGCAGACTCCTGAGCTCGTTTGGTCTAAATAAAAATAATAAACACAGAAAACAAAAGAAGAAGTTCAGTAAGTTTTTTTTCTTTCCTCACGTCCCCACCTTCTTGAGGTCACTCCTGCCGTGTTGTCAGGTACCCAGTAGGGACGGCATGGAAGACACAGGAAGTGCCCAGGCAATGCACATGCCCTCTGGGTTTCCACACTTCTTCTGTTCTGATTTTGCCAGGCCTTCCTTTCCCATGGCAGGCCCCTCCATGGGGGCTTGGGGGGCTGCTCTATAAAGAGCAAGATTCTGTTTCTGTTTATAATTGAAGGCTGGCGTGCAACCCAAAGGAAGGAGATATTAATCACCACAAATGGAGGTAGATTGCCCCTCTGAGCTTTGTAAATTCCACACCACCTCTCGCTCACTGCCGTGGGCCTCAGTTTACGGCGTGCCCTGCCAGAAATGAAAACCTTTCATCAGTGGAGAAGCAGGGCCTGGCTGCTGCTGTGTTTGGGCTACAGAACTGAGGTGGAAAGTGTTATTTTAGGGTGTTGCCAAGAGCCAGGGCTGTGATTTGAGCAGCAAACTCAATTATACTCACCTTTTCGCTTTTTGGAAACAAGAAATAACATTTAGGCCGTAATTTATCCTGTTGATATTTTATTTATGTATTTATTTGGGTCGGGAGAGGTAATTTAAGTTAAATTCATTCAGTCAGTGGACTCTGAGTTATGGGAAGAAGAAAAATAAACTTTCTGTTACTGGAGGGATTTTGTGTATAAACACACACAAATGCACATGCACGCACACACGCAGGCACGCTCGTGCACACACACACACACACACACACACACACCAAGTCAAACCGGCATGCGTAGCTAGTCATTTAGGATGAAAACTCACTCTGTAAGTTGCCGGAGGAAGTTCTTTAAAATAATAGACGCAATTTAAATCTAAATGTTCAAACATTTTCCCACAAGATAAAATCAAAGTATAATAAAGTGGTACAATTATATGTGGCTAGAACGTCCGGAAACTTGGTCTTTAGTTCTACAAGTTGTTTATGAGCACCTACCGTAAGCCACGTCCCATGTAGCCACTGATTCCACTGAGCATGGAGAATATGGACCCAGACTAGCTCAACTTATGTCCAGGGGGCCAGACAAGGAAATGTATTGGATCTCACATGAGAGGTTGGCAGTAGGAAGCAAGTGAACTAAGGAGCTTGTAGAGAGAATGACCAGATACTGCCTGAACCAATAGAAAATGCATGCCAGCAAGTATCACCAACTGATGAGAAAAACTACAATATTCAAAAACAAGCATTTTTTGAATGAATGAACGAATGAATGAATGAAGAGCCTGATTCTAAGGTGGTAGAATAGGACACCCAGCTAGTGACCTGGCCTGCTGGGACGGGCCACTTTCTGAGATGAAGGCAGGGCCACCAGTTCACAAACAACATGACTTCTCAGAGAGATCCCATGCAGACCTAGGATTCCAGACATTTCTCTACTCATAAGTGTGTTCTTTCTAGCCATTAAAAGAAATACAGAAAATAGGGGTGGGGGATGAAATATAGAAACCTCAAGTTCAGAAATCTTTTGGATGGAGGAATCTTATGTCTCAGCACAAAGTCACAGCTCAGCCACTACATGCTGTATCACGTGTGCACAAGGGGAAGAGCGTTCCTGAAAAGCGAAGCTGTGGGCAGCTGGTGCTGGCAGGCTCTGAGTTGTAGGAATTCATTTCTTGCATCCAATCCACGCTTTAGGCTTGAGTTATGTGGACGGGCTCATCGGATCTGACACCTCAGCTTGTCACCATCTGAAGGAAACAGCCTGATGTTGGAGGGTTCTGTGACTTGGTATCCTCCAATTCTCTTTCCTCTGTGTTTTCTGTTCATCGTGTGTTCGCAAACCGTGGAAGCAGTATCGGTTTCCTACGGCTGCTGTAACAAATTACCACACACGTGGAAACTTAAAACAACAGAAATGTATTCTCTCACAGTTCTGGAAGCGGGTCGTCCAAAATCAAGGCATCGGTAGGACCACGGCCCTGTGGAGGCTCTAGGAAAGAATCCATTTCTTGCCTCTTCTGGCTTCTGGTGGCTGCCCCAGCAATCCCTAGCAACCCTTGGTGCTCTTTGGCTTGTGGCACATCCCTCCAATCTCTGCCTCCTTCTTCCCATCACCTTCTCTTCTGTCTCTCTCTTCTGCGGGTCTGTTACAAGGGCACTTGTCATTGGATTTAAGGTTTAGCCAGACAATCTAGGGTAACCTCCTCACCTCAAGGTTCTTTTATTTTAAGATTTTATTTATTTATTTATTTATTTATTTATAGAAAGCACCAGTGGGGGAGGGACAGAAGGAGAGAGGGAAAGAGAATCTTAAGCAGGCTCCATGCCCAAAGCAGAGCCCCATTTCGGGCTCAGTCTCATGACGGTGAGATCATGACCTGGGCCAAAATCAAGAGTCGGACGCTTAACCGACTGAGCCACCCAGGCACCATAAGGTGCCTCAATCTTATCTCAAGATTCTTAATAGCATCTGCAAAGACCTTTTTTCCAGATCAGGTCACATTTGTAGATTCTGGCGATTAGGACGTGGACATATCTGGGGGCCACCATCACAGAGGTATGTACACCTACCTAGACTTTAAAGTGCATTTTGGCTTTTCTCTCAGGCTCCCACCATGACTCTTTTAACTCTTCAAGTGTCTGTTAAAAATCAGAACGATCTCCGCTCAATTGAAATCCGCGGTCACTTGACCATGAAACCATTTCAGCTCCCCCCGCGCAAACCTTCCTCCCTCCCTCCCCCACTCCCATTCTGCAGAGGCGAGGATCTAGCAGCTTGTGTGTTTTTAAAATGTCAGAGCCTTCCTTTTGCTCAAGAATAGGTGTGTAGTTGGGGGTGAGTGAAGACACTTCATGCTGCATTAGGCATTGTACACTAAAGAGAAGCTGATAGAAGAATTAATTACAGTTTAACAATAATAGTAAAAAGCAAAACAAGAGATTGAAATGAAATAGCCAGGGGAACAAATGCGTTTCCCGGAAGAATGGTGCCTATTCAGCGTGGAAAATTTATATGTAGAGTAAATGCTGGGAATTGGAACACAGAAGAGGCAATCAAAGGCCTGAGGAGGCTCCAGCAAGCTGGGGCTGCTTTTCATTGAATTGTCTCATTAGCTGGCTGGAGGTATAAATAAATTCCTCCAGTGTCTTTGTTGTCTGACAAGATGGAAAGCAGAATGAGTCGTGGCGGGGCAGGGGGTGGGGGATTTGGGGAAAGGGGGGGGTGACCCTGACAGCCCTTGGAGCCAAGGGAAGAGCTGGGAAGGAGTCTGCAGTGGGAAAGAAGAAGCGGGGATGAAGGTGTCTGCTTCCTTTCATGGCAACCGGCTGTGGGCTGCACTGAGGGCCAGGGAGGGGCCGGGATTCCCAGAGCACAGGCACAGAGGCTTTGTTCTGAGGCCAGATGCACGGCTTTATCATGGCGAACCCCACCTCATATCACCGCAGCTTGTACTGGGAGCAGCCCTCTGGAGTCACAAAGCCTCGCTCAGGGTGCCCTCAGCCGCCAGCTTCAATGGCAGCACCCTCCAGAGATGTCCATGCAGTGACTGTTTGCAAGGGGCGTTGCAAGAAACTTGTTGCAATGAATGGAAGTCCCAACCTTTGTGAATAATTAACATTTTAAAGCAAAAGAGGCGTCTGGAGGTTGTGGTAACACAGTCGCTTTTTTTTTTTTTATCCCTTATTGAGATATAATTCACACACTATACTACATGATTGAAGGGTTTTTAGTATATTCACAGAGTTGTGCAACTATTACTACAATCAATTTAGAACACTTCCATCACCTGTACACTCTAGCGGTCACTATTCATTCTCTCCATACTCCCTAGTCCTAGGCAACCACTAATCTCTTTTCTGCCTCCATAGACTTGTCTATTCTGGACATTTCATAGAAACGGAATCAATATATCAGTGTCTGGTTTATTTCACTTAGCATAATGTCTTCAAAGTTCCTCCGTGTTGTAGGATGTGTTAGAATTTCCTTTCCTTTGAAGGCTAAATAATATTTCCTTGTATGGATATAGCACATTTTGTTTATCCATTCATCTGTTAATGGGCATTTGGGGTTTTTGCACCTTTTAGCTCTTATGTATAATGCTGCTGTAAGTATTCATGTGTAAGTTTTTGTGTAGACACGTGTTTTCATCTCTCCTGGGGATATAACCCAGGAATAGAACTGCTGGGTCATGTGGTAACTTTATGTTTAACCTCTTGAGGAATGGCCACACTGTTTTCCAAAGTGACAGCAGCATAATTTTTTAACTCCCCAGGTTCCTCCATAAAAATAGACAAAACCACGAGGACAGCAAAACAAAAATGTTCACAAACATTGATAACGATGGTGCTAAAAGGGAATTCTCCAAACCAGAAGTGTCTCTACCCCCTGAGAATGTGCGGGACGTGCAGATCTCAAGGCCCACACCAGACCTCTGCATCTGCTCTTTAACAAGCCCTCCAGGCGACTCTGGTGATGCCAATTCTAAAGTTTGAGAACTGGGGCATCTGGGTGGCTCAGTCAGTTGAGCGTCAGACTCTTGTTTTCAGCTCAGGTCGTGATCGCGCAGATCATTAGATCGAACCCCGTGTTGGGCTCTGTGTTGACAGTGTGGGATCTGCTTGGGATTCTCTCTCTCTCTCTCTCTCTCTCTCTCTCTCTCTCTCCCTGTCTCTCTGTCCCTTCCCTACTGCCCTCTCTCTCAAAATAAATAAATAAATAAACATTAAAAAAAATGTTTGAGAACCACTGATCTCACTGATATGAGTAGGTATCATAGTTGACTCCAAAGTATGAGCAGGTGGGTACAAGCTACAAGACCATATGATTTGGGCAATTATAAGAGAAATGGGAGAAGAGCAAACGGTCGTGAGTAGCTCTGAGAGCCAGAGAACCCACAAATTGGCTTGGGAATCTTGGTAGCCCAATCTGAGACCGCCAGCCAAAAGCTGAGGACGTTTCATAGGCTCCCATTTGCACATGAACACAAGGGGATTCCAGAAGGTAGAAGGTGTTGGTATAGTCTGGGCTTTCTGAACATGTTTAAACTAACCAGACTTTGTTCTAGGATAAAGTTCTGTGCTAAAAAGTACCTGCTGGGAGCAGAATTTAAATTGAGCATCACAGGATGCTCAAAAAAGAGGGAGAGAAGATTCAGATAAAGGTGAGAGAGAGAATAGCAGAGGTGATGAAGCTCTCAGAAAATACTTGGAGATATGTATACATGTCTAATCATTTTTTTGAAAATAGTGGAAGGAGGACTTTCAGGGTAGTGAATCTAGGACACCTAGCCTAATTGCTTCTCGGCCTTGTGGCTAAGATCAGGTGTAGGACGGCTAGCCCAGCCTACCTTTCCTTCCGAAAAGTACAGAAAATTCTTCTCATTAAAATGAGCTATAATAAATGATCATGAGTAAATCCCACGCCAAGTCGCCATAAGAGGAAAGAAGGTAAGGGACGGAATACTGTCTCTAGAGATAATGAAGGCATGCTGGAAAGACGTGCCCACAAAAGAGATAAAACTTGTAACGTAATCTGCTAAACGAACTAAAGTAAATTAAGAAAAACGATGTTCTGAAAGAGTAGCACTAATAAGATTAGATTCTAATAAGCTTAGAAAAACTTGGATGTGAGGTAATTGGGAAAAGAAAGATTTGGGGGGGAAAGTGATAGAATTCAGAAGAGACTAAGAAATAAGAAAGCATAACTTTGTAAATGAAGATTAAAATGGAAGGGGCCTGTTCCAACTATCTACTGCTATGTAACAAATTACCTCCAGATTTCATGGAGCAAAGCAACGATTGTACCAGGCTTGTGGGTTCTGGCCTTAGCTGGGGTGACCTGAGTGGCTGTGTGCGGAGACAGCTGTGGGTAAGAGGTCTACTTCCAAGGTGGCTTCTTCTGTCACATGTCTGGCACTTGGGCTTGGATGGCCATCGGGCAGGTTCAGCTAGGCCTAGGGACTGGAGCACAGACCGGTGGCCTATGGGCATAGCGTTCGTAGGGTAGGCAGCCTTTAAAGGTCATGCGTTAGGCTTCTTTTCTTTTTTTTTTTTTTTATAATGTATTTATTTAATTTGGGAGACAGAGAGAGAGAGAGAGAGAAAGAGAAGGGAAGAGGCAAAGTGAGAGGGAGAGAAAATCCCAAGCAGATTCCATGTATTAGTGCAGAGCCTGATGCAGGGCTCAAACTCACAAACCGTTACATCATGACCTGAGCTGAAATCAGGTCAGCTTGGGGCTCCTGGGTGGCTCAGTTGGTTGAGCGTCTGACTTCGGCTCAGGTCATGATCTCACAGTTCATGGGTTCAAGCCCCGTGTCAGGCTCTGTGCTAACAGCTCAGACCCTGGAGCCTGCTTCGGATTCTGTGTCTCCCTCTCTCACTGCCCCTCCCCCACTCACACTCTGTCTCTCTCTCTCTCAAAAAAGAAATAAAAACATTAAAAAAAAAAAGTTGTCAGCTTAACCAACTGAGCCACCCAGGTGCTCATTTAGTAGGTCAAGCTTCTAAGAGTGAATGCTCCAAAGACCAAGGCAGAGCAACTTGACCTTTTCTGACCTCACCTTGGATGTCACATAGCTTCACTTCTGCTGTGCTCTATTGGTCAAAGCTGCCCCAGGACCGCCCAGATGTACGGGAGGGAGCACAGACTCCATCTCTTGATGGGAGGAGTGTCAAAGAATCTTGGCCCATTTTTCTCAGCTTTGTTAAAGTGTAATTTGCACACAATAAAATTCATTCATGAAAACTGTGCAGTTTGATGATGTAAGTAATGATACACAGTATTGCAAAGACCAGCACAGTCAAGACAGAACAATTCCCTTGCTGGAAAGTGTTTTCTCGTGTCTCTTTGTGACCATATTTTAAAATCACCACAGAATCTAAACCTGAACGAACACCAGTTGCAAAGGATAAAAGATTTTTAAATAAAAAGAAATGAAAAGAGGCGCCTGGGTGGCTCAGTCGGTTAAGCGTCCAACTTTGGCCCAGGTCATGATCTTGTGGTCTGTGAGTTCTGGCCCCACATCGGGCTCTGTGATGACAGCTCAGAGCTTGGATCCTGGTTTGGATTCTGTGCCTCCTTCCTTCTCTGCCCCTCCCCTGCTCATGCTCTGTCTCTCTCTCTCTCTCTCTCTGAAAAACAAACATTAAAAAAAATCAAAAAAAAAAAAAAAAGAAAAGAAATGAAGAAACTGAAAAATGATTCAAGAGAAAATGGTGCAAAAAACACACACAGGCACGTGCATACATGCACACATGGGAAAGATGACTGAAAGCATGTGGAATAGAAATCTTGAGGATGGAAACCTAAGTAATAGAATAAAACAAATATAAAAACATTTAATTCTTATTCTTAAATAAAACAGGCTTGAAACTTCACAGTTAAAGGTACATCTCATATCTGGAAAATCAACCTACAACAACCAATATTCTAGTAAAACTAGAAGACTTCAAAGAAAAAGAAAAAAAATTGCAAAAAAGACCAAGTCACTTATCAGAGAAAGAAAATCAGATTGCCATCAGACTTTGGACACAACATTTTATGCCAGGGGACACTGAAACCACATATGTACTCAAGGAAAGAAACTGTGAGATAAGAATTTTCTAGCAAACTGACCGTCAACTATAAAAGGCACAGGTGCTCTATTATGAACA
This sequence comes from Panthera tigris, assembly GCF_018350195.1. Taxonomy (NCBI): domain Eukaryota; kingdom Metazoa; phylum Chordata; class Mammalia; order Carnivora; family Felidae; genus Panthera; species Panthera tigris. Next base: position 33,072,262 of record NC_056665.1, read on the forward strand.
CACAAAAAACTCAGGCAATATTGTCTCACGAGTTCTTCCTGAGGAAGCTGCTAGAGAGTGAGTTTCAAAAAACCAAAGCAACTAGGGAGGTATCCGCATAAAGACTGGTGGGGTACACTGAGGATATATTTCCCTGCAGAATTAAGATTACATGATGGTTCTTAGGGAGAGAGAACAGTATGTGTGGCTTTATGTACAGAAATAGAGTACCTCTGTCACAAATGCGGGGAGAATGGGGAAAGTGTATAAAAAGTTCAATAAGCTTATAAATTGTCTTACGGACTTTAACTGAGAGTAAAAAGATATCACCTCAAATTAGACGCTGAGGACGTGGCCCGTAGAAAGAGGAAGCTGCTAGACAATTTCAATGTTGGCATGGGGGAGGGAAACAACCAGTAGACAATAGCCTGGGAAGGAAGAGACTCAGAGTGTAAATTTCAGAACTGGTATAAAGGGAACCGTCTTAGAACAAAAATACAAACTTACTGAAATACAAAAGCTATACCCTTCAAAGATACCAAATGAAAGAAGCCATAAAGACAGATATTGTATTTCTAAAAGACATACTTAAAATACAAAGCAATATGATGAGTTTTGAGGACAACAGATCAATAATGTCAACAGGTGTGAGGTGATTTTGTAGTTTTGATTTGCAAATCAAATCAGTGATGCTGAACACCTACCTTTCGTGTACCTGTTTGCCCTTTGTATGCCTTCTGGGGAAAAATGTCTGTTCAGCTCCTCTGCCCGTTTTTTAATCAGTGTTTTTTTTTATTTTTTTATTTTTTTTTTTTGTTTTTTTTTTTTTGCTATTGAGTTGTATGCCTTCTTTATTTTGGGGGATATTAACCCTTTAACAGATCTACGATTTGCAACTATCTTCTCCCATCCCGTAGGTGCCCTTCCATTTTGTTGCTGGTTTCTTTTGCTGCGCAGAAGCCTTTTAGTTTGATATAGTCTCACTCCACTTTTATTTATGTTTGAAAATTTTCATAATGAAAAGTAAATATGTATATGTGTGTGTAAAAAATGAAATTGAAGATTCTCCATAACAGCATTCAGATCTTGTTTTCTTGGGTGTAAAAGAAAGTGTCCCCAAGATTATGCATGACACACAACTCTGCCATACATGTGACTGCCATCTGTTGTGTGTGAGACATCCCTGTTCTTTTGCCATCTGATTTTTTCCCCACATGCACTATATTGCGTCTGTATTTCCATTTCTGCGCATAGAGATCTACCTCACAATTTTAATGGCTACATAGCCTTCCATTGTGTGAATGTGTCATAATTATTTTAATTACTCCCCTATTGATTGATATTTGGGTTGTTTCCAAATGTTCATTAATTAAACAAGGGTTGTGACGAACATTCTTCCTCAGGCATCCTTTCACATTGTGTGGTTATTTCCTTAGGAGAAGTTCCAAGTGGAACTGCTGGATTAAACAGTCATTAAAGATTTGAAAAGCAGATCTTTGAAAAGATGGGGCCCGCTGCACCAGACCTGGGCTTGCGCCAAGGAGGCCTGTGGTTGCTCAGGGCCCCAGGAATCTGGTTCTGTGGCCACAGGATGCCGAGCCCCCTCACTCTGGGCAGAAAAATTCCCCACTCCAGATTCTGACTCAGGAGGTTGACAGCGGAGTTCAGGAACACAAATTTTTAAATAAACTTCTGGCTGATCCTGATGGAGGTGGTCTCAGATCACATTGGTAGATGTTCATTTGTCAACTTTGTCTGCTCAGCATTTCCCGAGAAGCTCTGAAAAAATACTCAGGCCTGGTTGTAATCCTGGGAAACTTCCTTCTCCCCGGATCTGAGATATGGCTGGTATGTGAATATGCTGAATATGTGGACGAAAACATGGAATCATATTATAATATGTGCTGGGATTTTCCTTTGCGCAGTCTTACTATTTTTTTCCCTTGTTCTATTTTGGCTTGCCTCCTTCCTTTTCCTCCCCTCTCCATCTTCAACTCTCCCCCTTTCCAGGCATCCTGTGTTAATAACCCAGTTGTTAAACTTCATTGTTAACCTGGTTTTCTCCATGCTAATTTAACATATACAAAAATACTATGCATTATACATGCATATCAGCCAGGGATCCTAGTTAGCAAGCCGAAGAAACCATTTCTGGCTGATATAAGCAGCAAGGAAGCCTCTTAAAAAGATACTGAGTAGTTCACAGATTCTCTGTGTGGGTTGTAAAGACAGTCTGAAGTTAGTCCACTCACAGGACCACTGCCTCCAAATCACTTGCGGGGCAGGTCCTGTGAACACACTGTCGTTGCAGCCAGGCACCATGGCACTGACCCAGGGCAGGCAAACACTTCTCCACCCACAGAAGAAAGTGCCGCACAGGACGTCAGCCTTCTTGGGAGGGTAAGTGGATATTAACGAGGTGCTCTTCACCTCACGTTCACACTTGGTTATAGATCTGATTGTGTTCTGATTCTTGATTTAACCCTTGCCGGCCTCCCTCAAATATGCTACGATTGCCCACTCCCATTTTTGGTTCTGTCTCTCAGTTCCCCATGTGGTGCTGACGCTGTGATCCTTGGGCTATTTAAGGCCAGAGCTCTGAGGATGGCTGGCAGGGCCACCTTTGACCAGTTCCACGTGGCCTCCCCAGATGTGGTACTTACCTACTATGGGCTCTGCGAGACGCTGGCATGCTTCATGGGGAGCCAGGGGGGAAACTGAGCCTCGTGTGCTGGGAAGAGCTGGTCTGCTTATTAAGAACTACATGATTGGGGAAGAATGGACCAGGCCTGAAGAACGGACCAGAGCAGACCTGGCTCCAAAGTCTTAGCAATCATGGCATTAGCCACAGTTTTCTGCAGTTGCTGCACTGAGACATGCAAGGATCTGTGGGCGTTAGATCTTCATTCTTGTTAGCTGGCCTTTCTCATTCCAGCAATATTATGCGTCATGGACATTGATTGACCTGGCCATTTTCGATCTTTCTGAATCAGCTCCAGAGGGCCGAAAGGGAACAGATTTCAGGCAACAACCATCAGAAGAAGAAAATCCTGGTGGAAAAAGGCATTTCATGTTTTGGAGCCCACTTGGGGAGTCATCTGGGAATCATTCTTTGCCGAGGCAGGTGGGGAGGAGAGGATCTGTACAAAAAGAATGTAACAATCAAGTCCAAGTTTCTTGTATCGCATTCACGAACATGGAAGCACTGTGTTAGGTCCTCCAGGAAGCAAACCGCAATAGAGTTAGAAGGGTGAGAGGTTACCGGGTGCTACCTGCGAAGGATAAAGGGGGAGGGGGAGCAAGAGGAGGCAGGGAAGACTGCAGCTTACCAAGCAGGTCTGACACATGTAGAATGAGAGCGGCGGAGGAAGGAGCGGGTAGGAAGCACCCCAGCCTGCGGGGCGGCTTTGAGAAAGCTGTCAGCCCAATGGGGAGCTCCAGCACTGAGAGCACCCATGAGGATGTCTACCTGGGACAGAAAGGGCGGGAATCAGTCCCCCTCCATGCCCGGTCATTGCAGGGGGGCTGCCTGGAAGAGTACGAGCTTGGTACAAGCGTAGCCATGGATCCTCAAGGCGCTGCAGCCAGAGACAGCTGACTTCCTACGCTCCTCACAGGGACACATCAGGTTCTTTCTCGAAGGCAGATCTAAGTGCACACCTCCGTGGCCGCCAGCACAGGTTCAGCGCCACACCCATCAATGAGGGTTATAATTGTTTTAAATTAAAGCGGTGCACATATATCATAATCAGTTTAAACATACAGAGAAATAGGGGCGCCTGGGTGGCTCCATCGGTTAAGCGCCTGGCTTCGGCTCAGGTCATGATCTCTCGGGTCCGTGAGTTCGAGCCCTGCATCGGGCTCTGTGCTGACAGCTCAGAGCCTGGAGCCTGCTTTGGATTCTGTGTGTCCCTCTCTCTCTGCCCTCCCCCACTCCTGCTCTATCTCTCTCTGTCTTAAAATTAAATAAACATCAAACAAAAATTAAACATACAGAAAAATAAAGGAAATTATCACACTGGAGATTTTCTATATGTATTATATTTTAAAATATAATAAATATATAAGTTATATGAATATATATTAAAATAAGATCATGCTCTACATACTGTTTTAAACATTTTTTCACTAAAAATATATGATAGACATATTCATATTCCTTTTTAATTTACATAAATCCATATATTTTCTAATGATGGATAGCGCTCCTTTGTATGGACATGCCTTAATCTGTTTAAGCCATTTCCTATGGATCAACACTTTGGATGTTTCAAGTTCTTTGTCACTATCGACAGCGCGGCAGCGACAATCCTGGTACATGTGTTCTGTTCTCGGAGGCCTCCGGGGATTCCAGCCTGCCTCACTGACTCTCTCTGATGCTGCATTGCCTTGACAGTTAGGATGTTGTCGTACCCCGGGGCTCCCCTGAAATGTTGCAAGGAGGCAGGAGTGCAAAAGGAAGGACCCCAAGAGAAAGGCAACTGTGCCAGGTGGCTCTGAGAGCCCTTGTGGGACAAAGAGCAGAGTCCAGCGCCATGGCTCAGGGAAACCAGACTCCTTTCCTTCTGGTGCATTCCTGCTGGGGATCATGGCCCTATCAGGCTGTTTATTTTGTTTTGTTGTCTTGTTTTACATCCACCTGCTGCTTTCAGGGATTTAGTCTCCCCGTTCCAGCAAGGAGAATTAAGGGAAGAAAGTCTTCAGAGGTGGCAGGCAGAGTTACATTATCCTAAGAGTGGCTTGCCCCAGCCTTCACCTGGGAACAGCCTCTATCCAAGCCCAGCACGAACAATCACAGTATCTTTAGTTTCCATGGTGATTTGCAGGGCTAGCTCCCATGGGCAGCCCAAGAGATTGTAGATCTGTCCCTCAAACCGCCCCAGGCACCAGGACGGAACCAGGCCAAGGCACCGGCAAAGAGAGAGGTTGGTGGTGAGGTACACCTGAAGTTGTGAGATCAGAAGCCAAAGAGGGCTAGACAGAGAACACAAAACCGGCTCTGGTGTTCTTTGTCTTCTTACAAATGAACTTAATTCATGTATCAAGTGCCATTCCACTGCGCCTATGATTTTCATCTAAGTCATGTGGGGAGATTCTCCCTCCCCTTCTCCCTGGCGTTGGGACTAAGTTCTTGGGTTTATGTAGGGTCAAGTGGGAGAGTTCTTAGCAGTTCTCCGTCTTTGTTGTACGTCCACCCGACATCTGCAGAGCTGAGCATCACCCCTGCTGACCCTGCACAGATGTCCGCCAACACTCCTGCACTCCCCATCTGCCGGGCAGGCCACATCCCTGTTGGTCACTCGGCATCTTTCTCTGCCTGCTTTCCTGGGTTCTCTAAGGTTTCTGCTTTAAACATGTACTGCTTTTGAAATTAGGGGGAAAAGATTATTAAAATATTGTCATTTAAATTTATCTTTAACGCTGCTAGATGTTGCTTTTCCGTCTTCAAACCGTGGTTCTGGGGTGGGAGATGGACAGGGTTTGGGACAAACTCTGGATAAAGGTCAGCACCTGAAAACAAAACTAGGGCACTTTGCATCAACCTGTAAAAGATGCAAAGCAAGCCCGCCTGAAGATCTGTTTATTAGCTTGTTGCTGGGGGTTCTTGAGAGACAACCCAGCTGCAGGGGGGGAGCCCTGGATTTGTGTGCAGGAAGGCGTGGCCAGAATGTGACTGGGTGCACAAAGCTATCCCGCCCTGTGGCTTTAAGGGCCTTCTGGCTCAAGTAGGGCTGCGTTATAGGCCAATGAACGAAATGCAGGCTGGATCAGAGGAACATGCGAGCGTCCAGGAGAACCCTGGCTACAAAGAGGCAAATATACATCCCTCCTTCCACTAACTCCAAACAGATATTAGTTTGGAGATTCTGGTTACTGTAGCCAAAAACACTTCTGTTTTATGTCTCTGACATTGTCCAGAAGAGAAGATAACGTGACCGGCCTGCATAAATGTTCTGGTTCTATTGTCTGGCCCTGGTGTGGAAATGGGTCTTTAACTGATGGAGTGTGATGATAACACTGTCCATTAAGATAAGCCCATCTGCTATTGACCTTTCTAGAAAGCATATGGCAATTTGTATCAAGAGCCTTTAAAAGGTCCATACCCTTTGATCCAGCAACCCCTCTTCTAATAATTGTCAGAAACTCAAACACAGATTTATGCTCAATGGTGCAAAAATACGGTGTTACCTAAAGTAGTAACAAAAAAAAAAAAAAAAAAAAAAGGAAACAATCTCAATGTTCCACAATAAGGGAAAGAGGCTAAGTAAGTCATGGTATACCCATACCTTGGCCTAGTAAGAAGCCATTCAAAATGATTTTCAAAAAATTTTTATTGAGAATGGGAAATGTTCACAGTACAGCAAGTTTAAGAATTAGGTTTCAGAGCTGGGTATGCAGTATTATTTTAATTTCATAAAACTATTCTATGCATATTCTTAAGCAAAATATTGTAAAAATATATATCAACTCTTTAGGTGTTTATAGCTGGTGATTTCTAGTTTCTCATATCCCCCACGAGTGAAACAGCTTGTTTGTTTGTTTGTAAAAATATTTGAATCTATTTGTTATTTTACCAAGTTCACCAACTTGCCTTACGTCAGTAATTTGAAATCCAGGGAGGTCATAGAAAAAGCACATACCAGGCTAGCTGTGGACTTTAGACAAATTACTTGACTCTCTCCCTGAGTTCCCATATCTACATAATTGGAATAATATTTGCCTCCCATGGCTATTGTGATTACTTAATAAGATCATGAATATAAAATGATAAGCACATAGTAAGTGTTGAGTAAACGTTAGATTCTTTCCCCTCCTCCCCCCTCCCACTCCTACTTTAACTTTATCAGTGGGAAGTAATAAAAAGAACATGAGTATTTAGATCTATGTACCATGATATTATTCATTATAAATTAATCGAATGGCCTGATGGCTGTGGTTTTTAAAAGCACATGTTTCAAAAGAGGAAAATCCCTGTGCTTGAGGAAGATGATATGTAATCAGGCGAGGTCTCAGAGACAATGCAGATGTCCTTAACTACTATTTTCATCTGTCTCCCTATTAGGAAGAAATGCCATCAAACCAGAATGGAGGAAATTGAAGGTCATGACTGGAGGGCATGTAGTGGAAAACTACTTTAACCCAGTATACGAAGTGGACTCTGCCTCCTTTTGGCTGCAACGTGAAGACAAAGGTTACATTGCAAAGGAGGCAATTGTTCAAACGTTGCGCAGTGTCTTTGAACTGGTGGGGTTTCTCTGGAACCCTTGAAGACCACAGTGAGAGCGTTGAGGCTCAGAGGGGTAAGGAGGGAGAGGACCAGGGAGGAAGAGGTCTTTGGAGAGAATGGTTTGCATGCTGTGGGGCACTTCGCCTTCATCAAGAGACACACAGAGAGGAAGAGGCTTCAAAGGAGAGCAGGTGGAGAGCGGAGGCTGAGGATGGGACACGGGAAATTGGAATTTGATTGCTGCCTAAAAAAAAAAAAAAAAAAATCTAAAGAATGAAAAGGCTTGAAACACTTGCCAGGCCCCGAGAGTGAAGAGCCATTGTACGAAAGCGACAGCCAAAAAATGAGCTTTCCTACTGCCCTGCCCCAGAGGAGTCAGAAGATCTAGGTTTGCAGGTGAGGTCGGTGGAAAAGGTAAAAGAAAGAAGAAACCCAAAACACTTTCAGCAGCAGTGGGTTCAGGCTGATTCGGAAGATTTAACTTTGAACGAAGCCTAAGTTCCATTCCGCTCCTTATCCAGGAGTAGATTTCTATCATGCAAATGAAAGCTGTACTTGGTGACTTAAAGCGATGATAGAATTTTATTTATCACGAGTGTGACCCTTTTCTCAAGTCACAGGACTGATGAATTTCCATCCACAAACATCAGAAGGACATGGCTCGCCGAATTAATTTTAAAGGAACAAATGGAAGCAAAATAAAGTTGATTTCCGCTTACACGCCAAAAATTCACTTACACCAGACATACTACCAAACTTGCTTTACTGAGTTTAAGTCAGCTGGTCCAGAAGGATGACCTCCCAGATGACCACAAGTGTCACCTATAAAATCTTTGAGATGTCCTAGAAAATCAGAGAGAGCAGCCAAAAGGATGATATTGGGGAATGTCCTGATTTTAAAATAGAGTGATGGATGAAATTTACCATTTGATTGACGAGTACCACCAGTGCCAACAAAAGTCTAGGAAGGATTATTAAACAGATGGTTTTCCGAGGACTTAAAAAAAGAAAGTGATTTTTGCCAGGAACCTGTGCGGACTCACTGAGTCTGACCTCATTTCTTTCTCGTGTGAACAGATTAGTGGGTGAGGGAGGGGTGTCATAGACTTGGTGTCTTATTTCTATAAGGCCCTTTACTAAATCCCTCGTGATTCTCTCGTGCAAAGGTGGAAATGTGACAGTGGGGACAAGGAGGTCGATTTATAGTTGGTAGGACAGTTGTTCTCAAGGAGTGTTGTTTAATAAACCCCCGTCACCCTGCAGGCAAGTGTCTGGGGACAGTCTGGTGGGGTTTGCTCTGGTTCTGCCCAGGTTACCACTCTGTATTAATAACTTGGAAGATGACCTAGAAGCCAATTATCTCAAAACTGTGGAAGCCACTCAGGCAAAAGGGATAGTGAACACATGCGAATGACTATAATTTTTTTTTTAATTTGCAGTCCTGTCTGCTGACACATTTTGGCAACGGAGGTTGGAATATCTCAACCAGGACAAAGACTGCTCAGGGCTGATTCAAGCACTGTCTTTTTCATTCTCTCAGATGAATGCTAACTCGCACGACCCAGTGACACTGTAGTCCTCTGTGCCGCCACCTCCAGGGGCAGCCTCTTCCTTATTCCCCTCCTTCATTGTAATGATGCCCCTGCTCCTCGCCGCAAATGGGCCCCAACAGTGCCAGGCAAAACCCACTGCTGCAGTTGAGCTCCATGGTGACCTTCCCCTGCCCCTGCCTTGGTTCATGCAGGTTTTAATTCCCTGGGCGTCCTGCCAGCGCATGGCCCATTATCAGTCCCCCCAGAGCTCTGAAAGCAGGGCCGGGAATTCCTTTCCCTCCTTCCACCAAGTGCCTACTTGTTCCAACACCCTAATCCCATATATCCATGTGCATAAATACACGTGTACTTCCCACTGGTATGAAATCTCTCAGGAATGAATGTCAAATCTGCATTGTTTAAAATACAATTACACCAATACAGAATGGGGGAGACTTGTCTTGACAAGAGTCTATATTGAGCCTTTGGGCCAATTTGCTTAAGACCAATTTGGCTGAAAGTCCTGGCTATTGAAAATTTATATCTTAAGAGCATATGTGTGGCTCTTAAGGATAAAATCACTCTATCTCTATAAAGCATTTTGAATGTTGGATGATTCCTCATGTTTTACCTATTTTTAAATATTTTGTGAATCAGCAAGCAAATTTTAAGAGACTTCTACTTTTATTTCACATTTCTATTAGTTATTTTTAAACTTACAGTATATCACTTGGCAGATTCTAATAAAGTTCTATTCTTAGGTATATACCCCAGAGAATCCAGTATATTTTTATACAAAAGACTTGTGTAAAAATATGAGCAAAAAAAGTTCATACCAGTTTTATTCTTTAAAAAAAAATTTTAATGCTTATTTATTTATTGAGAGAGGGAGAAAGAGAGAGACAGAGCACGAGTCAGGGAGGGGCAGAGAGAGAGGGAGAGACACAAGATCTGAAGGTGGCTCCAGGCTCTGAGCTGTCAGCACAGAGCCTAACATGGGGCTCGAACTCATGGTCATGATCTGAGCTAGTCAGATGCTCAGCCGACTGAGCCACCCAAGCATCCCATACCCGTTTTATTCTTAATAACCAAACACTGGAAATAACACAATGGTCTATTCAACAGGTGAATAAAAATATTTGGTTATATTCATACAATGGATTACTAGAAAGGCATTAACTACTGGTCCATGCAACAACATGAATTACTCGAAAAAACATTACATTGAGGGGCGCCTGGGTGGCTCAGTCGGTTAAGTGGCCTTCAGCTCAGGTCATGATCTCGCGGTCTGTGAGTTCGAGCCCCGCGTCGGGCTCTGTGCTGACAGCTCAGAGCCTGGAGCCTGTTTCAGATTCTGTGTCTCCCTCTCTCTGACCCTCCCCCGTTCATGCTCTGTCTCTGTCTCAAAAATAAACATTAAAAAAAATTTTTTTTAAATAAAAAACATTACATTGAGCATGAGAAACTGGAGAGTGCATAGGTATGATTCCATTTACATGAAGTTCAAGAACAGGCAAAAATTAAAATATGATGAAAGAATTGGAACAGTCTGATCTGGGGGTAAAGATTGACTGGGAAGGAGCATAAAGGATTGTTCTGGGGCAAGGAAATGTTCTCTCTCTTGATCTGGGAAGTGGCCACATATGCAAAAAGTCACATGTATGCAAAAGTCACCAAGCTCCACTGTTCAGATGCGTGCATTTTTTCCTATATGTAAATTAACACCTCAGTGAATTATGGTTTAAGTTTTCCTTTCTTTTTTTATTATTATTATTATTTTTTTAGTTTAGTTTTGAGAGAGAGAGTAACAGAGCATGAGTAGAGGAAGGGCAGAGAGAGAGGAAGACAGAGAATCTGAAGCAGGCTCCAGGCTCTGAGCTGTCAGCACAGATCCCGACGTGGGGCCTGAACTAACAGACTGCGAGATCATGAACGGAGCCGAAGTTGGACACTCAACTGACTGAGCCACCCAGGAGCCCTGTGGTTTAAGTTTTTCTATATTTCGCACAAGTTTCCCCTGAAAAACACACCAAGTTTGAATATTTTTACCTCTGGTTTGTAGTTTGAGTTTTACATACTTTTTTGGATACAACTTGAATTCTGAAGAAAACTGAGCACATATTCAGGTAGGTAACTATTTGGTGAGCTCACTTAGTTTGCAGGGAAGCGTGCTAAATCTCCTAGCATATTTGACAACTTAATTTTCATAACATCTATTTGGTAAATTCACACCGGTGATGAATCTGAAACATGCCAATCAGCACAGTGTCCTGAGTTCAGGTCAGTGTAGATATTTGCAACCGGGATTGAGCCGCAAACAATTTTCTCCAGACTTTCCTCAGTCTTGGTGCCCTTGCCCAGAGTAAACAGTTCTCACCCGCCCAATCCCACCCATGCTGCTCCTAACAGATGGTCGGCGAGCACAGCTGGTGGTCTTGTTTCCATATTCCTGTTCATTTGGAGTGGCCCCAGCCCACTGGGCAGGCTGTGAGTAACTCTAACTTCCTTGATGTTGCCAGAACAATCTAGAGGCTGAACCCTTTGCACCATCTCTTACGTTGGTTTGATGGCTACCTGGCATGGTATGACTACAAAGCAAGCTCTCCAGGGCCCACCTGGCTGCCAATTCAGGTCACCCAATTAGTCCCAGGATGAGACAACTCTGTATAAGCAGCTGCCCGATGCCAGTTCCTCTCTCCTTTAACCATTGATATCAAATATAGCCCACAGGTGAGTACAATCAGAATATGCCTCTGGAAATATTCACTTGGAGCTTGGTTAATACATGGATAGTGTTGCTATGGGCAATGCTTGGCAAACTCCCCAAAAGCCTCAACCCCCAGTTCTGGCCATGTAACATTTTTTTTTTCCTTTCTTAGGAGAAAAGAAGGTATAAATAGATTATGCCCATTGTTCCTGGGCAAGGAAGGCTGAGTCACCACACTCTTTTTTGTAAGACAACTGTCTGGGAGCCCTGAGGAGAATGAGTATTATACACTAATCTCCTGGTTAGAGACCCTTTTGTTAAGGAGTCTAGTTTGCTTGCTCTTTTGCTCTATAAATAGATTAGGGAAAATCGGTCTCTTTTGTGTCCCAAATAAGGCAAAAAGAAGTTGTAAACAGATTGCTTCCTGGGTCATACTATCTTTCCTGGAAAGAAGAGTGAGAGAAATAAGGATTCCTCCCCAGCTCTTTCTGGAAGAGGAAGAACAGCTCTTCTGCTCAGGCAAAAGGTAGAAAGCGGTGCAGATAAAGTTTTTTTGGTTTTGGTTTTATTTATTTATTTTATTTTATTTTTTCTGATGCTGCATTTGGTTGAGATTAAAAGGCTTTGGCCAGTCTCTCAAAGCTCAGCTTGGCTCTGAGCAAAAAAGTCCCCAAGTCTGGCAGGATGTCTCGTGCGTTTTAGCTAATGAGCCTGCTAGGCTCTGGGCGAGTGAGGACTGCTTACCAGAAAGGTTCCGAGGATAATCTCTGGAGTCAGACCAACCGAGGGTTGAATCCTGGCAGCCATTTGACCTCGTTAGGCCTCGATTTCCTCATCTGTATGCCGGAGTTAATAACTACCTCACCAGGCCATTAGAGAGCGAGGTGAGAGAAGATGGACAAAGCAGCTGGCTCGGAAGTCTTGGTGTTTCACTAGTCATGATAACCCAGGGGAGGCAGTGCCTCCCATGTGGGGAGTTTAGAGATTTAAGAGGAAACGTGAAGTGGGAGACAGTCAATAACAGCACGTCGGGACATGGAGGGATCTGGACAATATGAGGGATCTTGAAATATGAGGAACAGCTGAGGAAATAGAGGGTGTTTTACCTGGAAGAGAAAGAACTGTCAAATATTTGAAGAGCTACCTTGTATTCCAATAGGGACCAAAAAGCTACTTTTTTGCAGGACAGGGGCAGATCCTGAACTGGACGGTAACTTTCAGTTCTGTATGAAATTCCGGTCTCCCCAAAGGCCTCTGCCCTGAAGGCAGCTGAGACTGGAGGGTAAAGGCCAGGGCTCAGAGTTGGCAGCTGATGACGTCCAGGGACCCTGGTTGGAGGCTGCTGAGTAGACATAAATGCGCCAGGCCCTGTGGCCTGGCCAGAAGGACCTGGAACTCAGAACAGCCCGGGGAAAGGAGCGGGTAGTAGCTTATCCCCATTGGACCACAGAGGCCCTTTGAAAGGACCCTAATGCTCTTCCTAGTACTTGGTCCACTTTTGGAAGAGGCCACCTCAGGTCACAGGAGCACTCCTCTTGGGTGGAGTGGAATTTGTTTCTTTGTGGTCTGGCCAGGAAGCGCCAAGCCGGGTGGCCGAGAGGCTGGCCGCCTTGGCTGAAAGGCTGAATGACTGGCCAACTGGTGCGTCTCCAGAGAGCAGACTGACCCGCCTTGACAGGCCAGTTCTCGGGCCGCTGTTGCTGCCTTCAGAGCGTCCCCCTGCAGCCAGCTGATTTTCTCATTGCGTGGCTTGTAAATGGCGTGATTTATGACTGTACTCATCCATGCTGGCCCCCGGGTATACACGCTTTCCCTTCCAGGCTGGGAAGTGAATAATGAATTAATCACCCTGCCTCAGGTTCAATACGGAGCTGAGTGTTTGCAGATCTTTATTGTAGGGTGCAAGCCAACTCGAACTGCTCAATTTCCACTCCTAATTCATTTGGGGTTGTGCAATTCTGCCTGTTCCTGGGGAGCCGCAGCCTCGTGGCTTCTTGGTCTCTAAGGAAGCCTCACTCCCCACTCCCAGACGTCCTCTCTTCCTAACAGTGAAAGCCAGAGACTGCTGGGTGCTCGGAGAAGCCAAACCACTTCCTCAGAGACCGCTCGCTGGGATGTCGCTTGTCCCAAACGGAGGGCTGTTTAGGGCACTCCTCAGCATCCAAAAGCGATAGCTGAACAGCCTGATGCCAGCCCGTGTGCGTGGCAGAGAGGGCACACAGGGAGGTTTGTTGAATGAATGACCCTGGCTCCCCAGACACAGGTGCTTTATCAAAACTAATGGCCTGTGGTCACACCTGTAGTGGTTTCTCTTTTCCCTTGTTCTGACTCCATGGGGCTTTGGGGAAAGAGGGTTTTTTTTTTCCTTAGGTCTCAGGTCCAATGAGATCTGAGCCAGGAGGTGGGGCAAATTCTTTCTCAAGTTCACTGGGAAGCAATGGGAAGTGAAATCTGCATTTGAGGAGTTGGAGCTTTCCCAGTTTGGGCCATTTTCTTCACCTCCCAGAAACCAAAGCTATAAGCAGCTGCTCTTTACCTGATGCCTGAATATGAAAAGCAGTGGACTCTGGAGAGAGAAGGCAGACCCAGGCTTCCTCATGATGGGCTCCAAGAAGGGGGCACGTCTAGTTTGGGGGCACATTCTCCTAGACCCAGCGCTGCTGAGATGCTACCTTGTCCGCCTCGTCATCCGCCCACCCTGGCCCCGCAGCCCAGAGAGACCTCGACAGCTGAGCCGTCTTTCATGGAGCTTTCGTTCACAATGTTCTGTCCTGAGACCTTGCCTCCTGCCCTGCGACTTGCTGGGGCACTTTCTCCCCTCACCCCTCACTGTCTCTAAAGCGGTGTCCCCATGAAACCTTTCCCGGCCTCTTTGCATTATTGTGGCTTCTCTCTCCTTTTGGCCTCGCCACATGTTGCTGGTCCCTCCTTTAGCCCCTCTCTGCCTTTGAGCCATTTCCTTATCTCCTGGCCCACTGAGCACAGTTCCTGCGTCCTCACTCTAGACACTGATAAAATGTGAGAAGAAAGAGCTGAGGGGCAGCTCCCATACCCACCGGCAGGAACTTCCCCACAGACCAGCTACAACTGCCTTCTTTCACCCATTAAACAAAAACGTTTATAGAGCCTCTACTGTGCTCAGCCAACAACAAACAACTTCACCTCCTCTTGTTTCTCCCCTCCACATTCCAGCCACATCAACTTTCTGTAGTGCCCTCAAGCCCACCACATTCTCTCCCAGCCCAGGGTTTTGGTATATGTTCTTCTCTGGCTATCAAGAAAAATATACATAAGGCATAATAAAAGACAAAAAGGGGCGCCTGAGTGGCTCAGTCGGTTGACATTCCAACTTCAGCTTGGGTCATGATCTCGCAGTCCGTGAGCTCGAGCTCCGCGTCGGGCTCTGTGCTGACAGCTCGGAACCTGGAGCCTGCTTCAGATTCTGTGTCTCCCTCTCTCTCTGACCCTCCCCCGTTCATGCTCTGTCTCTCTCTGTCTCAAAAATAAACATTAAAAAAAAAAAAAGACAAAAAACACAAACCGAAGAGACAGAGCAAGCATCAGAACCAGACATGAAGGGATGTTGGAATTATCAGACTGGGAATTTAGAACAGCTGTATACGAAGGGCTCTAATGGATAAAGTAGGCAGCACGCAAGAAATGGGCTATCGAGCCACAAAAAGACAAAGAGGAACCTTAAATGAATATTACTAAGTGAAAGAAGTCAATTGGCAGAGGCTACCTAGTGTAGCCTTGACATTCTGGAAAAGAGAAAACTATGAAGACAGTAAAAAGATCAGTGGTTGCCAGGGTCTGGGGAGGGAAGTGGGAAGGGATGAATAGAGCACAGAGGACTTTTAGGACAATGAAACTATTCTCTGTGATACTGCAGGGGTGGCTACTTGACATTATACATTTGTCACAACACATAGAATGTACACACCAAAATGAACCCTAATGTAAACTATGGACTTTAGTTAATGATGTATCAACACCGGTTCGTCAGTTGCAGCAAATGTACCACACTAATGCAAGATGCTAATAATTGGAGAAATTGGGGTTGGGAGGTGAGGGAAACTCTCTGTACTATCTGCTTAGTTTTCCCACAAACCTAAAACTGCTTAAAAACATTTGTAAGTCTGTTAAATTTTTTTAAAAACCACAACGTGGAAGTAGTGGCATTAAATGATTGACAAGTTTTCTTTGACTTAGTTTGGAGCCTGAACTCAGTTGAATGGCATGTGTTCAGGGACATCCCAGAGTCCAAGAAAAGCTAGACCCCAGAGTACCTCCTGGGTGGGTTTTCTGCTGTTTTCTCCATTGCCGCAGCTGTGTCTGAGGTCTCATTTTGCCATTTCTCTGCAACTTGCCCCATTTGGTGGCTTGAACCATTGCTGCTCTCTTCTGCTTGGGCATTTACTAACAGGGGTCATATCCTTATGCTGTGGTATCCCATGCTAGGAGACTTACTACATTCTCTGTCTTTTCCCTTTACAGGGTAGAGCTGCATAAAGTGACAGCAATCATTTTTGTAACCAAGGAGCGTGAGTAGCTGAGAAGCTAATCAATTACACTACACAATGCCCCAAAGGCTCAGAAATTGGCAACACCAGATACATCTGGAAGTAGGAGTAAAGGCAGATCTGAAAAGAGGAAAGTGAGTGAAAGTCAACTAAAGAAGCGATTAGCCCCCCAGTGCCCTGATCCACTCAGCTCAGCTCAGGAACAGCCCCTCTATCACTCTGCAGAAAACTGTAGGTTCATTCCCTGGAGAATGCAAAACAGGTTCTCTGGGCTAAGAGACACCAGACAGGATTAAAGGCAAGGATTGCACACTGGAAGTTGAAGCATCCAGCTCTCTTTTCTCATTTGGATTTCAGAATCCTAGTAACCATACATGCTTCTGGCAGGTGATGATTTGGAGAAGATTCTATGGGGAATCTAGCCAGTCTAAGAGAAAAATACTTAAGAAACTGACACCTGGATTCTCTGCAAAATAACCCATGAGGATCACTATACAGTGAAGCCTCAGTTGACAAGATTTTCCCACTTGCCTGAATGTCCAGTCACCTTTCTAATGCTCTACTCCTTAAATAGACAGCACAACGTCATTAATTACCAAGGAAATGCACATCAAAACCAAATGAGGTAACACTAAACAACCACTAGGACTAAAATTTAAAAAGACTGTGAATACCAAGTGCTAGTGAGGACACAGAACAATTGGAACTCATTCCTGATAGGAATGTAAAAATTGTACAACAGTTTAACAGTTTTTTTTTATAAAGTTAAGAATACACTCACCATAAAACCCAGCAATCCCACAGCTTGGTATTTGTCCAAGAGAAATGAAAGCTTTTGTCTATACAATCAGTTATACGTGAATGTTCATAAGAGCTTTATGCTGGATAGCTCCAAACTGGGAACAAACAAAATGTCCATCACTAAAAGAATGAACAAACATATTGTGGTATACTAATGTAATGGAAATACATTAATTCCATTAATTAATTAATTGCAATTAATGGACTACTATTCAGCAATAAAAAAGGAAGCTAAACTACAGATCAATGAGTTAGATGATAGGATGAAAATACAAATCATATCTCAGCAAAGTTTATTTTTTAAAAATTCAGTTGAAGGCCAAGGATCACTGAAGATTTGAGAAAATCATTTCGTACAGGAGACAGAGGTCAAGGGAAACAAACAGAATATATAAGTTGAGGAAAACAGACTGTGTGTGGAAAAAAATTAAAAAACAAAAACTTACCATTAATTTCTTGAAACACTTTTCCTCAAAAAAATGATATTATCTTTACAAAAAAATCTTATAAATTAAAAATACAATAGCAAAGTTTTAAAAACTGAATAGAAATGTTGGAGGATTATAAGAAAATTTTCCAGAAAGTAGGGGGGGTTACCTAAAGAGATGGAAAACAGAAACGAAAATAAAATTAAGACTTCATATAGAAGGTCCAAGATGTGAATTTTAGGGGTTCCATTGAGAGAAAAGGAAGTAAATAGTGAGGAGGAAAACTTCAAAAAAATAATTCAAGAAAAGTTTCCAGAACTGGAGGTTAGGTGTCTCCAGATTAAAAGGGCCCATTGAGTGTCTAGCAGGTGAAAACAGACCCACACCAAGGCATATGGTGATGAAATTTCAGAAACTAAGAAGGAAAAAAGAGAGATTTCCAGAAACATGGGGCAAGTTTTTATATAAACAATCAAAAATCAGAATTGGTTTGGACTTCTTGACCACATTAGCAGCTGGAAGACAAGGAACGAGTCCCTCAAGATTCTGAGGGAGAACTGTATCTGACCTAGAATTCTAAATCAGATCAAAATGTCAATTAATAGTGAGGGTATAATAGAGACATTTTCAGATGTGCAAGCTCTCAAAAAATGTACTGCATGTGTTTTTGGTTTTGTTTTTTAAGTAAAACAACCAGAGTTTGTAATTCATCCAAATATAGGACTAAATATAGAAAGAGATGCGAATCAGGGACCAGGGGATTCAAGACAGAGACGACGGATCCCCATCCCCCCTCCACTCCCTGCAAGGTGATGGTGAAGGGAAATCAGCATCCGTATCCATGTTGTAACCAGCCCAAACTGAAGCAGGTCAGAAGGCTACAAGGACAGGTATCAAGAAAATAAAACAGAATGCACATCTGATGCATCAGGTGATATCAGGAGGAGATTTAGAGAACCGACAAAGCATTTGGGGTTGAATCAGTGAAACTAAGTTAGTGAAACACAAAAACTAAACAAATGGAAAAATTAAGACAGTTAGCTCCAGGGCAGATAAAAATGTATGCAAGAAAGGTAAGTAACTTTAATCATAGGACACAAACAGTGCAGCTGTTTACAGGGTCATACTAATGCGAACATTGAATGCTGATGTAACCAAACCTATGATATGTCTAAACCTATGTCTAAACTACCCAAAGCAAAATACACATTTAATGCCTATCAAAATACCAATAGCATTTTTCACAGGCCTAGAACAAACAATCCTCAAATTTGTGCGGAACCACAAAAGACCCCAAATAGCTGAAGCAATCCTGAAAAAGAAAAGCAAAGCTGGACCACAATTCTGGACTTCAAGTTTTATTACAAAGCTGTAGTCATCAAAACAGTATGGTACCAGCACAAAAATAGACACATAGATCAATGGAATAGAAAAGAGAACCCAGAAATGAACCCACGGCTGTATGGTCAATTAGTCATCCACAAAGCAGGAAAAATATTCAATGGAAAAAGACAGTGTTTTCAAAAAATGGTGTTGGGAAAACTGGACCATTTTCTTATACCATACACAAAAATAAATTAAAAATGGATGAAAGACCTAAATGTGAGACTTGAAACTATAAAAATCCTAGAGGAGAACATAGGCAGTAACTTCTGTGACATCTGCCATAGCAATTTCTTACTAGATATATCTCCTGAGGCAAGGGAAACAAAAGCAAAAATAAGCCATTGGGACTTCATCAAAATAAATAGGCTCTGCACAGCAAAGGATACCATCAACGAAACTAAAAGACAACCTACAGAATAAAAGAAGAAATTTGCAAATGATGTATCTGATAAAGGATTAGTAACCAAAATATATAAAGAACTTATAAAACTCAACACCCCCCAAACAAACAATCCAATTAAAAAATGGGCAGAAGATGTGAATACACATTTTCCCAAAAAAGACATACAGATGGCCAACAGGCACATAAAACGATGCTCAACATCACTGATCATCAATAAATACAAATGAGATATCACTTCACAAAGAATGGCTAAAATCAACAATGCAAGAAATAACAGGAATTGGTGAGGATGTGGAGAAAGGCAAACCCTCTTACACTGCTGATGGATGTTTTAAACAATCTTTTTTTTTAATATGAAATTTATTGTCAAATTGGTTTCCATACAACACCCAGTGCTCATTCCAACAGGTGCCCCATCAACCCTCAGTTTGTTCTCAGTTCGTAAGAGTCTCTTACGTTTTGGCTCCCTCCCTCTTACACTGCTGATGGAAATGCAAATTGGTGCAGCCACTCTGGAAAACAGTATGGAGTTTCCTTAAAAAGTTAAAAATAGCACAATCCTAGATCCAGTAATTTCACTACTAGGTATTTACCCAAAGAATTCAAAAATACTAACTCAAAGGGATACATGCACCCAATGTTTATAGCAGCATTATCTACAATAGCCAAATTATGGAAGCAGCCCAAGTGTCCATCAACTGATGAGTGGATAAAGAAGATGTGGTACACACACACACACACACACACACACACAATGGAATACTACTTAGCCATAAAAAAGAGTGAAATCTTGCCATTTGCAATGACATGGATGGAGCTAGAAAGCATTATGCTAAGCGAATTAAGTCAGTCAGAGAAAGACAAATACCATATGATTTCATTCACATGTAGAATTTAAGAAACAAAACAAATAAGCAAAGGGGGAAAAAAGAGAAAGAGACAAACCAAGAAACACTCTTAACTACAGAGAACAAAGTGATGGTTACCAGAGGAGAGATGGGTGGGGGGATGGATGAAATAGGTGATGGAGATTAAGGAGTGCACTTGTCAGGGGGCCTGGGTGGCTCAGTCGCTTAAGCTCCTGATTTCAGCTGAGGTCATGATCTCACAGCTCATGCATTTGAGCCCCCACGGGGGCTTCGCATTGACAGAGCCAAGCCTGCTTAGGATTCTTTCTCTCTCTCTCTCTCTCTCTCTCTCTCTCTCTCTCTCTCTCAAAATAAATAAACTTAAAAAACATAAAGGAGCGCACTTGTCACAATGAGCACCGGGTGATGTATGGAAGTGTTATATCACTATATTGTACACTGAAACTAATATTACACTGTATGTTAACTAACTGGAATTTAAATAAAAACTTAAAAAAAATAAAATTAACAGCAGCAATGTGGGGCAGGTGAACATTACACACTTCTAAATGAGGTACCCTGAAAAGGATACGTGTCTAATTCTCTAATACAGTATTCTGGTCATGAAGGCACAGCCAACAATTTAATAAAAATGAACACTTGTATAAATGGGAGCCATTCTGGTTAAAAAAACAGGTGAGGGACTACATTCTTTAAAAATGGCAATATCATGAAAATCAAAGAAAGGCAGTGGAAATGTTCTAGATTAAAAGAGGCTGAGGAGATATGACAACTAAAGGCAATACTTGAGCCTAGACTGAATTCTGTGCTCGGTGCTGGAGAGGAAAATGCCATTGAGAACGTTATTAGATCAACTGACAAAATTAGAATACGAGCAGTAAAGGAGATAAGATGATTACATCCATGTAAATTGTACATGTATGAAGCTGATAACTGTATTATAGTTACGTTAGGAGAATATCTCTATTCTTAGGAAATACCAAAGTATTCAGGGGTAATGGACCATGATGAATACACAGCTTTCCATCGGATGGGTCAGAAAAAAATTAGGCAGAGAGAGAGAGAGAGAGAGAGAGAAAGGGGAGAGTACTCTATAAAGCAAACAGGTTTAAAATGTTAACAATAAGTAAATTTGGGTATAAGGATGTTCCTTATTCTATTTTAAATTTGAAATTATTGCCAGATAAAAAGTCAAAAATAAACTAAATGCATTTTGATGCCCTCCCCCCAAATTTTAAAAGTGTTTATTTTTGAGAGAGAGAGAGAGAGAGAGAGAGAGAGAGAGAGCATGCACAAGCAGGGGTGGGGTAGAGAGAGAGACGGAAACACAGAATCTGAAACAGGCTCCAGGCTCTGAACTGTGAGAGCAGAGCTTCTCAGCCTTTTGGCTAAGATCAAGTGTGAACTGTCAGCACAGAGCCCAACGTGGGGCTCAAAGCCATGAACTATGACATCGTGACCTGAGCCGAAGTTGGATGCTTAACTGACTGAGCCACCCAGGCACCCTGCCCCCAACCCCAAATTTTAAATGAACGAAACAGTAATATACCAAATACTCTATATCTGCCTTAAGAAGTAAAATATTACTAATGTAGTTTAAAAATCATATTGAGCAACCTGAATATTGGATACATTATGTGGAAAAGCTAAACCACAGGTTCCATAGATATGGACATACATGAGACATAGATTAGGTATATATGTGGATATATTCCCATGTCCCTCTTTATATTGTCTCCCATCTGGAATCTGCTAGTATATGTTCACAGTGCTTCAAGTCCAGCATATACTGTATGGCGTCAGTGATTTAAAAAACATAAAAGTACAGCTACAAAAATTGTATTATTACTATAAGAAAAGATACAAAACTGGATTTCACTTTCTCCTTTATAAATTTATGTATTCTCTAATGAGCATTTGTAATATTTATTATCAAAAGAGTTGCAATTTTAAAAATCAGCCTATGTAAGTTTGCATGTACCATATGATTACACTCAGTAAAACTATAAACAATGAAAGAATGAAGGAGCATGTGCCAAAAATGATCATTCCTGGGTGGTGAGAACATGATGTTTTTTCCTTCTGCCAAAAGTTTTATATTTTCCTAATTACTATTAAAATGATGAAACAATCGATTTTCTTTTCTTATCAATGAGGAATTTACAGATTATTCTTTAAATGAGGTCCTCACTTCACTCTGTGCACCAAAATTGATTGCAGGGATTTTAAAGAGTTAAGTTTTCAAACGGTAGAAAACTTGGGAGACCATGAAATCAAACCTCTTGAAGAGGATATTTTTCTCAACCTAGGAATGCTAAGAAAAATCACAAAGAAAAGAATTTTCTCTATATAAAAATTCTGGAATATCATGAAGTATCTCCTGACCCAAGGAGGGGACTGCATACGTTGAAAGAAATGCTAACATAAGGCTCTTTCACTTTTCAGCCCCTTGGATTTATACTCCCTCCATCCTCCTCTGCTTTATGGCTCTGATTGGCCTCTAGTTACTCATTTCCGCTCCCACCTCTCCTGTAACACAAGGAGCCTGAGGGCTCCTAGTGCAACAGGCACCTTTCTTGACCTTGACATAAAGTAATTACAATTCTCAACACCCTCTATCCATCCGTCTTCGCTTCCTGAGTGTCCTGGAGATGCAAGCTGGAGAACGCCACTACCCCTCCTTTATCCCACTTCCTGGCAGAAGGCGAGAGGCTTCTGTCCCCAGCTTGGCCCAGAACTCCTGCAGAAGGGCCAGTGTGGCTGTCCTCCTCTCTCCAGGATGGCGTCTTTGTCTGCGATTCCTGTTCCATCTCCGGCAGCGAGGCAGACCATCTGCTGATGCCTGCCACCAGCTGCCGTCTCGTCTTCGCTTTCTTGCCTCCCCAGAGAGTTCTCTGACTTTCGGGCACATGGTGTTCTTTCCTGCCCTTGCTCAGCCTGGGTCTGCATCTTTGGGGAGCTTTCACAATCTCTCTCCTTCACTTAGCATCGCCCTGGCTTCCCCCTGGGGACTGAGGTCTGTCGTCCTCCTGGAGTGAGTCCCCTACTGTCAGATATGCCATCGCATGGGACTATAGAAAAGGGAGTACATCCTGGAAGGCATCTGAGAGCACTCACAAGGGACATATAGCTTCCACCAGAGGAAAACAGATCCTGGGGCTCTAAGGCCCCAGGGGATCTCAGTTTCAATTCCCCATATGGAGTCTCAAACCTTGTGAATCACACCCAAGGTTGAAATTTTACTTTGGTATAGTTTCACAGGAAACACAAAACATAAAAAGAGCACGCGTATTTCGATAAGACTCTTTTTCCCACCTAGAAAGCTCTCCTCCACATGTCTCCACATTTTCAAATCAGATACACGCAACAGGGTCAGGAATAAATGTCATCTCCTCCAGAAATCTCCTCTGATCTTCAAGGTGAATGCTATTGTTCCTCTTTCTCAAATCCCCTAGTCCTGTAGTCACACATCTCCTGCTCAGAACAGATGCTGCCCGTCCCCTGCTCTGATGCCATCCCCTCCCCTTCTCAGCCTGTTGCTGGGGCCTCCGCAGACACAAGACCCAGCTTGGTCAAGTTACAGCATGAACTGAATTGACCTTAGTGGAGCTGCATACAGGTCCAGAACCATCAGAGTCATAACTCTGTAAATGACTGCTGGCTGGCCGGCCGGCTGGCTGGCTAGCTGGACAAAACTCCTACCAAGACCACAGAGCTCTGTTTCCCAGGGCTCCCTCATGCCCTGCACCTCTGCTCTCTCCATCATGACCTGGTCCTTGCCAGGCCCAGGACACATGAGCCAGGCATGGTTCTTGTAACACTGACAAGAGTCACTTACACAGCACATTCTTCCCCTCATTTTACGTTGGGTCCCTAGAAGTCGAGCCTGAGGTAGAGATTCTTTGGCAAGTGATAGAGTGAGGAAGTGCTCGCAAGAGAAACCTATAGAGGAGCAAGAGAAGCAGGAGAGGGCAGGAGAAGAAGTTCAACAAGGATGTCAGGAGAAATATAGCCACAGCTTGATCTGTGCGGAGCATCAAGGGCCTAGAGACAAAGGGGCTGGGCTGCTAGATTTCTCCATCAGTCAGCCGGTGGCCAAGACGCATCCTGAAGGCAGGACTTGTAACCTCCCACACCTCCAGCTTCAATCAGCCGAGGCCAAGCCTCCGGGGAGTGCACCGGTGTGCACTGCTAGAAGCCAAAACCCACAGCAACCAAGGCATGGGTGCACTGCCCTGGTACAGAGGATCTGAATGAGACACCCACAACATCGGTTACACCCCCAGCTAGGGACTGAATTTTTGTGCCCCACAACCTCAAATTCCTATGTGAAGGCCTTAATCTCCAGTGTGGTGTGTTTGGAGATGGAACCTTTGAAAGGTAATTGGGTTCGGATGAGGTCATGCGGGTAGAACCCCCACGATGGTATTGGTATTCTTCTTCACGAAGAAACCAGAGCTGTCTCTCTCAGCCATATGAGTATACAATGAACAGACAGCTGTCTACAAGCCAAGAAGCAGGCTCTCACCATCACTTAACCACGTCAGCACCTGGATTTTGGACTTCCAGCCTCCGGAACTGGAAGAAATAAATGTTTGTTGCTTAAGCCCCCAGCCTAATGCATCTGATTATAGCAGCCATAAGTGACGAAGACACTCCTCTTACCTTTTCTCTATCCACACATATTTTCTTTTGACAGGTCTGTGACTAGCCTACTTTCACTCTTTTTTCAACCTTCAGAGTTGGGCATGAACACAATCAACTAATTCCAAAGCTGATCACCAATACTGAAACCCCAGACTACTTGCTCCCACAGATTAGACAAGGGATCGTCACAGAAACTTAGAGATCACCTGTTGTTGTTTCTTCTTTTCACAGATTAAAAACACTGGGGCACAGAGAGACAAGATCTACTTTGTCCAGACATTTTTATTTTTTTTATATTAAATATAATTTATTGTCAGATTGGTTTCCACACAACACCCAGTGCTCATCCCAACAGGTGCCCTCCTCAACGCATCACCCACTTTCCCCCAGAAAATTTTATAGCAGAACCAAGCCCAGGTCTGCCTGACTTTCGGGCAGGAGCTATTCTTCCATACCCTCTTCCTCCTTATGCCATTGCATTATAACTATTCTGCTAAGATTTTCTAATTAGTCATTATTGGAAATGATCATTAAACTTAATGCTTGGGAAAAAAAGTTGCATGCCAGAAATAGTATTCCCTCCTGTGGTGTAGGTCTTAGATGGGGTCATGGAGTTAAGCCAGATAGAGAACCTACTTAAAACCTTACAGAGTTTTAAACCAAACTTGAACCTTCTGGAGTTCATTTATTTATTCTTGGCAACTTGCAGCTTCCTGGTTCTTGGAAAGTTGCTGGCTCATTTAGAAGAAAACTCATGAGACTTCTTGTGCATTGAGTAGCTCTTACAAAACAATCTTTTGAAGTGTAAAGTGTAAATGAATAAAAAACAGAAGACTGAAGTTCTCCTAAAATACACATGGATGCAATCATTAAGGGAACAGGCACGCTAGGCAAAATGCATAATTGTTTCTTATGCCCTAAACACTGAGGAATAGTCTTGGGCTCAGCAAATCCCAAACAAGCTAAGTTTTCCCTTTGTCTGAGACTCTCCTTAACTATGTGGGTGACTTATGTTTGTTGCAAAGAGCACAGGACTAAACCCATTCCACTATGTCTTCCAAGCCTTTCTCTTGCAAAAATAAAACCCCTATGAATAAGGTTTCTTTCTTCTTCCTAATCCAAACGGGTCAGAATAACCCATCATGGAATATGAGAGTCTTTAGGCACAACAAACGTGGTCATGACCATTGCATGCCAATTAGGATGACTGCTTTTCTGTAGTTAAAGGCATAATACTCCGAAGGTTGTAAGCCATGGAAGAAGGCTCTCCTCAGAACACAAATGATTTCTTATGACAAAGGTGAAACATTTTCTCTTCTTATGTGGCCTTTCAGTCATCTAGACGGTCTCTATCCTGGTACACACTTAAGTTCTCAGCCCAGGTTCAGCGGAAGGCATATTACGATTTCTTAATCAGTTCCTCCGTGTTGTATATTGAAAAGAATATAAGGCCCTCTTCCTTAGTAGCTGGTCTATCCACCAAAGGGAAGTGAAAATACAAACAGTTGTCTAATGCCTAGAAACTAGATTTGGGTCGTTCTAGCCAATGGGTTAGTAATTCACCACACACATCATTATTCTTCAGCATGAAGAATTAAATTACATTAAATCATCCATCAACCACACCATTAAGATGGACCATCACCCCTCCCACCCAACTACAAGTATTTTCAAGACATTTTTCAGTTCTCTTCCCAAGCTTTTGAGCAGTCTGAATCTCCCTAGTGTGTTCAAAGATGGCAGACACAGCATAGCTGAGAAGATAGAGTCAGACTTTGGAGTGATCTGACCTGGATTGAAATCCTGGTTCTGCTCCTCACTAGCTCTGTGGCCTTGGATAAGTTACTTGACATTTTGGAACCTGAGTTTCCTCATCTGTATACCAGGGAACACTGGTTAGCTTGCCAGGGAGTTGTAAAGGTGGAGTGAATTAATGTTTAAACATGCCCAGCCCATTGTAGGTGCTCAAAAACTGGGAGCAGTTACTCGTATTATTGTTGTGACTATGAAAGAGCACCCAGATCTTCTTGAAGGCCCTCTTGCTGGCAGCGGGTGCCAGTCTCTGAGCCATTCCTCTGAGCTGCTACACAGGACCCTTGCTGCACTCTTTCTCCTCCTGCCCCTCAACTCCAGCCACAGGGAGGGAGTATTGACTCATGAGGGGCTGAAGTGACTTGCTCAAGGTGTCCCAAATTGGGAAGCCCTCCTCCAACTCAAAAAATAATTAATTAATTAATTAATTAATTAAAAAGCCCAAATCAGCCATCAGCTGCTTTATGATCTCACACCCACTAGAGATGCTAGCCAGATTTCAAGGTATTTCCAATTGTATATCAGGCACCTAGAAATGTGGGCCTGGAGTTTAGGAAAGGGGCAAAACATGAAGATATGGCTTTAAACACTGTCATGTCAGTTGGGGTTGCTGTAACAAAAATGCCATAGAGTGGGGGCTTAAACAACAAACATTTATTTCTCACAATTCTGGAGGCTGGGAGATCCACACTCAGTGAATTGGGGTGTCAGGTGAGGGCCCATTTCCTGTTTTGTAGGTGTCAGGTGAGGGCCCATTTTCTGTTTTGTAGGTAGCTGCCTTCTTCCTGTACCCTCACATGGTGGAGAGAAGGGGATTGCTCTCTTCCTCTTTCTATAAGGACACCAATCTTATCATGGGCTCCACCCTCATGACCCAATTGCTTCCCCAAAGCACCACCTCCCAATCAATCACATTAGGGCTTCAACATATGAATTTGGGGAAATGCAAACATTCAATCCATAGTAAACATCCTTTACCTGAGAGGTTAATTGAATCCCCAAGGGTGGGTGTGGTTTCTGAGGTCTAATAGAACTCATATGCTAATAGAGCCAGTATAGCATATGTAATATATAATATGATCTATTATGTAATATCCAAGAAAACTTTGAAAAAGGAAAATAATGACGGAGGAGCTCCCCTTAGAGCGTGTTAAAACCTATTGTAAAGCTAGTTTGAAAAAAAAAAAAATTCAGGGCACCTGGGTGGCTCAGTCCGTTGAGTGTCTGACTCTTGATTTCAGCTCAGGTCATGATCCCAACAGTGTGGGATCTATCCTAGTATTGGGTTCCCCGCTGAATGTAGAGCCTGCTCCAGATTCTCTCTCCCTCTACCCCTCTCCCCTGCTCACACTTGCGCTCTTTCTCTCTCTCTCTCTCTCAAAAAAAAAAAAAAAAATTAGCACAATGCCTCCTAGAACAAAAAGCATCCAGACTTTAGGTAGTACACACAGAACAACTTCATATGTGATCAGTAAATGGCACCATGTAATTAGTTAGTTATTCAAAAAATCTAATTTCGTCTTGAGGCAGAAGCAGTTAGGGCTTTTACCAAATATTCTATGAGACTCCCTATCTGGAAACAAAAGACTTTGAGATGGTAGAGTCACAGGCAGAAGCAGCCTGGGACCCTGAGACACTACTCGGAGGACCACCATTCCCCAGCATCACCTGACCATCATTGGACTTGACTTCTGTGAGAATTAAGGCTTTGTTGTGTTAAGGCATAGAGATTTCAAGGTTTGGCAGTTGTAGCAGCTAGCATTAATTATCTCTAATACAACACCTTCGCACCTTATAGCACTCATCAAAATCAAAATAAATTCTAGTTTGAATAAGAAATAAAGTGTTAAAAAAAACTGGGTGAATATAAAGATGAACATTTATTCAATCCCTGGATGGGGTTTTTCTAGGCATAAAAGCAGTAGAAGAAATTACAAAAGGAAAAACCTATCGTTTAACTGCATAAAAATTCTTAAATTCCATTTAAAACAGATTAGAAATTAAAACCAGAATTGAATAACAAATGGGTAAGGTGTATTTTCAGCAACATCTTTCAGAGTTAACATCTTTAATATTTAAAGGACTCATAAAAATGGAGACCAGGGGAGAGAGAAAGGATTATCTGAAGTAAAGCTTTAATTGTAGCTGGCTCGTCCTGATACCTAAAATGTTTCCGAGTCCCAATTTCTGCCAATTGGTGTGAGTTTTGTACATGCAAACTGTATTTAACATTGGCTCAAACCCAACCTAATTAGTAAAGTCAATCTGCCACAAAGAAAAGATCATTATAATGCTTCATGCAGCCAAATGTCCATGATGTTTCTAGTATGTGCTGTTGGAAGTTCTCCACATGATTGCTCCCCTCTGTTGGTGCAAGAAATTTAGAGCTGGTCATATCGTCCTTTTGGGGAGCTCAAGAGTAATGGTAAGATTGTCCCCAGGAACAGAGCTGGAGTAAACAAGAAATTCAAAACAATTTAAAAAAATTAATCCCAGGGGCTCCTGGGTGGTTCAATCGGTTAAGCGTCTGACTCTTGATTTCAGCCTAGGTCATGATCTCACGGTTCATGAGATTGAGGGCCACATTGGCCTGCTTCAGATTCTCTCTTTCCCTCTCTCTCTGCCCTTCCCAAGCTCTCTCTCTCTCTCTCAAAATAAGTTTAAAAACTTTTTTTAAATAAAAAATATAAAAAACGAATCCTGCTTGTATTCATTTGGTCATGCAGTCACTGAATTATATTATTGGGCCCATAACCTGGTGCTAGTTATTTTTTTGCGTTTCTTTAATCCTCACAACAACCCTATAGCTAGGTATCATTTGTACTCTTTTCAAATAAGGGAACTGAGGCTCAACTTGGTGAAATAATTTAGCCAACATTACACAAGGAACTGGCAGAGCCAAAATCTGAACCACAGTGTGTTTGACTCCAAGGGCATGTAACTAATTGTCCACATTGCCTTCTACTGATCTAAAGGAAATTTCTGTAGAGATGATATTTCTTGGCAATAGCAGAGCTGGAGGGGGCATAGGAAAGAATGGAAAATGAGTAAAGAATGAGGCATGGGAATGACTTCAGCTGCCAGCTACCTTCTAGCCTAAAGCAACTAAGAAAAGTCCAAACACGATATATGAAACAGCAGTTTTCAAGATACTTGATGTCAAAAGAGAAGGACAGGGATCCTCGTGAGATGAGAAACAAATGAGGTAAGATTGCCCCACCTAACTTCCCAGAGAGATCCCAGGCCACAATGCAGGCAGGTGGAGCCCAGACAGAGCCCAGCAGTCTTCCGAGTCAAGGAGATGGAGATGAGATACTACAATGGCTAGAATTTAGAGATCAGTGACTAGACTCTAGAGGGCTGTACATAGACAGAGAGCTTTGGAGATCTCTTAGAGTCTTCGGCTAAGTTCTGATCAGTACATACATGTGAGGAAGCAATCCCAGACCAAGGAAAGAGAAAATTCCTGGAGCTCCCAAAAGGCTGGAAATGGTTCTTGTCTTCAAGAGACACGTTGGAAAACCTCAGAATTCATGGGGCCCTTGGTAAAGTACCAAAAAGGGTTTTGCCTAATGTGTGAGGCTGAATTAGCCCTAGGATAAATTCTGTTCTGGTTCAGTCTAACAAAGCTTAAAAGTAAGACCTGAAAAAAAATTAAACCATAGCCAAGTAACTTAGCTGCATCCCAGAATACAGCTCAAGAATTTAATGGGAAGAAAAAAATATACCCAGTGCCCAACCAGGTATCTGACATCTAATGAAAAACTAGGAATGGAAAGTGGTAGGAGAATAAGACATAATAAGGAGAGAACCAACCAGCTGAAACTGAACTAGAAATGACACAGGTGGTAGCACTAATAGACAAGGATAGTCAAACAGTTATTATAAATGCGTATCATATGTTCAAGAAGCTGGAGGAAAGATGCTGTGTGTTTCGTAGAAACATGGAGGATACAAAAAAAGATTCAAATCATATGTCCAGAGATAAAAGCTACAATATAGGAGATGAAAAATAAACTGGATGGGAGGAGACACCATAGAGAAAATAATAATGAACTTGAGGACACAGTAACAGCAACTAACCAAAATAAAATTTTGGGAGAAGAAGACTACAATAATCAACATAGCACCAGTGAGCTGTGGGACAACCTCAAGAAGCCAAATGCACAGGTAATTGAAATCCCCAAAGGAAGAGAGGACCCCCCCCCAAAAAAATGTTGAAGAAATAATGGTTGGAAAATTTCCAAACTTGGTGAAAACGTTATACTCACATATGCAAAATGTTCAACGAAACCTGAGTGCAACAAACATCGAGAAAAATACACCGTGACACATTATAGTCTACTGCTTAAAACAGTAAAACTAATAACTCTAGGAGGTCATAAAATGAAATAATAAAAAATACACAATTCCAAAGAAGGCAGGAAAAGAATGTAGAAAACAAATAACGAAATACTAGATTTAAGCCCAACCATGTAAAAAATCACATTGAAATGTATGGTCTAAATTCCCTCAGAAAAAGGCAGAGATTATCACTTGGATAAATAAAGCAAAATCCAACTGTTGGCTGCCAACAAGAAACACACTTCAAATGTAAAGACACACAGATGAAAAGAAAAGGAATGGTAAAAGCTAAACCATGCTGCATTTGCATCCTGGCACTGTCATAACAAGTCAGTACAAACTTGATGACTGAAAACAACAATTTGGGAGGCTAGAAGTCAGAAATCAAGGTGTTGGCAGGGCCGTGATCCCTCTGAAGGCTCTAACAAAAAAATCTTCCCTTGCTTCTTCCAGCTTCTGGTAGCTCCTGGTGCTTCTTGGCTTAAGGCAGCATCACTCCCAATTTCTGCCTCCATCTTCACATGGCCTCCCCTGTGTCTCTGTTTATCCTTTTCTGTCTCTTACAAGGACACTCTTATCAGATTTGTGACACACTATAATCCAGTATGATCACACTTTCCATCTGCAAAGACTCTATTCCAAATACAGTCATATTCTGAGGTTCCAGGTAGACATGAATTTGAGGGAGACACTATTCCACCCACTATACATTCTAATAATCAAAAGAAATCTGGGGTAGCTATACCAAGACCAAAGTAGATTTGGGGTGCCTGGGTGACTCAGTCAGTTAAACATCTGACTCTTGATTCCAGCACAGGTCATGATCTCAGGATTTTGAGATTGAGCCCCATGTTGGGCTCCATGCTGAGCATGGAAATTGCTTGAGAGTCTCTCTCTTCCCCTCTGCCCGTCTCCCCTGCTCACACAAACTCTCTCTCTTTTCTCTTTGTCTCAAAATAAATAAACATTTAAAAAAAAGACCAAAGTAGATTTCAGAAAAAATCTTTCAGAACAATGAACATATCCAGGGATATAATATCATTTCATTTTGGCAAAGAGCGTCGATTAATCAAGAGACCGTAATTCTAAATATTTCTACACCTAATAACAGAATTTCAAAATGCATCAAGAAAAACTGATATAACTACAATGATAGATAACTTTGTAACTATAGTTGGAGATTTCAACACTCCTATCTCAGTAATTAACACAATGAGTAGAAAAATAATCTCTAAAATGTAGAAGACCTGAAAATCACTATTAAAAAAAACTTGGTATAATTGATATTTTTAGAACAGTCCACACAACAGCAGCATGGACATTCTTCTCAAGTGCATACAGAATATTTACCAATATATAATGTATTCTCAGCAAAAAAACAAGTTTCAATCACTTTAAAAAGAGTCAGTTTTTTAAACTGATCTGATCGCAATGGAATTAAATTAGAAATCAGTAACAGAAATACCTCTGGAAAGATATACAAATATTTGGAAACTAAATAACACACTTCTAAATAGCCCACAGGCCAAAGAAGGAATCAAGAGGAATTTGAACGTATTTTGAACTGAATGAAAACAAAAACACAACATTTCTGGGCTATAATTAAAGTGATACTTAGAGGGAAATTTATAACACTAAATGCCTATATTAGAAAAGAAGGCTCTCAAGTTAATGACCTGAGCTTCCACCTTAAGAAACTAGAAAAAGAAGAGCAAGATGAACCAAAGAAAGAGGAAGTCAATGAAATCAATAACAGAAAAAAAATAGAGAAAAATCATTGACACCAAAAGCTTAATATTCATTGAAAAGACCAATAAAATTAATAACCACCTAGCCAGATTGATCAAGAAAAAAATAATGAAACATACAAATTGCCACAATCAGGAATGAGAAAAAATCATTACTACAGATTCTAAAGATATTACAAGAATAAGAGACCATTAATCAGGGTAGCCCTATAAGCATTAAAGAAATTTCATTTGTAGTTAAAAACACTCCCCCCCCCAAAACAAATTCTAGGCTTAGACGGATTTACTGGTGAATTCTATCAAACTTTTAAAAAAGAAATAATGCCAATTCTACACAAACTCTTTCAGAATATTAAAGACGAGGGAATACTTTCCAATTCATTCTAGCAAGAAGGCATTATTACACTGATACCAAAATCAGACAGACATTAGAAGAAAAGAAACTATCACCCACCCTCCTAATATAACTAACAAAACCCAAAATTACAGGAAACTGAATCTAGTGATATATGACACATATCATACATCACAATGCAATGGGGTTTCTCCCAATAAAATAATATTGGTTGAACACTTAAAAACCATTTGAATGCAATATGGTTATTCTGTAGATGCAGAAAAAATATTTGGCAAAACCCAACATCCATTCCTGATAAAACCTTTCAAGAAACTAGGAATAGAAATTTCTCAGCCCAATAGAGGATATCAATAAAACCTACAGGCAATGGGGCACCTGGGTGGCTCAGTTGGTTAAGCAGCCAACTTCAGCTCGGGTGATGATCTCGTAGTCCATGGGTTCGAGCCCTGCGTTGGGCTCTGCACTGACAGCTCAGAGCCTGGAGTCCGCTTTGGATTCTCTGTCTCCCTCTCTCTCTCTGACCCTCCTCTGTTCATGCTCTCTCTCCCTATCAAAAATAAATAACATTAAAAAATGTTTTTAAACAAAACCAAAAACCGACAGACAACATACTTAATGGTGAAAGACTGAATACTTTCCATCTAAAATGAGAAAAAGCTAAGATGTCATCTCACAACACTTATATTCAGCATCATATTGGAGATTATAGTCAGTGAAATAAAGCAATAAAAAGAAATAACATGTACACAGATTAAAAAGGAAAAGATAAAACTATTTGCAGTCAACATAATCATTTGTATACAAAATCCTATACAATCTACAAAAGTTAACTAGAACTAACAAATGAATTTAGCAATGTTAAAAGGGCAAAAAAATAGTAAATAGAAATCAGCCTTTTTATTGAGGTATAATTGACATACAACATTGTATTAGTTTCAGATACACAATGTGATTCTCTGTATACATTCCAAAATGATCACCACAATAAGTCTTCAACATCCATCACCAGAGTTATACACATTTTTGTCCTAATGATGAGGAATTTTAAGATCTACTGTCTTAGCAACTTTTAAATATGCTATCTGGTATTCTGAATTGTAGTCATCCCCATGACATTTTATAAGTGGAAATTTGTACCTTTTGACCTTCACCTGTTTTGCCCACTCCCCACCTCTCACCTCTGGCAACCACCAATCTCTTCTCTGTATCTATTTTTTCTTTTTCTTTCTTTCTTTCTTTCTTTCTTTCTTTCTTTCTTTCTTTCTTTCTTCTTTCCTTTTTTTTTTTTTTAAGATTCTATATATAAGTGGGATCATACAGTATTTGTCTTTCTCTGACTTATTTCACTTAACATAATGCCCTCAAGGTCCATCCATGTTGTCACAAGTGGATAGGATTATCCTCTTTTTATGGCTGAATAATATTCCATTGTATACATGTACCACATTTTCATCCATCAGTAAACACTTAGGTTATTTCTATATCCTGGCTATTGAAATTAATGCTGCGATGAACATGAGGGTACTTATTATCTTTTCGAGTTTGTGGTTTGGGTTTTTTTAATATAAATACCCAGAAGTGGAATTGCTAAATCATATGATACTTCTATTTCTAATTTTTTGAGGAATCTCCATACTGTTTTCCATATTGACTGTACCAACTTACATTCCTACCAACAGTGCACAAGTGTTTCCTTTTCTCCACATCCTAACCAATAGTCACTATTTCTTGTCTTTTTTGATAATAGCCATTTTAACATGTGTGAGATGATATCTTCTTGTGGTATTGATTTGCATTTCCCTGATGATTAGTGATGTTGAGCATCTTTTCATGTGTCTCTTGGCCATCTGTGTGTCTTCTTTGGAAAGCATCTGTTTAGATTCTCTGCCCATTTATTTTTATTTTTTGACATTTATTTACTTTTGAGAGACAGAGAGAGACAGAGCATGAATGGGACTGGGGCAGAGAGAGAGGGAGACACAGAATCTGAAGCAGGCTCCAGGCTCTGCGCTGTCAGCACAGAGTCCGATGTGGGGTTCAAACTCACGGACCACAAGATCATGACCTAAGCCAAAGTCAGATGCTTAACCGACTGTGCTACCCAGGCTCCCTGAATTCTCTCCCTGTTTTTTAATCAGATTGTTGTCCTAAGGGAGGGAGGGGTTTGTGTGTGTGGGTTTTTTGATGGGTTTTTCTCTTGGCTCTTGAGTTGTATGAGTTTTTTATGTTAACCCCTTACCAGATATGTGATTTGCAAATATCTTCTCCCATTCGGTAGGTTGCCATTTCATTCTGTTGATGGTTTATTTTACTATGTGGAAACTTTTTATTTTGACATAGTCTCACTTGTTTATTATAGCTTTTGTTGCTTTTGCTTTTGGTGTTAAATCAAAAAAATCCTTACCCAGACCAGTGGCAAGGAGCTTATCACCTCTGTTTTCTTCCAATAGTTTTATAGTTTCAGGTATTATAGTTTTGGATACAGTTTCAGGAATTCAAATCTTTAATCAATTTTTAGTTAATTTTTATGTGGAGTATAAGATAGTGGTCCAGTTTCATTCTTTTGCATGTGGCTGTCCAGTTTTCCCAATACCATTTATTGAAGATACTGTCCTTCCCTCACCATATCTTTGTTGTAACTTAATTGACCATATATGCATGGGTTTATTTCTGGGCTCTCTATTCTGTTACATCAATGTATGTGTCAGTTTTTAGGCCAATACCATACTCTTTTGATTACTATAGCTTTGTAATATAGTTTGAAATCAGGGACCATAGTGCTTCCAGCTTCATTCTTTCTCAAGCTTGCTTTGGCTATTCAGGGTATGGTTCCATGAAAATTTTAGGATTTTTTTTTGTTCTATTTCTATGAAAAATGCTGTTGTAATTTAATAGGAATTGCATCAAACCTGTAGATTGATTTAGGTAGTATGGAAATTTTAATATTAATTCTTCCAATCCATGAACACAGAATATCTTTCCATTTATTTGTGTCTTATTCAATTTCTTTCATTAATGTCACAGTACAGCTCTTTCACCTCCTTGGCTGAATTTATTCCTGAGTATGTTATTCTTTTTTTTTTTGTTTCTGCAGCTGTAAATGGGATTTTCTTTTCTTATTTTCTCTTCATGATTCTTATTAGTGTATAGAAATGCAACAGATTTTTGTATACAAACTTTGTATTCTGCAACTTTACTGAATTTGTTAGTTTTAACAGGTTTTTTGGTGGAGTCTTTAGGGTTTTCTATATATAATATCATGTTATCTGAAAACAGTAACAGTTTTACTTCTTCCTTTCTAATTTGGATGCCTTCAATATATTTGTTTATAACAGCAATGAAGAATCAGAAATTGAAATGTAACAACCTATAGCATTCCCAATAGCATCAAAAAATATAAATAACTGGGGCTCCTGGGTGGCTCAGTCGGTTGAATGTCCAACTCTTGATTCTGGCTCAGGTCATGATCTCACAGTTTGTGGGACTGAGCCCTGCATGAGGCTCTGTGCTGAGAGTGCAGAGTATGCTTTGGATTCTCTCTCTCCTCTCTCTCTTCCTCTCTCTCGCTCATGCTTTCTCTTTCTCAAAATAAATTTTAAAAAAACTTTAAAATATATGTATATAAATTACTTATTAATAAATCTGATAAAAGACATATAAGCTCTGTTCATTGAAAATTACAAAACCATGATTAAAGAAAGTAAAGACAACCCAAATAAAAGAATGACTATGCTCATAGCTTGGATAACTTAATATCGTTAAGATATCCAACTTTCTGCAAATGGATCTATAGACTCAACACAATCTCAGTCAGAATCCCAGAGGACTTTTTGTAGAAGTTGATGTATTTGTCTTAAAATTCATGTAAGTCAAAGGAACTAGAATAGCTGAAACACTTTGAAAAAGAAAAAGTTGGAAAACCTACGCCATCAAATATCAAGATTTCTATAGCTGCGGTAATCAAGGTGTTGGTATAAAGATAGATCAATGGAGTAGACAAGAGTCCATAAATAGACCCATAGCATACATAAACAAGTGATTTTCAAGAAAGGTACAAAGACTATTCAGTGTGGAATTGATAGCCTTTTTAACAGTGATCTCAAACAATGGAATACCCACATGCAAAACAGACACACACACACACACACACACACACACACACAAAACATAAAAACCAAAAAACCAAAAACACTTCAACCCCCTTACCTCACAATATCTGTAAGAATGAACTCAAAATAAACCTACATATAAACTTAAACTATAAAACTTCTATAATAAAACCCAGGAGAAAAATCTTCATGAGCCTGTACTAGTTAAAGACATCTTTGATACAAACCAATAAGCACAATCCATAAAAAGATAAAATTGATAAATTGGACATCATCAAAACTAAGAACTTCTGTTCTCTGATAGACATTGTGAAGAGATTAAAAAACAAAACAAAAAAAAAACAAAAAAAAAAACAAAAAACAAAAAACAAGCCACAGACTTGGAAACAGTATTTTCAGAGAAAAATATCAGATAAGGATTTGTATCTATAATATATAAAGAACTGTCAAAACTCAGTAATAAGAAAACATACAGTGCAATTTTTAAAATAGACAAAATATTTGAAGAGACAATTCATCAAAGAAAATATAAGTTGATATGAGAAACCATGCCCAACATCATTAATCACTCATCGTCAGGGAAACTCAAATGAAAACCACTTGCCTCACTGGAATATCTAAAATTAAACAGACTGATCATCCCAAGCATTGGTGGCAAAGTAAAGCAATTGGAAGTCTCAATCACTTCTAGTAAGGATGTTAATCATGCAACCACTTAGAAAACAGTCTGGCAGTTTCTTAAAACATTAAACTTATACCTACCATATGACTTATCTGTTCCACTCCTATACGTTTAACCAAAATAAATGAAGGTATATGTTCATACAAAGAATGTTGCTCATAACAACTTTATTTGAACAAGTCAAAAAGTACAAATTACCCAAATGTCCATCAATGGGTAAATAGATAAACAAATTATGATATATCCATGTAAGAAATCAGTTCTCAGCAATAAAAAGGAATGAACCATTGATACATGCAACAATATGGATGAAGCTCAGAATAATTATGCCAAGTGAAATAAGCCAGACAAAAAAAGAATACATATTGCATGATTCTACTTACATAAAATTCTACAAAATACAAACTATATTGATAGAGGTTGTCTGAGGACTGGGAGAAAGGGATACAGGATAGGGAGGAGGAGGAAGGAGGGATTGCCAAGGGGAACTTTTCGGCACGATGGGTATTTTTATCATCTTGATTGTGGTGATTGTCTCCTGATTGTACACATATGTCAAAATAGATCAAATTGCACACTTTATTTTTTTTTAATGTTTATTTATTTTTGAGACAGAGAGAGACAGAGCATGAACGGGGGAGGGTCAGAGAGAGAGGGAGACACAGAATCCGAAACAGGCTCCAGGCTCTGAGCTGTCAGCACAGAGCCCGACGCAGGGCTCGAACTCACAAACCACGAGATCATGACCTGAGCCGAAGTCGACTGCTTAACCGACTGAGCCACCCAGGTGCCCCCAAATTGCATACTTTAATATGAAGTCAATTCTACTTTAGTAAAACTGTTAGGGAGAGAGAGACGCAGACCAACAGACAAGGAGAACTAGAAAGAGAGGGCTTGACATGGGGAATATCACTGGAGAGTACTTTGGGATTCATGACTTTTAAAGGTGAAGGATCTAACTGAAAGTAATAGAAATAACAATAATAATTATAATTAAGAATAATATTTCTATCATAGCTAATGTTTATTGTCTGCTTACTATTTCGTATGTATACACATGAGAAAATAGAAGCTCAGGAAGGCTAAGCAATTTGTTAAAGGTCACAGAGCTAGTGAGTGGGGGAATAATGATCTGGATCCAGAGCCCACACACTTAACCAGATCACTGGGAGGCGTCCAGAACAGACCACAGGGCGCCCTCAGTTTCCTTCAGTATTGGGGGCGTGCTAGCACAAACCCAATCACAGTGGTTCCCAGCCCCCCTGGCTCTGCCCAGCCACGCAGACTCGAGCTGCCCGGCTCCTAATGTTTTTTTTGCTTTCTTGTTTTTGCTCCTGATCCTCTGAGGCCAGGCAGGCAAAGCCATCCCTGACGAGTTTTGATTCAGGCAGCACTGGTCTCACAAATTCCAAGCCAGGAGGCTGGGAGCCAGTGCTCTGAGGGACATTTGAGAGAATGAAGATGAAAGCTGTCGGGAAAAGTGACACATGAGGGCACACATAAGGGCCTGCTTGGAATATCTACAGTTCAGTGGCTTCTCCGAATCTCTCTGGGGACTGGGGCGGGGGGGGGGGGGGGGGGGGGAGTGGGCCAGTCATGGCAGGTGTTCCAGGATGTCTCATTAGGTCTGGGAGGGCCTTGGAAGAAGACTAGACTGTACTCATTAAAATAAGTTTGAATGCCACATGCAAAACTTTTGAAGCAGAATCCTTAAAAATGGTCTAAATAAAATACTTCCTATTCCTATAGAACACAGCAAGTGTTCTGGCTATTGGAATTTTTGTTGTAATAGTTTGGAAGCAATAGGGCCGAATATTGTTTTAGAAGATAGTAAATTCTGGTCCCACATAGCTCAAATATGACACGTGTGATTTGATGAAGGTAGAAGGAGTTCACATTAAATCTATATAATCTTTAGAAATGAAGGAGGTTTTTGTGGGAAAACGGAGAGAGAGAGAAGCAGACATGTTGAAGTCTCCCAGTCCTTTGTAAGGTGAACCAGACACCGCAGCAGGCTGAAGGTTTCGTTAGGTCAGTGTGGCTGGTGAACGAGGCCCTCCTCCAAAGCCAGCTCTCTGGGTTGTGAGAGGGGAATCCTGTGGATCCTTCCACTTTGCAGCTACATGAGCCAGGACATGACCATTCCTAGCCTGGAAGCCCCTGGGATTCTGTCACAATCAAAAAGT
Source organism: Panthera tigris (assembly GCF_018350195.1). NCBI lineage: Eukaryota > Metazoa > Chordata > Mammalia > Carnivora > Felidae > Panthera > Panthera tigris. Next base: position 33,112,004 of record NC_056665.1, read on the forward strand.
CTGAGACAGTCACACTCCAGGGAAGCCAGGGAGGGGGCCTGTGAGTTTTCTTGACAGCAGAGTCATGGGTCAGGAGATTGTTATCACTGTATCGCCTTCTCTGTCCCTGCCGCTCATGGTAGTTCTGGCCTGTATTTCATCAGCAATTCCCCTTGGGAAGCCATGTTGGAAAAACAGAAGGGAATTCCCACCAGCCTTCCCCTGCCCAATCCTCCCCACCCCACTATGTTAGTTTCCTACGATCGCTGTAGAAAATTACCATACACTTAGTGACTTACAACACTAATTTATTATCTTATAGTCTGAGCCCAGAAGTCTGAGATGGCTCTCACGGCGCAAAAATCAAGATGTTGGCGGAACTGCTTTCCTTTCTAGAGGCTCTAGGGGTGAATACATTTTTTTTTTTTTTTGCCTTTTCCAGCTTTTAGAGACCATCCACATTCCTTGGTTCCACCTCATGCCCCTTCTGTCTTCAAAGCCAGCATTAAATGGTTGAGACATTTTTCTCACACCGCATTGCAATGGGCTCACCTGGATAATCCAGTATCATCTCCCTATTTTAAGGTCAACTGATTAGCAACTTTTACTTCCACCTGCAGCCTGAATTCTCTTCTTCCACATCACCTAACATAGTCACAGGTTCCAGGGGTTAGGACATAGACATCTTTGGAGAGCCCTTATTCTGCTTACCACCCCCCTCCCCCAACACAGGTAAACCCCACATTTCTGGTTAATTACAAAGATTAAACAAATCTAATGTTTCTAAGAAGTAAAAAGAAAAGAAAAAAGAACAAAAAGGTACATCATGGGAGCTTCTTCAAATCTGCTTTGGGCAAGATGCTTGGTGAATGGGAAAAATGTTGCTTTAATTCTTGGCATAAAACTTTACTAATGACATCCGATTTATCTCTCCCTGATGAAAAGATCATGGAAGCCACTCACGTAAATGTTTGTCTTCATAAAAGCTTCCAAATTCATGAAGAGGATGATGCCATCCCCCAGGATCTCACTCAGTCAGTCAGAATAAGGAGCCTCCGACAAAGGGATTCAGGAAAATAATTCCCAGACAGAAAGACTGCCTTTTCTTAATCTTGAAAAGTTTTCCCCTTTTGGGTAGCCAATTTGTTGTTTACAAGCACGCGTCTATAATGGCTGTGGTTTCTTCCGTGTTAAGCAACTAAAAGCTAGACTTTGATGCAAACACTTGTGAGAGCCCCTCTCTAGATTCCAGTGACACATATTGCCAGTCACAGAGCCATGCTGGATTTAGGCTGCGCACCTGAGAGTGTGTATTAGTAACCTGTGGCTGCCATAACAATTTGTCACCAGTTGCGTGGCTTTTCTTTCAGTTGCAGAGGTCAGAAATCCAAGATCAAAATGTCAGCAGGGCCATTTCTTTCTGAAGACTCTGAAGGAGACTTTGTTCCATGCCTCTCCTCTGGCTTCTGATGGCTGTCAGTAATCCTTGTCATTCCTTGGCTTGTGGCTGCCTCTATCTTCACACAGCCTTCTCCCCTGTGTCTTATCCTCTTCTTAGAAGGACACTTATCATTGGATTTAGGGCCCACCCAGTTACTCCAGGATGATCCGATATCTACATCTTTAACTCAGTTACATCTGCAAAGACCCTTTTTCTAAATAAGGTCACATTCACAGGTATGGCCAATTAGGAGTTGGACATTTTTGGAGCACCACAGTTCTGCACATTACAGAGTAGAATCTGGCCCCCAAATGGCACTGAGTGGAGTCCCGCCACTGAACCCAAACCCATCCCTTCAGGCGCAGTAAACTATTAAACACCACCCCACAACATCACTGTATTTCATCCCCTTTGCCAAGTATACAATGTTTTCTAGCCAGAAATGCCCTCTCCTGTGCCTGGAAAACTCCTGGAGCCCCAATATCCATCTCGAGAATCACCTTTATAAGATCTTCTCTGGCACAACTGCACACACGATACTGATCAAACTATCTTTGTTCTTTTCTTTCTCCAACAAATCTTGTAAGTTTTTCTATTAAAGTACCTATTACAATGATCACTTCACACATCTGTTTCTCCTACTAGGTCATGAACAACCTAAGGATTCAAAGATCCTCATGCTTATATGCATCAATTCATTCAACGAATATTTACCAAGAGCCTGCTATGCATTAGACACATAAGAACAGCCAAGGAGAAGCACACACAACTGAGACATCTGAAAATATGGGGCCCCAACCTAACCCAGGTCTGGGAGACCAGAGAAACTTTCCTGAGGTTGTGGTGTCCTTTGAGCTGAGGGCTGAAAAATGAATTAACTAGAAAGAGGAGGAAAGACTATCCCCGGCAGAGGGAATAACATTAGCAAAGATCCACTTGAGAATAAGTGAAAGCAACTTGGCAAGGTCAAGGGCCTGGAAGAAGTCAATTGTGGCCACTGCAGGGCTGGGAGTTTCTGTAGTTACAAAGTGAGGCTGGGGGTATAGACGAGTGTCAGAGCACACAGGACCTGTAGCACACAGCACACAGGACTTGTTAAGGTGTTTGGTCATTATGTATCTTCATGTTCCTGCTTAATCAGCATTAAGTGAATGAACGAAAACTGACCATCATCCATGGAGATCACACCAGCATATCTGTGCTTTCGCCATGTATGCAAAAACAAAATACATATTTGTCCTTTTGAACTGAACTTGTATTCCGCAGCAATTTGATTCAGAGTTGAAAGTCTAATTTCAAACAAAAATAACTTGGGTAGCCAGTATCTGTACCAAATAGGGACTTGGACTTGGTCCAAATCAAAAGTACTTACTTCTAACTTATGAGGGAAAGAGACTACAACAAAATTAACCAAGAGTTTAAAATACCCACCCCTAGGAAGGAGGACAAGCTTCAGCATTGATTGACCATCCTGGTCACAGACAGTGAGCGGCCTCAGTTGCCTGGGGAGTTGTTAAAAATACAGCTTGTCAAAGATAGAGATGCACGGACCTGCTCTAGATCCAGATCAAAATGTCCAGGGGTGCAGCTGAGGCCACTACCAAGTTTCCATTAAGCAACTCCCAAGCCCACCAAAGTTTGAGGATCACTAACATAGTGACTTCTTTATTATGGCAAAATGTATCCAGTGATTTTTTTTATAGTAAGACATCAGTGGTGTTATTTATACCGAATCTGGGGAAGAGGATGAGAGCTAGGATACGAAATGAAGGCGGCGGTGGATACCAGGAGGGTTGAAAGTACAGAGGGGAGTGGAGAAGGGAGAGGAAGTTCAGAGTCTTGAAATAAACAACTGCAAAAGGACTGATTAGTACTTTTTAACTATCAGGTCTCCCTTGGCTGGTGGCTTAGGTGGCTAGTATAACTTGAGTTCTTATTCTCCTAGCCCAATACCCAGAGAGATGCCACCTTGACACTTCTCCTTCTTCTTGATCACAAAGTGTGTTCACACCACTGACACTCTGAGAGGTGATTACACAGCCCAAGAGCCAGGGAGGAAGCCAACCCAGTCGCCACAGCTCTCCCAGCCTTCCACACGGCTGGGGGAGGAGTAGTAGTCAATGCTGGAGGACAAACACCAGTTCTCCTGGGAAGCAGATGCTGTCTCTGACTAAGGATTTGGTCCTTAATAGGATTTGGTCCTGTAGGTGTGCCGCCTGGCCAGAGACTGATAGACCCTCCAGAGAGCAGGAAATCAGTGGGACCTGGATGCCAAGCAGGCACAAGGCAGAGGGTACACAGAAGCCTCCCATGGGGCAGTCCCGGTAGGGTCCCCTGGCTCTTGGCCAGCCCCTGGTGGAAAGATTTCATATTTCCAAACATCTCCCCAAATTATATTTTTTAACATATGAAAAACTTTAATAAACAAATGTAGATGCTTTCTTGGTTATCTGGCCTGAGCTCCTTGCCAAGAGGGGAGTCTGTCTATAATCTGCTTGAAGCTACAGGGCAGAGAAGTCTATGGAACATGAATGTTTGTTTCCATGTTGCTGGTAAGTGGAAAAGCCTTTAGGTCAGGGCTAAGGTCTGGGGCAGGCTGAGGAAGAAGAGATCAGGGATGGCAAGTAGGGCCCCAATTCCTCCTCACTCTTTCCTAGTTTCAAAATAAAGTCACATTATAAGTGGGATTCCAGCTTGCAGACCAGCCTTCCTTTGGAGAGATCATGCAGACAACTTCAAACAAACTTAATCTGAAGCCAAAAGAGACCTGGACTTGTCTCTCAAGCCCTGTGCTCTCCTCTACCCCAAGGTTAAGGAACCATAGTTTGTGAGGGGAAATGAAAAAGATGGTGTAGAGACAGAGCTCCTAGGTCACACCTGTGGTAAGCCAAATAGTGACCCCTAAAGATGTTTATTCTCTAATCCCTAGAACCTGTGAATATGTTACATAATACGGCAAAAGCATCTTTGCATGTGTGATTAAGGTTACAGATCTTGAGACGGGAAGATTAGTCTTGATTATCCAGGTGGCCCCAATCTAATTGCAAGTACCCTTAAAAGCTGACAATCTTTCCAGGCTGAACTCAAAGAGGTGCGGTGGAAGAAGAGGCAGGAGAAAGTTAAAGTGGATTTACATGAGTGGATTTGACCCAGCACCGCTGCTTAAAGATGGAGGAAGGGGGCCACAAGCCAAGGAATGCTGGCAGCTGCTAGAAGCTGAGAAAAGCCCTCAAGTGACAGCCAACAAAGAAACAGAGACCTCAGTCCTAGAACTGCAAAGAACTGAATTCTGCCAATAACCTAAATGAGCAAGGACACAGATTCTCCCCTAGAGTCTCCCCTGGGCCAGGAATGCAGCCTGCAAACACCTTTATTTTGACCCAGTGAGACAAGTATTGGGCTTCCTACTTACAAAACTATGTGATAATAAGTAGGTGTCATTTTAAGCTGCTAAATTCGTGGCAATTTGTTATAGCAGCAACAGAACACTGATACCTCTCCCCCTATAGCCCTTTCAGAGAACAGAAAGTCAGTGGGTGCTAGGAACTGAGTGGGAGGCAACCTGGGCCTTTGGGTTTGTGTCTGACTGGAGCAGGTTGGGTGAAGATCTGCACCCATGTAGGGGTTGGTTACTTAGACCCTAGAAGATAGGGATTCAGATAAGAATCCTGAGAGTAGAATCAAAAGAAAATCACCAAACAGGGCAAAAGGGGTTCAAGAAAATATTCTGTTTCCATGGGTGGTCAGGTGGTCTTTCTCGTCTTCTGACTAGCTTGAGTGTGTCACCGAAGTCTGCAATGGTGCAAGCCATGCCCACAGGGTTCTTTGTCAGCTCTCTGGAATCAGCCCTTGGTGGGACGGGGGACTGGAATCTGCCATCCAGTGATGAAATCCCAGAATCCTTCTCCAGACTTGGCATTCTTCCCACTTACTGGGGGTAGGTGACAGTAGGTGTCTTTATCCACCCCCAGAGATGTGAAAGGCTCCCAGTCACTTGTTTCCATGGGTGAGGGTGGGGTGGGCAAGGGAAGGAATCCCTACATTGGGATTCTAAGTCTAAACACAGGTTGGAGCCAACTTACACAGGTGGGCACATAGTGGGCAGCTGCAGAGCATCCAGGGACACACCTTCTCACCAACCACAGGCTGGTGGAGACTAGGGGTCACTGCAGCCAGGTCTGCTAACAGCACCTTTCTGTCTCCTTAGGTGTGTGCCTATAGGCCTGAAGGAGAAGGGTTTTCCCAGGAGTCTGTGAGCCCCTGAGCCAGAGGGCAACCCCACCATGTGGAGTGCACACACTCTCAGAATCAGCTCAGTCTCCCATGATTCCCCCAGAGTAGTCAGCACTGTGCAGCTACTTATCAGACAGGTGAAGAGGCTGCACAAACATTTGACACCAGGTGGGCACATTTTTGAGAAGATAGTACTTCACCTTTTTCTCAGTTCTCTGAAAGTTGCACATTCAAAACCTCCTTGCTCTGTCCCCAACCTCCTTCCCAGCCATTCTCTTGCCACTGTCCCTGCCATACTTGATCACTTCATCTAGTGTTCCATGCACACTTAGGACCTCTGATGTTGCTTAGTCATACCTCTGTCTAGAAAGTCCTTCCCTTTCTTGACAAAATAAATTTGGCCTTCAAAGTTCAGTCCAACCATCATCCTCTCTGGGGCACCTTCTCTAACTTTTCCTCATTTCTTACTCCAACTTGAGCAGAATTGTTGCTTTGCCATCCAGAGTGTTTATATTGCTTGGCACGGCCCTCTCTTGTGCACATTTGTTGCAGAGTAATGGTTTGAAATATTACCCAATAAACTGTACCCCCTCATCATGCTTTCCTTCAGCCCAGATTTCTTTCCCCGTTTGAACTAAGCTAGTCATCATTCATTGCCTTAGGGAGAGGCTGACAAAGCAAAGGATGGAGTCAGTTCTCAGCCTCTGAGTTTCTTTTTTTTTTAATACGATTCATTGTAAAATTGGCTAACATACAGTGTGTACAGTGTGCTCTTTGTTCTGGGGGTAGATTCCCATGGTTCATCGCTTACACACAACACCTTGCTCATCCCAACAGGTGCCCTCCTCAATGCCCAGCACCCACTCTCCCCTCTCCCCCATTCCCCATCAACCCTCAGTTTGTTCTCTGTATTTAAGAGTCTCTTATGGTTTGCCTCCCTCCCTCTCTGTAACTTTTTTTTCCCCTTCCCCTCCCCCATGGTCTTCTGTTAAGTTTCTCAGGATCCACATATGAGTGAAAACATATGGTATCTGTCTTTCTCTGCCTGACTTATTTCCCTTAGCACAATACCTTCCAGTTCCATCCATGTTGCTGCAAATGGCATGATTTCATTCTTTCTCATTGCCAAGTAGTATTCCATTGTATATATAAACCACATCTTCTTTATCCATTCGTCAGTTGATGGACATTTAGGCACTTTCCATAATTTGGCTATTGTTGAAAGTGCTGCTACAGACATTGGGGTACCTGTGCCCCTATGAATCAGCACTCCTGTATCCTTTGGATAAATTCCAAGTAGTGCTATTGCTGGGTCGTAGAGTAGTTCTATTTTTAATTTTTTGAGGAACCTCCACACTGTTTTCCAGAGTGGCTGCACCAGTTTGCATTCCCATCAACAATGCAATAGGGTTCCTGTTTCTCCACATCCTTGCCAGCACCTGTTGTTTCCTGAGTTCTTAATTTTAGAGTCACTCTAATGTTTTTGTGCCAGTACCATACTGTCTTGATGATTACAGCTTTGTAGTAGAGGCTAAAGTCTGGGACTGTGATGCCTCCCTCTTTAGTTTTCTTTTTCAATATTACTTTGGCTATTCGGGGTCTTTTGTGGTTCCATATAAATTTTAGGATTGTCTGTTCTGGCTTTGAGAAAAATGCCGGTGAAATTTTGATTGGGATTGCATTGAATGTGTAGATTTCAGCCTCTGAGTTTCAAAAACCTAGTCACAAAAGATTATGGAAACAGTTTGGTTATAGAAGAGATTTGGGAAAATTCACAACTTGTAGAATTCAAAGCTTCCTTTCCTTCCTTCCTCTCCTCCCCCCAACCCCACCCCTTTGGAGATTAGACCAGTGCCAGGATCAGTGCAGCAGCTTAATATCACAGTCTATGATAATGGCGCCCCCTGGAGTTGTGTAGTGCAAAACCTATACGACTGTGCATTGTGGCCTCAAAACCGGACTCTTTCCCTATCTGTACTCACTCTACCTAGCATGGAGGCCGCTCTCCTCATTCTTGCCTCCTCATAGTTGCAGGACAGCTATTGTACTCCTAGGTTTCACATCCATGTTCCAAGTGGAAAGAAGAGGGAAAGGCAATTTCCCTTAATGAGAATTTTTACTCAGGAAAGGATGCCATTTGTATGGACTTCTGACTTGATCTCATTGGCCAAAAGTGTGGGAAATAGTCTTCACTTTCCAAGCTTTCTGAGAGGAAGGCAAGAGAGAAGGTCTTGAGTAGCCGGTTCCCATTGTCTGTCACAGAACATTTGAGTCAGGAGGCACAGCATGTGCAAAAGCTCAAGAGTCAGTCAAGAGTAAGAGCATCCCTGCTATATTCCCAGGGCCTACAACAGTGCTGGAACATAGTAAGCACTCACCAGACACTTGCTGGGTGAATGAATGGAGAGAGGAAGTAAGAGCATAGCATGGTAGGTAGAAAGGCTATAAGAAATTCAGAGTGGCTGCATTGTAGCAAGCGAGAGAGGAAGCAGCAAGACAAGAAGCCAAGAGGATTCCATGGAACCAGAGCACACAGGGCCCTCGTGTTTGGATCTTTATCCCAAGATCAATGAAGAGCCTTTGAAGAATTGTCTGCAGGGGTGTAACTTGGTTTACATTTGTGTTGCAGGAAGATCATGCTGGCTGCAGAGAGGGACACATTTTGGAGATAGATAAGACAAAAGGTAAGAAGCCCATCTGGAGACTATTGCAATATCCCAGCTAGAGAAAATGATAGCCTGGAAGAGTAGTTTCGTAAAACAGATGGAATGAAATGGTCAGAATATAGAGAGGAGATCTTGCAGGCAGAATTGACTGCACTTGGCAATGGAATGAACATGGGAGAGAAAGGAAAAGTCAAGGACAACTCTACAGTTTCTGGCTCAGGTTATTGAACCAGGAAGCATAGAAATAGCAGGTTTGATCTTGGGGGGGTGGGTGGTGATGATAAATGCATTTCGGACATTATCCCAGATCCTGTTAGGCACACACCCCAAGATCTGCTCATCCCTGCCTGCTCCCCAGGCCTTAGTCATTTGTTCAATGGGGATTGCCCAGCTGCAGTCACTGGTGCCCACTTGCCTCATCCCAAATCACACTGGCATTGGAGCAATTCTCTTTAGCTATTTGAACTGCTTCTCATGTAGCTGTAGCAAGGACACTGGCTCCTTATGTGGTAGACAGGTAGCGGACTTGAGTATCTTCACCACCAGCACCTTCTCTACATGTTTCCCAGGCAGCTGTCACAAATGGTTAATTCTGTTCCACCCAGGTCCTGCTGCTTATCAAGCGGGTTCCCAGGTGATGCTTCATCTCCAGTTCTTTGTATACTATGACACACTGCAGCTTCCCTGCCTCATCCCACTTTGTCTGCATCAATAGATCCTTCAAGTTCCAGCCTTCCTTGAACTTACTTGGCTGGATCCATTCTAGACAATGGCTTCTCTGATCGATTTTAGGGTCATCTGAAACACCAAACTGGAAACTTTTGGTTTGGATTCTCCAGTGGATGCCTGGAGGGGCCAGTTAACACAACCCAGAAATGTATGAGAGTTAATGCTCAGACCTGGCCTTTCATGGGGGAAGTACAGGAGAAAGGAAGAAACTGCCAGATACATCTTTCTGTGTCTCTTACCCCAAAGGAGTGTTCCTAGGCATGGTTCTTCTATGAGCCCTGTCTAGAAGACATTCCGTGTGCCCAAGCATTTTTTTTAATGAAGCTGTGGCTAGTTTGGGGTAGTGGTTTCTTAGGACTCCCATAACAAAGTATCTGGGTGGCTTAAAACAACAGAAATCCACTGTCTCACAGTTCAGGAGGCCAGAAGACTAAAATGAAGATGTTGATAGGGCTGTGCTACCTCTTAGGCTCTAGGAGAGAATCCTTCCTTGCCTCTTCTAGCATCTGGTGGCCCAAAGTACTCCTTGGCTGGTGGCAGCATCACTACAATCTCTGTCTCTGTCTTCACATGGCTTTCTCCCCTCTATGTCTGTGTCTCTGTGTGTCCTTTCCTTTTATTATAAGGGCCTCAAACATATTGGATTTAAGGCCCACCCTATTTCAGTAAAACTTTCCTTTAAGTAGATGCATCTGCAAAGACCCTATTTCCAAATAGGGTCCTATTTACAAGTACTGGGGGTTAGGACTTCAGCATATCTTTTTGAGGGACACAGTTCAACCTACCACACTGGGTAACATACCACCTTATGTTTGCTTCCTTCTTTCCCTTCCTCGTTTACCTTTTTTCTCTTGCTCTTCGCTACCCTGGAAGTATACCCCCTTAAAAAGCCTTATCTTATGCATTTTGACTCAAGATATATTTCCTAGGATATCCATGCAAAGACTTCTTGAGTTTGAGACATCCAAGCAGAGGCATCTATCACATGGCTAAAATTGAAACACAGGAGAAAAATCTAGACTGAAAGAATAAACTACAGCGAATATCAGGCTTGTTCATTCTATACTCCTCTCCTTCTTCTGGTTATAGTACCTCATTTTTCCTTAAAAAGCTGTACTTCTACAATTCATTGTGTTCCTGGGGCACTGGCAATTACAGATCTCCACTACCACCTCAAACTCACAGTATAGTCTGCTGAGTAGGCATGTGACTCTAGTTGGATTAACCAAAGCCCTTTCCTGGGAATGAAATAACAATATTAGGAGACAGAAGTTCTTTCTTTCCTCCCAAGTGGCTATTTAGGGTGATAAAACCTTGAGCTGTCTACATTCACTCCTGCCCCTCCCCCCTCTGCATAAGGAAGCCTGTCTGCAGTAAAAGAGAATGAGGCCAATGGACCAAGAAACAGAGCCAGGGGAGGAAATGGAGGAAAGAAAGGCCTGACATCATCTGTGTCCCTAGATCAAGAAATGCCCAAAGTCAATGCCACCTCTAAAGTCACTTGTTATGCTAGCCAAAAATTTCTCTTTAATTTTCCTTGAACCAGTGTGAATTGAGTCTCTTTCATTAGCAACCAAAAGTCCTCACTATATAAATGTCATCAAGATCCGATGCTAACAGAACAGGTTAGCTAAAGTTAGGTAGCCTAACAAGAACAGAGGGAGTATGGCAGAGTCTCCAAGAGCAGGAACATTTGAGCAATAGTCAGAGAGAGCATTAAAGAAGACTGAAGAGGAGTGACCAGAGAGATAGGAAGAAAACAGGAGAACAAGGTCATGGAAGCCAAGGGAGACTTGTAAAAAAGGAGTGGTCAATGGCGTCAGGTGGTGCTTAGAGATCAAATGAAAAAGAAATGGGAAGTGTCCACTGGCTTTGGCACCAGAACATCCTTGGTGATCTTGAGAAAAGAAGTCTCAGTAGACAAGAGAGAGTAGAAATTTGATGAGCAAGTGTTGAGGAGTAAGCAAGGAATGTGGTAAATGAGTATAGGAAACACTCAAGAAGTTTGGTTGTGAACGAGAGAAAAGAGAGGGGATGACAGATGGAGAGGACACAGTAGTGTTAACAAAACCCTTTGGGAAAAAAAAAAACAACAAAAACTTGAGCATATTTAAATGTTGATGGCAAGAGGCTGATGGAGAGGTAAAGATTGCAGCTGTAAGCGAGGGAGGGGGATGAGTCGCTGGGAAGGTGAGAGGGACTGGAATCTAGGACACAGACCACCATGGTAACAAGAGGGTAAGAGGAAAATACAGATGCAGGTTCAGACCAATCTGAGGTGCGAAGACAGGAAGATGGGAGGATTTTATCCATGAGGTGACAGCAAGGGGATTGCTGATAGTGGCTGAGAGGTAACAGGCAGGGGAATGGTGGGGTTGGAGGTTTGAGGACAAAACTGAAATGGCCTGTGTGGAGAACAGGGAGCAGAAGGCTCTACAGAAACATAAAGGAATTATTAGACATTACTAGAGGGACCAGCTGGCTGGAGACCATGTGTGTATAATGCAGTCTTCATGCAGTGCTCAGAGTGTCTATGCAGGCACGAGGAAGGCAAATGATTGAGCCCAAATGAAACTGGGGTTTTCCAAGACTGTAGGACAGCAAAGTAAAGACTCCTAGAAAGCTGGGGAAGTGGGGAGGGAAGAAGGAAGAGGCTAAGAGAAAGCCTCAGAGTGGAAGGTCTAGGACTTTGGGAGGCTGGAAAACAGGTGCAAAGAGCGTGTGTTTGAGCACAGATCATTCATGGCGCCCCTATCTGATACCAACCAGAGCCCACCACCTGCCCCACTGCCACCATTTGTGATTTTGGTCTCCTGAACTCGATCATGACTTCCTTGATATGCAGAGCCACTTGGCCATTGATGAGAGGTAGATAATAGTACATAGGTAGGCAGATGATGGATAGATGGATGGAAGGATGGATGGATGGTTAGATAGATTTGTATTAGGAGAAATATTCAATTCCTTTACCCATGAAGACTGGCCAGGTAGGAGTCCCCACTTTTATTGCCATTATACACAAGCACACAATACATACCGTGCAGGGTGTAGGCTCTGGGGACATGTGGCAAGATTCACCATTAATCATTCTAAAGCCATCTCAGCTTTGCTTTTCAACCAAGACTCCAGCCCCCACCGCCCCACTGCACCTGTCTCCAGTCAGTGCCTATGACTGTGCTGGTGTCAGTGAGAACCTGTCAGACTGGGAGCCTGCCCCCACTCTCTGGGGTCTGAAGCAGCAGGCTCCTCAGGGGTGACAGGTAGGATCAACAGCTGAGAGTGCTGCCCTGGCACTGTCTATTGGAAGTGTAACCTGAGGGCTTTTGGCCTTGCCCAAAGCCTGAGGACTACGCTAAGCAAACAGCCTCAGAGGGCCCTGAGGATCCATTCAGACAGTCCATCTAGATGACTCGGTTCTTCAACCTGCCTGTGCTGCTCATCTTCCCTGGCAGGAGAGCTCCAATTCTCCCCATATTTTGCCCAAAGAAAGCAGGGCCAAGGAGAGAATAAAGTCTGACAAAGCAAGACACAAGTTGCCTGCAGGTGTTCCTCAACCGTCCTTCCCAAGGAAATCAGCGGTGGACTCCAGATAACCCCATTAGACCCGAGCAAGGCAGCAACCTCTGAATTGATGGTAGGATGGTAGGAATGAGGAACAGAAAACGAGGGCTTTCTGGATCTCTTCTTGCCAGTCAGCGAAGGATACGCATGTTATTTTCAGCAAATCTGCCTGGGTTTAGAGACCTCTAGAATATCAGCCCTCTGTCTAGCACCAGAAATGTGAGCATTTTCCTCTGACCCTTTCGTACAGTGATCCTACTTAGAGAAGTGACTCCCAGAGAAGGGTATTGTGAGTCCTGGGCTAAGACAGGCTTTCCTCCAGAGCCTCAGGGAGGCTGTGACAGAGCAAGTGAGGAGAAAGAGGATTTCCTATTTGTTACGGACTGCCACGTTCTCGCTGCCCAGCCAGCTGCCAGCCTGGGAGGGAGTGTGTGCGGCCACTGCCTACTGCTGCCTGGTAGAGGGCTCCAGGCTGAGAACAGCCCCCTATTATTCCCTCTCTGCTGGCAGAAGAGGAGCTAAGCTGCCTCAGGAGCACAGGCAGGCCTTGTGTGGGGCAGGGGCAGGCACTGGGGGGTGTGTGAGGGACAACCTCCCCTGTGATCGCCTATTTCCCGCCACTCTCCTCAGACTGGATCCAGCCCAACCTTCATACTGAGCTGCTCTCACAGGATTGCTGGGCAATTGGTAACTCTGGCCTCAGCAGTGACACAGAGCTGGGCAGGGGGTCCATAAGGATGAGAGGCTCTGTGGCAGGGCCGGGGCTGGCTTCCAAGTGGGCCTGGAGCTCTGGCCCAACACAGGAGAATTATTTAACAGATGTCACCTAAATGAGATTGTAAGGTAGCAAAAGTAGAAAAAGGGCAAATGCCTCTTAGGGTTCCAGCAGGTGTGGAGGGAGGGGTATGCACACACGTGCCGAGATGGGGGCTAAGTTATGTGGAGGGGAGTCTCTGTGGAGGGCATGCTTCAGTGCACACGATGGACTGCATCACCCAGCAGTTGTATCAGTCACCTGTACATAGCAATGTTGTCATATAACCCCAAAACTCAGTGACTTCAGTGAACAACATTCATCCCTCTATGGGTCAGGAACCCGGGTACAACTTAGCTTGATGCTCTGGCTTTGAGTCTACCACAAAGTGACAAACAGGGTGTCAGCCAGTCTACGGCCATCTCAAGGCCCAACTCACCTAGCTATTGGCAGGAGTCAGTTCTTTGCCGGGTGGTAGACTGAGGGCCTTGGTTCTTCACTGGGTGCCATGTGGAGGCCACCCTCAGTTCCTCGCCCCATGGGCCTCCCCATAGGGCAGCTCACAACACAGCAGATGGCTTCCTCAAGGCAAGCGGGTCAAGACAAGAGAGAGATGAGAGTTACGGTCTTTTATAAGATAATCTCAGAAGTGACAGCCATCGCTTCTGCCATTCACTGGACCAGCCCACACTCAGGGCAGGGGGTTACACAGAGGCACGCTTACCAGGAGGTAGGGGTCACTGGGGGGCAATTTCTGCCAGCCACAACCATTACAGGCATCCACCACTTTTTGAAAGTTCAGGTTACATCACTTCACTTTTACAAAAACACCTGCATTAGTACCTGCTTTCACTAACAGAAAACAGTCCAAAGAGGATTTTCACTTTTATTTTAAAAAAAATAAAATAAGTTGGGGCACCTGGATGGCTCAGTCGGTTAAGCGTCTGACTTCTGCTCAGGTCATGATCTCACACTCCGTGAGTTCGAGCCCCGCGTCGGGCTCTGTGCTGACAGCTCAGAGCCTGGAGCCTGCTTCAGATTCCGTGTCTCCCTCTCTCTCTGCCCCTTCCCTGCTCATGCTCTGTTGCTCTCTGCCTCAAAAATAAATAAAAACGTTAAAAAAAAATTTTTTTTTAAGGCAAAAAGTTAAAATAGTGTTTGGCATTTACTTTGCAGTGAGGCAGTGGGTGCCCCAAGTAGTCACAGTGGCCCCGCCAAGGCCCTTCCCGGGAACTATACTCAGCACCCCAGAGTCAGGCTGCCACAGCTCTGAGCTGTGTCCATGAGCATCTGTGTTTTATCTCAATTTACTATGTGCTTCCCTGAGCAAGCTGTGTCCTAAGGTATCAGAAAAGCCTAAGAGGGATTGCTTTTGGGGTCTGGGAACACTTAAAAATACTTCCATATAAATTCATGGCAATTGCTTCTTTGTGTCACAGCATTTTGGCTACACAGGTTTTCATAGGACCTCTGCTTTCGGGGCGGGGGGGAGGGGACCTGTCATTCAGTCAGCAGTTATTGAATGAGGACCCGCTTCGTACCAGTCAATGTGCGAACCATGGAGGATAAAACAAAACCGTGACTGTCACTTGAAAATTACAGTCTGGTAGGTGAGGCACGTATTAATTAAAGAAACACACAAATGAATGTCAACTTCCACTACAGGGAACTCCAAAAAGGGGGCTGGGGCATGGCACTTGGTGCTGTGAAGACGTTTCTCCAGGAGCCTGGGCCAGGGCCTCCCTGAGGAAGGGATGATGGAAATGTCAGCTAATGTGGGGGCGGGGGAGGGGGATGGCCAGGAGCTAGTGGGATGGTAAGAGATGGGAGTGGCAGAAAAGCGCAGCAGGGCCAAAGTGGTAGTGATGATGAGGGTGGGGAGTGTAAGTTTGTGTGTGTTCTGCACCTGGGTGAGCCTGTGGGTTTACACTGTGTGGATGTCTTAGGTGCACAGAACTACTGGTGCACTTAGTCTCCAGTGAAGGGACAGGAAGATGGCAGAGGACAGAATCGGAGCAGCGCTCTCTGAACTTTGAGAATTATGCGCTTTACTCTTCTCCCTGCTCTCCTCCCTCCCCATACCCTCTCTGTGAGGCTTCTTTAGGGAGTCATACATGTCCTCATAAAAAGCAAAAACCCGCTGATGTAGCCTAATGCAATCATCTGGAAAAGGAAAGCTGTTGGTGGCGGGGAGACTGTCTCTGTCCCCGCCTCAGCCTGAAGGTTCCATTCTGCACACCAGCATCTCCGTTGTTAAAGAGGCGGCCTACTGATTGAGGCCAAAGTAACTTTTTATAGGTCCAGAGACAGAAAGGCAGGGGCCCCTGTTGGAGGGAGGTGGAGGAAGTCCTGCAGTCAATGGGAAGGACAAGGTGGGGATGGGAAGAGAGCTGGGAGAGCGCCTGACCAGGACGAGGTCCCCTGGGTGTCAACAGAGCCGAGTATGGAGGATGCAGTGTGACATGTGGCCAGCCCCACAGACCTGTGTCTCAGGCTGAAGAATCCCATGCATTGTCTGGCCATATGGAGACAAGTCCAGACACATGCAAATCAGCAAAACTGAGCAAAAGCATGCATGGTCCCAGTCCTAAGGGCACCTGAAGAGGAGGTCTTCCCTCCTTCTTACAGCATCTTGGTGGGCTATGGAAGTAGATTCTGTGCCTAGAATCCTGCCCCCACCCCTCAGCCCAGGACCCCCATTTATTCAGGTCTTCGTTCAGTCAATAAATATCCACTCCTGTGTGCCAGGCACTGTATTAGGCTCTAGGGACACAGACAGGGTTCCTGCCCTCATAGACCTTACAGTTTCAACAGCAAATAATCATCCAAACAATGATTCATATCACCACGTAATGACAATAGTGAAAGTAACACAAAGGAAAAACACACGTGAGAGCATGGTTTGGAAAACGCTATGGAGTCAGGGAAGGGGCTCCGGGTCTATATGTTGTCCTCTGCTTCTTGCTGAGCACTGCAGAGCAACTGGGCTTGTGTGGGTGCCAGTCTTGGCCCTCGCTCCATTCCTGTAACACTATCCGTTGGTGTGACATGTGGCCCATTTTCTCACAAATTAAGTGTGCAGACTGTCTCTGACTTATGATGGTTCAACTCAATGATTTTTTACTTTATGATGGTACAAAAGCAATAGAAAACAGCAGAAACTCTACTTTGAATTTTGGATTTGGATCTTTTCCTGGGCTAGCGGTAAGTGGTACCATACTCTCTCATGATGCTGGCAGTGAGCCCACAGCTCCTGGTCAGCCTCACCATCACGAGGGTCAACAACACTTACAACCATTCTATGACCGTACAATCATCGCTTTTCTGTTTTTCATTTTTTGTTTTTCACTTTCAACAAATTACATGAGGTATTCAATACTATATTATAAAGTAGGCTTTGTGCTAGATGATTTTGCCCAACTGTAAGCCACTGTAAGTGTTCTGAGCACGTTTAAGGTACGCTAGGCTAAGCTGTGATGCTTGGTAGGTTAGGAGCATTAAACACATTTTCAACACAGTATTTTCAACCTACGCTGGATTTATTGGGATGTGATCATATCATAAGTAGAGGAAAATCTGCATAGTGGTCTACTCCCTCATGACATACCACCCTTCTTTGCTACGGCTGGCCCCAGCAATCCTCTGAGATTGACCCCATCTCCATCCTGCACTGGCCCGGGGCTGTCCTTCTCACTGCCTCTGTTCCAGGGTCCCCTAGCAGCCATGCTAGCTTTCCATCACCAGACACTTGCTTGGCCCCTCTCCAGGGGGACAGGAACATTTTCTTATCCCCTTCACAAACCACTGAAAGTGAAGGAATCTCTAGGTGAGGTGGAATGAGAGACTACCCAGGTTTTCCCTACCTCAATATTCCACTGTTTAGGTTCACAAAGTTTTAGAAGAAGTGAGACAAAAGACCCCTCAACCAAAACCTGTAGCCACCACCTTACTCAAGGGATCAAGATTAGTGTCCACCATTAATAAGACAGATTGACAGAACCTACCCTCGATACGATGCAGCGAGAAGGGCACACCATTTCTGGTGTGTTCTTGCCCAAAATGCATAACCTTGGTCCAATCATAAGAAAACAACAGAAGAACGCAAATTGAGGGATATTCTACAGATTCAGCTGGTAAGTATTTTTCAATGAAAGACAAAGATAGACTGAGAAATTGTCCTGGATTGGAAGAGACTACCTGACGACTAAATGCAATGTGGCATCCTAGATTGGGACATTGTTGAGAAAACTGGTGAAATTCATATAAAGTCTGTAGATTACTTAACAATATTGTATCAGTGTTTTATTTCTTGGTTTCTCTACTTGTATTATGGTCCTGCAGCAAGATAACATTATGGGAAGTGAGGTGAAGGTATGTGGGAAACTTCTGTGCTTTATTTTGTCTTCAATTTTTCTACAAATCTGAAATAATTTCAAAATAAAAAGTTAAGGGGTTAATAAAAAGTCCCTTCCCACCTTTACATCCCCAAACCTATCCACAGTATTAGCCATAACACGGGACCTGAGGTACCAGCCCCCAACACTGGTCCTCATCTCTTGCCTGAATTTTTCTCTCCTGTGCCGTAATCTACTTTCTTCCCTGCTTAAACACCCAGTTCTCTGAGCTCAGGATCTTCAGAGCCCACACATGTTTTTTTCTCCATCACAAAGCATGACTTTCATAAATGAAAATTTTGCTTTTATGACCATTATAATTCCCATTGCTTTAAAGCAGTGGTTCTTAACCTTGGCTGCACTTTGCAGGGACCTGAAAAGTTCCCATTCCGGGAACTTCTGTTTTAATTGGTCTGCTGGGGCTTAACCTGGGCAGCAGGATCCTTAAAGCTCCCAGATGGTTCTATATGCAGTTAGGGTCAAGGAACAAATTCTTTGAAGAGTCCCATTTATGAATAGCAATGACTTCTTTTGTCTCAGCCAGTCCTGCCTTCCCAATGAAGAAATCTACACCTCAGCAACATTCATTGATTCAACGTATGTTAGTTGAGTCCCTTCTATGTGCAATGTTCTAGGTACTTGGGACATAGCAATGAACAAAATAGACAAAAATCCTTTCCCTTGGAGAGCTGACTTTCAAACCAGGAGAGACAGTCAAGAAACAATAACAACGACATGTAGTAAATCTCACAGTACATTTGCAAGTGAAAAATGGAAAAGGAGAAGGGAAAAAAAAACAGGGCAAAGGACTCAGGGATGGAGAGAGGGCATGTAGCTAGACCTAATGGGGAAGGTGACATTGGAGAAAAGATTTGCAGGTCATGAGAGAGTGAGTCAACTCAAATTCACAGAATAAAAACCACGGCAGATACTTCACAATATTATCTTCTGCATGTATTTAAGAAAGAGAATCTATAGGACATTGATTGAACATTGACAGCAAGAGTGAGAAAAGGGACCCATCAAGGATGACTCTCCAATTTCTTGCCCAGGCAACTGTGAATATTGAAGTTGTCCTTGGGTCGCCAGGGTGACTCGCTCAGTCAGTTGAGCACCCAACTCTTGGTTTCTGCTCAGGTCATGATCTCACAGTTTGTGGGGTCAAGCCCTGCCTTGTGGGCTCAAGTCTGTGCTGTCAAGCACAGAGCCTACTTGGGACTCTCTCTCTCTCTCTCTCTCTCTGCCCCTCCCCAGCTTGCGCACGCTCTCTTTCTCTCTCTCTATCTCTCTGTCTCTCTCTCTCACAGTAACTAAATAAACAGTTTTTTAAAAGTCTAAAGTTGTCCTTTGCTGCGCTAGGGACACTGAGACCTAGAGATGGAAGTTCAGAGTTACATTGTGGACATGCTGGTGTGAGATGTCTACCAGACATCCAAGTGAACCAACAGAGAGACTAGGGGCCACCAACTAGAGTCCACGGACCACATCTGGTTTTTAGATTTTTAAATGATTGGCAGAATCAAAAGGAGAATAATATTTCCCAGCACATAAGAACTGTATAAAATTCTAATTTCAGTGTCCATAAACCAAGTTTTATTGGAACACAGCCCTGCCCACTTGTTGTCATGCCTAAAATGGCAGTGTTGAGTAGTTGGAACAGACACCATTTAGCCCACAAAGCCTAAAATATTTACTATCTGGCCTGTTGCACAAAAATTTCCCAGGCTTTAACACAGACAATTGGATCCATGGATCTGGAGCTCAGAAAAATCATCTGAGCTCTGGGCATCATCAACAGCTTAGAGGTATTTAAGTCATGGAAGTAGGTGAATTTGGAGAGCAAATGTGGAATGAGATGGGAAGAGGCTTATGCCAGCCCTGAAAAACCCGGACATTTAAAGTTTAGATGGAGGAGGGGCGCCTGGGTGGCTCAGTTGGTTAAGCATCCGACTTCGGTTCAGGTCATGATCTCGTGGTTGGTGGGTTCGAGTCCCCCGTCGGGCTCTGTGCTGACAGCTCGGAGCCTGGAGCCTGCTTCAGATTCTGTGTCTCCTCCTCTCTCTGCCCCTCCCCTGCTTACGCTCTGTCTCTCTCTGTCTCTCAATAATAAAGAAACGTTAAAAAATTTTTTTAAATAATAAAAAATAAAAAATAAAGGTTAGATGGAGGAGAAGTAGCCCAAAAAAAGAGGCTGAGAAGGGGTGGCTGAGAGATTGGAGGAACATCCAGAGAATGCATTCTTATGGAGAAAGAAAGAAAGAAAGAAAGGGAGGGAAGGAAGGAAGGAAGGAAAGAAGGAAGAGAGAGAGAGTAATAAGAGAGACTTAGAGGCCAAAAGGTCAATGCTGCCGAGAAGCCAAATAATATGAGAATGGAAAGTGTCTAATGAATTCATCAACAAGATGGTAATTGGTGGCTATGGCGGGGCAATTTCAGCGGAGCAGGGAGAGGAGGCCAGATTGGAATGGGACAAAAGAGGATGGTGAGGAAGTGGGGACATCATGTGAGGATAAGTTTGGGAGGAGCTCAGTTGAGAAAGGGGGTACATCAGCCCATAGAGATAAAATGGTGGCTGGCAGCAGATAAAGGTCAAGGTTTCATTCTTTGCCGTTGTGGTTTTAACATCAGATCGCTTGGAGGCTATTTGGCAAAGGCAGAAGACGAAGCACAGGAGAGAATAGTCAAGGATGTGGAATAAAGCGGCCGGGCCCTGTGGCAGCTTACTGGTGGAAACTGCAGAGCCTGTAAGCCCTGCTTAGGCCCCTCCTCCATGGCTGTGAGCCCTTAGAAGTTGGGAGAACCAGCCCAGGTCAGGAGAACCTTCACCTTACCTTTCACATAGAGCAGCTACAATGGAAGAGGGAGGCTATCCGGAACCAGACAATGTAGCTTAAAATCCTGGCTCTGCCTCTTAGTAACTGGAAGACCTTAGCAAGTGACTCCTCAGAGTCTCCGTTTCCTTATCTCTAAAGTGGGGCTAAGCATCCCTAGGTCACAAGACTGGTGAGGGTCAAGTGCAACAATGTCTGCACACCAGCCGCTGTCTCTGACGCGTCGGTGTTAGGTTCTCTCCTCCCTGTTCCAAACTGCTCCAGCCAGCTACTTCCCAGACTCTGTCTTAGAAAAAAAAGGGAAAAGAATCTTGGACACAAATTTGACCTACATTTGGTGTCAAGTCTCTCGTCTTTCAGGAAGGAGAGAGAGGCAATTCCAGGGATCTGTTCAGCCAGCTGGCCTGGACTCAGCCAGATGCGTTGCCTTGGAAGCTCTCAGCTAAGGAAGGATCCTGAGATCCCTTCTTCCAGTCAGTGCTGGCATGAGCCCACTGGCCACCTGAACTCTGGAAGCTTTTGTCAAAAGAGGAATTTCTAGCCTGACCTGGCAGGGTTTGAGTTATGCAGCTGGTTTTGTGGTGTTACAGGGGTTGGGGGTTATCACCAGGGCACCAGCTTTTCACCTCTGGAGACCTTGCTGAGGGCAGGGCCAGCAGAAAATGGTTTCTCTTTTGATTACTGAGATCCCACAGAGATGGACGGTCCCCAGCACAAAGTAAGATGTAGCCAAGATCAGGAAACACAGCCAATCTGATGAGAAGATTAGGAAGCAACGTCCACCATTAACACACTTGTGGGGCCGTCCGCACAGAACACCTGCCTCCTCCAGGCAGCCTCTTGGGCTGTGACACAGAAACATCCTATTCTAAATAAGCATCATCTCTCCAATCTGCTGTTTATAAAAGATAGAATGAATATATCTCCCTGGCATTTCCTTTTCAAAGCTGGTGAAACGGCCGCACTGTTTGCTTTATACATCAGGGAAGCAGTTCATCATTTTTTAGGACAAAAATCCTGTGAAAGGGACAGGCCAGGTTTGTCTTTCATCCTGAGACATCAGCTCAGCAGGCCAGAGAGGGAGAGGAACCATGTGTTCTGGGAAGTAAATCAAAGTATCAAAGTGGCCTCCTGCCAATTATTTAAATTAAATATTATGTTTCATTGAATGGAAGATATATAATTAATAAAGGTCCCCCACCTTTTTTATAGTCTTACTGAGCTGCAAAGAGATCATTACCAGAACAAACCTCTCCCACAGTGCCCCAGATGATGAGTGCGTACTTGTCAGCTGGTGTGCACACATGTGTGTGTGCAGTGAGAATGTGTGTCTGAGTGTTTCTAAGGACTTACACCTTAGGAGTCATCTGAGTATAAAAAGCCCACCCCGGCCCACTTAAGTAAAAGGGAATTAATTATAAGGAGTCGGAAACTGCTGTAACAGACCAGTTGGTCAGTTTCCCCAACGTGTCAGAGTCTGCATCTTCTGATCGGACCAAACTGCCCCGCTCACCAACAGCCACGGCCCATCAGACCAGGAGAGCAAACTCATGCTGCATCAGTCTGCTTCTCTCTCCAAGAAATTTGGGATTGGGACACAGGTATGTGTATTTTACCAAATTGGCAATGGTGTATCCAGAAGGACTTGTCTAAAAGACATGTCAATGTTTGAATTATGCAGCTCTTTGGAATGGTGGTTCTCAAAACTTTGCATGCCAAAGGATCACCTGGGGTGTTTGTTAATAACGTAGTCCCCTTGGCTCTATTCCCAGAGATCGGGGACTCTGAATTTTAATAAATGCTCCAAGTGATTTGAGTACAGCTATTTCAGCCAGAGAGAAAATAGAAGCAGATGAGAGATGAGAAAGCTTCACTGTCCCAGAGAGAAAAAGGAAGAAGGGAAGGCAAGCTGCCTGGGTTGAAGATGGCTTCTGGTTTCAGTTCCAGTCCCTCACAACGCCCTTCTGCCTGTCCTGCCATTGTGTTCTGCAGATTCCTCTGATTCCTAAGGCACCCTAAGTTGGTTTCTGCTTCTTGCCACCAAAGAATCCCTAAAAGCATTTGTGCTTATGGAACCCAAGGGCAAGTGACCATCTGGTGCAGTTAGCCATAGCTGGCCAGAGAAGGGGCAGGACCACTGGCTGCAAACCTAGCCACCTTGACCCACCTCTTCAACAGATACAGTGGCAGGTCCTTTCTACAAAGAGGTGTTGTCTGGGAAGGCACTCCAAACACATCTCCTGTAGTAAACAGTTCTGAAAGCGTGTGAGGGCCCGTGGGCATCCGCGTGCCTGTGTGTGCATGCATGTGCACAGCTCTGGTCTGTTTCCTGTGAGGCCTGGGTATGGTAGTTTCTCAGACACAAGAGTATAATTGTGAGTGGGTGTGTGTTACCGAATCAGTTTGTGCACGTGAGTGGGAGAGAACTAAGCCAAGCTGCGGTCTAGGTTATAATTGTCCACATTAGAGACTTGTTAACTGTATCACTACATCTACCCATAATACACCAGGAGTATACGTAGAAATGAGCTTCTTAAAGAGGTAGAACAGACAGCCTTGTTATTTGGGGCATGACGGGCAGGGGATACCATTTGGAAAGGTACAAGGTGTGGGGCGGCTGGGTGACTCAGTCAGTTAAGCGTCAGACTTCAGCTCAAGTCATGATCTCACAGTTCGTGATTTTGAGCTCTGCGTTGGGCTCTGTGCTGACAGCTCAGAGCCTGGAGCCTGCTTCTGATTCTGTATCTCCCTCTCTGCCCCTCTCTTGCTCGTGCTCTATCTCTGTCTCTCAAAAATAAATAAATGTTAAAAAAAAATTTAAAAGAAAGGTACAAGGTGGCAAGGATTGTACTCACTACCTGGGGACTGGGCAGAGACAGACACCGGGGATCTATAGGATCTACCCCAGACTTCCCAAGCAGGCAGCAGGTCTCCATGGTGTGCACATGCCAGCAGGTAACAAGGACAGAATGTGCCTGTGAGAAGTCACCAGAGAGTTGAGAGCCCACAAGTAATCAGAAGAGTTCCGGTACTGTCTCAAAAGGATGATTTCTATCTGCCTTTGGGAGACTCTTGGAGCATCTTAAGGGCACGTCTGCGTCTCTGAAAGTCACAATAGAATTCTCATCACACAACACAGCAAAAAAGAGAAGGAAACCTCTTCCCATAACTCTCCAGCACTTTCATCTGCATCTCTGATGTCACAATTATTTTCTATCTCATCTCATGTCACGTGGAGGATGCCCTCCGCCCCCTCTCAGAGCCCCTTTCCCAGTGCCGTGTGCAAACCCCCCCCCCAGCTTCTGTGTACGTTAGTGCTAATTATTTGCAGCTGTGACCTTCTTCAGACCTTGCCCTTGGGCTCCTGGAGCTGCTATGCACAAATCCACATATCCAGAGTTACAGGTCGGGGAGTTTATGTCTCATCCCCTTCCCACCCTCCAGCAATGGCTGGTACAAGGTTACAAAGCCCACCTCTCTTGCCTGAGTAGCTGCAAACTCTCAGATGCAATTTATACTCCATGTCTCCCCAAGGGGTCAGGCAGAGGTTTGGACTTCAACTGAAATCCTTCCTTTCATTGGCTTCTTCCCCTTCTGATACTGCTTCCCCCACTCCCTCGCTGATTTCTCCTCGGAGCACTTAATAAATCACTTGCACTCAAATCCTTGCCTCAGAGGCTGCTTCTGGGAGGATTCTCCCTTAGGGTTCCAGCTCTGTCCACAGTCCCAGAAAAGGCAGTTGTGCGGACCTCAGGACTTCATCTCCCTGGCCACAATTAATTATACCAGGTGGACCCCTAATCCATGCACAGCCAATTGAATTCTCAAAATGGAATAATCATCCTACATGTAAGAGATAAACCTGTAATATTCTTAGAAGGAACATAGGAGTAAATTTTCTTGACCTTGGGCTAGACAATGGTTTCTTAGGTTGTGTATTAGCTTGGGCTGCTACAACACAGTATCATAGACTGGTTAGCTCAAACAACAGACATTTATTTCTCCCCGTTACTGAGTCTGGGAAGTCTAAGATCAAGGTGCTAGCTGACTTGGTTCCTGGCTAGAGCCCTCTCCGAGGCTTGCAAATAGCTGAAGTGTGTGTGTGTGTGTGTGTGTGTGTGTGTGTGTGTGTGTGGAAGAGAGAGAGAGAGAGAGAGAGAGCTCTCAGGTGTCTCTTCTTATAAGGACACTAATCCCATCATGAGGAATCCACCTTCACGACCTTATCTCCCAAACATCCCATCTCTATAATATCATCATATTGGGAGTTAGGACTTCAACATATTAATTGTGGGGGGGCACAATTCATGTGGCAATGAGCATGTGATGATGCTCAGCATCATTAATCATTACAGAAATGCAGATCAAAACTTCACCAGGATACCACCATACACCCACCTTACACCATATGATTGAGCAATTCTACTCCTAGGTGTATACCCAAGAGAAATGAAACATATATCCACACAAAAATGTGCACAAATGTTCACAGCAGCATCATTCACAGTAGCCAAAAACTCTAAAGAATCAAGAATGAAAAAGAATGACGTATTGATATACACCATCACAGTGATAAACCTTAAACCTTTCATTACGCTAAATGAAAGAAGCCAGACATAACATATTACATATTGAATGACTGCATTTATGTGAAATGTACAGAATAAACATAGAGACAGAGGGTAGATTAGTGGTTGCCTGGGGCTAGTGGGGGGCTGGGGTTAGTGGGAATGGGGCTAGGATTTCTTTTTGAGTCGTTAAAAATGTTCTAGAATTAGATCATGGTGATCATTGCGCAACTCAGTGAATATACTAAAATCCACTAAACTTTAAATAGGTGTATGCAAAATATATATCTCAATAAAGCTTTTTATTAAATTTTTTAATGCTTTCATTTATTTTTGAGAGAGAGACAGAGAACTAGTGAGGGATGGGCAAAGAAAGAGGGAGACACAGAATCTGAAGCAGGCTCCAGGCTCTGAGCTGTCAGCACAGAGCCTGACAGAGGTTTAAACTCACAAATTGTGAGATCATGACCTGAGCAGAAGTTGGACACTCAACCAACTGAGCCACCCAGGTGCCCCACAATAAACCTTTTTTTTAAAAGACCTCTCAGTTGGATTCCCTTGATATTTCTTTGTATCTTTCTAATAAACAGGCTGTATAGGAAAAACACTTCTGTATTTCTCCTCTACTACTTTTTTGTAAGTTTATTTACTTTGAGAGAGAGAGAGAGAGAGAGAGAGAGAGAGTCAGCATGAGTGGGGGAGGGGGGGAGAGAGAGAGGGAGAATCCCAGGCTGGCTCCATGCTACCAGCACAAAGCTCTATGCAGGCTTGACCCCACAAAACTGCAAGACCATAACCTAAGTTCAAACCAAGAGTCAGACACTTAATCCACTGAGCCACCCAGGTGCCCCTCTCCTCTACCAATTTCACACCACTACCACACTCACAACACTTATGACACCAGATTTGGGGCAGAGCAGGGGGTTCCACATCAAGCAAGTCTCTGTGACACCACCTGGGTATCTGAGTCAATTCAGTTCTGACTGTAACCTGAGTTAGCTCAGACCCCAAAGATTAAGGGCTCAAGGGTACTGCCTCCATTTCAGATGCCACTCATGAATCTAGGATGTCACCTGTGCTTCTGATGAACAGGTTATAAATCTGAGTTTCTTATGACCTCCGCCTTGGGTTCAGTCTTTTGCTAGAACAGCTTACAGTACTCAGGAAAACACTTAACCAATTTATTATATAATAAAGGATATGAGAAAAGATCCAGATAAAGATCCAGATGAAGAGATATATAAGGCAAAGTCCAGAAAAGCCCCAAATATAGGAGCTTCAGTCCCCTTGAAGTTGGTGCGGAGTAGGTGTGATCAATCATTAACTCAATCTCCAGCGTCTCTCCCCTTCTTGGAGGATGGGGAGGGAGGCTGAAAGCTTCAAGCTCCTAATGGTCTTTCTGGTGACCAGCTCCTATCCAGGAATCAATCAAGTGCTACCTCATTAGAACAAAAGACACTCCTATCACTTAGGAAATTACTAGGGCTTTAGGAACTCTGTGCCAGGAACAGGGACAGATATGTATATAAATACTTTTTTTCTATTCTTTCACTTTTTTTCTATTATTTCACAATGGTCTTTAACTTAAACTATTGAATATGTTTCTTTATCTTGAAGCCAAGTTTCCTGAAGACATAACACATAACGTCTCATCTCCCTTTCAGACTGTGACTTTCTGAAGGACGGGATCTGCATATAATTCACATAAATTGGTCCAGATGCTTTGCACTCTCTTGCTCTCAACCTCAGAGGCAGAGCTACTTTTCCTCCCACCACAAACACACCTATACACCTGTCACTGCTCTCACAACATCTTATTCCCTCCAGAACCTTCCTCTATCAATTACTCCCTTTCCATGTTTCATCAAAATCTTCCTTCAAGACTCCTCCATATTTTAAAGCACATTATCTCTGGTCATCCTTAGACCCAGATCTTCTTGAGTTATCCTGATACTTTCTCCACCCTCCACAGTCAAACTTCTCTGAACACCAGTCTATTCTCCCTTGCCCTGTTTCCTCAGCTCCTTAGTCCACAATAACCTGGCTTCCACACAAACCTTCCCCTGGACACAAGACTGAATTCCCTTTTGGAGTCGTGAGCCCAGCTACTAACTCCCTGTCGATTTGCAGACATGTTACAGAATGGGGAAAAGGATGAGTCTTCCATTTGACCTAAACTTGCTCATTCCTGTTTGTGTTGGTTGGCTGGATAACACAACATGCATTCCAGTCTCTCTCTTCTTGCCCGCCTCCACTCCACAGGCTGGAAAAATGAGATATTTTCTTTCCCAGCTTTCTCTGAAGCTGGGGGTGAGAGGTACCTAGTTCTGGCTAATTGAATGAATGCAAATCTGTTGGGAGCTTCTGAGAAAGCTTTTGCCTTCCTAATAAAAGGGACATGTGTCTCTGGAGCCATCTCTTCCTGGCCCTACCTGCCTTCAACAGAGTCACAATGTGACTCTATGGGAAATTCCTAGAGAATCTCAGAAAGACTGGCACTGACACTGTCAGGCCACTGAGCCAATGATGGCAACCACCTACCTCTGGACTTCTGTTGGGAAAAGAGTCTGAACCAACACACTGGGGAAAAGATTTTCAACTTAAATTCTAAAGAGTTAATATCCCTAATATTAAAAAAAAAAAAAAACAACTTCTAAAATAGAGAAGACCACAACTATATAGAAAAATCCAGAAAATAATGTAGGAAAATAAGCAAGAGATATGAACACACCATTAACAGAAAAGAGATACAAATGGCTATTAACCATAAGAAAAGATGTTCAACCCTGCTCATAAAGAAATGCAAACTGAGATGTCATTCCCACCTACAAGACTGGCAAAAAGTCAAAATTTTGACAGCACAATCTGTTAGTGAAGCTCTGAGAAATGGACATTTTCATTCTTTGCTGGTGGTAATGCAAAATTGTACAATTCCTGAGGAAAGAAAATTGACATAATTATCTGTGCATTTACTTTTTGACCCACCAACCCCACTTCTAGTAATATATTCCAAAGATAAAATGGTAAAAAATACCAAAGAACAAGTGCAGGGTTATTCATTACAGAACTACTTGTAACTGCAAAAGCCCACTGCTCACCCAACAATAGGAGATTGTTGAATAAACTATGGTATGCTTATATAATGGAATTATATGCAGCTGTAAAAAGAAATAAGAACCATTTATATATGCTACTATACAGAAGTTTCCAAGATATATTTTTAAGTAAATAAAGTAAGATGGTAAAAGTGTGTATAGTATGCTACCATTCATCTAAAATGGAGCAGGAGACATATTTTAATGGAAAGATAAATCATAACTTTTTTTAATGATCACCCAAAAAGTAAGGGAGGAAAAGTAGTGGAGAGGACAAGGACAGAATCTGGACTTCTCTGAATGTACCTTGTGTTACAGAGTTGACTTTGGAACCATGTAAATATTTTTTATAATTACAAGATAAAAATTCATTTATATATATAATTATAGTTGTCTTATGATCATATCTTATAAAAATTTCATTTTAAAATTAATCTTTAAAAATCAAAACCAAAAGGAAATGGGTAGTGCAAAAATGAATCTCTTTCTGTCCCCACTAATAGTATTTCTAATATTAAATCAATCTTGAATTCCTGGAATAGATCCCATTTGATTATGAGGCATTATCTTTTTTACCTATTATAAAATTCTGTTTGTTACTCTCTTCTTTGGGATTTCTACTTTGTTATTCATGTGATGTGGGCCTATAATGTTCCTTTCTCATACTCTGTTTTTTTAAATATGAGTCATATCAATAAAAAAGAAAAAACCATATAATCATCTCACTAGATGCATAAAGAGCATCTGACAAAATCCAGTATCATTTTATGATGAAAAAACAAAGCTGCCAGAAGACTTCCGGGGAAGAGGCAGAGTAGGAAGATCCTAGGCTTACCTCATCCTGCAGATACAGGATAACATCCACATCGGGGTAAATAAAGCAGAAAATGACCTGAAGCCTAGCAGAACAGACACTCCACAGCTAACTGTAGAGAAGAGGCCACATAGAAGAGGGTAGGAAGGGCAGAGACACAGTTGAGAACTAAATGGACCCACAGGACTGTCTGCAGGAGGTAGGAGTGCCACAGATGCAAAGAGGGGAGAGAAACAGATCCTCACACCAGAAATCACAGGCAATGAAAGGACAAATCCCTATAACATTTGGCTTTGGAAACTAGTAGGGCAAATGTCACAAGTTCTTAGAATCATCAAGTCTGGGGGAGGAACCAAGATGGTGGAATAGCATGGAAGTTTTTTGTGTATCTTGCATCCATGAAATACTGCCAGACCAACACTAAACCATCCTGCACACCTAGAAAACTGATCTGAGGATTAACACAACAATCTGCACAACCTGAGACCCAGAATTCAGCAGGTACACAGCACGGAGAAGTGAACTTGGGGAGAGCGAAGCCACGGAGGGCAGGGAGCCACTTTTGCATGTGGAGAGAGGACAGAGATGGGGGAGGGGAGGATACGGGAAAAGCATCCCCCCAAAAGCAACTGGACAAAAAGTGCAAAAGTGGAAAGAGCTGCAGGGACTGAACTAAAAAGGGAGAAAGAAGAAAGGAGAAAGGAGAAAGGAGAGGGTTTAAATTCCATTAAGACTATCAACAGGGGGAGCACAGAGTCTGAAACTCCACAGCTCGATAACTGGTGGTGCTCTGGTGGGAAGGGCGAATCCCCAGGAGCAGAGTGGGGTCCGGGAGTCTTCAGGCTACATGGGGAGAGGCAGTTCCCCTGCTGGGGGGACACCTAGGAGAGGCTGTGTGGGTCCCTCAAAGGCAAGGTCCCAGTGGACTCGGGAGAACAGCCACATTTGGTGGTGCTGGAACAAGGTCATTAAGGGTGAAGCCTGGTGCCAGATGTGTGTTGTGATTTTCCATAGTCCCTGAAATGCTGCTGCTATACTATCTCACGAACTTTTTCTGGGGCGGGCTGGCACTCGGCCACATTCTCTGGGCACCAGCAGCATCAGGGTCCAGCAAACATTCTTGGGTGCAACTGGCATTCGGCCACTGCTTGGTGAGACCCTCCACAGAGCAGCAGAAAGGGTCCAAGCCACAGTCCTTCAGAAGTAAGGGGTCGGGAAAAACATCCGAGAGTTTTTTTGCATCTGAGACAAAACTCAGGATGGAGGGGCTGCCTGGGGCTTGGTCACAGATGTGTGAAAGCAGGGATTGGAAGGAAGCCAAGACAAAGGACAGGTGCACGATTGCAGACCGGGGAGAACAGAGTTCCAATACTAGAGACCCGGTAGCTGGGCGAGGCCATTTTCACTACTCCTGCACATGCACATACACACCTACAAGCACCACAACAATCCACCCCAATAAGCTAAGCAGTGCCATCTAGTGGATAACGGAGCTGTTACACTAAGCCCCGCCCAACTGGGCTAACCTCGCTCTTCAGGAACACAAGTCTCTCTGCCTGCTTAGTTTATGGACTATAAAGCGCTGCATAGTTTGACTTCTAGGGGAAAAAGAAGTAATTTCAGTCATTTTTCAGTCTGTTCCTCGGTCCATCTATTCAATTTTCTTTCTTTTTTTTCTTTTTGCTCCTTTTCATTTCTTTTCTTTTTCTTGAATACAGAAAGAGAAAAAAATCCATTTTTATTTTCAATTTTTATTAAAAATATTTTTCTTTAATTTTTTTCTACTATATTTTTACTTTTGTGTAAATTTTTTTAAATTCTATTTTACTTCCATAATTTCATTTTAGTCTACTTCAGTGTATTCATTTTTTTGAAATTTTCAAATGATTCCTTTTTTTTTCTTCCCCTTTTTTCTCTAATCTATCAAGCCCCTTTCAACACTCAGACCAAAACACACTTAGGATCTAGCATCATTTATTCAATTTTGTATGTGTGTGTTTGTTTTTAATTTTTTAATTTTAATATTTTTTAGCTTTAATTTTTTTAATTTTAATTTTTTTTGCTCATTAATTCCTTCCTTCCCTTCAAAATGATGAAACAAAGGAATTCACCCCAAAAGAAAGAGCAGGAAGAAACGACACCCAGAGACTTAACCAACACAGATTACAAGCAAGATGTTTGAACCAGAATTTAGAATCACAATAATAAGAATACTAGTTAGAGTCGAAAATAGATTAGAATCCCTTTCTGCAGAGATAAAAGAAGTAAAAGCTAGTCAGGATGAAATAAAAAATGCTATAACTGAGCTGCAATCTCGAATGGATGCCACGGTGACAAGGATGGATGAGGCAGAACAGAGAATCAGTGACATAGAGGACAAACTTATGGAGAAAAATGAAGCAGAAAAAAAGAGGGAGATTAAGGCAAAAGAGCATGATTTAAGAATTAGGGAAATCAGTGACTCATTAAAAAGGAACAACATCAGAATCATTGGGGTCCCAGAAGAGGAAGAGAGAGAAATAGGAGTAGAAGAGTATGTGAGCAAATCATAGCGGAAAACTTTCCTAACGTGGGGAAAGACACAGACATCAAAATCCAGGAAGCACAGAGGACCCCCATTAGATTCAACAAAGACCTACCATTAACAAGGCATAGCATAGTCAAATTCACAAAATAGTCAGGCAAGGAGAGAATCATGAAAGCAGCAAGGGAAAAAAGTCCCTAACCTACAAGGGAAGACAGATCAGGTTTGCAGCAGACCTATCCACAGAAACTTGGCAGGCCAGAAAGGAATGGCAGGATATATTCAGTGTGCTGAACCAGAAAAATATGCAGCCAAGAATTCTTTATCCAGTAAGGCTGTCATTCAAAATAGAAGAAGAGATAAAAAGTTTCCCAGACAAACAAAAATTAAGGGAGTTTGTGACCACTAAACCAGTCCTGCAAGAAATTTTAAGGGGGACTCTCTGCTCTGAGGGGAGAAAAGATATATATATATATATACCAAAAGCAACAGTACAGTTGCCCCACATCAGGCTCTGTGCTGACAGCTCAGAGCCTGGAGCCTGCTTCAGATTCTGTTTCTCTTGCTCTCTGCTCCTCCCCAATTAATGCTCTGTCTCTCTCTCTCTCTCTCTCTCTCTCTCTCTCAAAAATAAATAAACATTAAAAATAATAATAGTAACAAAAAGAAGACAGCCCTGAAGCTGTCACCACCAAGTTCTGGTGAACAGGGGATATTGCACTGCAGATACTATAAGACCTCTTCTTCATAAGGTCACTACTTTCAAGAGCAGGAAACATAGATGATTTTTCCAACACACAGAAACAGACACAGGGAGTCAGACAAAATGAGGAGACAGAGGAATATGCCCAAATGAAAGAACAAGACAAAAATCACAGCAAAGAAAGCTAAACAGAACAGAGATAACTAATATGCCTGATAGAGAATTTAAAGTAATGATCATAAAGATACCCACTGGACTTCAGAAGAGTGGAGGACCTCAGTGAGACCCTCAACAAAGAGATAAAAAGTATAAAGAACCTATCAGAGATGAAGAACTCAATAACTGAAATTAAAAATACACCGGAGGGGGGTGCCTGGGTGGCTCAGTCAGTTAAGCGTCCGACTTTGGCTCAGGTCATGATTTTATGGTTCGTGAGTTCAAGCCCCATGACATGTCAGTTCTATGCTGACAGCTCAGAGCCTGGAGCCTCCTTCAGATTCTGTGTCTCCCTCTCTCTCTGACTTTCCCCTGCTCATGCTCTGTCTCTCTGTCATGCAAAAATAAATAAACATTAAAAATTAAAAAAAAAAGATTTTCCCAGACAAACAAAAGTTAAAGGAATTCATGAGCACTAAACCAGTTCTAAAAGAAATGCTAAAGGGGACTTTCTGAGTGGAAAGAAAAGACCATAAGTAGGATTCAGAAAAGTAGGAAATGCAAAAGCAGGAAAAGTAAGTATATATATAAAAATAAGTCAAGGCTTTCATAAAAGAAAAGGATATAAAGTATGACACCATATACCTAAAACATGGTGAGGAGAAGAATAAGGATACAGTTCAAATTTAAGCAACTATCAACTTAGTATATACTGCTATCTAAAATGTTGTATATAAACCTAACAGTAACCACTAAACCAAAAACCAGTAATAGATATGCAATAAATAAAAAAGGAATCCAAGGATATCACTAAAGAAACCCAGCAAACCATGAGAGAAGAGAGCAAGAGAAGAAAAGAACAGAGAATAACTACAAAAACAACCGTAAAGCAAGTAGCAAGATGGCAATAAGTACATACCCATCAATAATTACTTTGAATGTAAGTGGACTAAATGTTTCAATCAAAACACATAGGGTGACAAAATGGATAAAGAAAACAAGACCTATCTATATGCTGCCTACAAGAGCCTCATTTCAGACCTAAAGTCACATGCAGATTGAAAGTGAAAGGTTGGAAACACATTTATAATGCAAATGGAAGTGAAAAGAAAGCAGGGTACCAATACTTACAGCAGACAAGATAGATTTCATTTTATTTTATTTTATTTTTAAGGTTTATTTATTTTTGAGAGAGAGAGAAACAGAGTGAGTTGAGGAGGGGCAGAGAGAGAAGGAGACACAGAATCTAAAGCAGGCTCCAGGCTCTGAGCTTTCAGCACAGAGCCCAACGCGGGGCTCCAAGTCAGGAATGGTGAGATCATGACATAAACTGAATTTGGATGCTTAACTGACTGAGCCACCCAAGCACCCCTAGATTTTTTTTAAGTTTATTTATTTATTCTCAAGGAGACAGAGACAGCATGAGTGGGGGAGGGACAGATAGAGAGAGAAAATCCCAAGCAAGCTCTGATCTGCCAGCACAGAACCCAATGTGGGGCTCAAACCCATGAAACCATGAGATCATGACCTGAGCCAAAACCAAGAGTTGGATGCTTAACCAACTGAGCCCCCCAAGTGCCCCCATAAAATGGATTTTAAAACAAAGACTTTAACAAGAGACAAAGAAGGACACTATATAATAATAAAGGGAACAATCCAAGAAGAAGAGACAACAATTGTAAATACTTATGCACCCAACATGAGAGTACTTAAATACAGAAATCAGCTAATAACAAACATAAAGGAAGTAATCAATAGTAATACAATAATAGGGGTACCTGTGTGTCTCAGTCAGTTAAGCATCCAACTCTTGATCCATCACAGGGTTCGTGAGTTCAAGCCCAGCATTGGGCTCCACACTGACAGCACAGAGAATGCTTGGGATTCTCTCCCTCTCTCTCTACCTCTCCCCTGTTCATGCGCTCGCTCTCTCTCTCTCTCTCTCTCTCTCTCAAAACAAATAAATAAACTTAAAAAAAAGTAATATGATAATGTAGGGAACTTTAACACCCTACCTACATTAATGGATAGATCATCTGACCAGAAAATCAACAAGGAAACAATGGTTTTGAATGATATACTGGACCAGGTGGGTCTAACAAATATATTCAGAACATTCTATCCTAAAACAGCAGAATACACATTCTTTTCAAGTGCACATGGAACATTCTCCAGAATAGATCACATGTTAAGCCACAAAACTAGTCTCAATAAATTCAAAAATATTAAAGTTATACCATGCATCTTTTCCAACCACAATTCTATGAAACTAGAAATCAACCACAAGAAAAAATCTAGAATGAACAAAATATATGGAGTTTAAATAACATACTACTAAACAATGAATGATTCAACTGGGAAATCAAAGAGGAAATTTAAAAAATACATGGAGATAAATAAAAATGAAAACACAATAGTCCAAAATCTTTGGGATGCAGCAAAAGCAGTTCTAAAAGGGAAATTTATAGCAATACAGTCCTACCTACAGAAAAATCTCAAATAACAATCTAACTTTACACCTAACTGAGCTGGAAAAAGAAAAAACAAAACCCAGTAAAGGAAAGGAAAGAATAAAGATAGAGCAGAAATAAATGAAACAGAAGGTAAACAAGCCTTCTTGTTTAATCAATGAAACCAGAAGCTTAGTTCTTTGAAAAGATCAACAAACTGAAGTTTGATAAAATTTTAGCCAGACTCATCAAAGAAAGAGAACTCAAATAAAATTAGAAATTAAAGAGGAGAAATAACAACTAATACCACAGAAATACAAAGGATTATAAGAGAATATCATGAAAAATTATATGCCAACAAAATGGACAACCTAGAAGAAATGAATAAATTCCTAGAAACATAACCTACCCAAACTAAAGCAAGAAGAAATAGAAAATTTGAACAGACTGATTACCATCAAGGAAATTGAATCAGTAATCAAAAAACTCCCAACAAACAAAAGTCCAGGCCCAGATGGTTTCACAGGTGAAACCTACCAAGCATTTAAAGAAAAATTAATACCTATTCTTCTAAAACTATTCCAAAAAATAGAGAGGAAGGAAAGCTTTCAAATTCATTCCATGAGGCCAGTATTACCCTGAGACCAAAACCAGATAAAGACAAAAGACACCACACACACACACACACACACACACACACACACAAATATATATAAACCAGTATCCCTGATGAACATAAATGCAAAAATCTTCAACAAAATATTTGCAAACTGAATCCAATAATATATTTAAAAATTATCCACCATGATAAAATGGGATTTATTTTTGAATCATAAGGGTGGTTCAATATTTGCAAATCAATCTATGTGATATATCACATCAACAAGAGAAAGGATAAAAATGACATGATCATTTCAATAGATGCAGAAAAAGTGTTTGGCAAACTACATCTGTTCATAATTTTTATTTATTTTTTAAATTTTTTTAATGTTTATTTTATTTATTTTTGAGAGACAGAGAGAGACAGCGTAAGCAGGAGAGGGCAGAGAGAGAGAGAGGGAGACCCAGAATATGAAGCAGGCTCCAGGCTCCGAGCTGTCAGCACAGAGCCTGACGCAGGGCTTGAACTCACGAGCCGTGAGATCGTGACCCGAGCCGAAATCAGCCGCTCAACCGACTGAGCCACCCAGGCGCCCCTGTTCATAATTTTTAAAAACCCTCAACAGAGTAAGTTTAAGGGGAACATACCTTAGCATAATAAAGGCCATCTATGAAAAACCCACAGCTAACATCATCCTAAAGGTGGAAAATTGACAGATTTTTCCCCTAAGATCAGAACAAGACAAAGATGTCCACTGTCACCTCTTTTATTCAAAATAGTACTGGAAATCCTAGCCACAGCAACCAGACAAGAAAAATAAATAAAAACCATCCAAATTCATAAGTAAGAAGTAAAACTCACTATTTGCAGATGACATGATACTATATAGAGAAAACACAGAAGACTCCACCAAAAAACTATCAGAACAGATAAATAAATTCAGTAAGGTCTCAGGATACCGAATCAATATACAGAAATCCACTGCATTTCTATACACTAATAATGAAGTAATAGAAAAAGAAATTAAGAAAACAATCTCATTTATAATTGCACCAAAAATAATAAACTACCTAGGAATAAAGTTAACCAAGAAGATGAAAGACCTGAAAGACTCTGAAAACTATGAAACATTGATGAAAGAAATTGAAGATGACACATACAAATGGAAAGATATTCCACGCTCAAACATTGAGGGGTGCCTGGGTGGCTCAGTTGGTTAAGCATCCAACTTCGTCTCAGGTCATGATCTCACGGCTCATGAGTTCCAGCCCAGCATTAGGCTCTGTGCTGTCAGTTCAAAGCCTGGAGTCTGCTTCAGATTCTGTGTCTCCCTCTCTCTCTGCCTCTCCCCTGCTTGTGCTCTCTCTCTCTCTCTCTCTGAAAAATATATAAACTTTTTTTAAATTTTTTTAAAAGGAAGAACAAATATTGTTAAAATGTCCGTACTATCCAAAGAAATCCACAGATTTAATGCAATCTCTATCAAAATACCAACAGTATTTCTCACAGAACTAGAACAAATAATACTACCATTTCTATGGAAACACAGAAGACCCTGAATAGCCAAAGCAATCTTGAAAAGGAAAAACAAAATCAGAGGTATCACAATCCTGGATATCAGGATAAACTACAAAGCTTAGTAATCAAAAAACAGTATGATACTGGCACAAAAACAGACACATAAATCAGTAGAACAGAATAGAGAACCCACAATTATATAGTCAATGCATACTGGACAAAGGAGGCAAGAATACACAACGAGAAAGTCTCATCAACCAATAATATTGGGTTAACTGGATGGCTACATACGAAAGAATGAAAATGGACCACTTTCTTTCACCATACACAAAAATTAACTCAAAATGGATTAAATACATAAAGGTGAGACCTGAAACCATAAAAATCCTAGAAGAGAGCACAAGCGATAACTTCTCTGACATTGGCCATAGCAACATTTTTCTAGCTATGTCTCCTGAGGCAAGAGAAACAAAAGCAGAAATAAAATATTGGGACTACATCAAAATAAAAACTTCTGTACAGCAAAAGAAACAAAAAATAAAACTAAAAGGCAACCTACAGAATCGGAGATGTTTGCAAATGATATATCTGATAAAGGGTTAGTATACAAAATATATAAAGAATTTATACAAGTCAACACTAAAAACCAAATAACTTAATTAAAAAATTAGCAGAAGACATGAACAGACATTTCTCCAAAGACATACAGATGACCAACAAACAGACACATGAAAGATACTCATCATCAGTCATCATCAGGAAAATGCAAATCAAAACCACAATGAGATGTCTCATACCTGTCAGAATGACTCAAATCAAAAACGTAAGAAACAGCAAGTGTTGACAAGGATGTGGAGAAAAATGAACCCTCTAGCACTATTGGTGGGAGTGAAAACTGGTGCCCCTCTATGTTTATTGCAGCATTATTTAAAATAGCTAAATTATGGAAACATCCCACATGTCCATCAATTGATAAATGGATAACATATGTGGTATACATATACAATAAAATATTATTCAGACATAAAAAAGAATGAAATCTTGCTTTGCAACAACATAGATGGACCTGGAGAGTACAACCCTAAGTGAAATAAGTCAAAGACAAATACCATATAATTTCACTCATATGCAGAATTTAAGAAACAAAACAAAGAAAAAAGAGAGAAACCAAAAAAACAGACTCAACTGTAGAGAACAGACTGGTGATTACCAGAGGGAAGGTGGTGGGGGGAGGGCTGTGAAATAGGGGAAGGGGATTAAGAGTACACTTATAGTGATTTCTGAGTAATGTATACAATTATTGAATCACTATATTGTACACCTGAAACTAATATAACTCTGTATGTTAACTATACTGGAATTAAAATTTTTTAATCTTTTCAGCAAAATAGGATAAGAGAGATCTTCAACATTATTTTTAATAATGTATAGAAGGGGTGTCCAGGTAGCTCAGTTGGTTAGGTGTCTGACTCTTGGTTTCAAGCTCATGTCATGATCTCACCACTCATGGGATCGAGTCCTGAATCAGGCTTCACGCTGACAACATGGGGCCTGCTTGGGATTCTTTCTCTCCCTCTCTCTCTGCCCCTCTCCTACTCACATGCTTTCTCCCTCCCTCCCGCCCTCCGTCTCTAAATTAATTAATTAATTAATTAACTTTTAAAAAAATTTAAATGTATGGAAAACCCACAGTTAATATCTAAGAACAAGAAGAAAGCAAGGCTGCCTGCTCCTACTACTTCTAGTCAACATTACATTGGAGGTCCTATCCAGTGCAATTAAGGAAAAGAAGAAAGAAAGAAAGAAAGAAAGAAAGAAAGAAAGCGCATCCAACCTCCATTCACAGATAATAGGATCTTCTGTGTAGAAAATCTAATGGAATTTATCAAAAAAAAAACTACTAGAATTAATGTTTCCACAGTTATAGGATACAAAATCAATATACAAAAATCAATTGTATTTCTACATACTAGCAATGATCAATTAGAAGTCGAAAATACCAGGGCATCTGGGTGGCTCAGTTGATTAAACATTGGACTCAACTTCAACTCAGGTCATGATCTCATTGTTCATGAGTTTGAGCCCCACGACCAGCTCTGTGCTGACAGTGCAGAGCCTGTTTGTGATTCTCTCTCTCCTCTCTCTGCACCACCCTCCCCCTCACCGCACCTGTCTCTCTCTCACAACAAATAAACTTGAAAAAAGAAGTTGAAAATAACATTTACGGTAGCATAAACAAATGTGAAATACTTAGGGAAAAATCTGACAAACGATGTACAAGACCTGAACACTGAAAACTACAAAACATTACTGAGAAAATTTAAAGAAGACCTAAAAAAATGGAGCGATATAATGTGCTTATGGATTGGATGACTCAATAAGGCATTAATTTTTCCCAAATTGTTGTATAGATTTGATGCAATCCAAATCGAAGTGCCAAAAGCCTTTTTATTAAATAAATTGACAAGCTAGTTCTAAAATTCATATTGAAATACAACAGATCTAGAAGAGCCAAATAAAGTTGTAAAAGAAAAAAAAGTGGGAGGACTAGTACTGCCTGGTTTTAAGACTTAACTATAAAGCCACAGAAGTATTGCAGTAAAGACAGACATGTAAATCAATGAAACAAAAAGGTAGAATCTAGAAATAGATCTAGACACATATGGACAATTGATTTTCAGCATTTGGTGCAAAGGCAATTCAATGGAGGAAAGATATTCTTTTCAATATGTGATACAGGATCAATTCGCTCTTTATATGCAAGAACATGGACTTCAATTCATTTACAGAATTAAATCAAGATGGATCATGGATCTAAATATAAATACTAAAACTACTTTTAGAAGAAAACATAAGAAGAAAACACTAAAACTACTTTTAGTGACATTAGATTAGGCAAAGATTTCTGAGGTATGACACCAAAGCTACACATTTTTTTCTTTTCTGTAAAAGAAAAATTGATAAATTGGATTTCATCAGAATCTAAAATTTCTGCTCTTTGAAGACACTGTTAAAAGAATAAAAGGCAAACCATAGACTAAAAGAAAATACCTTCAAATCATATACCTGCTAAGGACATGTGTCCTAAATACACAAAGAAGTCTCAAAACTAAATAATAAGAAAACGAGCAACCTACCAAAACTGGACAAAAGACTTGAAAAGATACTTCACCAAAGAATACATATGGATAACAAAGAAGCACATGAAGACTTTCAACATCATTAATCTTTAGGTAAATGCAAATTAGAACCACAGTGAGATATCACTACACAGCTATTTAAATTGCTAAAATACCTTGGATAAATTCCTACTAGTGCTATTGCTGGGTCATAGGGTAGCTCTATTTTTAATTTTTTGAGAAACCTCCACACTGTTTTCCAGAGCAGCTGCACTAGTTTGCATTCCCACCAACAGTGCAAGAGGGTTCCCATTTCTCCACATCCTTGCCAAAATCTGTAGTTTACTGATTTGTTCATTTTAACCACTCTGACTGGTGTGAGGTGGTATCTCAATGTGGCTTTGATTTGTATTTCTCTGATGAAGAGTGATGTTGAGCATCTTTTCATGTGTCTGTTGGCCATCTGGATGTCTTCTTTGGAAAAGTGTTCATGTCTTCTGCCCATTTCTTCACTGGATTATATGTTTTTCAGGTGTTGAGCACTGGGTGTTGTATGTAAGCTGATTTGACAATAAATTATATTCATTAAAAAAATTAAATAAACAAAAAAATTGTCAGAAAAATAGAAAATAAAAAATAAAAGAGTATATAGGGTAGTCATATTGTGAAGAAAGGAGATGTTGTTCTTAAATCATCTTAAATAAAAATAAATAAATAAAAAAAAAATAAACTGCTAAAATAAAATGACTGCCCATAGCAATGATGCAACCTCTTGGGAAAAGAGTTGGTCGTGTATTTTTTTTTAATTTTTTTTTTTAACGTTTATTTATTTTTGAGACAGAGACAGAGCATGAACGGGGGAGGGTCAGAGAGAGAGGGAGACACAGAATCTGAAACAGGCTCCAGGCTCTGAGCTGTCAGCACAGAGCCCGATGCGGGGCTCGAACTCACGGACCGCGAGATCGTGACCTGAGCCGAAGTCGGACGCTTAACCGACTGAGCCACCCAGGCGCCCCGGTCATGTATTTTTTTTAAGGTACATATGTAGCTGCCAAGTGTTCCAGCCTTTTCAATTCTGAATATTTACTTGAGAGAATGAAAGTATATTTCCATACAAAGACTTATAGATGAATGTTCATAACAAATTTATTTGTAATAGCCCAAACTGTAAATTACTCAAATGTCCATCAACAGGTGAATGAATACACAAATTTTGGTATATCCGCACAATGGAATACCACTCGGCAATAAAAAATAAAAAGAACTGTTGATAGATGCAATATAAATGAATCTCAACATAATTATGCTGAGTGAAAGATTTCTTATTTTTATAAAACTCTAGAAAATGCAAACTAACCTATAGTGACAGAAAGCAGATTAATGATTGCCTAGCATGATAGACAACCTCTAAAATGGCTCCCTGTGATTATCACATCCTAGTATTCACAGTCTTGTGTAATTCCATCCCCTTGAGAGTAGACTGGACTTAGTGACTTTACTATAAATGAACAGAATATGGCAAAAAATGATGAGATTTCACTTCTGAGACTAGGCTATAAAGAGACGGTGACTTCCATCTTGCTTACTTTCTCTGCCATGCACAATCTCTCATTAAGTCATCTGCCATGTTAAACTGCCCTAAGAAGAAGACATGGCAAGCAGCTCGGTGAAGCCTCTACCCAACTAATGAGAATCTGTAGTCCTCAGTTCAACAGCTTATGAGGAACTGAATCCTGCCAACAACCATGTACATGAGCTTGGTTGCAGATCTTCCCCTGGTCCATCTGTAAGATGAGACCACAGCCCTGGACAACACCTTGGTTACAACCTTGGGGGAGACATTTTGGCAGAGGCACTCAGGTAAGTTATGTCCGGATTCCTGACCTGCAGAAAGTGAGAGATGATAAATGTTTGCTGCTTTAATCTGGTGAGTTGTTGCATAGCAATAAACAACTGATACGTTTGTAGACTGGGGGTACGAGGCAGGGGTGAGAGGCAGGAGAGGATTGCAAAAGGGCACGAAGAAATTTTTTGGGGTGATGGATACGCTCATCATCTTGAGTGCTGTGATGGTTTCGTGAATGTATACATATGTCAAAACTTGTTAATTTACACACTCGAAATATGTGCCATTCATCGTATGCAAATTATATCTCAATGAAGCCGAGGTATGTTAAAGGTTGTTGTGAAGTCAACTAAGAAAAGGACTAAGAGTGTATAGGGTAGTCATATTGTTAACATGGAGGTCTTCAGTTTAGGATAACCTGCCATCTGGATTTGCCCAGGACTGAGGCTGTTCCTGGAAGGCAGGAGTTTCCGTTTTAAAATCTAAGAAAGTCCCAGGCATTTAGGGGGTTGGTTCCCCTACTGATAACACTAACAAGAATGATAGGGTCATCCATTAGGGAAGTCATTGGCAGCCTTGTGGAAGGCTGTCTCACTTGGGATGATGGGGACAAAAGCCTCTCGGAATAGTTCAAGACAGATGGCAGAAGAACCAGGGAAACTGATACCGACAACTCTTTTGAGGAGGTTCATTGCAGCAGCAAAGAGGGAATTGCGTAGCAGCTGCAGAGGCTGTAAGTCAAGGAGGTATGTTCTAAGGTAGGAGTCCTTGTGTCCTGTTTGTGTGCTAATGGAATTCCATAATCCAGTGGAGAAAAAAAATGTTGGTGTGACTGCACTACACAGGACACTTGCTGGAGAAATGACCTCCAGTAGGTGGGACTTGGCTTGTCAAGCAGAGATTGCACAAGCGACCTGAGGCTCCCTGCCAGGCCCCCGGGGCTCCCCAGTGGGTCAGGGTGACCCAAGAATGCAAGATCTTTCTTCAATTCTTACAGTCAAGTGACTCATGCTTCTTTCTATAGACTCTCGTATTTTGGAACAACAAAGTGAATCAGGAAAGTTTAGTAAAATGTGCTATTTATAAACTAAAATGACCCAGGACTCTGACTGTGGCCTTTGCTAAGAAGTCTGGCTGCCACGCCACACTTAGCAATGTTTTCAAGCTCCTACTCTGCATGCACACTTGGTTAGAATGCATGCACAGGGTTAGAATTTCTTAATTTTCAGAAGGACACATAGTTAGTACTTCATCAGTGTTACCCTGAACTGGCTGTGGTTTTTTTTCCTACTGATGGCCTTGCTATTTTCATTGTAAAAGTCTCTTTCAGTATAGCTTTAACATTATCCACTTGGCTTTTTGTGGGTTGTTAGGTTGATTTCACAGTCTATAGTGATCCAGATTTGCATCAATAATTTTTAACCTATAACTTTCCTATAATAGGCTCCAAGACCATGTAAGTTTGGTGTTCGAATATGAATCATTCGCATCCCTGTTGCTCATGGAGGGAGATGTCATATGGGATGGGCTGCTTGTGAATATCAGCTATGTTAATAAGTAATATTATTGAGTTATTTTTAAGTTTTTAGCAAATTCTTCATAGTAGAAAAATCTATTAGGCATGTTCACATTCTTCTGAAGTAACTAATAAGTGAATTGTTTATATTGCTAGCACCATAATGAATCCAACTTGTTTTATTTCTTGAGTTTTTCTCCTCAGTGGCAACTTGAGAGCAGGGGAGAGCACAAAGCCATGTA
This sequence comes from Panthera tigris, assembly GCF_018350195.1. Lineage (NCBI taxonomy): Eukaryota > Metazoa > Chordata > Mammalia > Carnivora > Felidae > Panthera > Panthera tigris. The sequence goes on from NC_056665.1 coordinate 33,155,744, forward strand.
TCCTGCCTGTGGATGCCACAGTGGAAAGCTGAGGAGCCCCGATTATAGAAAGGCTTTTTCAGGGCTTCTCAGGACAGGCCTTTGTGCCAGCACATGCAGAATTTACAGCTCCCCAAACCATGCCAGCTGCAATTCCAGGCTGGCCCCCATGAGCACCCACACTCCACTTCTTCTTAAGGACCAGCCGAGAGAACGCTGTGGTTTTGCTGCACAGGAGGAACATCCCATTTTTCCTGGACTGCATCTTTCCTTTTTTTCTTTTCTCCCTTGGCTTCTCTCTTTTCCTTGCCCCCAGGATTTACTGTTCTAACTATAGCTTCTGACAGGTGTCCAGCCAGGACGAGGAGGCTGTGGTCCAGCTGTCCACAGACACATGGACACTCTCCAACCATCTTGCTGGAATAGCAGGGCCCTGAACACACTCACTGAGTGAGGACAGCACACCCCCCAGGTCATGGCTGGGGAGGGGCAAAGACAGGGAAGCTTCTCACTGCCAGAGCAAAGCTGAGCCCAAGAGAGTGTGCAAGCTATCCCCAGATCTGAGTGGACTGCTCTGTTTCAACAGGGAATCAAGAATTAGCTTTTATTTTCTCATTCTTGGCAGAGACTGCCAGAAGTCTACTCAATATCTATCCCCTCCTCCTTCTTTCTTATTAATGTAACCCGTAATTGAGCCTCACCTGGCTCAGACTAAGCACCCACTACAAGTGAGCTACTGCTGTATCATTTAATCCCTGCAACAACTCATTGCACAGAAGAGCTCCTACTTGTGCTCAGTGATTTACTTGAGATCTCACAGCCAACAGGTGGCAGAGCTGGGATTCAAACCCGAGTCTGTCTGCTTCAGAGACTTATCCTCTTCCTCTCTACCTCTTGTCTCCCTAAGAAGAAAGAATCCACATACAGAGATGGGAACTTTAGAAAGCACCTCTGAGACCCAGTCTTCTCTCTGGGGATAAGATCACCCCACAGAGCAGGTGCAGGTTCTCTCCAGGACTGCCCAAAGTTAAACTCCCCTCTCCCAGTGCATGGCCCAGAGTTTGGTGCATAGCATAGGCCCAACAGGGAGGGAAGAAATGGAGGAGAGGAGAGGTAAAGGGGGAAAAGGAGAGAGAGAGGACAGAAAGAAGGTACCAAACACCCATGTCCTCAGCTACCTGCCCCAGGCCCCGGCTGCAGGCAAATGGTCTCTACCAGTTAGAACTTGCATCCAGTCAAGAATACCAGAACTAGAACTTAAACATGTGAGTTTATGATTATTTTTCCCCCACACAACCAGACAGGTAGGTAGTGGCGTCATAATAGTGATTCAAAGATGTCGGGTCTGCGGTCTCTGCTTCTCTCGGCCTTTTCCTCATGATCACAAGATGGTTGCTGCAGGTCTAGTGATCATGATCCAGGCAGGAAGAAAGGAAAGCAAATATTTCTTAGAAACCTTTACTTTATGTCTTATTGGCCAGAACTAGGCTGGGAAATTTAAGGTTTTAGTCTCATTTTGTTTTTAGCAAGTTTTCTTTGTTCTGTCATCCCCTTCCCTGCCTTCTTCTCTGCTTCTCAGTGCCAGGGAATGATCTCTAAAGTACAGCTCACACATGGAATCTCAGGAGAAAGGACAAAACAGGTCCTGCTGAAATTACGAAGACTTCTAGAAAATGGATCCAAACCCCAAAAGTTTCAGATTTGATTTTCAGGGCACACCTCTGCCTGCACCTGACCTACTGGGTTTCTATAGCTTGATGACTCCTCTGGGAGAGCCCTGGGCCCCAGAATTCACAGATAGGGCAGGAATTGACCACAACCACCAAGGAACAAATCCCAAATCAGTTGGGATATTTTCAGCTATAAGTAAACGGAAAACCTCAACTCAGAGTAGCTTTAATATGTAAGGGAGTTTATTACCTCACATATAAGGAAGTCCAGAGATGGGAAGACAGGACGCCAGGCAAGTACTTCAGCACTCCATCTTTTCTGTGTTTTCCGGGAACTGCCCCTCTCTGTGTGTTGGTCAGTAGCAAGATGGCCAAAAAAGCTTCCATGCATCATAGCTGGATGAAGAAGAGAGACCATCTCTTCCTAGGGCTATTCATTAGACATGAGGAAACCTTTCCTAAAAATCCCCCTACAGACTTCCCCTTATGTTCCCTTGTGGCCTCTCCATGTGGCCAAGGTTTCCTCATACCATGAAGTCTGTGTTCCAAGGACAAGCACTAAGAGAGAGAGAGTCAGAGACAGAGAAAGAGAGAGAAACCAGATGAAAGTCATATCTCCTTTCAAGACCCAGCCTCAGCCATGCAATGTCACTTTTCCCATATTCTGTCCCTCACAGTCACAAAGTCACCCATCTTCAAAGAGAGGGGAAACAGAATCTGTTAGTGGGGCAGTGGCAAGTTCTGGAAGAACACATGAGAACTGATTGACTGTGGCCACTTTCAGAAAATATAATGTGCTGCATCAGGAGATCCAGTTAGTCTTTGCAGAGCAGCCCCTGCACCACCACCCTCCACCGCCCCCTGCTCATCTGCATATCCAGGTCTTACCTAGAAGGATCTAAATCACCTGCAGAACCCGGCTGCAAGGCATTCTGGGAAATGTTGTTTCTAGCAGTTGGAATGGGAGGTAGGTGAGACAGCTGAGAGGTGTCCACCACAGCTGAGAGAGAAGAAAGAGGGACTAAATAAACGATGAGGAAGTGGCCAACACAGTCTGCTACAGATTCTTACCTGTTCTAATATCTACTTCATAACTTTCTCCTATAACATTTGACAAGTATTCACTGGGCATCTCCCATGTTCCAGGCAAGCTGGACTTTAAACAAGACAGATAGGGATTTTAGAAGCTATGGAAGACAATGTTAAAGACTTATTCTAAAAATTTTGCATTTCGGATTGTAAAGCAGGCTTTAAAAAGAAGTCACATATTTTATATATATATATATATATATATATATATATATATATATATAATATATAATAATATATATAATCCCACATTATATATATATATATATATAATATATATATATATTATATATATATATATATAATCCCACATGTTTATCTTGTTAGCCAGCCTGATAGGAAACTTCAGGCACTGGAGACTAGCCTGAGCATTCCTTCATAAACCTCTGTAGACATCCCAGAACAAAGCTCTTTTAGGTGCTTAGGTATTACTCAGAGTATTAACTGATCAGAGTTAAATAGTAGAGATTTGTAAAGATAAGCACATGTTCAAATAAATGCAGAATTCTGAAGCAAGCTAGTATCAACAGTATCTAGATAAACTTGGCACTAACTGAAGCAAAATGGAGGCATTGGCCTCCAACATGAGAAAAGTTCAATACCAGACACAATCCAGGTCCTGGCAAGAGTAGGCAGTGAGGCAAGTATTGAAGAGGATACAAAGAAATGGAAAAGTACTCCATGCTAATGGATTGGAAGAATAAACATTGTCAAAATGTCTATACTACCCAAAGCAATCTACACATTTAATGCAGTCCTTATCAAAATACCACCAGCATTCTTCACAGAGCTAGATCAAACAACCCTGAGATTTGTATGGAACCACAAAAGACCCCAAATAGCCAAAGCAATCCTGAAAAATAAAAACAAAACTGGAGGCATCACAATTCTGGAGTTCAAGCTATATTACAAAGCTATAGTCATCAAGACAGTATGGTCCTTGCAAAAAAACAAACACATAGGTCAATGGAACAGAACAGAAAAACCCATAAATTGACATATAACTATATGGTCAACTCATCATCTTCAACAAAGCAGGAAAGAATATCCAGTGGAGAGAAGACAGTCTCTTCAAAAAAATGGTGCTGGGAAAACTGAATGGTGACACACAGAAGAATGAACCTGGACCACTTTCTTACACCAAAAATAAATTCAAAACGGATGAAAGACCTCAATGTGAGGCAGGAAAACATCAAAATCCTAGGGGAGAACACAGGCAGCATCCTCTCTGACGTTGGCTGGAGCAACTCCTTATTAGATAGATATGAAAGCAAACATGAACTATTGGGACTTCATCAAGAGAAAAACTTCTGCACAGCAAAGGAAACAATCAACAAAACTGAAAGGCAACCTACAAAATGGGAGAAGATATTTACAAACAACATATCAGCTAAAGGGTTATCATCCAAAATCTATAAAGAAGGTATCAAACTCAATACCCAAAACACAAACAACCCAATTAAAAAATGGACAGAAGACATGACACTTTTCCAAAGAAGACATCCAGATGACTAACAGATCCATGAAAAGATGCTCAACATCACTCTTCATCGGGGAAATACAAATCAAAACCACATTGAGATATCACCTCACACCTGTCAGAATGACTAAAATTAACAACACAAGAAACAACAGGTGTTGGCAAGGATACAAAGAAAAGGGAACCCTCTTGCAGTGTTGGTGGGAATACAAACTGGTGCAGCCACTCTGGAACTAAAAATAGAACCCTATGATTCAGCGATTGCATTATTAAGTACCCAAAGGATACAAAAATACAGTTTTGAAGGGGTACATGTACCCCAATGTTTATAGCAGCGTTATCAATAATACCAAACTATGGAGGGAGCCCAAATGTCCATTGACTGATGAATGGATAAAGAAAATGTGGTGTACACACACACACACACACACACACACACACACACACACAGGAATATTACCTAAACTATGGAGGGAGCCCAAATGTCCATTGACTGATGAATGGATAAAGAAAATGTGGTGTACACACACACACACACACACACACACAGGAATATTACCTATCAAAAAATGAAATCTTGGGGCGCCTGGGTGGCGCAGTCGGTTAAGCGTCCGACTTCAGCCAGGTCACGATCTCGCGGTCTGTGAGTTCGAGCCCCGCGTCAGGCTCTGGCCTGATGGCTCGGAGCCTGGAGCCTGTTTCCAATTCTGTGTGTCTCCCTCTCTCTCTGCCCCTCCCCCGTTCATGCTCTGTCTCTCTCTGTCCCAAAAATAAATAAAAAACGTTGAAAAAAAAAATTAAAAAAAAAAAAAATGAAATCTTGCCATTTGCAATGATCTGGATGGAGCTAGAATGTATTATGTTAAGCAAAATTAAGTCAACCAGAGAAAGACAAATATATGATTTCACTCATACGTGGAATTTAAGAAACAAAACAGATAAATATATGGGAAGCAGACGAGTGGGGGGAAAGGGAAGAAAGGGAAAAAAACCACAAGAGACTCTTAATGATAGAGAACAAACTGAGGGTTGTAGAGGGAGGCGAGTGGGAGATGGGCTAGATGGGTATTAAAAAGGACACTTGTGATGAGCCCTGGGTGTTGTATGCAAGTGATAAATCACTGAATTCTACTTCTGAAGCCAATATTGCATATTAACTAACTAAAATATAAATTAAAAACAAAACAAGACAAAAGCCCCAGCCAACATTAGCCATTGTTTCAAGAGAGATAAATGTTAGAGTTCCTCAGTATCAGCCATAAGTGGAACTTTAACTCCCAAGGAAAACCTGCCATTCATTCCAGGAAAATATGGGTGCTGAAAAGGGGATGGGTGTCCATGATCGGACTGTGGGTCTGGAAACAGTTACAACCATATTGATTAACACCAAAGGTGCTCCCATGCCCTATGGTTCAGTTGCCCCAGTAAGTTTGTGTTTTAGTCATGTTAAAATAGGCTCCCTGTTATGGGCTAATCACACAGGGCTTTTTTAGTAGCTAAAGAAAGTGCTGCCTTGGTGACATTGTAATATACATTCAATCATACGTTATTTCCTCAATTAACAGAATGACGGTAGGGGAATAAATAGCGCAGCCTCGCACCCATTCTTTTCCTCTCTGATGTTTTCTTCTTAAGAAACAAACATACAGCTTCATTACCAACAAGCTCAGAATAAATTAATAGGAGCTGAAATCCGTGAAATTAGATTCACTTTTCTAATTAGCTGGAGAGTTTGCAGATACCGGGCGGTCTTTATCACAGGCTCTCTTCTTCTCTGGAAGGGAATGGCCATTTGTGATCTCAGAAAATTAAACCCTCCCCTCTTACATTCTACAAAGGAATTTCTGATTGAAGTGTAAATGTCCTTTGGCCACCTGGAAGATCATTCTGACGTTGTGAATCTTGAGCAAATTCCTCATTAATTCCACCCCGTGGTGGGGAGATTGTGTGATGTGGCAATTTCCATTTTCAAAGGAATTGTCTTTTTTACTAATAAAGTCCTTGGCTTAGTTGGCACCCTCCTTCGTAGAGTTCAAAGTGATGCTGAGACTTTTTGGCTTTAATTCTCACGTCCCAGACAGAAGAGATAGCGGCCAGGAGAGAAAGCAACTGCTTTCCTAACAAGTGAAAGAGAAGGAGGTCATGGAGCCAGGGGCCCAGGGAGACATGGAACAAAGGTCTCAGGATGACCCCGCAGGTCAGTGGCAGCCCTGGAGCATCCCGACTCTTATTCCTGACCCCCAGCTAAACAACCATCCCAGTTTACTCCCAAGAGTCTAAAATTACCAAACAGACCCACAGGGCTCTGAGTGAGGACTTCGGAGACCTGTGACTGCCTCTTCTAATGACCCACTCAGTGACTTAAAAGGGCAAAATTGGCCTGATGAAGGAACGAGCTCCCTGTCCACAGCAGCTAGATGCCTACTTCTCTAGAATTCCTTCACTCACGCCTGCATTCAGTTCTTTAACACATTTTTATTGTGTACCTACTACGTGCCAGATGCTACTCTAGGCCCTGGGGATACAGAAAGGAACAAAGTGAACAAAAATGCTTCCTTGCACAGAGATCATCCTAGTGGGGAAGACAAAAAATCAACAAGATAGATAAGCAAAATGTAAGGCTTGGTGAATGGTGATAGATGCTAGGGAGAAAATAAAGCAGAGACATGGGATTTAAAAGGGTGCATGAGAGGTTGAATTTTTAGTTGGAGTGACTGGGGAACATCCCACTGAAACAGCCCAGGAAAAGATGGACGATCACAGTGAACACTACGGAGGGTGACACAGCCTTGGGCGGAAAATGGTACCAGATGTTTTCTATAGTCTTTTGAAATACAGGCATGCTTCATTTTATTGTGCCTCACGTTCTTGCACTTCTCAGAGCTTGTTTTTTGCAAATTGAAGGTTTGTGGCAACCCTGAATTGAGCAAGACTATTGGCGTCATTCTTCCAACAGCATTTGCTCGCTTCGTGTCTCTGTGTCACGTCTTGCAATATTTCAAACGTTTTCATTATTATTACATTTGTTATGGTGATCTATGGTCAGCAATCTTTGATGTTTCTATTGTCGTTGTTTTCGGACACCACGAACTGTACCCACCCAAGACGGTAAACATAATCAATAAATGTGTGTGTTCTGACAGCTCCACCCACCAGCAGGTCCCTGAGTCCCTCTCTGCGGGCCTCCCTTTTCCCTGAGACACAGCAATATTGAAATGAGGCCAATTAATCACCCTACCATGGCCTCTAAGTGTTCATGTGAAAGAGTCACATGTCTCTGACTTTAGATCAAAAGTTAGAAAGGATTAAGCTTAGGTGAGGAAGGAATGTTGAAAGCCGAGATAGACTGAAAGCTAGGTCTCTTGCACCAAACAAGTTAGCCTGGTTGTGAATGCAAAGAAAAAGTTCCTGAAAGAAATTAACAGTGCTACTCTAGTGAATAACACATGAATGATAAGAAAGCAAAACAGACTTACTGCTGAAATGGAGAAAGTTTTAGTGGTGTGGATAGAAGGCCAAACCAGCCACAAGGTTCCCTTAAGCCAAACTCTAAAGACCCTGACTCTCTTCAATTCTATGAAGGCTGAGAGAGGCGAGGAAGCTGCAGAAAAGTCTGAAGCCAGCAGAGGATGGTTCAGGAGGTGCAAGGAAAAAAGCCATCTCCGTAACATAAAAGTGCAAAATGAAACAGCAAGCTATCCGGAAGATCTCACTCAGATTATTTATGAAGGTAGCTACACAAAACAACAGATTTGCAGTGTAGACAAGACAGCCTTATAATGGAAGAAGATAGCAACTCAGATATAACAGAAGAAGATAGCAACTCCTCTCTAGCAACTCCATAGCTAGAGAGGAGAAGGCAATGCTGTTCTCAAAGTTTCAAAGGACAGTGTGGTTCTCTTGTTAGGGGCTGATGCAGGTGGTGACCTAAAGTTGAAGCCAATGCTCATTTACCATTCTGAAAACCCTAAAGCCTTTAGAATTAAGCTAAATCTCCTATGCCTATGCTCTATAAATGGAAAAACAAAGCCTAGGTGACAGTACATCTATTTACAACACGGTTTACTGATATTTTGAGCCCACTGTTGAGATCTACTACTAAAAAACAAAACAAAACAACAACAAGAAAACAAACATTTCAGAATATCACTGCTCAATGACAATGCACCTGGTCACCCAAGATCTCTGAAGGAGATGTACAATGTGATGAATTCTGTTTTCATGCCTGCAAACACAACAGCCATTCTGTAGCCCATGGATCGAGGAGTCATTTTGAGTTTCAAGTTTTATTTAAGAACTATATTTCATAAGGCTATAGCTAGCACAGATAGAGATTCCTCTGATAGATCTGGACAAAGTAAATTGAAAGCCTTTTGGAAAGGATTCACCATTCCAGATACCATTAAGAACATTCATGATTCATGGGAAAAGGTCAAAATATCAACATGAACAGGAGTTTAGAAGTGGATTCCAACCCTCATGGAGGACTTTGAGGGGTTCAGGACTTGAGTGGAGGAAGAAACTACACATGTAGTGGAAACAGCAAGAGAACTAGAAGTGGAGCCTGAAGACAGGACTGAATTCCTGCAATATCATGACAGGACTTTAAGGGATAAGGAGTTGTTTCTTATGGGTGAACAAAGAAGGTGGTTTCTTGAGATGGAAACTGCTCCTGGTGAAGATGCTGTGGAGACTGTTGAAATGACAACAAAGAATTTAGAATATGACAGAAGCTTAGGTGATAAAGCAGCAGCAGGGTTTGAGAGGATTGACTCCAACTTTGAAGGAAGTTCTATTGTGGGGGAAATGCTATCAAACAGCATCACATGCTACAGAGAAATCATTCACGAAAGGAAGATTCAATCGATATGGCAAACTTCACTGTTGTCTTACTGTAAGACATTGCCACATTCACCCCAGCCTTCGACACCACCACCCTGATCAGCAGCCATCAGCAGCAAGAAAGAACCCTCCGTTAGCAAAATATTGACACACTGAAAGCTCAAATGATGGCGAGAATTTTTAGCAATAAAGTGTTTTAATTAAGGTATAAACATTTTTAACATAATTCCATTGCACATTTTATAGACTACAATATAGTGTAAGCATAACTTATATGCACTGAGAAACCCAAAAAGTTCATTTGACTCACTTTATTGTAATACCTGCTTTATCGCAGTGGTCTGGAACTGAACATATCTTTGAAATATGTGTATCAATTCATCCCTCTGTGCCTCTGCTTTGGCATTTGTGAATGTGGCCAATATCTGTCCTTCAGGGGGTTGTAGGAGTTGAGAAATTAAGTGATATTTGTACAGCGTCCAGAATTCATGTCCACCTGGATCCTCAGAATGTGACCTTATTGGAAACAGGGTCTTTGCAGATGTAATTAATTAAGATAATGTCATAGGGGATTAGGGTGGGCCCTAAATCCAATGACTGGTGTCCTCGTAAGAAAGCCATAAACAGATACAGATGACACACATGAGGAAGATAGCCACATGCAGAAGGTGGCAGAAGCTGGGATGGTGGGGCTACAAGCCAAAGGGTGCCAAAGATTGCCTGCCACATCCAGAAGTAGGACAGAAATATGGAACAAATTCACCCTCAGAGCACCCAGAAGGCACCAGCCCTGCTGACATCTTGATTTTGGACTTTGGTCCTCCTGAACTGTGAAAGAATACATTTCCGTTTTAAACTACCAATTTGTGGTAATTTATGACAACAATCCTAGGAAACCAAAACACATTTTGGTCAGGAAAGTGGTGCAGCTGTGACAGACACCTAAAGGATGGAAGGGCTTTGGAATTAGGTAATGAGTAGAGGCTGGAAGAATTTTAATGTGATGATGAGACCTTGAACTTGGAACCTGATGCTGTAATCAGTTGAAAATTTGGGGGTCTTGTGAGAGGGTGAGTGTATTTTGCATGTGGGAGAGATATGAATCACTGGTGCTGGAGGGAAGATTGTGGCAAATCATTTATAATATTGATCTAGATGTAGGCAGGGCTCCCTGGATGCAGTTCTTTGAATGGTGTTCATGTTGATCCAGAGATCTAGGAATTAAAAAGACAAGTTATTTGACTTCAACACACTTAACAGAAAAGGATGAGAAGGGGATAGATGTCCCCTGGAGACGTCTTCATTTAAAAAGGGGGTGGGGGGTAAATGAGAGGTATATAGTAGTTACTGTCCAATAGCAATTTTGAGATCTAACTGGGTACATGTCGGTATTCCCACAATCGCAGAAGCAAAGAGAGTTCCTCAATTAGGGCTTATTTTCAGCTTCCCAGGAGTAATTCCCTAATCATTGTTCTCCTTGGTTCTTGGCTTCACATTGTAGGCTCCACTGTCTGTGATGTCTTTACTTTTCAATAATTAATGGATCATATTTACAACTGGGTAGCAATCTCTACTGCTCTATGCCTGTGAAGAGTTAGAAGCCGAGAAACCTGTTCTCATTTCACTGTTTCTGTTCCTTTTAATTCAAGCTAGTAGTGTTTTTGCCAGGACAAGTCTCTTTTAAGTTGTGTGGATTTAATCAGGCTTGGAACACTCGTGCTTTCCCCGCTGCACCTCTTTCTACTTAGAGTGGGTGTCAGGGTTGTGTTAGAAGCTCTCATGCCCAGCTGAGAGAATCTACTAACTCACCACCTTAAATCTTTCTGAGATATAAACAAAGAGTCTTACAGCCATTAACTTGATTCATTCTTTGCCCTGAGACCATTTCTTACTTTGAGAATCTTTTGCTGAAGATACTGTCCTGGAACCTTTCCATTGCTTCTAATGTCTTGCAGACAGAATAGTTCCTTCTTGAGCTCCTCTTTCTCTCACAATACCTTAGTTTATGCTGCTAAAAGAAGCTAATGGGCACTCTCTTTCATTACTATTGTTTTAAATCCAAATATAGTCAACATACAGTGTATAGTCTCAGGTGTACAATATAGTGATTCAACACTTCCAAACATCACCTGGTGCTCATCACAACAAGTGCACTCCTTAATCCCCATCCCCTGTTTAACCCATATCCCTTACCCACTTCCCCTCTGGTAACCATCTGTTTGTTCTCTGTAGTTAAGAGTCTGTTTCTGGGTTTGCCTCTCTCTCTTCTTTTCCCTTTGCCCATTTGTTTTATTTCTTAAGTTCCACATAAGTGAAATCATGATGGTATTTGTCTTTCTCTGACTTATTTTGCTTAGTTTGATACACTCTAGCTCCACCCACATCATTGCAAATGGCAAGATTTCGTGTTTGTTGATAGCTTAGTAGTATTCCAGTGTATATATGCCACATCTTTATCCATTCATGAGTCAATGGACACTAGGGCAATTATGTTTCCATAATTTGGCTGCTGTTGATAATGCTGCTATTAACATCGGGGTGCATGTATCCCTTTGACTTAGGGTTTTTGTATTTTGTGGGTAAATTCCCAATAGTACAATAACTGGATCATAGGGTAATTCCATGTTTAACTTTTTTTAGACACCTCCATACCGTCTTCCAGAGTAGCTGTACCAGTTTTCACTCCCGCCAACAGTGCATGAGGGTTCCTATTTCTCCACATCTTCTCTGATACTTGTTGTTTCTTGTGCTTTTGATTTTAGCCATTCTGACAGGTGTGAGGTGATATCTCATTGCAGTTTTGATTTGCATTTCCTTGATGATGAGTGATGGTGAGTATCTTTTCATATGTCTGTTGGCCAAATGTATTTCTTCTTTGGAGAAATGTCTGCCCATTTTTAATTGGGTTATTTGTTTGGAGGGTATTGAGTTGTATCAGTTCTTTATGTATTTTGGATACTAACCCTTTATAGGATATGTCATTTACAAATATCTTCTCCCATTCAGTAGGCTGTCTTTTTAGTTTTGTGGATTTTTTCCTTTGCTGTGCAGAAGCCTTTTATTTTGATGTAGTTCCAGTAGTTTATTTTTGCTTTTATTTCCCTTGCCTCAGGAGACATATCTAGAAAAAAAGTTGTTATGTTTGATGTCAGAGAAATTTCTGCCTGTGCTCTCTTCTAGGATTTTTATAGTTTCAGGTCTCACATTTAGGTTCTTAGTCCATTTTGAATTTATCTTTGTGTATGGTGTAAGAAAGTGGTCCCATGTCTTTCTTTTTCATGTAGCTGACCAGTTCTCCCAATAGCATTTATTGAAGAGACTGTCTTTTTCCCAATGGGCACTTCCAGCATTCTTCCTGGAAATCTCCTTAGCCAGAGGCACAGATTCATTGGCTACATTTTCTAGTCTCCAAGATCACACTAATTTATCCACCACAATACAGCATAGATTGCCCTTTCTCTAGGCTGCGATAGCAGTTTCCTCCCTGCCCTTCTAGCCTCCACAACCTTATCCTTCCAGCCTCCAACTGCCATTCAGCCCCAAAGTCTACCCACATGATTTAGATTTTTATTATGGTAGCACCTCTATTCCTGTGTACAAATTTTTGTTCAATTAGCTTCTGATACATTTTTTAAAACTACCCCAAAACTTAATGGCCTAAAATCAGCAAACTGGGTTGTGCTCAGTTGGCCAATTTATCTCTTCAACAGATGGTTTCAATGGACTCCCTCATGCCTGGTACTCAGCTGGGAAGACTGACATAGCTGAGAGTGGCCTGAGCCACAAGGCTTCTTATCTTTGAGGAAGCTGTCATGCGCTCCTTTACAAGGTGTCTCCGGGTGGCATGCAAGGCCCCTTAAGGAATAGACTCATAACTTGCACAACATCCCTTTGGCTGCATTCTCTTTGCTTGGGCAAATAGACCAGATTCAACATGGAACTACAGAAGAACACAAATTCAGCCCCTTTGTTTCTTGCTATAGCAGGAGCCTAAAAGATTGGAAGTGGTCTGGGTCCCTTTAGGCCAAAGGAGAGGTTCTGGCCCAGAGTAAGTGCTCAGTCAATGTCTAACTAGTGAGCAAATGAATGTGTGTAATGTGTTCTTCTCATGGACTGAAAGTCACTTACACCAGGAGGGAGAAATTACCCAGCCCTGCCCTCTGCTGCATCCCCATCCCCCTCTCTGTGAGCTCTGGCTTTGACTCCTTCTTCTACCCACTTACCCCTAGATTGTAGGGCCAAGCCCAGAAAAATAATCCAAGTGGCCACAGATTCCTGTCCACTCACCACTGGGGGGGCGTCATCCCTAGGTTGCCATGATAGGAATGGGCAGTCGCCTGAAGCCCAGCAGCACAGGAGCCTCACCCTTAGGGCCAGAGACACAGACTCCTGACAAACAGAAAGGGAATGGTGGGCAAGTGTATGCATGGAGTGTCCCTACCACAATATGTCCTCTGGCTTCTGGGAAGGCCTTACCAGCCACAGCACCATGGATAGCCAGACCATGAAGGGCCCCAGCCACTGCATGGGTGGAAATGGAGGCCCATGAAGGAGCCTCTGGTCAGTGGTAGAACCATGCCTCAGGCCCAGGCATCTGACCTCTAGCAATTCATTAATTCTCTCAGGCATTCACTCCATAGACAATGACCCAGATGGGAAGACTTGCCAGGACTTGCCCCAGGCACTAAAAAAAAGTGTAGGGGAAATAAGAGCAAGGAAAAAAGAGAGAAGCCTATCTCTTCCACCATGGAGACTCTAACTGAAGCTTCCTCCCACCTGAGGCTTCTAGTCAGCAGGGCCTCCATGAAGTAAGGCCGTGTCTCTAGATCCTGAGCTTGACATGCTCTTCTTGGTCCATCAAAAGGGAATGCTGCACCCACCTTGGCCCTCAACACTCACATAGTGTCCCCACCTCTTGCCCCAGCTACCAGTTGATGCAATGCCGATGCAACATTGACCAGGCCCCATTTCCTCAGCCCCTGCCTCTCTGGACCCTCCCACCTCCTCAGGCTACAGCCCACCCCCTACTAGGCCGACCACTAGTATCAGCCCCCAGGGTGCACAGCCTACACTGGCCATGGGCTCCTCAGTCTGTCACATCCCCTGCCTCTACTCTGTGCTGGGCCCAGGAGACAATGGTGACTCAGAGCCAGCACTTCCCCCCTCCCCCCACCCCCTAGGGTCCTTCCAGACATGGACAAATAGTCATTTTCCTTCTGACAAGCAGATTAATGCTTTTCTCTCAGGAGAGGCTCTCAGGGACCGGGAAACATTGCCCCCTCTGGCTCCAGAGTAGCTCTGAGGGCAAAGAGACCCGTATCTGAGGTCTCTTCCACACCCACCACCTCATCCCTGGGATTGTCCATAAATCCTCCGATGACAGGGAGACATGGACTAGAGCAAGGAAGGGCTGAGAGAGGTACACACTCAGACCCCCTCATGCACACATAGACACAAGGACCACACATCCCACTCAGACACACACTCACACACTATGAGCATGCACTTCCACAGAGACAAAGACGCCAACATACACACACACACACACACACACACACACACACACAGAGTCACATGCAGACAAGTTCACATGAGGTCACCCTCTCGCAGTCACAGTGGGCATGCACACCACGTTCGTTCTAGCCACTGTGCTCTAGCCTGAGGCTGGGCAGTGGCCCTTCCTGTAAGTTTGGATTTAGCAACAGCCCCTACCTGGGTGAGCTGCAGCCCAAGCGAGGAGGAGGGAAAAGGGACATCCGGGGCATCTTTGAAGGGAAGAAGATGAGCCTTGAGCGAGTCCTCAGTCAAGCTCAGGGGTACATCCGGTTGCTCTGGGACAGGATAGGCTCCATGAGAAGCGTCAGGTGGCAGTGCGGGCCTGGGGGTGTACAGGAAGCCACATGCCCCCAGCTGCAGGCCAGGAAACTCCGACATAGTGTCCAAACCAATAGGCTGCTCCCTGGGGGCCTGCAGGGGCTTCAGTGTCCTGCCACCAGCCTCTGCCAGGAGGGAGGGAACCAAAGCCACCCTGACCCTTGCCCTCCCCCCGCCCCCACTAGGAATCCCAGACACAGACTTGCTGCTCCAGCAGATTTCCATGGATGGGAGCAGAGGAATCGATGGTGCTCATAGCATTTACAGCCAGTGGGAAAAGCTGCCCTGGGCCTCCCTGACACCAGAAATAAATGATTCTGTGAACAGAAAGCCACTCAGACACAGCCGGAATGACCCGCTAGAGAGTGCTTTCACCTTGAGGAATTGCCAGTGCTGGCGGCAGCCAACCCCTGTGAGCCCCAGCCAGGCTGTCTGTGCGGTGCAGGGTCAGATCACACAGCATCCAGGCCCCAGAACCCCAGCAGCTCACGCCACAGTCACCAACAATTCCTCCAGGCAGCCTCCCAGCCCTGGGCACACGTGCAGCAGGAACCTGGAGGCCCAGGCTTTCAGAAAGCAGCTGCTTGGAAGAATCTGTCTGTGGACAAAAACAGGGTTTTGTTTTCTTAAACAGAAAACCTGGTTTCTTTTCCTTCTCACATAACTCCAAGGCTGCTGACAAGCTCTTAAAAGGAAGAAACCAGTAGGCACACTAATTCCTTGGCTCATGCAGGACCACACTGCCTGCTAAATCCCCCCAAGCATTTCTAGGAGTCCCAGGGTGTGACCCATATGTGCTCAGGGATGAAGCTGGTCAGTTGCTATACAACAGCTGCAGATTTCTTCCTCTTCTACCAGGGACTGCCTGCCTGACACGCTTCTGCTGGGTAACGCTGGGTCCCCCAGCCATCCCGGTGAAACCCGAGCCTGCCCACAGCCATACAAAGTGGGGCAAAACCTCTCTCCTCCCATGCCATGCCCTGTCACAGGTGTCCAGAGCAAGGCTGCTTGGGCCCCACTGCCTTACAGAATTTTGGAGAAGTGACTTTTGCAGCTCCAACCATCCCAGTGACCCCATTTCCTATGCCTTAGCACCTAGACGTGAGCCCATGGGGGCTGGCTGGTGATGGAAAGAGGCAAGGCTGGACCCAGAACTGTTTTGCCCCTTAATGCCTCCACCGGGGAAACTCTTTGGCTTGGGACACCTCTTCCCTTTGGTGAGGACTCTTCCTGAAAGACCACAGTCCATAAGAAAGAGGATACTGTCCCACTGGTTGTCAGAAATATCCGGCTTCACCTGAGTTCTGGAAATAGACATTGTTTTGGCTCAAGCAAGGAGCCCCATTACGCACAAATACCTGTTCAGAGGTAATGAGGACACCTTAATACTGTCAGATGCAAGGACTTGGTTGGTACTGCTCACCACCAACTCCACCTGAAATAGCCCAAGGGGCAAGAACATTGTCCCTGTGTGTGGGCAGACCCTCAGGACTGAGACCTGAACACCTTCCCTCTCCTAGGATAATGAGCAAAAGCAGAGGGTGTAGACTCAGTACTCCCCACTCCCACATCACTTGCCCTGCTTGCTTCTCTTCCAGATAAATGAAGACTGTTGGCATAGAAGGAAGGGATGACTGACCCCTGCTAGAAACCAGTGGTTCCCCCAAGAGCCCCTACCCCATGCCTCCAGCTCCACCCTTCAGGACCCTTGCTCAGTACTACCAGTCCCCACCCTGCTGCTCTGAGACAGGCTCTGAGGACTGATGACCCTGCAACCTTGGTGACCAGGCTCCCCAAGGATGCTGCTCACACCCTAACCTCATTTCCCCTTCAGTCTGGCCCTGAGTGATCGTGTCCTAAAAGGCTTTAGCCATTACCATTGGCTTCCATATTTACAGGGTAGAAGCAGCCTCTGGCTGGACGTCACCCAGATATTCACACTCTTCTCAAAGATCATGCTAACAGCATCCCTAACTATGTCCTTCTCAGGCTCAAGCAGCTTAAAGAGGCCTCTTGGAAGAGAAGACTCCCCTACAAGAGCAGATTTGCGTTGTAGCCAAGCACAAAGTGAGAGGAAGGTCTCACTGTCAGGAGGTCCCCAAACCTGAGGATGGTGGGGACCAGCTCAGGACCATGATTCTCCCCTTATGGCGGCAAATGGAGTGAAAGGAACATGCCACCCCAAAATATGCCACTTTGGCAGATTGATTATTTTGAGCTGAAGGCACTTGAGAAACAGCAGATACAGGAAGCACTCTCTACCCTCCCCTTTCTACCTAAAAGCAGGACATAAAATTTCCCCTGAGAAAGGTGCCCTCCTGTATCAGGAAGAGAACATTCTTATCAGCAGAGCCTGGGAGTCCACATCGAAATGGAACTGTACAAGCAAACCTACAAATATAACCGTTATCTTCCATTAGTTTCCCCCATATAATTTCCTAGTCACTGCCCCACAATTTACTGCCCCTTGCTCAAGCCCCTTTGTCTTGTCACATCCCACAATTTATTGTTCTTTGTGTAAAAAGGCATATAGGCTTTGGGACTTAATAGCTTCTTCGGTCTTCATTTGCCTTCTGAAGATTCCCATGTGCACATAAAAATATCATATCAATCTATATGCTTTTCTCCTGTTATTCTGTCTTCTGTCAGTTTAATTCTTAGGCTAGCCACAGAACCTAAGAGGGTAAAAGAAAATTTTTCCTCCCCTGGAGGAGCATCTTAGAACGTGCCAGTCTGAGGAAATGTGCAAGGGCTGCTGGTCACTTTGTAATGCCCCGATTTCGAATCCGAGAGACCACCAAGGAGCCGATACCGATGCAAACGCACGAGGGTTTATTTGCAAGCTCGAGCTTGGGCCCAAGTATACCCGACACAGCGGAGCAGGGACTTGGACCCCTAGGTTAAGAGGCGTAGCAGTTTTATAGGGGCCAGTGGCCAAGGAGATTGTAACACACACAGAAAGTTGCATAGTCACGCTAGTCCACACGCAGGTGGCCAATTGAATTACAATTTACCCTATAGTAACTGTTTGAACTAGCCTATGACTCTGGTCAGAATTGGCGCGCAAGTTTGGCGGGCAAAAGGCAGGGTTTAAGAATTGGAGCGCAAGTTTGGCGGGAAAAAGGCGGGGTTTACATTCTTTGGCTGTTAGGGGTTCTGCATTCCTATATGAGCCGGTTTCCAGTAAGGGTGTGCTCAGCGGCTTGACTAGGGTGGGGGAGTGTCTTAAGCAATAAGTAGGTCTTGTGGGGGTTATATATGAGATAATGGGTGTAGCACAAAATGGAGTTAGTCTTGCTCTGCTTGTCCAGGGGTAGGCGATTTTTGTTAAATTCCTTGGGTCCCACAACTTCATTGCCCCCAAACTTTAACAAATGCCTCAGATTTCTAAAACTCCAAAATTTCTCTGATTCCTTTAAGTTTAAGAACCATATATGATGTCTCTTGCTGTAACAAAGGGTGTCAAGTTATCAGCACTTGGGTGCTACGATGAGGCACCGACAACTTAGTTAAGCTCCGAGACCAGGTGTGCAAGGAGTGTGGAAAGCCCCCCAAACATGAGGAGGACACATTCAGGGCAGGGCACTAACCTGCCTTAGGGTCAGTCCCAAAGGGAGACTAGAAAAGGGTTCCAAAAGAGAGCACAGAACCCAAGAGGTGATGACAGGGCCATGCAGCTGTGTGGGGAGAGAGACATGGTGCCCATGGCCTTGAGGATATTTGTGCAATGATGATGAACACAGGGTTTGGGAGCAGCAGACTAGGAGCACTTCGAGTCCTGAAGGTGACACATTTCTAAGAGTGAGGTGGACTCACCTACTCCCCGCCTCCTCTGCCTGCAGACAGAGAGAACATGCTGGCCACGCGTTCCTTCTTAGTTCTGGTAAATTCACTCCAGCAGCTCCCGGTTAGGGTTTGTTTCACCTGTCCACTGAGCTTAGGGTGAAGATGCCCTAATACCTTTCTCTCTCACACATTCACGAGTGTGTGCGTGTGTGTGCGTGCGCGTGCGCGCGCGACTATTTTAAAATCCGACTGCAGTCCCCACTACTAGTCCTAAAAGGATGACAGAATTCCTCTGAGGGAGAGAGCTGCTCTTTTGTTTAGGAAAACACCTTAATGGATCTTTTAATTATGCAGCGAGAGGCCCCAGGGCTGCTTTGGAGAGGAAGAATGAGACAAAGAGGAAGCTAAATTGCACTGCATAATAAACTCACAGGAATTTTGGACCTATCCCAGGAGGTAGCCTTAGGAAAGAGGGAGAGAGTCCTGAGCCCTAGGAAAAAGGCAGGGAGCAAAGTGGCAGCAACACAGCCTTTCCTGCCACCCCATCCTGCACCAACACCCAGGGGCACAGCACGGTTTTTCCCACAGTTGATTGGGATGCAAACCTTGTTGTTAATGGAAAGAACAGGCTAGAAGCCTGGAATGCTGAGGCCTCTAGATTACAGATTTCAACCATTTCCCTCCATAGGTCTGCAAATTTTTATTATTGTTAAACAACAAAAATTCAACTGAGTAAATTTAAAGAACAAATTGGTTTATTCAGCGATTCATGAATCAGGCAGCATCCCATCTGGCAAAGAGAAAGAAGTTGTGTCCTGCTTTAGAAAAGGAAAGGTTTTCGAAGGCAGAAAGAGGGCACCAAAAAAGGATATTTTAGCAAAGCCTGCATTGTTCAGGCAAGGTCTCCCTCCTGAGGGAACAGGGAGTCTATTGGGCAGATTACCTCACTAATGTTGACCCATATTGACTGGTGAAAGGTCACATTTCTGAGTGGTTGAAACTGCAATTAGTTTAGGAATTGAGTCTTGGTTGCTGACATGGGGTTTAGCACAAGTGACTCCACTTTGGGTCTGCTGTCTCTCTTTTAACAGTTCCTCCCTTTTGATCAGACTCTTAGCCTGAGACATGTGATCAAAATTTAAGGCATTGGCTTCACTCTCAGCTACTGCTCTGTTGTTCTAGCAGCTTATGTCGATCTTCTGTGTGGTAGTCATAGGTCATGATGTTTTTGCTTAATCCCTATGATAATCACAGGTCATGGCTTCAGGTTCATAATCTTTATTTATTTTTAAAGTTTATTTATTTTGAGAGAGAGACAGAGAGAGAACAAGTGGGGGAGGGGCAGAGAGAGAGAGGAGAGAGAGAATCCCAAGCAGGCTCCGCTCTGTCAGTACAGAGCCCGATGAGGGGCTTGAACTCATGAACCTTGAACGCACAAAACATGAGATCATGACCTGAACCGAGATCAGGAGTCAAACGCTTAACCGACTGAGCCACCCACGTGCCCCATTCAGGTTCATAATCTTTAAATTGGTCATTCTCTTCGTTCCTTTTCTGCTGTTCCAGTCTTAGGGAGATCATTTGCTTGGTAGTTAGCAGGTGCAAATATACATCTAAAGTTTTTGAGAGAATAAAACACACAGAGAGATTACTATGATTACTATAAGCAGGATAACTCACAGTATTTGGAGTGAACTTCAGAGCCATGGTCCCCAAGACCCAAATCAATCAAAATCAAGTAAGCCACAGAAAGGTCCCATTGAAAACAGAAGCAAAAATGAACTATTGAGACCTCATCAAAATAAAAAGCTTCTGCACAGCAAAGGAAACAATCAACAAAACTAAAAGGCAACCAATGGAATGGGAAAAGATATCTGCAAATGACATATATATCAGATAAAGGGTTAGTACCCAAAATCTATAAAGAACTTATCAAACTCAACACACACACACACACACACACACACACACACACACACACACAATAGACTATTAGCCATAAAAAAGAATGATATCTTTTTGCAATGCCATGAATGAAGCTAAGGAGTATTATGCTAAGCAAAATAAGTCAGAGGAAGACAAATACCATATGATTTCACACATATGTGGAATTTAAGAAACAAAACAAATGAGCAAAGGGAAAAATAAGAAAGAGAGAGGCAAATCAAGAAACAGACTCTTGGGTTGCTCAGTCAGTTAAGCATCTGACTAGATACTCAGGTCATGATCTCAAGGTTCATGAATTCAAGCCCTGTGTCAGGTCTGAGTGTGGAGCCTGCTTGAGATTCTCTCTCTCTCCCTCTCTCTCTGCTCCTCCCTTGCTCACATTTTCTGTCTCTAAAATAAATAAAACAGGAAGGAAGGAAGGAAGGAAGGAAGGAAGGAAGGAAGGAAGGAGGAAAGAAAGAAAGAAAGAAGGAAAGAAAGAAGGAAAGAAAGAAAGAAAGAAAGAAAGAAAGAAAGAAAGAAAGAAAGACTCAACGACAAAGAACAAACTGATGGTCACCAGAGGGGAGGTGGGCAGGGGGATGGGTTAGATAGATGATGGGGATTAAGGAGGGCACTTGTGATACGCACGCGGGTGAGGTATGGAAGTGTTGAATCACTGTATTGTACACCTGAAACTAATATTACACCATATCTAACTTAAAACTTTAAGAAGAAAATTAAAAATTAAAAAAATCCTTAGTACTTTTAATAGAGAAAATTCAGCTTTTTTAAGTAATCAAAGACTTGATAAAACCAACAGAAGAAATTATTTTGACAAAACACAGAATTCTTGTTTTGTAGACAGACTTCTTTAAAGGGTAAAAAAACATTTTTACAATCTCTTATCAAGAACAGACCAATAGTCCAAGAAAACTTTGTCCTTTTAACAGAGAAAAAACCAAATTCTTATTTTGCACCAGGTTACCTTTCATATTAAAACTCATTTATTTAATTAAATTTATTCCAATTTTAGGGCCTGTCTGACTGGCTCAGTCAGTAGGGCATGTACCTATTGATCTCGAGGTCGTGAGTTCAAGCCCCACATTGGGTATAAAGCTTATTTAATTAAAAAAAAAAAAAGTTAAATTTATTCCAATCTTAGCCAGTCCTGACTACATATAAAACTCCTTTCTAAAGATTCCTTTTCTATAAACCTTCTACAACTTTTAAAATTTTGCCCTATGTTGTTTTTCCCTCTTTCTCATTTTGAAATAACCAATCTCATTTTAGGACAAAATTTTTTTTTTCTCAACAAAAATGTAGCTCCATTCTTCATATTTTATTTTATCAAAACACACATTCTATTTTGCTTATATGCAGAGTTGATTACCTTATTATTTCTAGTAGCTTTCACCACTTATACTAGGTAGAATATATAACCCTTAATGGGAAACCTTGGAAACCTTAATTTCTAGTGAAAACTAAGTGAAAACTGTTACATTAGTATTCTTTATATTGGCAAATTTATGAATACATTTCATAATTTTTAGAAACATATACTTATTCACAGTACAATCTTTCAACATGCACACGTTTGCTAACAGGCCCAAATATCCCCAATTCTCCTAATAAGAAGTCAAAAGTAGATAAACCTATGTTCAGTAATTAATGTTTCATTATATTATCTTATTCAGAAATGATCTGGATAGTCAATGAATTTAACTTAACTCAGCATTTAACTTAACTTAGGAAAACTTTAAGGTTTCAGGTTACCAAAACTATTTGAAGAAACTATTTTTTTTTAATTTACCTAAATTTTTTAAATCCTATTTACATCTATTTAATTTACTTGTTCTTAATATGTTTAGATTACCCAAAAAAACTTCATGAGACATTAGACAAAGTCAATCGCTGTCTCAAGCTTTTTTTTTTCCTGACAAATTTTTACATAACATTGACACATTTTAATTTTTGTAAGCCAAGGTAGAATAAAAGTTGCATGTCTGCACTATTTTTAATGTTGATAGCTCTGAAGATATGTCTATTTTTATTAAACCAACAAGCTTTATTTTTTTTAAGTTCATTTATTTATTTGAGAGAGACAGAGACAGACCGAGTGGGGAAGGGGCAGAGAGAGAGAATCCTAAGCAGGCTCACATTGCCAGCACAGAGCCTGATGTGCAGCTCGAAACCCACAAAGCCATGAGTTCATGACCTGAGCTGAAACCAAGATTCAGACGCTTAACTGACTAGGCTAACCAGGCGCCCCTAAACAAACTTTATATTAGCTTTAATACCAAATATTTTCCCTGAAATTCATTTGGGTTAGTCTCTATTACATTTTTGAGAATTTACTTTAT
Source organism: Panthera tigris (assembly GCF_018350195.1). Lineage (NCBI taxonomy): Eukaryota > Metazoa > Chordata > Mammalia > Carnivora > Felidae > Panthera > Panthera tigris. The sequence continues at coordinate 33,178,753 of NC_056665.1, forward strand.
ATAAGCACTTAATATTCTTTAAGCCAATTAAATAGGGCTCTTTCATAAATTAGTTTTTGCAATTCCTTCTGGAGGTAGAAAATACTATCACACATCTAAAACCCTATATATAGACACACATGAACATGCAGACACAAACAGAGACCTTATAGTTTTTGTGACTGAAGCTTTTTATTGCTAATATTTGTGGAGAAAACTCTTAAGATTTGTATTTGTCCTTCAAAAGTAATCTTATGGAGGCTGTGAAGCAGTTTGTATTTTTCTTAATTCTTTTTTTTTAATGTTTATTTAATTTTGAAGGAGAGACAGACAATCTCGAGCAGGGCAGGGGCAGAGAGAGAGGGGGAGACACAGAATCTGAAGCAGGCTCCAGGCTCTGAGCCGTCAGCACAGAGCCCTATGCGGGGCTCGAACCCACAAACCATGAGATCATGACCTGAGCTGAAGTCGATGCTTAATCGACTGAGTCACCCAGGCATCCCATGTATTTTTTTTTAATAAATAAAAAATAGTCCCTACATCTCACCTTTTTTCTTTTTTAGTCTTAGGAATTGGGGATGGTCTAGATAAGGGTTCTCACAGGGATCAGATAGAAAGAATGCAAGTTCCTCTAAGAAGAACTTTGGTTTCCCAATCCAATAAGCCTGTTGAGATAAAAAGGGGAGGTTTGGGGAATGGTAAAAAGGAATAGGCCAACTTTGAATCACCTCTAAAGCCACATTTCAGGGAGTCGGGGTGGCTCAGTCGGTTAAGCGTCCGAATTTGGCTCAGGTCATGATCTCACAGTCTGTGGGTTCAAGCCCCGCATCGGGCTCTGTGCTGACAGCTCAGAGCCTGGAGCCGGCTTCGGATTCTGTGTCTCCCTCCCTCTCTGCCCCTCCCCTGCTCGTGCTCTGTCTCTCTCTGTCGCAAAAATAAATAAAAACATTAAAATAAATAAATAAAGCTACGTTTCTAGTTTGGCAGAGATTTTTTGAGATAAGAACAGTTGCTCTCAATCCTTCAAAGAATTCAGCTGCACCTTAAATGATGTCACAGGTTGAGCAGCCCACCTAATTACATTATCTGTTTTAGTAAATACTGGTACAAAGACTTCAGATTTTCTTTTCTCTCTGGGCACATAGTTTCATTTTAAGTTAGGGGAGGAGGCCTAACAAAATTCCTATTAGTCTCTGAATGCCAGCTTCCTAGTTGGCTGACTGTTGACTACAGAGCTACTTAAAAATTTCCCATAAATACCGGGGCACCTGGGTGGCTCAGTCAGGTAAGCATCCAACTTCAGCTCAGGTCATGATCTTGCAGTTTGTGAGTTCATGATCTCACAGTTTTTGAGTTCGAGCCCCGCATCCGGCTCTGTGCTGACAGCTGAGAGCCTGGAGCCTGCCTCAGATTCTGTATCTCCCCCTCTCTCTGCCCCTTCCCTGCTCATGTTCAGTGTCTCTCTGTCTCTCAATAATAAATAAATGTTAAAAAAAATTTTTTTTTCTTGTAAATACCTTGTCAGTTCTCAGCCCAGACAAACAGCAAACATTTCTGGCAGTATTGAATACTTCCCGCCTCGGATGTAAGAAGGCTCCCCAAAAGGGTGCAAAAGATAATTTATTTTTATCTCTCTCCTGGGTATTATCGGCAGAGATCTGGGAGAGCTGACTCTGGAAGAATCCTCGCCTTTAGCTGGCTTCTGATAGTTTTTCCAGAATCCCATCTTGTAGGTTCTGAGTGGATTTGAAGCAGAGTGTAGCTTCAATATTTACCTGAATTTGCAAAGTTTTGTTTGTTTGTTTTTTTTTTAATTTTAATTTTTGTTTCCCCTTGGCTGTTTAAGGGAATAATACAGTAGTTTACCAGAAAATTCCTCAGGGTCTTTTCAACTCTGGGTGGGCTCCCTTTGGGGCACTCCCTTGAAAGTAGATATGGGGGTATCTGTGAGGCCTCAGTGGACTTTTATTTATGGTATAAAGTTGATTCAAATAGGGGATTGCTAGAATGAGAGCTCAGATAAAGGAGGATAGAGAGGAGAAGCAGGAGTTGGGTCCATCTTATAGTTTTATGTTTTAGGTACCTTTTGTGTCTTTACTAATCCTTTGCAGTGAATCTTTAATAAAGCTATTTTTGAATTTTGAAGCCTTTTTGGGGCTTCTGCATGTCAATTAAAGTAGGCATGTCCATCCTGTTTGCTTAATTTGGGAGCTGTTACTTCTTTCAAGTGCACTTCTCAAATGACCTTATCTTAATTGAAATGGTTTCCATTGTGGTCACTATAGCTCGCTGAGGGCTGGCAACAGTTTGGGAAGACACTTAGGTGGGAATGGGATTTAACCCACATTTCTGTACAGCCATCTCTGGCCTCAAATGGGGTGGCACCCCACATTTCTGTTCAGCTATATTTTGGGGCCCCCAACCTGATGAGTACCAAGCTAAGTTCTCAGGACACAAAACAACAATCTCATCTAATTTCAGGCTATTTTTAGTAAGATTTTGCCATTTGTATAGATGTCTACAGCTTCTAGGACTACAGTTTTGGGACATAAAATGAGCAGGTGTGCTAAAAGGTGGCATGCTTAACTTGTTGGATTTTAAGGATCCCATTTTTTTTATGTTTATTTATTTTTGAGAAAGAGAGCGCAAGCAGGGGAGGAGCAGAGAGAGAGGGAGACACAGAATCCGAAGCAGGCTCCAGGCTGAGCTGTCAGCACAGAACCCAATGTGGGGCTCAAACTCACAGACCACAAGATCATGACCTGAGCTGAAGTCGGACGCTTAACCAACTGAGCCACCCAGGTGCCCCTTAAGAATCCCATTTTTATTATTATTCTTTTTGGGTGTTTTCAAGTTAAGAGTCTCAGTCTCTTGGAGCCAAACAAATACCTAAAAGGGATGCACCCTTAACATACCAGCAGTAAACAAGAGATATTACTGAGACTGGCCAAAAGAAGGATGTATGCACCACCAGCAATTCCCAGCATGAACTAAACCCGGTAAGTGAAGACTTAAGACTGGAACCGAGGAAAGAGACTCCAAATAACCAAGGAATTGCAGACTGAACCAAGGGCTAGGGACTCAGGTTTCAGAGGGAACCGTCTATCAGTTCAAGCTGGCTCACTAAGCCCTAGACTAGAAAGCCAATTAGATTGGGATCTCAGTGAAAAGACAGTGGAGCTCAGAACAAAGAGGAACAGTGAGAAACAATGAGAAAGACGATGAACTGAAAAAGGGGTTCACCAGTACTACACCTGGGTTTCTCATTGTCCCCAAATGTCATCAAAATTTCACTTCAGATCCCATACAATTATGAGAGAAAATTATGAAAAACAATATGTCAACAAATTAGACAACCTAGAAGAAATGGATACATTCCTAGAAACATATAAGCTACCAAACTGAAACAGGAAGAAATAGAAAATTTGAACAGACCACTAACCAGCAAAGAAATTGAATCGGTTATCAAAAACTCCCCAAAGCAGAAGTCCAGGGCCAGATGGCCTCACAAGCAAATTCTACCAAAAAGTACCTATTCTTCTCCAACTGTTCGAAAAAATATAAGAGGAAGGAAAACTTCCAAACTCATCCTATGAGGCCAGCATTACTCTGATACCAAAACTAGATAGAGACTCCACAGAAAAAAAAAAAAAAAAAAAGGGAACTATAGCCAATATCCCTAATAAACAGGGATGCAAAAATTCTCAATAAAATACTAGCAAATGAAATCCAACAATACCTTTAAAAAATCATTCGGGGCGCCTGGGTGGCTTGGTCGGTTGAATGTCTGACTTCGGCTCAGGTCATGATCTCACAGTCCGTGGGTTCGAGCCCCGCGTCGGGCTCTGTGCTGACAGCTCAGAGCCTGGAGCCTGTTTCAGATTCTGTGTCTCCCTCTCTCTCTGCCCCTCCCCTGTTCATGCTCTGTCTCTCTCTGTCTCAAAAATAAATAAACGTTAAAAAAAAAATCATTCACTACGATCAAGTAAAATTTATTCCAAGGTTGCAAGTGTGGTTCAATATTCACAAATCATGGGGCGCCTGGGTGGCTCAGTTGGTTAAGCGTCTGACTTGGACTCAGGTTGTGGTCACTCCACCCGTGAGTTCGAGCCCTGCATCGGGCTCTGTGCTGACTGCTGGGAGCCTGAAGCCTGCTTTGGATTCTGTGTCTCCCTCTCTCTCTGTCCCTCCCCTGCTCACATTCTGTCTCTCTCTCTCTCTCTCTCTCTCTCTCAAAATAATAAACACTAAAAAAAAAATTTTAACAAATCAATCTACATGATACATCACATTAATAAAAGAAAGGATAAGAAACATATGATCATTTCAATAGATGTAGGAAAAGTGTTTGATGAAGTACAACATCCATTCATGATAAAAAAAAAAAAAAACTCTCAACAAAGTAGGTTTAGAGGGAACATATCTCAACCTAATACAAGCCATCTATGAAAAACCCATAGCTAATATCATCCTAAATTGGGGAAAAACTGAGAGTTTCTCCCCTAAGTTCAGAAACAAGATAGGGATATCCACTCCCACCACTTCTAGTACTAGAAGTCCTAGCCACAGCCATCAGACAACTAAAAGAAATAAAGTGCATCCAAACTGGCAAGGAAAAAGTCAAACTTTCATTATTTGCAGATGACATAATATTAAATACAGGAAACCCAAAGACTCCACCAAAGAATCAATCCCGTTTATAATTGCACCAAAAACAGTAAGACATCTAGGAATAAACCTAACCAAAGAGGTGAAAGACCCGTACTCTGAAAACTATAAAACACGGATGAAAGAAACTGAAGAGGGCACAAAGAAATGGAAAGATATTCCATGCTCATGGATTGAAGGACAAATAATGTTAAAATGGCTACCCCAAACAATCTACATATTTAATGCAATCCCTATCAAAATACCAACAGCATTTTTCACAGAGCCAGAACAAACAATCCTCAAATTTATATGGAACCACAAGAGACCCTGAATAGCCAAAGCAACCCTGAAAAAGAAAAGCAAAATTGGAAGCATCACAATTCCAGACTTCAAGTTCCATTACAGGGACGCCTGCCTGGGCATGCAACTCTTGATCTCAGGATTGTGGGTTCGAGTCCCACATTGGGTGTAGAGATTACTTAGAAATAAAATATTTTTTAAGTTATATTACAAAGCCATCGTGATTAAAACAGTATGGTACTGGCACAAAAATAGATGCATGGATCAATAGAACAGAATAGAAAACCCAGAAATGAACCCATAATTAATTAATCTTTGACAAAGCAGGAAAGAATATCCAATGGGAAGAAGACAGTCTCTTTTAACAACCGGTGTTGGGAAAACTGGACAGCAACTTGCAAAAGAATAAAATTGGACCACTTTCTTACACCATACACAAAAATAGATTCAAAATGGATGTAAGACCTAAATGTGAGACCTGAAACCATAAAAATCCTAGAGGAGAAAATAGGCAGTAACTTCTTTGACATCGGCCGTAGCAACTTCTTTCTACATATGTCTCCTGATGCAAGGGAAACAAAAGCAAAAATAAACTATTGGGACCTCATCAAAATAAAAAGCTTCTGCACAGTGAAGGAAACAATCAACAAAGCTAAAATGCAACCTACAGAATGGGAGAAGATATTTGCAAATGACATATCTGATAAAGGTATGATAAAGGGTTAGTATCCAAAATGTTTTAAAACTTGACACCCCCAAAAATGAATAATCCAATTTAAAAATGGGCAGAAAACATGAATACACATTTTTCCAAAGAAAACATACAGATAGCCAGCAGACACATGAAAAGATGCTTACCATCACTGATCACCAGGGAAATACAAATCAAAACTACAATAAGATGTCACCTCACACCTGTCAGAATGGCTAAAATCAAAAACACAAGGAACAATGGGTGCTGGTGAGCACATGGGGAAGGAGGAACCCTCTTGCAGTGTTGGTGGGAATGCAAACAGGTGCAGCCACTCTGGAAAACAGGATGGAGTTTCTTCAAAAAGTTAAAAATAGAACTACCCTAAGATCCAGCAATTGCACTACTATTTACCCAAAGGATACAAAAATACTGATTCAAAGGGATACATGCACCCTGATGTTTATAGCAGTATTATCAATAGCCAGATTATGGAAACAGCCCAAGTGTCCATCAACTGATAAACGGATAAAGAAGACGTGGTATATATACACAGTGGAATATTATTCAGCCATAAAAAAAGAAGGAAATCTTGCCATTGGCAATGACATGGATAGAGCTAGAGTGTATTGTGCTAAGCAAAATAAGTCAGTCAGAGAAAGAAAAAGACCATATGATTTCACTCATATGTGGAATTTAAGAAATAAAGCAAATGGGCAAAGGGAAAAGGAGAGAGAGGCAAACCTAGAAATGGACTCTTAACTACAGAGAACAAACAGATGATTACCAGAGGGGAGGGGAGTGAGGGAAATGGGTTAAATAGGTGATGGAGATTAAGGAGTGCACTTGTGATCAGCACCAGGTGATGTTTGGAAGTGTTGAATCACTATATTGTACACCTGAAACCAATATTACACTGTATGTTAACGAACTGGAATTTAAATAAAAACTTTTTTTTTTAAGTTCACTTCAGATCCCAGCAGGGCCATCAAGTCTGTTAAACAACAAAATTCAGCTGAGTACATTTAAAGATCAGATTGGCTTTATCCCAGGATTGATGAATTGGACAGCAACCCACCTAGCAAACAGAAACGAGTTCTGCCAAGCTGTAGAAAGGGAAAAGTTTTTAAAGGCAGAAAGGGGGCAGAAAAAGGAAATTATTAGCAAGAATGCATTGCTTCAGGCAAGATCACCCTCCTGAGGGGAACAGAAGTATCTGTCAGATGGATTACCTCACTAGTGCTGACCAGGTAATTCCATGTTGACTGGTTAAAGGTCACATTTCTAGGGGGGTTGACACTGTAATTGGAGTTGGTATTAAGTCTTGGTTTGCTGACATGGTATTTAGCACAAGCGATTCCATTTGGGGCCTGCTGTCTCCTTTTTAACATTATGAAGCAATAAATTGGCATTTGAGTGTCTATCTCAAACTTTCTGGGAGTCAGGGAAGGATTGAGGCAACGTGAGGACTGATGAGATAGAAGTGAGGCAATCAGCCACCAAAGAGAGATGTGGGGGTAGGAGAGAGGTAACCAAGGGGTGTTTGACTGTAGTCTGTTTTGCAGTTTACAGAATTAGCCCCCACCCCATGGTTTCACCAACTCATCAGTAAAAGCCGTATCACTTGCTAATCATCTGGGGAGTCCTACTGACTTTTGGGGGAGGTGACCAAATGCGGTGTCCTGCTCCAGGGTGTAAATAGACAAGATTCAGTCGGGGTTCTCACCTAAAGTTTAATGTGCTCCATTCAAAGGGCTGCCTTTATTCTTAGATTGTGTCCTTCCTATCTTTCATGATGATGGGATATTGTTTTCATGTCCTTACTTGAAAAAATTTACATGTTAACCTAGTGTTAAATATACACATTTAACCTAGTGTTAATAGAAAAGAAGACTTTTCTATTGGTCCTTGAAATCCTAATATCCGACCTAAAGTCACACTCTGAAGGTCCTGTGTCTCACACAAATCTTACTGAGGTCAGAAGTGCCTCTTCCAATGGGAGTGATCTCTCTTGCATAAAGCTTCTGGCTGCTTCTGCATCAGCAGGTGCGGCTTTACTACTCACTGTAACATCAGGAAGGCCGTTGCAGTCTTTGAATCAATGAAAACAGCCCTTGCAAACAACAAATGAAGGTTTTAAGGACACTTTATGTCCTTGGGCAAACTTCTTGGTTTTTTCCTGAATAGGCATTAGACTTTGAGGCACACATATTTTAATGTTCAGTTCACAATATCAAAATTTTTCCTCAGTCGTGCTTAAATACTGGTTCATCTTTATTATGCATCATGAGGGAAAAAAACTTTTCAAGGTCTCTTGTAGTCTTTCTATATCCCTGTCATGAAGTTTGGTGGCCGTGATCACTCCTCATCCTACAGATGTGTCCATGTCCCCAGGCTCCACCTACTCCTGGGATCTCCTCCTTCCTCTCTGACTACACCCTGATGAAGTGCTTCTTGCATGGTTTGCCCTTGACTCTGTTCTCTTTATTCACCAGAGGTCCTCAAAGTGTCATCCGGACCCACATTCAATCCACCTCCTGTGGGGCTGAGGGAACTGAGAACAGGCTCAAGCAGACCTTAAATGACACAAAGCCACCCGGTGACCAATTTCCCCCTGCTAGGTCAGACCAAGGTTTAGTGGATGACCATCTAGGACAGGGTTTCTAGTGGCACATCTCTCCTAGGTTTCCTATCACGATCTTTTAGGAAGGCTCCTACCAGCCAATATGTGCCGTGCCCTCTGTTCCCTTCTCCCTCCTCTACGATCAGTGACATCATCTCTCTGCATGGTTGGCCTTGACCTTCACAGCTCTTAGGTATTTAGGCACCTGTGCCCCAAGGTCACCGGGAAGGAACACACGGCCCCACCTCTCTGTGTCTGCGGGCAGAGAGTGAACATGGGGTCAGGTGGGCCAACACTCACCAGTGATGACCATCCTACCGCTCTCTCATTCTTGCCAACACTTGGTATTACTCACCTTCTCTTTTGGCCAATGGACCATGTATGCAGTAATTTTTCATTGTTGTTCTAATTTGCATATCTTTGATTACTAATGTGGTTCGAGCATCCTCTCAAACACTCCTTAGTGCAAAACAAAAAGTTTTCTACTCAGTAAATTGTCTGGTCATTGTCCTTTGCCCATTCTTCAGTGGGCTGCATCTTAGCTGCTTGACTTGGCCCAGGGGCCCTGGGGAGGGGAAAATCAGCCCAGCCCAGAGTTACCTCCACCCACAAAAACAGCTTCCATCGGAGGGAGCTGCAGCCCTGTTTGGACACTCGGCTTCCTGAACTTTCTCACCCACATGTGCTTAGAAAAGTAAGTAGCTCTAAGCCAGGATAAAGGATATTTAAGACCCAGAAGCTCAATGACCAAGGTACTACATTAAGGAACATTTCTCTGGTGGGTGGGCTTCCTGGGAGGAAAGAGGCCAAGTTCCAGAGTTTATTTAGCCCCTGTCAGGAAAGGCTTAAGGATTATTCTGGGAGACACAAAGGTGGGAGTGGAAAGGGTCGTAGAAAGGCCTTGAGTACCAAAGGCTCCTTGTGTCTGCACAGGCTCCTCACCTATGGAATGAGGTGGATTATGGGAGGATATTTACCACCCTGCAGAATACAGGCTACACTTCCCTTACCTGTGCTGGCAGGATTGAACCTTCAAAGATGGAGCTTCCACACCAAGGAGGATCAGGGACTGTGAAGCCTTTCACACTAAACCCATAGCTGTTCCTCTGCACTTTGGGAGCACAAACAATGCACATGTGCACAGGCATGCCTCATTCTAGTATGCTTTGCTTAATTACACTTTGCAGATGTGGCAATTTCTACAAATGGAAGGTTTGCAGCAACCCTACTGCTGTTTTTCCAACAGCATTTGCTAACTTTGTGTCTCTGTGTCATATCTTGGTAACTCACAAAATTCCACTTTCTGATTATTATTCTATTTGTTATGGTGATCTGTGGTCAGTGATTACAACTTGCTGAAAGTTCAGATGATGGTTAGCGTTTTTAACAATGAAGTATTTTTTAATTAAGTCATGTGCATTCTCTTTTTAGACATAATGCTATTGCGTGCTTAATAGACGACAGCACAGTGTAAACATAACTTATATGCACTGAGAAACTGAAAACCTCATTCAACTCACTTTATTGCTATGCTTACTTTATTGCCATGGTCTGGAACCGAACCCACAATATTTCTGAGATATGCCTATAGACGTGTGTGTTTTGTGGGACATTTAATGTTAATTATCTTATGTGTGTGTATACCCCCATGTACTTGTGTGTGGATTAGTGTGTGTGTGTGTGTGTGTGTGTGTGTGTGGATCTGCTAATATACACATAAGTGTCTGAGTGAACATGATTGAGCACAAGTGCTAGTGTGCACATGTATGCACAATTCTTATACAGGACATGGCCTCGAGGCACAACATACTGTGAAAAATGAAGAATAAAGAGAGTTCTCAAGAAAAAAAAGAAAAAGGGGCACCTGGGTGGCTCAGTAGGTTAAGCATCAGACTTCAACTCAGGTCATGATCTCATGGTTCATGAGTTTGAGCCCCACATCGGGCTTGCTGCTGTCAGCACAGAGCCCCCTTCAGATCCTCTGTCTCCCTCTCTCTCTGCCCCTCCCCTGCTGGTTCTCTCTCTCTCTCTGCCTCTCAAAATACATAAATAAACTTTAAAAGAAAAAAAAGGAATTGCTACGGGCCAAAAGTTTGTGTCCCCCATAATTCATATGTTGAAATCTGACCCTCCAAAGGGATGATATTAGGATATGAGACCTTTGGGGTGATTCGATCATGAGGGTGGAACCCTCATGAGTGGGATTAGTGCCTTATCCAAGAGACCGCAAAGAGATCCCTTGCACCTTCCACCATGTGAGGACACAGAGAAAAGATGGTTGTCTTTGAACCAGGAAGCAGGCCCTCACCAGATCAGGTGGATCTCGGACTTCCCAGCCTCCAGAACCATGAGAAATAGTTGTTGTTTAAGCCATTCAACCTATGGTATTTTTGTCATAGCAGCCAGAGCTAGGACAGGAACTGAAAGAATTAAAATTGGGTCTCTGCTTTCTCGTCTTCTTCAGTGGTTCCTTCTCTGACTTTCAGCACATGGGAACTCAAGAAGGTTTGAAAAATCTCAGAGTTGGAAAGAGCCATCTAATACTGGAAGCCCTTCTGCAGTATACCCAGCAAGAAACTGTCGTCTCTCTAAACACTCCTGATGCGGTCCTGGGCTCACTGCCACACCAGGGAATACAATCTCATCACCAGGTAGCTCTGGTCACTGGAAATACCTTCCTCATATCACCTGAAATCAGTATCCCTGTAAGTCCCACTCACTGATACAGCTTCTCTCTGACAGGTTTCTCAAAGTAAGTCTCTCTTCTCTGCGCCAGCCCTAGCGTGGTCTCTTGAAATACGAGCCCCGGGGCTGAACATGATTCTCCAGACTCAGCCAGAGCAGAGTAGGCAGGACAGATGAGAAGTATTTACCATGCCCAAAACGAGATGGAGATAGGAACTGATATCTAGAAAATTCTGAGAACCCCTGCAAATCAATACTATATATAGATAGATAGATATAGATAGATATAGTTATATAGATATATATAGTTATATAGATATATAGTTACATATAGTTATATAGATATATAGTTATATAGTTATATTACTATATACATATATTACTATATATCACAATAATAGACTAGGCAAAGGGTAACAAGCAGACAACTCAGGAGGCTAGGGAATATTTGAAAAGATTTGCAACCCACATGAGTAATCAAATAAATACAAATTCAAATGACAATGCAAGATTACTTTATATGTGTTAGACTGGCAAAAAGAGAAGCTGAGTAACACCAAGTGGCAGCAGAGCTGTGGGAATGGTAGCTCGCCACTGGTAAGCATGTCAAACACTGAGCCCAGGTCAGATGCGGCCACGCTGCCCTCTGAGCCAGCAGACCCTTGCCTGGGTATACATCCCAAATGCATTCTCATACAGGTCTTTAGGTACACGTGCAGGGGCATTTATATAGTTGTTTTGTGACTGCAGGCAACGGGAGAGTGTGTTTCAGGTAGAGGACGCCACATACACAAAGCTCCCAAGGCTCCAGAGGGGGCTTGGCCTCTGCTCCTACAGTCTGGCCATTATTTTGAAGATAATGAAGAAAATGGCAAGTCCTGGAAAATGCAGCATATCCACCTCTGTGTGTGTTGGCTGTGAGTCCCCAGGAGGGCCCCGGAAGAGACGGAACGTGGCCAGCATACAAGGGACTGGCCATGGGAACTAACAAGAGCCAGAGGTATTTTCTTGTCAACCTTGAGCGGCAAGACAGCAGACATAGCAGAGAATAGCTAAAGCCGTTGCAAGAACGAATTTCCTTTGAAACAGCACAAATGAAAAACAAAATCCTCTTAACCCAGTGACGGCTCCTGATGGAATAAAGCGCTTTCTCTGAAACGACCCCCAAATTAGCAAAACCATAATTAGGATTACTAAATGAATACATCAGAATTCCATAGAGAAAATATTTACTCAGGCAAAACCTCCTCAATTCAATAGCTCTTTCAATTAATTTTTTTCTAAAGTTTTGGATTTCCACAGACTAATCTGCGGGTATTTAGAAGGATTTGTCAACCACTTGCCAAGTAGTTAAAAAGTGTGAAAAGTCTTTGCCAGGAAGCTCTTTGGGGACCTTTGCAAGAACATACAGAGGGGAGTGAGGTGTCCGAAAAGGCCTCCCTGCAGCCAGAAGGACACTTCTCTCTCCACCGCTGGTTCACCCCCCACTGGAATAGACCTGACTAACAGTCCTGAGTAGCCTAGGATTGTCCAACGCCTCGGAGGACGTGACAGCCCAAGTGCTGGTTGCCCCTGCAGGAGCCTTCCTGGCTATAGAACCTGGGGCTCCATTGGAGGGAGCTAATGAATGATTGGAGCTTACAGGGATTACACGATGAAGACGGACAGAACTACGTTGCATTGAACATGATACTCAGTCAAGCCTGGGCCACATGCAGCACTGAGATCTACTGGATTACCCTAAGATTTTGATCAGAATATCTGGGAGAACCTCTGGTGTGGGAGGTAAGGAAGGCCCTACCCAGAGCCCTAACCCACTTACCAGCATCATCTCCCACCTCTCTGTTCCTCACCCCTCCCAACATCTCAGACATATTCCCCACCCACACGGGTCTCTCCCTCCCCTTCCAAACACATCTTTTGCCCTGGTTGTGCCCTTACTTTAAATGTTCTTTTCCTTAAAGAAGGGAATGGCCAGAATGGAGACCACAGCGTAGAGGTACCCAGGGCTCCCCGTAACCCTGAACCTGGGCCTGGCGCTCTCCCACTGGGAGCCTGTGGCCCACCCCTCACCAACCTTGCGTCACTCTCTCTCCAAAGAAAATCCACTGCACAAAGCATTGGAGTCACAAAGGTATTTTGTTCTGAAGTTTTGACAAGGGAGACAGAGGATCACATGACAGAGCACACAGCAAACTCGATGAAAATTTTAGTTAGACATGTCCACTCTCCCTGCAAGTTTCTTCTCGGCCACACACATTCCTCCCACCCACCACCGCACTTGACCTTTCTCCAGGAAGCTTCTGTCTCTGCTCCCACCACCTCCTATATGTACATATTTCCTTTTCTTTCTGCAGAGCAATTTAACCCGTCCCTGACTTGCTTCCAGTTTTGCAGGCCCCCTCCCGGGACCCCCTTGACAGTCTTTGTGCTCTATCTCCTTTTAGAAGGCAGGGGGCAGTTGTAAATAAAAAATGATACTTTCCCACATCACGCCTTTTCCCCTTGTGAACAAGTACCAGAACTCCATGAGGAGCACAGTTCGAGGCCTGGCTAAGGATGAGTGAACAGCTTTAGTGGGCTCTCGGGCCACGAGATCTTCCCAGAGCCAGTGGAGCTTTGCTCTCCAGGCAGACATGAAGCCGCCCTGAGGTCCTTCTGAAAACCTTAGCAGGGGCAGTTCTACCCAGAAGTGGGCTCATGCCTCACCAGACCATCAGAATCAGAGGCCCAGACTAAAGTAAGAAAGTGAAATGATTGATCTTCACAGGAAAAGATGCCCGTATGGCAATCACCTGAGGGCAGTTTCTATAAAATCTAAAGTCACAGGACATTCCAACTGGGGGGTCACTGGGCTCCCACATGCCTTGGGAAAAGGAGACAACCACATCCTTCCTCTCCTCGTCAAGGTTTGCCTACCCATTTCCAGCTGGGAAAGCTGGGGTTGCCATGCCAATCCAAGTCAGGTTACACATTCCCCCCAAAATAGCTGTTTTCCACAGGGGTGGGCCTGAAAGCTGTCGGCGGTAGAACTGAGCTGAGTCTTCAGTATCTGTTTGTACCCACACGTGTTCCTGGGCAGGGGGACGGAAATAATTATCCCTCTCACTCGATGGAGCAAAGTAAAAAAAGCACATCCAATGCACTGGGGAAGCCCCAGCCAGATGTCTCATTTCAAAACCCCTAGGAGAGGCTCACCTTAATGGCACACGAATCTAAACCTGTGACTTGGGGTCCCCTGGGGCTGGGATGGGGGTGGGGAGCACTGGTTAGTGTCCTGGCTGGTGGGGAGTGGCTGTATTTCTGATGTGCCAGCAAGGGGCAGCAGTGAGCAGGAACCAGGAGTAGTTTGTAGGCTGCCTGCATCCCTGGAAACTGGAAACACCAACAGTGAAACCCTTGGAAGGATTGGACTTCCTGCTACTCAGATTGGTGGGGGTGTAGAGCCTTCATACATTGAGATATTTTTCTTTGGGAGCATTTTACCTGCAGACTCCACCAAGTGGGATGTTGTCAGATATGTATATAGATACTTACACTGATTAGGATATGCAGCTGACAGGTTGTACTTTCCAAAGATGGCCACCTCAATATCCCCCATCCCACACGTCCTTCTGTGGAGTAACCCTGCCACACCCCTATCAGGAGGTGGAGATTTTTTCCGTCTTGTATCTGAGCTGTCCAATGTCTGCCTCAACCAACAGAATACAGCAGAAGTGATGCCGTACCAGTTCTGGGCATAGCTTTTAACTGTCCTTGTAGTTTCTGCTTCCTGCCTCTCAGGACCATCACTCTTGAGATTATCCCTTTCAGAATGCAGCTTCTATATTGATTGTATTTTCTCGTTTTCTATATTCTGAATGCTCTGGCATTTGATCCTGGAGGGACTGCCCCTCCTAGGATTAGTTCATTTCTAGAGCCTCCATCATGAGTGTGGCTTTGATATACAAACCAAACTATCCAGAGCCCACACTTCCCCAACCACCCCATTTATCAAATTCCCACACACCAAGCCAATATTCCCCCTGCCCTAAGTCACCACAGAGCCAAGTATCAGACAACAAAGGACCACCCTTATAGCCAGAGACCGAAATTATTCAAAGTATCCAATCCTAAACTTACTCAGCATATCTACCCTACCTTCCCGTGAAAGTCCCAGGAAAGGCTCTGGACCACACTCTCCTCTCCCTCCTTTCTGTCTCCCCACTGACCCTGTGCTTTTTTGTGACTTTGCATGGCATGCTGTGCCTCCTGTTTCTAGGGATCTAGAGTGAGTGTAAACTCTTTCTTCCATGACAGTCATTTCCGTGTCTGCATGTCCTACCATATCTGATTAACACAAATCCTGGGTACGTTTTAGAATAGCCACCATTGCTGGGAGAAGCCCAAGCCACATGGAGAGGGCACGCAAAGGCCCCACCTGAGCTCCCTGACAAAAGCCTGTGTCGGCTGCCAACCACGTTAAGTGAGCCCTCTTGGACATTCAGCACAGAAAACCACAGCTCCAGCCAACTTCTGGCGGCAACTACAAAAGAGACCCCCAGTGGGAACCACTGAGCTGAGTCCAATCAACCCACAGAATGGTAAATGGTGTTTTGGATCACTCTGTTTTGAGGGTGATTTGATACATAGCAGTAGAGAACCAGGACATGCATGATACTCCTTCACCGAAGGATCAGTTCCTATAATAAGAAGTTCCCACGAATGGTACTGTAGCTCATTGCTACTCAGAGCTTGGGCACCGCCTAGAAGCCCATTACAAATGCAGAATTTCAACCCCATCTCAAATTTATGAAGCCAGAGTCTGCATTTTAACAAGAGCCCCTGATGAATCAAATGCACATTAAAGCTTAAGAAGCACTGCTGTGGCCAGTATTGACTATACTCTGCCTAGCTCTCCTTAAATCCTTTAAATAGTTCTCTGTGCCCTTCTCCCACCTTTCGTCTAGGTGTTTTTATTCCAAGACCTTGCTCTTGTGATCTTTAGACTATAGCCCTTGGGTTACTGCGGTTGCTTTGCCTATACATGCAGACAGCCAGAAGAGCCTGAGAATTTATGCCCCTGGATAGCCCACACAATGACTGACTAGTATGGCAGTATGAAAGCTCAGCTCTTCTGCCTCAAGGTGGAAAAAACTTTAAGGTATCATTTTCTCCAGAGCTGTCCGGGATTAGTATGGGACTTGGACTCTGCCTGAAATGTCAACCTTGCTCCACTTGCCCCTCTTCCTGTGCTGCTTCCCCCACTCCTTTTCCGATTTCTCTTAAGGACTCTTCCTTGATAAATCTTCTGCACGTGAACCCTCCTCTAGGATCTGCAACGGGTATCTAAGACAGCATTGCCCTATCACATCCTCGTCACACAGACAGTAGACATTGGCTAACGTATCAGGATAGGATTAGGTGGAGGGGAAAGGAAGGAAAAGGAGATGATGAGTATAGACAACTCTCTTGAAAAGCTTTGTGATAGAGAGGAACTAAAAAATGATGCTGTAATTGGAGAGATACGGAAGTTGTGTTAATTATATTTCTATATATATAACCATTATTCCAAAACTTAGCAGCTTAAAACAACAAACATTTGTTATCTCACACAGTTTCAGAGAGTCAGGAAGTCCTCAGGGTGGTCCCACTCAGAGTCCATCATGAGACTGCAGTCATGATGTCGACGAGGGCTGCAGCCTCATCCGAAGGTTTGGTGAGGGCTGAAGGACCTGCTTCCAAACTCATTCACGTGGCTGCTGGCCAGTGGCTTCAATTCCTCTCTGCTTGGGCCCCTCCATAGAGTTGCTTATGGCATTGCTTCCCCTAGGGGGAGTGATGAGAGAGACAGGTATTTGTAAATGCACAGCACGGCTTGGCAAGGGCACACTGTTAACAGCTGGCAAAAATCCTTAACTCTTAGGAGGAGGATGGAGGAGCATAGGACTGTAGGGATGGTGAATACAGACTTCCACTTTATATATTTCTGAATTCCTTTTGTAATCTTAAAACATTAAAGGAGAAAGCTTAAGTGAATCACCAGTAGCTTGTAATGCATATAACTAAGCCTGTTGCAAAAATATCTACAAGAAGGAGAAATGAAAAGGAGAGAAAATTTGAACTGAGTCATAAAAAATATGTAAGTGGTAAAAAAAAATACAGATAATTTTAGAGGCATGTATCTGTCCTATGTAGGATTGCTGGAAGTGTGTAATAAGCTCTGGAATTGCTGCTGACCCCAGGTGGGTGGGAGTTCCTACCTCCACTAAGAAAGCCCAGAGCATTCTGGGAACCTTCTTTCCCTTTCCATTTGCTCTGCCCACCGTAGTGGGACAACAACTCTGACCGGCTCTACATGGCCCTCTTTCACCAGCTGCCTATCTGGGGCCTGACAATAGGCTTTCTGGTCTGATCTTAATGAACATTTCAAAATCAGTTATCTCCTGCTTCCTACAACATGCATGACCATTTGCTGTGGATGCAGCATCCTGACTCCTCCAGCAGAGACAAGTGAAACAATTCATCCCCGGGTTCTAGCATCAGCCCCTAAGAGGAAGGACAGGTGAGCAGATTTCTTAACCCCAGAAATGCACCCGCCATGTGCAGGTGGCCCTGCCAGAGAAGTAGCCGTATCCTCCCAGTTCAAGGGGCAAATGAGCCTGACTCCCTCTCCCAACAGTCTCTGGAGCTGGAGAGGTCCTGGCTGTGTCAAATGCAACATCACACTCTCAGCACTGCCCTTGGCTCAGAAGCCTCTGCTCTAAGTATGTCTTTCAAGGTCCCTCATCATAAACCGATGGGGGTGACTCAGGGAGAAGCAGGGGCTGCAGAGGCTTGTGGAGATGGAGAAACCTTGGGGATCTGCACATGCGTCGGGACAATGAGAGAACAGAGGACTTGATGGCCTAACACGAGAGCCGCATGACAGAGGGGGAAGTACTCAAACCAAGGCTGAAAAAGACAGTGGGGTAGGATTCAGGCTGGTGGTTTCTGGTACCTTCTTAGAGGCCAGAGGGGTCCCTACCCCAGCTTCTGGGACTTTGAGCAGCGCGGTAAGAAGTGTGGTCTGTGGACTAGTGCCAGTCCACAAATGGTCTGTTACTGGAGTCTTAATGAGTTACACACAGAAACCGAGAGTAATTTTATATCTGTCGAATCTTTAAAACTTTAGCCTTGTATTTCGTATGGATTTTTTAAAATTCATTTTTCTAGTGATTTGTTTTTATTGGATTCGTACAAAAGAATTGGTCTGGATTGGATCGGAAAATTGAAAACCAATCATGCACCACAGCAAATTTGTGAAGTCCTCCCGTAGAAGGTCCCACATATCATGAATACTCCAAAAATAAATTGATTAAGGAGCACACAGGATCTGTTGCTCAGCACTGGCTTAATGCAGCCTGCAGCCCAAACACCAGCCCCGGTGATGACACCGTTCAGGCCCTAGTGAAACACCACTCCTGGTCTTTTGCCCCATGCCCTCAACACAAAAAGCAACTGTTGTCTGAATGTCACAAAGGTTTCTGAGCTGTGCTTCTGCCAACAGTGGAGACAGACACAGCTTCAGAGTAAGAGGAAGGTTTGAGTGGCAGAAGCACTTAAGTAAGAAAAAAGACAAATTAATTAACTTGTCAAATCCTTTTTCTCAGATAGCATGAATGCAATAGTTTCTTAGAGAGTGGAGTAGCATTTCCCAGTAGGGTACACGTCCATTTTCATGCTTCTCTGTGTGTTCCAGTTCATGGTCCAGAGCGTACTCACAAATTAGTGTGGTATTGACAGGTGCGTATGGTGGCTGAGGAACGTCTTGCCATATTAACACTTTACCTCTGTATAAACATAAATATGGATGTAGCGTGTGTAACTAATTCTTCACATCACAGCATCAATCTGGATATTACTTTAAGACCTGGTGAAATTTACAGTATAGGAGGTAGAAATTTATATTGTGAAATTTAAATATTTTGTGAGATTTGGGGCAATCGTGATCAATTTACTTTATGGAACTCCATTAACACATTGGAACAGGCTATGTACAATTCATGATTCGTTTCCAAATTTAAATGCTGGTTTTAAGATTTTTTTTTTTTTTTGGTGACAATATCCCACTTCTTTCTGAAGCTTTCTCTAAATAGAAATTAATTTTTTTTAATTACCTAAGAATTATGACTCAGAAAAGATAATCTAATTTGGCCTCATCATCAAAGAACATAAATGGTGCAAAAATCTTGATTGTAACAATGTTGCAATAAGGAAGGCAAGAAAAATTAAGTTAATAAACGGATACATAATAATTTGTGAATTACGTGGATCTTGATTTTATTGCTCATTTACACATCAGCAGCCAATCAACAGAATATCAAAATATGTTCAAAAATAATTAAATTCTATCTCCTTTACTGCTTTGCCTACTTTTATTTATATAAAAATCATGTTACATTAAAAAATGTTTTCTTTTTTTTTTTTATCTCACGAGGGCATGTTTTTTAAGGCAGGAGGATAAAATATTTTTACTAAGAGTTTATTGGCTTGGCTTATAACTTTAAATATTGACACACCGACTATGTGGGCCTCCATTTAGGGTAGAGGTCTGTTTAGAGCTGCCTTCTTCCTAAGGTAAGCCAGGGCCCGTCCCGCCCTCCCCCCGACAGCTTACTGGAGTTTAGCAAGTTTCCCCCACATTTAAAAAAAATTTTTTTTAACATTTATTTATTATTGAGAGACAGAGCGTGAGCAGGGAAGGGCAGACAGAATCTGAAGCGGCTCCAGGCTCTGAGCTGTCAGCAGAGAGCCCCACGTGGAGCTCGAACTCACACACCCTCGTGATATAATGACCTGAGCCGAAGTCGGACGCTTAACTGACTGAGCCACCCAGGCGCCCCTCCCCCACATCTTAATTCACTTAAGACAGAGAGCGTCAGGTGGATGGAGATGTGGCTTGACCACAAACATCAGAAAGGAGACATGGTTTTTAGAAATAATTATTTGCAATTGATCCCTTCAATTAGTAGGAAATTTTTGCCAGACTTTGGCTTTAAAAAGCTACCGTAGGTGTGACTGGCAGTGAATGTAAGAGCCACCCTCGTGGTCCTCCTTTGTTGGTGTCTCTTCTTTGATCCTGAAGGCCCTGCCAAGAGGGGCTGTAGGAATGCCTCTGTCCCAGGTGATCACTTCTCCGAATTCTGCTGTGTAATCAGTGCTGCTGGCTACGGGCAGGAGGAACAGGGCTTCTAATCGTCCACAACTGCCTCCCAGTCCAGTGTCCCAGGTGGAGACATCCTGTGGACTGAAAAGATTGCAGTTTACCCCAGGCCTCTGGACTATGAGCCCTAAGGGAGAGCACAGTCATTTACACCATTTCCTGCTGAGAAGCATTTGCTTTGTTTCCGGGCTGTCTGTGTGCGCACGTGTGTGTGTGTGTGTGTGTGTGTGTGTGTGTGTATCTGCACGCACACGCATCATGCATGCACCTCTATGATCAATGCTGCAATAAACACCCTTGTACACGAGCCTTTAGGTAGATGCTTTTATTTCTCTGGAATAGATTCCCAGGAGTGGGATTGCAAGGTCAAAGGGCATATGTATTTTTAATTTTAATGGATTTTTCCAGATTGATTTCCAAAATGGCTATAATAATTTACATCTCCACCAGCAATGATTAAGAGCACACTTTTTCCCCCACATAAAATAGATGTAGAAGCTCTTTTTAATTTTTCCAGCCTGGAGGGTGCAAACTGGTATCTTATTATTACTTTAATTTACATTCTCCTGAATTCTAATGAATTTGAGCATCTTTCTATACAGTTGGATATTTTCCTTCTCTGAATTGCCTATTCATATCATTTTGTCTACTTCTCTATTGGGTTGTTTATCTTATCAATTGATAGCTCTTTGCATATTACAGCTTTTAACCTTTGTCTATCATCTGCATTGCAAATATTTCTTTGCCAAATCTATTGCTTGTCTTTTGACATTGCTTGAAGTATCTTTTGCCATAAAAATGCTTCCATATATATACGGAAACATCTATCACTTAGATCTCCAAAATTTCCAACTTTGGCTGAGAAGGTCTACAACCTTGTTTATATGAGACCTATCTGCCAAAATTTTTTATTGAAGTATAACATACTTATGAAATAGTGCCTATATTTTTATGGATGCATGATTTTTCACAAAGATGAACACACTCATGTAGCCAGGACCCAGATCAAGAAACATAACATCTCCAGCATCCTAAGAGCTCCTTTGTGTCTCCTTCCAGTCACTCCCCTTCCAAAAAATTAACCTCTACCCTGACCTCTAACATCATAGGTTAATGTTTAAACTTTATTCAAATGAATCATCCGTATGTACCCATTTGTGTCTAGCTTCAACTCATATTATGTTTGTGAGATTCATTCATGTAATTCATTCATTCTCATTGCTCTGCTGTATTCCTTTATATAAGTATACCACACTTTGTTTTACTGGGGTTTTTTTTTTGTTTGTTTGTTTCACTATTTTTTAAATTTGTTTTGGGCATGTGGTTTGCTTCCAATTTGGGGCTATTACAAATACTGGTGCTATGAACATCCTCGCACATATTTTTGGTGAATTTATGTCTGTATTTCTGTTATATGGAATTTATGTCCGTATTTCTGTTGTATATTTACCCAAGAGCATAATTTTGGGGACACAGGGTATGTGTATGCTCAGGTTTGTAGACACTGCCAGTTTTCCAAAGTGGATGTACCAATTACACTCACATCATAACGTAAGAAACATCTAGTTGCTCTATATCCACCCAGTACTTGGTAGCATCTGACTTTTTCACCAGGTATATGATAGTATTGCATCATGATTTTTCTTGCCAAATTTTTTAATATTTTATTTTTTACATTTTAAGCCCTTAGCCCATCTGGAATTTTATTTTTGTATATGATACAGTAGGAGTCCACTTTGACTCTCTCTATTCCAGACAATAGGCAGATATGTCAGATTAGATAATACATCCTTTGCCCTGATAACGCCTTGAGGTATAAGTAGTCAGGTGGAGAGTGGAGTGGGGCAAACACTCCAGACTGATGGAGCCATGTGAACAAAGGCACAAGGCATGAAGGAGCATAGATGTGGTTAAAATTAAAAGTGAAAGTGCCTGGCTGGCTCAGTCAGTAGAGCATGCAACTCTTGATCCCAAAGTTGTAAGTTCAAGCCCCATGTTGGGTGTAGAGATTACTTAAAAACACAATCTTCAAAAAAAGTGTATAGCAGCGAGTGACACAGGAGGGTAGGCAGAGCCAGATCTTACCATTCTCACACGAGTACATGGGTACAAGGTTGCTGTTGAATGGGCACACCAAAGGAAGAAAGACCCTCTCGATTCTCATGTTTGGGGATGTTCTTTGAGATGTTCATTCTGAAAAGTGTGATTCTCAAACTCTTACTTTCAGGGGGATGTTGACTGAGGTACTTATTAAGATCCATTACATATATTATTTAATTTAATCCTCACAATAACGTCACAAGGTGGCCACCATTAACCTCGATTTATAGATGAGGGCATGAGGCTCAGAGAAATCAAGTGACTGGCCCTCAACCACACAGCTACTAAGTGGCAGAGCTCAGTTTGGAACCCAGGTCCATCTCCTTCCTGAGTTCCTTCTCTTTCTCCCAGATCCACTGCTGGTGCTGCCAGTGGACAGTGAATCAAGCTTCCAGCCACTTCCTAAACAATGGAGCAGGTTACAAAGCAAAGACTTATCGTTACTTCAGCCTCGGCCAACAGAACCTGCTGGTGGCTGTTTTCTCTTCCCCAGTCATGCTGAGTGGTGGTTTCTTGAGAAACAGAGTCACTATTCCAGGCAACAACGGCCTCTTCTGCTGAAAGGTTTGCAGAGTCAGACCAGGGTGGCTACTTTGGGGCCCATGGACAAGTTCATGGGTCTGTGGAGAGGAAGGGAGTAGCACCCCAGCAAAAGCAGATAGGGCAGGAGAGACAGAGAGTACGAGGTTGCTACTGTCCTCAGTCCTTTTCTCATTAGCAGTGCTAGAAGGTCCAGCTGCTCTTCTTCTCCAACTGGGAGAGACCTCTGTGTCCCACATGAATCCCCTGGAAACCTGTGCCATTGTGAGCTCTCTGATCCCCCTGCAGCCAAGGAGACGTGAACACTCACCAGCATGGACACACGGGCACTCAAACATCTTGCACACAGACACACAGAAGGAACACACAAGCTCCACACTGACATAGAGCACAAACACCCACTTCCATAGAATCTGCCTCCTGGAATGTGAGATCCTGGGGAACCAAGCTAGCTCAAGAGTTTTCAAATTATGCCATGTGACTTACTCTGCAGAGGAAGGTCACATAAATAGTGAAGCAATTTCTCATCAAGGGGAAGATTTTTAACTGCTAGAGATAATTGTAGAAAAGCACACTGAAATGATGAGGGGCCATTTCCCTCTATCAGATCGACAAAGATTTAAAAGTCTGATAATACCCACTCCTGGTGGAGATGTAAAGATACGCCATTTGGCAGGGAAAAAATAAATGATTACAACTTTGGGGGAAGGTAACTTGGCAATATATATCAAAATGTTTAAATGCACCTGTCCTTCAACGCAGTGATTCCACTCCTAAAATTTTATAGATCAATAGATAGATATAGCTATATCAGGGCACCTGGGTGGCTCAGTTGGTTAAGTGTCCGACTTCGGCCCAGGTCATGATCTCATGGTTCATGAGTTCGAGCCCTGCATCGGGCTCTGTGCTAACAGCTCAGAGCCAGGAGCCTGCTTCGGATTCTGTGTGCCCCTCTCTCTCTGCCCCTCCCCTGCTCATGCCCTGTCTCTCTCTGTCTCAAAAAAAAAAAAAAAAAAAAAAAAAAAAAAAGATATAGATGTATCACCACACAAAAATACTGATTAAGGAAGCTCATGGAAGCATTTGTTTATAATACCAAAAAACTGGAAACAACTAAAAAATATCCATTAATAGAAAGCAGGCCAAATAAGTTGAAGGTAACTATACCATGGAATACTACTAAGCCACTTAAAATGATTAGGTGGGCCTCTATGTCCACAGTATACTTTTACTTGAAAAAAAAAAAAAAAAGAAAAGAAAGTACAGAAGAGCAAATTGTTTTTATCTCATCTGTGTTTTAAAAACCACATGTTTGTATATGTGAAGAGGGTGTCTTCTGAGGTATGCAAAAATCCTTCATAGCAGGTAGCTCTGGAATTGAAAGGAGAGAGGGAAAAGGGAGAAGAGAAGGAAGACTAATTTTTATTTAGTAACCTTCTGTACTTCCCCACAATTTTACAATGAGCATGTATTAACTGTATAGTAAAGGATTTTAACTGAGATTTAAAATGTATACATATACATGGCACAAAAACAGACACTAAGATCAATGGAACAGAATAGACAACACAGGAATAGACCCAGAAACATATGGCCAGCTAATCTTTGACAAAGCAGGAAAGAATATCCAATGGAATAAAGACAGTCTCTTCAGCAACTGGTGCTGGGAAAACTGGACAGCGACATGCACAAGAATGAACCTGGACCACTTTCTTACATCATACACAAAAATAAAATGCATAAAAGACCTGAATGTAAGACAGAAAGTCATCAAAATCCTTAAGGAGAAAGCAGGCAAAAACCTCTTTGACCTTGGCCTCAGCAACTTCTTACTCAACACGTCTCCGGAGGCAAGGGAAACCAAAGCAAAAATGAACTATTGGGACCTCATCAAAATAAAAAACTTCTGCACAGCAAAGGAAACAATCAGCAAAACTAAAAGGCAACCGACAGAATGGGAGAAGATATTTACAAACGACATATCAGATAAAGGGTTAATATCCAAAATCTATAAAGAATTTATCAAACTCAACACCCAAAAAACAAATAACCCAGTGAAGAAATGGGCAAAAGACATGAATAGACACTTCTCCAAAGAAGACATCCAGATGGCCAACCGACACATGAAAAAATGCTCAACATCACTCATCATCCAGGAAATACAAATCAAAACCACAATGAGATACCGCCTCACTCCTGTCAGAATGGCTAACATTAACAAGTCAGGCAACAACAGATGTTGGTGAGGATGCGGAGAAAGAGGATCTCTTTTGTGTTGCTGGTGGGAATGCAAACTGGTGCAGCCACTCTGGAAAACAGTATGGAGGTTCCTCAAAAAAACTAAAAATAGAACTACCCTATGACCCAGCAATTGCACTACTAGGTATTTATCCAAGGGATACAGGTATGCTGTTTTGAAGGGACACATGCACCCCAATGTTTATAGCAGCACTGTCAGCAATAGCCAAAGTATGGAAAGAGCCCAAATGTCCATCGATGGATGAATGGATAAAGAAGATGTGGTATATATATACACAATGGAGTATCACTCGACAATCATAAAGAATGATGTCTTGCCATTTTGCAACTACATGGTTGGAACTAGAGGGTATTACGCTAAGCAAAATTAGAGAAAGACAAATATCATACGACTTCACTCATATGGGGACTTTAAGAGACAAAACAGATGAATATAAGAAAAGGGAAGCAAAAATAATATAAAAACAGAGAGGTGACAAAACATGAGACTTAAATATAGAGAACAAACAGGGTTGCTGGAGGGGTTGTGGGTGGGGGGATGGGCTAAATGGGTAAGGGGCACTAAGGAATCTACTCCTGAAATCATTGTTGCACCATTTGCAAATTAACTTTAATGTAAATTATAAAAAATAAATTCTAGAAAGTAAAATATATATGTATATGTATGTATACACATATATACATAAACACACACACACACACACACACATGGATTTCCTGCAAGATTTCACTTAGAAAAAGAGTTGCACTACTAAAAACTTTGAAAAATATTTATGCAACCCAACCCTATTGTACAAATTGCCAGGAAAAAGTGTGAGAGATTTTTAAAATGGGGGTGGGGGAGTGGGAAATGCCCTGGTGAATACTGGGCTAGTGTGTCCTTCCAGGCTACCATCTCATTGTCTATGAGTCTATAAATTGTAGAAAACTGAAACTAATACAAATGATTCATGTTCATCGCAATGCAAATAAATTTTGTCCGGTGGAGGTGTAATTGATCCCCCGCCCCAGGGAAGGAGCCAATTTTGTATCAATTAACAAATTCGTTTCGTTATTCCTGATTGATGGTATGTGTGTCCGGCCTTTGTATTGTCCTTTGAACTGATTTTTCAACATACTATTCTCTCACTAACTAAGGAGTTAAAATCTGACACATGGTCATTTCATACTTTTATGAGAGATTTTCCATTTAAACCATTATCTTTTACCAAAGTGGCAATGAAGACCAGTTAAGGAAGAGATTTGCCCAAGGTTAGATGCCTATGGTTGCGAATATAGTATTAACCCCCAGCCCTCAGATTTCTTGGCTATTTTACCTATATCCTCAAGTAACAAGGATTAGAATCTTTTCCAGTTCCACTTGAATACTTACTCCATACATTGAGTTAATTTAGAAGATGCTTTCTCAGAGTACGTGTACAGTCACACCGGCACAAACACGCAGCCGACAGGCTGCACAAACTCCCACAAAGACGCACAACGATGCCTCCCCCTCCCCCCCCCCCAACACACACGCACAATTGGCACGCCCCAATTGGGACCTTTAGCAAATTGGCTAAAGGGTGGGAGGTGCAGCATATACCCCTTCCGAGAACCTTTGCGCTCTGCGGGGAGAAGAGGTGGCTCCTTCGCTTCTAACGATGGGCCCGAGGCGAGTGGCGCTTGCGTGAGGCAATAAGGGGATCGAGTCCCGGTAGGGAAGCAAAGCGCCCATCCCCAGAGACAGCCAAACGCAGGAAGTGGGCCGCACACTCGCGGAAGCAGGCGCCGCCCGGGGCGCCACGCCTTTTGAGCCCTGGGGGAGTCCCGCAAGGCTCCCTGGAGGCGAAGCCTCCCCGCGGAGGTTTGAAAACCCTGGAGCCAAGACTTGGAGCTCAGGACCGCTGGACTGAGCGGGGAGGGGAAAAGCCAAGCGAGGACCTGTTAGGCTGCTGGCGTTTTTGTTGCACGGGAAAAGAAATCCCCCGAGATGAAGACCCAGCGTGGGTCCCGGCCGAACGCGGGCGGCGCGTTCCTCCCTGGTGGCTCGGCGGCCCCGCCCCCCGCCGCTGCAGCTCGGGCAGTGGGATCGCGGCGCCCCCTGCAGGCCCGGAGCCGTTCTCCCGGCGTGGCGTGGCTCCCTGGCCCTCGGCCTCCTGCAGGCGCCGGGGCGCTCCCGCAGGCGGGGCTCGGTTTTGTGCACCTCGGAGGCGCCGCATCCACGCGTCTCCATCACCAAGGGAATCCATCCCCGTTCCGCAGATGAGGAAATCAAGGTTCAAAGACAGAGCCTGTGCCACGCAGGGACAAGAGGTGACTCCTTCCATAGGCCCACCCTCATTCGTGCTCTCTTCTCCTGGGGACACCTCCCTTTGCCCTAGAGGGCTTAGATGGGACCACAGACTCAACGGCTTGCTGTGCACGCTACGCGCGCTCTACCCCAGGTTCCTCGGAGCCAGAACAGTCGTCTGGCGCGTACTTCCCGAAGCTGGCTGGGTGGGCTGCGGTGTGGATAGGAGTGCGTGTGGCATGGGGTTACTCAAGGGAAGCCTGAGAACTGCATCGGGCGTGCCCTTGGCTGTAGCCTTTCCACTTGTGTGACTGTCCTTAAGGAGACAAGTAAAGAAACAGAGATTTTGTGATGAGCATGTTCATCTCTCATTGTTTGTAATAGCCAAAACTCGTAACAGCCTCTCTACCCATAGGTTAAATAGTCTATGCAGCCATGAAAAATCATGTTAGATAAAAAATGTTGGTGATATATCCAAATGTTCAACTGTATTGTTTTTAGAAAGTTACCAGACAACATATATAATAATAAAATAACATTTCTGTGAAGATGTGTGTCTATGTGCACACATTTAAAAAAATCTGAAAGGGGCGCCTGGGTGGCTCAGTCGGTTAAGCGGCCGACTTCGGCTCAGGTCATGATCTCGCGCGGTCCGTGAGTTCGAGCCCCCCGTGGGACTCTGTGCTGACAGCTCAGAGCCTGGAGCCTGCTTCACATTCTGTGTCTCCCTCTCTCTGACCCTCCCCCGTTCATGCTCTGTCTCTCTCTGTCTCAAAAATAAATAAAACGTTAAAAAAAATAAATAAAAATAAATAAATAAATAAAATCTGAAAGATGTACACCAAAAAACTAACATTGACCAGTAGGATCAAGGGTGATTTTTTTTTTCTGAAGTTTACTTATTTTGAGAGAGAGAGAGAGAAAGCGTGCATTCACAAGTTGGGGAGGGGCAGAGAGAGAGAGGGAGAGAGAATCCCATGCAGGATCCGCTGAGCGTGCAGAGATCCCATGACCCTGAGACCATGACCTGAACCAAAATCAGGGGTCGGAGGCTTAACCAACTTAGTCACCCAGGTGCCCAAAGGGTGATTTTTAAAACACTTCTATCTTTCTGTATTTTTTAAATGATACATACACACTGATCATGTCTTGTTTTTATGGTGTTGTTTTTTTTTTAAAGCGGAAAAGGCCCAGTGTTCACTTATCCACCCCAGAAAGGACAGAGCAGCTTAAAAAGTTGGCTCAAGGCAGTAGGAAAGGGGATTTATTGGGGCTTTTCTTTTCCCTAACCCCACAGGAATCATGCTTCTGAAGAATAGGACAGTGATGATACATTTTCCAAAGTGTTGATTATAACACAAAGTTTGCAACATGACCCAACTGACGGATCATACATTTGGCTACGGATCAGAAGCTCTGGAAGAAAGATTGCTACTGGGTACTCACATTGTAATGGATAAAGTAACTGACTAATGTGCCAGATTTTTGTTCCAGAAAGTTCACAGACGTAAGTGATGTGGTTCCTTTCTTGTGCTAGCTTCATGCAAATTGACTGCAGCACATAAAGCAACACCTGAAATCCACAGCTCCATCGAAGAGGCAGGGGATTTATCTACTCCAACCGGGATTTGCAGCTCTAGGCTGTGCGTGGCGAGTAGGTGAAGCCATCATGTTGACAGATTCAGCTGTGACTGGGAGCAGCGATGACAAAGTAGGCTGTCAGAAAGGAGCACGTCCTCCAGACTCTCCCAGGCAAGGAGACAACATGGAAAACTCTGTTAGGCTTTTTCCTTTCGAAACTTGGCAAAGCAGAATTTGCTGAAAAGTAAGCAGTGCCGTCTGTTTTTAATTTCATTTCTCAAGAAAATCCAGCTAACTTTCATCATGATTTCTTAAGCTTGTGTCTTTTTGGAAATTAACTTGTTAATATAGCTTAACTAAAAATATGTAGATTTGGGGCATAAAAGTAAAATCTGTTTCTTGGAATAGTTTTTCAGTGAAGTGCTATCCACTTTTTATTTTAAAAGTTGCTCTCTATTGTTCTAAATGATAAATAGTGCCAAAAAAACTAAAAATAAACAAACAAACCAAAAAATCATGCATTACAGTTTCAACATCAGAACTGACTTGTTTAAAGAAATCCATTTGCAATAAATGGTGATGAACTCTAATGCCTCTTTAAAAAAAGATTTAGAAATAAATGCTAGAAGTATTAATTCGTTTAAAAAAAAAAAAACATAAGCATGAATGGGGATGGGGGAAATTAGTTGCCTGCTCTTTCTAGGAAGTAGGGAAGTCCATGCTGGGACTTGTAAGCCCTGCCACTGCTGCTGGGGCCAGTGACCCCAAGGGCTGACCACTTGGGATGTTAGCTGTCACTGGCCTGGGCACTGTGGTCGGAGTCTATGGTGTAAACAAGGACTACTGCTATAGAAGAACATAGAGATAACCAGCTTCATTCTGCCCTGCTTCCTGTCTCAGAATTTTTTAAAAACAGGGTGTCTTTATAAATCAGAGATTCACATCTCAGCACCCAATATCCCCCACCACCACTACTACAAACTGTGGAGTTTAGGGCATGCCACTTTATCTTTCCCAACCCAGTTTTTCATCTGTAAAATAGAGAGAACAATATCCATGTTATGCAGTTGCTGGGAGATTTAGTATTTTATTATTCAACAATGATTTGTTGATGCCAGGCTGTATTCTAGTCACTGACTAGGAACAGACAAGGGCTCTGTTTTCACGGAATTCATATTCTAATAGGGTGAGATCACAATACAGAAATTAATAAACAAATGAGAAAAATCAGCTGTTAGTAAGTTCTAGGCAGAAAATAACAGAGGGAGAGGTGGTAGAGACCCACCAGCTGGTGAGATTATATTGTTTGGTCAGAGCAGGCTGTATTTGAGCAGACATATTAGTGACAGAAAGTACCCAGGCATGCAAAGATCGAGGAGGAGAAACTGGGTAAAGGGTACAGGGAAACTCTGAACTATTTTTGCAACTTCCTGTGAATATGTAACTATTTCAAAATAAAAAGACTTTTCTAAAAAGCAACTATGGATACACACTGTAGCCTAAATGAATCAAAACAGTTATGCTAAGTGAAAAGAAACCAGATCAAAAAGAGTACATACTACATGATTTAATTTATATCATATTCTGAGAAGTGTAAACTGGTCTAGAGTGACAGAAAGCCAGTTATTGATTGCTTGGGTACAGAGGAGACAGGGGGGATGTTTGGGAAGGAAGGATTACAAAGGGACATGAGGAGTCTTTTGGGGGTGATGCATATATTTATTATCTTGATTGTAGTGATGGTCTCGGGTGTCTATGGTAAACTTACCAAGTCATACCCTATAAATATTATACAGTTATTGTATGTCAACCTTACCTCTATAGAGGTATTAAGAAATATTATGTGGCTAGAAATAAGTCATGCTAAAGATGTGCAAAGCCTCTATACTAAAGTTGAATATGTTACTGTGAAACATTTAGGTGGATCTAAATATGAAGAGATCTACCATAGTCTTATATTGGACAACTCATTTCTGTAAAGATGGCAATCCTCCCCAAACCGAAACGGATCAAAATCCTAACTGGTTTGTTTGTATATGATAAGTCAATTTGAAAATGTGTATGGGAATGGAAAAAGGCCAAGGATAGCCAAGATGCTCTTGAAAAATAAGGTAGATAGGGCACCTGGGTGGCTTAGTCGGTTGAGCATCTGACTTCAGCTCAGATCATGAGCTCGCAGTTAGTGAGTTCAAGTCCCACGTCAGGCTTGCTGCTGTCAGCCTGTCAGTGCAGAGCCGGCTTCAGATCCTCTGTTCCCCTCTCTCGCTGGCCCTCCCCCACTTGCATGCACATGCGTGAGTGTGTGTGTGTGTGTGTGTGTGTGTGTGTGTGTGTGTCTGTGCTCTCTCTCTCTCAAAAAATAAAACATTTTTTAAAAAGAAAGAAAAATAAGATACAAAGAACCTACATTATCAGATATCAAGATAACGAGGTGCTGGTACAAGGATGAATAAATAGATCCATGAAAGAGAATAAAGAGCCCCTAAAACCAGTCCAAACATATCTGGACACTTGATATTGGACAGAGATAGGAATGCAGGTCATTGAGAAATGGCTAGTAAAATACACCAGGTCAACTGAGTATCTATAAGGATTCCTCCCATGATACACAAAAATCAACTCCAAAGTGGATTAACTCCCTAAACATGAAATGCAAAATCATACAGCTCTGAGAAGTATAAAGCTTCTCTAGTATAGTATAGGAGGATAGTATAGGAGAAGATCTTCATGACCCTGGGTAGGGAAAGATTTTTTTTTTTTTTAAGCAAGTAACACAAAGCACTAATGATAACGGAAAAGGCAGCAAGAAAAAGGAACAAGTTACTAACAGCATTAAAATTAAGAACTTTATTCACTAAAGGTATTATAAGGAGAATGAAAACACAAGGGACAGGGGTAGAAGACAAAATATTTGCAACTAACAAAAATGTTGTCAAGACCACAATGAGACACCACTACACATCTTACAGAATGGCAAAGCTTTAAGAACCTGTTGGCGTGTATTGTGGAGCAACAGCCAGTCTCATATGCTGTGAGCTGGTGAGTGAGCTGGCATACCATTTTGGAAGGATGTCTGACATTATCTAGTAAAGTTGAGGACAGGTGTTTCATATGACCCAGAAATTTCACTCTTGGTGAACCTCTTTGACACCCTGATGAAAGTTAACATGCATGTGTGCAAGCAGTATGTACATAGCAATGTTGTACGTAACAGTAAAAACTTGGGGAAATTCCAAGTGTTCTACTTAGCATAAACTGGGCAAATAAATTATAGTATTTTTATTCAATGGAATATTACATAGATGCTGAACAACCAAAAAATAGAAAAGGCCACTGCACAGTGATCTATGTGGAGATGACTGTCCTCTTTATAGTGAGAAAATGGCAGACCAGCAGGGCTGAGAAGAAAATTAAATAGACTTCTTAGGAACCAATTGTAGCAATGGGAGGGAATGTTCTCTCATGTAGCAACATGTAGCAGACACTGTGCTAGGCTCTTTTAAGATATGTCTATCTCTCACAACCATTTGGTATGGTAGGAATTATTTTGCAGGCAAGGAAACTGAAGGTCAGAAAGGTTAAATGACTTGCCTGAGATGCACAGAGACTGGGTGGCAGAAATATTTATTTTTTTTAAATTTTTTTTTCAACGTTTTTTTATTTATTTTTGGGACAGAGAGAGACAGAGCATGAACGGGGGAGGGGCAGAGAGAGAGGGAGACACAGAATCGGAAACAGGCTCCAGGCTCTGAGCCATCAGCCCAGAGCCTGACGCGGGGCTCGAACTCACAGACCGCGAGATCGTGACCTGGCTGAAGTCGGACGCTTAACCGACTGCGCCACCCAGGCGCCCCTGGGTGGCAGAAATATTTAAAAACAGGCATCAAATCCCACATTCCTTCCACTGGAGTAGAGGTATTAATTGGCTTGCAACGGCCGTGGGTCAACTCTCCTTTCTTTCAGAACCCCGATTTTATCATGGCACACCCTCCCCTCTATGCCATCACCCTACAGATGGCAGAGCAAAAGATGGAGCAAGCCTGGGCCCCCGGCCGCTCCAGAGCAGCCCAGACATGCCATACCACTTGCATGTTTTTGCTTCCTTTTATTTTCTCCTTTATTTATTTTTGGAAAACAACTACTGGACTAAGTGGTCCTAGAATTGTTAGGGTTAGGGTTGCTGGGTGGCTCAGTAGGTTCAGCTCAGGTCATGATGTCATGAGTCGTGGGTTCAAGCCCCACGTCGGGCTCTGTGCTGACAGCTCAGAGCCTGGAGCCTGCTTCGGATTGTGTCTCCCTCTCTCTCTGTCCCTTCCCTGCTCACGCTCTGTCTCTCTGTCTCAAAAATAAATAAGCATTAATATGTATAGAATTGTTAGGGTTCTTGAAACAAGAAGGAAATATAGTTACGGGCGCTTGGGTGGCTCAGTTGGTTAAGCATCCAACTCTTGATTTCAGCTCAGGTCATGATCTCATGGTTTATGAGTTCCAGCACTGGGTATCAGCACAGAGCCTGCTTGGGATTCTCCCTGCCCCTCTCCCACTCTCTCTCTGAAAACAAATAAATAAACATTTTTTAAAAAGAGAGGAGATTCTTAAAAACTGAGAACAAACTGAGGATTGATGGGGGGGGGAGGGAGGGGAGGGTGGGTGATGGGTATTGAGGAGGGCACCTTTTGGGATGAGCACTGGGTGTTGTATGGAAACCAATTTGACAATAAATTTCATATATTGAAAAAAAATAAAAAAATAAATGTTAAAAGAATTAAAAATAAATAAATAAATAAATAAATAAATAAATAAATAAATAAATAAAAAATAAAAAGAGAGGAAATGCAGTTAAAAGGCAAACTTTCCATTTCCTTCTAAACATACACGGCAAATATTACAGAACCCAGATCTGATGGCTGTATCATCCTCCAGGACCTACAGCAGGGCTGGTTTATACAGCCTGCAGAGGAGCACCAAGCTGGAGGGTCCCTAGTGTGAACAGGCTACAGCAGCCAGTGTGACAGCTATGTTCCAGAAGCATGCCTCACACGGCCCCCTTACACATTTGCCCTGTGAAGCTCATAGGCCCCTGCCAGATAGAAGCCCAGGCAGCTCTGCCCCTCCCACTTTCCCACGCTCAGCACTTCTTCCTGGCCCAGAGCAGTTAATCCCAAAGCCCAAAGAAATCCAGCGCCACCACACTGTTGCATCCCCACAAACTAAGAAGTTCTTTGCCCTAATCTATGCAGGAGGTCCTATTAATGTCCATGAGCTATCATGATTTGCAGCTGACATCATGTCACCTGGCTCCTATGCCTTTAACACTCTGCCTTTCCTGGTTCAGCAACCTATCCTCCTAGCTCTTCTAGTGCCCTCCTGATGGCAGATCAGGGAGGAGGGTGTCTGATTGCCCAGGGCTATGGCTGCAGACATAAAACTTTCTCTTTTCAGATCCTAGGATCCTTTATCCCTTCTCTTTTGTCTCCTTAGAGTTTTCTACAATCTTCAAAGCTGAGCTCTCACTCTGGCCTTTGGGTGTGGCCTGTGGTGGTCTGTGTCTCTGGCTTGAGCAAAGGCCTTGACACAGTGTGGACTTCGGAGAGCAGCTTGGATGAAACTCCACAGGCCTGCAACTGTGGAAAAGTGGGTTAGCCCAGCTTACATAAGGACTATTTGGTACCACTTTAGTTTCTGTTCCAGTGTGGGAACAAACTTGCTCCTTAAAACCCCTCTGATCACATGGGTGGTGTTGACTTGTGTTGTTGTCAAAGCCAAAGCTTCAGGCTAATTTGGGAACTGATAGCACTCTGCCAATTCCTTGTAGAAATATGGGATCTGCACCTTGGCCTTCCAGGTCAGGGTCTTGGGGGGGACACCTGGGGCCTCCATTTGCCTCTGAATTTTCTGGAACCAAATTGCTTTTTTTTCTCATTTCAAGATCCTAAGAGAGAACCAACTGCAATAGGCCATGTCTGGAAGCAATTTGAGTGGGGGGAAGGGGTGTCTTGAGGCCTGCCCAGCCCCTTTTTCTTTGTTCAGCCTAGAGAATGGAGCCACGGCTGCCCATTCTGGGCTCTTTTGTATGATTGCCCCCAGAAATCTAACCTCTAGAAAAATTGCTTGCAATGCATTGCAGACTCTCTAAACAGATAAGATTATCAGAATCCAAAATGACTATTTTTCATTAAGGAAATATTTTAAGCGGGGTCGTAGCACCAAAAAATAGCTGAATGCTCACCCCTGAGCTCCTGATAAGTGAGAGGGAATTTAAGGCCACTGTGATTGTACAGGTGACCAGAAGTCACATCAGACTCTGCCACGACTGGCAAATGTAACTGGTATTCTTCCTATAGCTCCTGCTGTTCTCAGTTGGAACTGAGGTCCACACTCTGGGCTCTTTGTCCAGCCCTGCCATCACCCACAACACAAACCTACACTGAGCGACCAACCAGCAAGAGCCCCAGAGCAGCCTCAACAATGGACAGATGGCTGCAGCCCACAGAGTACCGGCACCCCATGTGGACTTTTACATGAGAAATAAATCTCCATTTTATTCAAGCTGCTGTAGTTTTGTTTCTGTGGCTAAATCCAAAGTTCTAGTATAATGTATTTTTTTTTTAAATTTTTAACATGTATTTACTTTTGAGAGACAGAGAATGAGCAGGGAGGGGCACAGAGAGAGAGAGAGAGATAGAATCAATCTGAAGAAGATCCAGGCTCTGGGGTGTCAGCACAGAGCCCGACATGGGCTCAAACTCATGAACTGTGAGTTCATGACCTGAGCAGAAGTCAGATGCTGAGTGGACTGGGCCACCCAGGTGCCCCTAGTATCATGTATTTTAAAGCTGCTAAGAGAGTACAACTTAAATACAAAGAAACAAATGTTGTAACTATGCGAGGTAGTGATGTTAACTAAACTTATTATAATCATGGTGCAGTATATACATGTATCAAATCATTATGTTGGACACCTTACTTATACAGTGTTATAACTGACATGTCAATTATATCTTAATAAAACTGAGGGGTTAAGGGGGCAGGGGTAGTTCTGGCAAGCCTGGAAAGAAGCAGAAGCATTAGTTTCAAAGTGCTGGCAGTTCAGCAGCTACCTTGGGAGCCAGAAGGTAAAGCCCCAGGCAGCTTTGTTTCCACATGACTCTGGTGTGGAGCATTTCCCTGTATCTCCAGGACTGTCTGCTCCATGGTCCTCCCACAGTTTCCTGAGCGCCCCCAAAACTTCATCTTGGAAATATATTTAACTAACTCTATCTGACCATCAAGCCTATGTGACCTTGCGGGTCCAGAAAAGGAAAAGAAAAACAAACAAACACACCTAGCCACGGACTCTTGACTCTTGGTCCAAATTCTCAGTAGAGAGAAGTGTTCTGTGAGCTTTGTGCAGGGGCAGTATCATAGCCAATGACGTTTATCTGAGGCAAAATTATTGCTAATTGAGAAGTGTTCTCTGCCATTGGTGGATTCCCTGCTTTTGAGTTAGGTGCTGGTCCAGTCATCTCTGGGATGGTAGGGAAACATGCCCACTGTGGGCCATGAGAGGGAATAGTTTCTCTAGGAACTGATTTGACACATCTCAGGAGAGAGAAGGGACAGGCAACTCTAGAGAAGACCGTTTCGTGGCTCCACGCAAATCTTACTGGCTCCTTGGCTTCTTTCTTTTCCTATAGCAGCCCAAATCTCTTCCTGTGTGAACATCTCCTTTGAAAAGGCTGCTACGATCAGGGATCAGGTGGGCTGGATGGGGTGAGCTAGAAGGTAGATGGCCAGGAGGGGGAAGAGCAGGTGATGTGGGGGTTGGGGAGTGTGGGAGGTGGGGGAATAAACCCTATAGCCCAAGATCAAAGCTAGGGAAATTAAGTTTCATTGCCAAGTCCAAAGGTCAGAGGCAGAGTGGAAAGTCGGACACAAAGCCAGTAAGGAGAAAAAATGGCAACAGGCCAGGGAAGAAGATCAGGAGGTACATGGTGGCCACTGAGAAGGAACTGGCAACAAGCCTAGCTTCACTGGTTTCAATGTGGGCTCGTAGAAAGAGGGCCCCAACGAGGAAGACAGGGCCTACCTGGGTTGAAGCCCTACTACCAAGGGAAAAGAAGAGAAACCAGTCTTTCTTAACCCAAGTCCATAACCTCCCTAACACAAGACTGTGTGCCTGTGTGCGTTTTTTCTGATATTGTTAAAGGGAACAGCGCCCCCCAGAGGGTTATCTTAAGGCTTGAATGTGATCATCCGTAGAGGAGGAACACTGCTGGCTCTCCCGTCTTGGAATGGGCCTCGAGTGGCCGAAGGCCTCGGCTACCCTCTAAAGGAGCAGAATCCCCTGCCACGCGCGCCCCAGGGGCTCGCTGCGGCGCTGCTGCCCTCTGAGCTAATTCCCCCCGGGAGGAAGAGGAATTGTTAAATCAGCGGTGGAGGATGGACACACGCGGAGGGATGGCTTAAAAGACGGGGAGTGTAACTGGTGTCCTTCCCGGCAAACGCAGGCGCTGCTCAAGCGGGGACACTGACCGGCTCAAAGATTAACGTGAGGTTGGCCCGCTTCTTCATAATCCGTCTGTTCCCTCGTATTGGAAAAACAAACGTGCCCTCGCCCCTCTGGTTTGGGGTCCGGGATGGCGCTGGGAGGTGGGGGGGACGCGCGGGGCCTGCCTGCCGGCTCCGCTTTCGGGCCTTTGTCCAACCTCCTGCAGGGCCTCGCAACCGCGCCCCCCAGCGCCAGAGTTGGCACCTGCGGAGAGGCGCGGAGCCCCGCCCCCAGCCCGCCCCCGGGGGCCGCGGCGCACTGGCGTGACGTGGCGCGTGTGGACGTCGGCGCACGCCGAGACGGAAGAGGCGCGGGCCGGGAAAGGAGCTGTCTGGACGCTGCGGCGCCTCGGTCCCCATGGCGCTGTGGCGCGGCTCTGCGTACGCCGGCTTCCTGGCGCTGGCGGTGGGCTGTGTCCTCCTGCTGGAGCCGCAGCTGCCCGGCTCGGCGCTGCGCTCGCTGTGGAGCTCGCTACAGCTGGCGCCCGCGCCCCCGGGACCCGGCTCCCCTGAGGGCCGCTTGGCGGCCGCCTGGGACGCGCTCATTGTACGGCCGGCCAGGCGTTGGCGCCGCGTGGCCGTGGGGTGAGTGCCTGCGGGGCCTGAGTCTCAGGGTCTCTCCAAGGAGGTGCGGGCGCTCCGGGCCTCTTAGGGCCACATTGGCGGAGTTCGGGCGGCTGGGGAGCTGGGAGGTAGAGCCGCGCGGAAACAGGGGTTCCTAGATGTCTCCGGGAGGCCCCTCGGCGCTGGTGTCCACGCTGCCTCCTTGACGAGAAGCGTCAGACGTCTAGGACGAGCCCCGTTCGTCGCTGCTGCAAGGACTCACCAGACTGCTTTTTGCTCTCGGCTAGCCTCTGCATCCTTCTCTCGTCTTGGTAGGACCAGCCTAATCAGCTTTTTGCAAATCCCGCGCAGCCTGACACCCTCATGTTCCAGTCTCTTTCATTCCTGTTTCGGCTCGTCTGCCTTTTTGCGGTCAAAGACACCTGGTCTTACGGCGCTCATCCTCTTGCTTCTGAACTTCTTGAGTGGCGTGGTCGCTGCCTTTAACTGCTGACTTTATTTCCCTTATTTTCGCTTCCTGAACGTCCGGGAGACCCCCACTCTACTGAAACTACTCTCTCAAAACTCACTGGTGACTTGTTGATTTTCCAGTTCAACTGCCTTTTTTTTTTTTTTTTTTAAGTCTTCACTGCCAACTGTGTGCAGTCTTGCACGCGCTAAAGAGTTTCCCTTTTTGAAACTCTTTTCTTCCCTTGACTTCAGTGACATGGCATATATAAGGTTCTCCCAGCTCACAGCGCCTCCTTTCTTTGTGTTCCTCTCCAAAAAAAATGTATTTGTTCTCCTCACACAAACTTTAAACCCTGTCTCAGTTCGACTTAAATATCTTGTCTTCACCTTTAAAGCACCATACAAAAGCAGGCCATCTATGAAATATTCTGCTGGTTTTTGTGAGTGCTGGGGGAAGGCTAAGGTAGAGCCAAGTTATCCTGAAGGTTAGACAAAATAATCGTGTAATCTAGCATGCCTTCTGCTGTAAAGAGCACTCAAACGTTAGCTAGTTTTTTCGTTTTGTTTTGTTTTTTAATACCATTGTATTGTTCCTTCAGATATATCCCTTTTTATCTCTTCTTTCAAGTTCAGGCCCTTTCACCAACTTCCTTATCAGCTTCTTAATTGTCCTCCCTGGTTTTATGCACATTCAACAAAAATCATCAACTGCATGGTATGTGTCAGGTCTGTGCTAGGTTCTGAGAATACAGAAATGGGTGAAGCAAGATCCCCACCTCATTTGTTGAAAAGAGATATATTTATTATTAGTGCTCATGCTGCCATAACAGTATACCACAGACTGAGTGGCTTAAACAACAGAAATTTATTTTCTCAACAGTTCTAGATGCTGATAGTCTCAGATCAAGGTGAGGTGCTGGCAAGATTGGTTTCTACTGAGTCCTCTCTTTCTGACTTGCAGATGCCCCTTTCTCACCGTGTACCGATCTGGCCTTTTCTCTGTGCATGCACACTCCTGGTGTCTCTTAGCCCTGTTAGATTAAATAGTCCCTGTCTCCAAAAACAGTCACATTTGTGGTAAATGCTTCAGCATATGAATTGGTGGGGGACAGGGGCACACAGCGCTCTCTGTAACAGTTATCAGAAGTGCTTTGCAGAACTAGGGCTAAAAACAAGGTAGCCTTGTGTCTCAAAGGATTACTAATTCTTCCCAGGATGAGGCTTTGGAAAATGCTCTGAGAAGGTGATGTTACATTTACTAAATCACAGATCACCCCAAAACTTGGTAGCTTTAGCACATGGTCATTTTATTATCTTTTCTGATTCTCAGGTTCAGTTAGGCTCTGCTAGGCAGTTCTCACTGGAGGGGCAGCTTCAGTCAGATGGTGTCTGGGACTGGAATCCTCTTGAAAGGTTGATTGTGGTTGTCAGCTACAGCCTCAGCTACATCCTGAGCACCTACAGGCGTTCTGTGCAGCTAGCTATGTAGGTTTCTCATAGCAGAGTAAATAGTATGTTCCAAGACGACCAGGCAGAAGCCTTAATGCCTTTTACGACCTAATCTTAAAAGCACAGCGTTACTTCTACCACAGTCCTAAGTCCAACTGGTTTCAAATGGATGGGACTTAGAGCACATCTTGATGGAAGGAGTGTCAACATCACATTGTAAAAAGGATGGAACATCTTGTGACCATCTTGGACAATATAATCTGCTATAGTGACTGCATGGGATAGGCCCTAGAGAAAAAATGGGATTTCTTCACAGAAGTGGGTTGGGGTGGGGTGGGGGGATAAGACCACCTAAGCAGAGAGAACCAAATGTGAAGTACACAGTTTAGGAACAGCAAGTTGGCCCTGTTTTGAGGGCAAGGACCTTATGGTAGAGAGAGGTGAGTAAATGATGCTGAGAAGGGCCTTTCATATCAGGGTAGGTGGTAGGAGGGCAGTAAAGGTTTATAAGCAGGTAAATAAGACTAAGTTCTTTGCTGAGAATAACTGGTAGGAACGTAAAGGGTGGGTTTTGAGCCATGGCTGTAACCTGATTGACAGTTTCACATCACTTTTGTGGGTAACAGACATCCGTTGGTAACATTTTTCATTATCCAAAGGGATTTTAGCCCTAAAGATGGTGATGTGCAAGGAGTAGGTGAGAGAAGTTGCAGTACTTGTCCTAGAATTTCATTTGGGGGAGGGGATGTTGTAGTTTGACTTCTCAGGAGAACACACACTTTCACTTGCTCTCTGGATGCACAATGTAGTGTGGTTAATAAGGAGGAAAGTCTTGACATCCTGACCTTAGTTAAGAGGCCGTTGTAGGGTCTGGGTGAAGGGAGAGAAGAGCCTTTTTTCATTTGCAGTGTACTAAATGTGAAATTTGTTAACAGGTTAAGTGTGGTAAAGAAAGGCAGTCCAGAATGACAAGTTTTTAGCATCGGGCATTTTATAACCTTATGTACATAGATACAAATATTGTCATCCAGTTTTCATAGATAAGTAAACCAAAGCTTTAGAAATATTGATTGGCCCAAGATTACACAGCTGTTAACTACCAGAGTCACAAGGTAAGCTGGTCTCTGGCTCCGATCTTGTTCATGCCACATTATTGCTATGAGACTAAGAAAAGAGATCAAGTTTGTGTTGAAAAGTAACAGGTTGGATTTCAGAGGAGGGGGCACTGTGCCTGCTTGTGGGATTTCAAATGAAACTGAGCCTTCAGCTGACAGGCTGAAGTTTAGGAGCATATTGAGGAGCAGGCTTGCAGGCTTTGGAGATGCCAATGGTTAAGTTGAGGTCAGAGACTGGATAGGATTGCCCTGGAAGAGAGCAAGAAAGGAAAGTAAATGGCAAGGGTGGAATTCTGGGAGGCACCAGCATGTAGGGGGCTGGTGGAAAGGACCCAGAGAAAAAACGGATAGGACATGTTTCAAGAAAGATGGTCAGTGGTGGGCACGCTACCACACCTTTCTAAAATGTGCCACCTCCTCTGCTCCAAAATCGGACTCTGGTGCCTGAGACCCATTGAGTGAATCATGAACCTAGTGTTCATTCCGCAATACCTGGCTTTTCCCTGACCTTTGAAGCCTGTCATACTCCACTCCTCTCTTCAGCTCTCCATTCTAACTAGATCCACATTCTTACTGTATCCACACGTAAAGTTAATCTCTTCATCTGCACCTGTGCTTGTGCACACTGCCTGCAAGGGCTTCAGTATCGGATAAATCTGGGTTTGAATTTAGCCTCCTCCATTTGTGGCCTTTGGAATGTCAGTCAGCCTCCAGCCTCAGCTTTTCTCAGCTGAAAGCAGTGAGAACTACTTGCCTATCTTACCGTGTTTTGCAAACTGGTGTGATCTCTCTGAAAACA
The DNA here is from genome assembly GCF_018350195.1 of Panthera tigris. Taxonomy (NCBI): domain Eukaryota; kingdom Metazoa; phylum Chordata; class Mammalia; order Carnivora; family Felidae; genus Panthera; species Panthera tigris. The sequence goes on from NC_056665.1 coordinate 33,220,520, forward strand.
CCTGCCTCACATGCATTGCTTCAGAAATACCAGCCTTCTCTCTCTGACCAGAGCACCATCCAGAGTTCAGCGCAGGGACCACTGCCCCTGCACCTTTGGATCTCTCTTCTCTGCAGTTCTGCATCTTCTGGTGATTATGATTACCCATTGTAAATATCTCAGGTATAGGGTTAAGCTAGGAAGAACTTCAGGAAACATTTTACGGATAATGAAACAGAAGGGAGGTGATGAGAACCACCATCCTTGCCTTTAAAGAATTTACAGTCTAGAAGGGGAACTGTGCCCCCTTCCCCAGCCCCCCAACAAACCTCTGGCAGTAGGGCACGGAAGCCGAGGCTTCCCTGTCCTTCTAGTCCTTCCTCTTGTTTGGACATTCAGTATCTGTTGCCTTGCTTTAGTTTCCAGTTATTGCATCTGTGTCTTCCTTTTCTTCAAACTCACATTAAAATCTTTTATACCTTCTGTACTCAACTGTGAAATTCTGCCTGAAGTCAAACGAGCATAATTTTGTCTTCTGGTTCTTTTGCTCCCTCCCTCTCATTCCGCTGGTAATAAAGCGACGTAGGTAATGTGCTTGTTTACATTTTCAGATGCTGTTGAATTGAGGTAAGTGCAGAGGAAGATTCTTGCTCTGGTTAAAGGGTGACTAGAAAGCACATGGAGAAGTACTTGGTTTGGTGTCTGGCACAGAGATGTTCAATGATCCCTTTTTACTAAAAGCTACTGAATAAAATGTTTTCCTTTTATAAGATTTTTTCCCCTTTGTAGTCATGGCATGATTAAGTTGGGAGGTGGAAAATGTTCCTATGGTAGTTACATTTTTTTAAGTCAAAATTCTGTTGAGTTTTGTCTTGTATTGCAAAGTATGCTGAACATTGTTCCTTTTGGTTTTTTTGTAACTTTTGCAAACTTCCCCCATTCCCATCTTTAAAGAATCAAACTCTATTCAAGGTCTCAGCACACCACTGGATATGAAGGTGATGTGTTAAGAGTCTACCCTTTAGATATATAATGTTGCATCCAGTAGAAATAAAGAACACCCTGTATGAGGTGGAGTTGAGACTGGTTTATAAGGTTTGCTTGGTTTATGATCATGCAGGGCTGTGAAAGGGATGTTTTTTAAACACCATTAAGCTCCTGCCACATGAATGTCAGTGTGTTTTATGCACTGAAAGGCATAGTAACTCTTAGATTATGCCTTTCCAGTTGACCAGAGTATGTATGTATCTTTAATTTTAAAAGAATAAGTAAATTTGAATATTTAAATGCTGATTGGTAGGCAGAAATCTTTTTTAAAGCATGGGATCCATAGGGGAAAAATAAAGCATCCTTATGAAGAGGGTGTAGTCAGTTTGTATCACTAGGAGAGATGTGTCTCTTCCTTGCCATTGTAAACCTTATATCTAGTCTGCATATGAACCTTTTAAAAATTATAGTGCTTTTCAGTTATAAACATAATACATGCTTATAAAAATTAGAAATCTAATGAAAAACTAAATTCCTCTCCCTTACCCAATCTCATTCCTCTTAGGGTTTACCACCATTAATGACTTTGTTAATTTCCAGATCCAGAGGATTTTTTTTTTTTTTAAGAGACTAGAAGGGAAACATTGTAGCTATATTCCACACTAGAATCCAGTCCTTCAGGTCCTTCTTTATTGATGGTTATACTTTCTGGTTTGAAGCTGCTTGGATTTCACCTGGAAGCCCAGCCCCCTTCTCACCAGGAGCTATTTATTGGCCTTCTGTCGGCCTAGGTTCTCTCAGAGGCTTACAAGCTGTCTGTGTGGTCATCTAGCCCCATTGGCAAGAATGACATCCCCAATAGAAGCAAAAATAAAGGTGACTATGGGTTGGGGGGCAGAAGGTCCTCATCTAGCTACCCAAATTATTTGACCCTTCTCTTTTAAGGGGTGGCTTTTTAACATTAAAAATATAAGCCAGAACTTTTCTGTGCACACACAGGAGAGAGGCCATGCCAGACAACCATAACTGTTTATAATTTGATTCCACAGAGCCAACCAGGTGATGCAGCATTGATTTCTTAGGAGCCCTTTAAGGTCATGGATTGGTCCAGTGAACACCTGCCAAGTGATGAGTCGTTACAAGACTGCAGGTGTGCCTGAGTCTTTAAGATACCACTTAACTCTTAAGAGTTTCAGCTGGGAGTATTTACACATTTAGGTATTTAGTGTTTTACCACCTTCCACATGTGTCTTTGGAGGTAGGCTATCAGATACTTGACTTTTGACCAAAACTTACATTTTGCTTACTTTGCACCAGTGTTTCTAAGCATATATTAACTTAATCTTTGAAACAGTTCTATAAATTAAATACCCATATTATGCCATTTTATAAATAAGGAAACTGAGACACAGAAATTTGACTTGCCCAAGTCACAAAGCCAGTGTGAATCCAGACAGTTTGGCTCTGCCAGCATTTTCCCGGAAATGCTGTATTTGTGTTATCATGATATCTTTATTCTAAAATGCTGAGCAGTTGTCTTCTCTTTGTAGCTCGCAAAGGTTTGCCAACCTATTGAAAAGAATCCTGTGTTCCAATCCTCAGAAATATTCTGGCATACATCCAGATAAAAGACTCTTCCTTCTGCCATATGCTGTGTACTTCCCAGTTAAGGTTTCAGATCCACTTCATCTGTTTTTCTGTTTGACTATGTTCCCGGAAACACTTCTCTGTTGTTAAATGCAGAATAGGTACTTCTGGTTTTTTCTTTCACACTGCCTCTTCCTTCCTTCCTTCCTTCCAGAGTCAATGCCTGTGTGGATGTAGTGCTCTCAGGAGTGAAGCTCTTGGAGGCGCTTGGTCTGAGTCCTGGGAATGGGAAAGATCACACCATTCTGCATTCAAGGAATGATCTGGAAGAAGCTTTCATTCATTTCATGGGGAAGGGAGTGGCAGCTGAGCGCTTCTTCAGTGATAAGGAAGCTTTCCATGACATTGCCCAAATTGCATCAGAGCTCCCAGGAGCCCAGGTCTGTTTGGTTCACCAGCAGTAAATTAAGAGAAGGTGGGGAAAGATACCTTTTTGTATCTTCCTAGAAGCAACTGATAAACTTTGTCTTCATTCTCTCCCAAATGTGATTGTTGGGAATCCAGTTCTGCAGTGTTATCCCTTTTTGTAGGACTGTGTATCTGAACTTCCATTAACTCCACTGTTTCCAGTCAGTTAAATTCAGCCAGTATTTTGAAGCATAGTTACTAAGAGTTTGGTTCTGGTTCATCCCTTAAATTGCTCTTTTTTCATATTACCCAACTTTAAGGTGGGAAAGATACCTACCTCTTAACTTGTTTGGGTATTGCTTGTGGCTGACAACATGGAATAATTGTAGTATGACTGAGTCCTTAGCAGAATAAGGCCAAATGCACAGAGAACTAGTTGTAGCTTTTGCATGGCAAGGGAGAGCTGGATCCTCACCTCTGCTCTAGTGTTCCAGAGCCAGGCTCCTTACCTCAGCATTACTGACACTTAGGGTTGGTTAATACTTTGTTGTAGGGGCTGTCCTGCCCTTTGTGAGATGTTCAGCAGCATCTCTGGCATCTACTCATTGGATGACAGTAGCATTCCCTTCCCTCCCTGGGTGTGACAGTTAAAAATGTCTCCAGACATGGTCAGTTTCCAGGGTTAGGGAGAGGAGAGAAGCAGACTGGTTGAGAATTGCTGGTTTAGATTAGTGGTTCTCAGACATGAAACACAGAATCACTCAGAGGGGGTATTGAAACAGTTTCCTGGGCTCCACTCCCAGAGTTTCTGATTCAGTAGATGTATGGGACTCAAGAATTTACTTCCCTTCTGGGAAGTTTCCTGGTTACATGATGCTGTTGTTTTGAAGACATTGTTTTGAGAATCCCCAGTCTACAGGGTAGAACCTGTCAGAGATGGAGAGAGCTTAGAGGGCCCACATGGTCCAGATACTTTCTTGAGGTTCGCATGGAGTAAGAGGCAGTGGTGGGCCCAGAGACCTCAGACTATCACCCCAGCATACCAAAGGTCAGATTTGATCTACAGTTACGACAGTTAATATATTGATTTTTATGGTTGGCATATTTGGGTTTTTTTTTTTTTTCACCTTTGCTTGTAACTCATTGTTAACCTATGAGGTTAATGATCTTATGAACCTCATCTGTGTGGCCTTGTTATAAGGTAGCCTCAAAATGTTTTGGGGAAAAAATGGATTATGAATTCAATAAATTAAAAAATTATTAAGCTTGGGTAACATAGTTGTGCTAAAATATTGTCTGATAACTTTGAACTATCTTACAGCACTATGTAGGAGGAAATGCAGCTTTAATTGGACAGAAATTTGCAGCCAACTCAGATTTAAAGGTAGGTCAAATTCCCAGTGTAAAACTTCTATCTTTCACTGGTGTTTTCAATAAATTTAGGGGTAGGAGTGAATATTCAGTTTATGGGCCACCTAGTATGTGCCAGAGCCTAGGTGTCTTGTTAGGAGGCAATATAGTAATGGTAGTGTAATAGCTAATGTTTTTTCAGTGCTTACTGAGTGCCTGACAGAGCTTTACATAGGTTAGTTCAGTCCTGGCAACAGCTGAGACCAGTTGGTACTCTTGTTGGTACTTTAATTGTCTTGCTTTCCACATAAAGCTTGAGGCATAGAGAAGTCACAGCTAATCAGAAATGGAACTATTCTAACCTAGGACCCTACAGCCCACATTCTTAAATACTATATCTTGTGATGGTTAAGAGCCTGTGGGCTCTGGAATCAGGACCTACGACTGGGGAATATTCAGTGATGAGAGAAGATGTAGATGACTATATTGATAAGCCTGGATCCAGAGTGTTGGGAAATGAAGTCCTCAGGTGAAGGTCAGTAAGGAGGTGTCTTCAAGTCTTAAAACATTTGGTTTAAATAGAATTAAAAATTACTGCTCTGTTCAAAATAACGTGAGTCAGTGAGTTCTCTGTTATGAGTGGAATAGGTCTGGTGGGAGGGGGAGACCAGCAAGGTTATCGCTGTTGTCCTGCTGTAAAATGATTAAGGTTTGGATTAGAGCAGCCAGAAGGGGAGAAACGACATATCTAAAGCTTACTGAAATGGAATCACTTCTATGTGAGGACACAGAAGATAGACTTAACAATGATGATTCTGGAGTAAACAAACTTGAGAAGTGCAAAATAGATACGGCTATTGATGATGGGGGGTTGGGGGGGTACTGTAAACAGTCCTCAAGTTTGGGAGAACCAGCCTGAAAATAGAAATATGGGTCAGGGGCACAGAATCAAGACTCCAGGGATATATTCAGAAATACAGATAATCACCTATTTGAGGGGAAAAAATTTCATCTAGAGCCACACTGTACACCAAGAGATGGATGTGCAAAGATGTGGAGAGCATGTTAAAGTGTGAACGTTGGCATTTAAAATTTTTTTTTAACGTTTATTCATTTTTTGATAGAGATAAAGCCTGAGTGGGGGAGGGGCAGAGAGAGAAGGGGACACAGAATCCGAAGCAAGCTCCAGGCTCCGAACTGACAGCACAGAGCCCGACACGGGGCTCGAACTCACGGACTGTGAGATCATGACCCAAGCTGAAGTCGGACGCTTAACCGACTGAGCTACTCAGGTGCCCCGAACACTGGCATTTTAATAAGAATTAAAGTTCTCATGAAATATGAGGGTGAAAATACAGATTTTTTGCAGCTACTTGTCTTTGTGGGTAGTAATTAACTCCCAAATAGAGATGACAAATTCCAAAGATGACTTACAGAAACATCACCAGTTAATAGATAGAAGAAAAGATCAATTATAAGCTCATTAGGGCCCAGGCTCTTCCCATCAGAATCTTGGTTCCTAAAAGGCCACCCTCCTGACCCTGACATGTCATTCTGGCCTCTGGGAGGACAACACCCTAGAAGTCCTGGGTGAATACAAGATTGACCTTTCAACATTGACCTCTTCAGAGAAGAGCATTTACTGTTGGTTTCTGGAAAACCTGGGCCTAAACCCAGTCCAGCTGGAAGGCATCCTGGTAAAATAAGCCTGGCCTTAGTAGGAGATTGAGGCCAGAAAAGAGACATCTACATAATCATCACAACAATCTGAAGAAATAAAGTACTATTACCCTTCTACACATGACAAAAGAGGTCCAGAGGGGTTAAGCAATGTGCCCCAGGACACCTAGCCAGTAAATGATTGAGCCAGGATTCACATTCTAGCTCTGCCATGACCTCACCGCTCACACTGCACTCTCAGATTTACTTTAAACTGCTGAAATGCTTCTCAGCATGGACAGAGTGATCATCTGAGAACAACCAGAGATTAAGTGCTAGGTATTTTCCAAAGGTAACAATAATAGCTAACACTTACATAGTTCTTACTAAATGCCATTCACTGTTGTGCTTTGGATATATATTAACTCATTTAATCTCATAACTCCCTATAAGGGAAGTCTTACTATTATCTTCATTTTGTATATAGGAAAAATGAGGCATGGAGAAATTACAGCTGTTCAGGGTCACACACCTGGTAAGGGACAGAGCTGGGATTTGAACCCAAGTAGTATAGCTCCAGAGTCCACACTCTTTAATCACCATGCTATATTGTGTTTCAGAAGTAGACCCTGGTGAATTTAGCAAAGGCATATTTAGTGGAATGGTGGAATAGAAACCAGACTGCAAGGAGAAAGAGTGCGTTTAGTAAGTGTATTTATGTTATTTAGCCAAGAATTGGGAATAGATGTTGGATTTTTTCAAATGCTGCTTCTGCATTTATTGAGATGATTGTATGGTTTTCTTTTTCTAGTTTGGTATGTGGTAATTACACTGGTTTTCAAATGTTAAACTGACCTTGTGTCCTTAGGATAAACTGCACCTGGTTCTGATGTATTTTCCTTTTTATATATTGCTAGATTCAGTTTACTAAAATTTTGCTTAAAAATTTTACATCAATTTCTATGAGGGATATTGGTCTGTATTTTTCTTGTGTATCTGCCTGGTTTTGGTATTTGGGTAATACTGAATGAGATGGGAGATACTTCAATGTTTTTTAAAAACACTTTAAATGGATTTGGTATGACAACCTTCCTTAAATGTTTGTAGAATTCACCAGTGAAACTCTCTGAGCCTGGAGTTTTTGATGTGGAAAGGTTTTTCACAACACATTTGATTTCTTTAATAGATACAGAGAAATTCAGAATTTGTATTTCTGGTATTTGATAGTTTTATCTTTGAAGGAATTTATGTCATCTAAATTGTTGAATTTATTGGCATAAAATTATCTCTTATCCTTTTAAGGTCTGTAGAATCTGTAGTGATCTTATCTCTCTCATTCTCCATATTGGTAATTTATGTTGTCTTTTTTGGGGAGAAGTTCATCTTTTTTTTTTTTTTAATTTATTTATATATTTTGAAAGAGAGAGGAAGATAGAGCACGTGCATGAGTGGGGGAGAGGCAGAGAGAGGGAGAGAGAATCCGAAGCAGGCTCCATGCCCAACACAGCCTGACACGGGGCTCAATTCCACGACTGTGAGATCATGACATGAGCTGAAATCAAGTCACTTGCTTAACAGACTGAGCCACCCAGGCATCCCATCTTGGTTTGTTTTTTTTGTGTGTGTGTGTGTGTTTTTTTTTTAATTAAAGTATAGTTGACAGAAAATAATACTACAGCAAACATTGAATTAGTGTTTTCATTTTCTTTGGGTCAGTAGCCAGAAGTAGAATTACTGGATCATGTGGTATTTCTATTTTTAATTTTTTAAGGCATCTCTGTACTGTTTTCCACAGTAGCTGCACCTGTTTACATTCCTATCAGTGGTGCCCAAGTTCCTTTATCTCCATATCCTCGTCAGTACTTTTTATTTCTTATCTTTTTGATCCTGGCCATTCTGAGATGCATGAGATGATCTCATGTGATTTTGATTTATGTTGCATTTCCCTGATGTTTAGTGATGTAGAGCACCTTTTCATGTGTCTGTTCCAGTCCTCTGCCCATTTATTTTTTTTATTTTTTTTTATTTTTTAACGTTTATTTATTTTTGAGACAGAGAGAGACAGAACATGAACGGGGGAGGGTCAGAGAGAGGGAGACACAGAATCTGAAACAGGCTCCAGGCTCTGAGCTGTCAGCACACAGCCCAACGTAGGGCTCGAACTCACGGACCGTGAGATCATGACCTGAGCCGAAGTCGGACGCTTAACCGACTGAGCCACTCAGGCACCCCCCTCTGCCCATTTTTTAAATCAGATTTTTTTTTTTTTTTTTTTGGTGTGAGTTGTAGGAGGTCTTTTTTTTTCATTTTCTTTTTTTTTTTTAACATTCATTTTTGAGAGAAAGAGCATGAGCAGGGAAGGGGCAGAGAGAGGGAGACACAGATTCCGAAGCAGGCTCCACACTCTGAGCTGTCAGCACAGAGCCTGATGCGGGGCTTGAACTCACAAACTGAGATCATGACCTGAGCCGAAGTTAGAACGCTCAACTGAATGAGCCACCCAGGTGCCCCTGAGTTCTTTATATATTTTGGATATTAATCTTTTATCAGATAATCACTTGCAGATATCTTCTCCCATTCAGTAGGTTGCCTTTTCATTCTTTTGATTTCCTTTACTATGCAAAAATTTTTATTTATTTTTTTTAAAAAATGTTTTTGTTGTTTTTTTTTTTTTTTTTTACATTTATTCATTTTTGAGAGACAGAGCTTGCACAAGTGGGGGAGAGGCAGAGAGAGAGGGAGACACAGAATCTGAAGCAGGCTCCAGGCTCTGAGCTGTCAGCACAGAGCCTGACACGGGGCTCAAACCCACAAACCAGGGGTTTGATAGTTGATCTTACTATTTTACTATTATTGTCTTTTGCATTTACACTAGCTTTATAAGTGGCTGATCGACTACCTTTACTGTATGTTTGTTTTTACCAGTGAGGTTTTTTTCTTTCATAATTTTCTTCTAGTTACGGCCTTTTCTTTTCCACTTAAAGAAGTCCTTTAACGTTTCTTGGAAGGTCAGTTTAGTGGTAGTGAACTCCTTCTGTTTGGGAAACTATCTTCTTCAGTTCTGAATGATAATTCTCCTGAGTAGAATATCCTTGGTTGTAGGTTTTTTCCTTTTAGCTCTTCAAATATATCATGTCACTCCCTTTTGGCCTGCAGTTTCTGCTGAAAAAATCAGCTGATAATTCTTATAGATGTTCCTTTGTGCTTAACTTGTTGCTTTTCTCCTGCTGCTTCTAAGATTCTCTCTTTATCTTTAATTTTTGGCATTTTAATTATTATGCTTCTTGGTGTGGACCTCCTTGGCTTCTTCATCTTGTCTGAGGCTGTCTGTGCTTTCTGGACCTGGATGTCTGTTTCCTCTCCCAGGTTGGGGAAGTTTTCAGCTGTTATTTCTTCAAATAGGTTTTCTGCCCCTTTGTCTCTTCTGAGATTGATCAGTTCTGTGATCTCCAAGCTGCTGTTGATTCCCTCTAGTGTATGTTTCATCACAGCTGTTGTTGAGTTCTGATTAGTTCTTTTTTCTATTTTCTGTCTCTTTGTTGAAATTTGCACTGAGTTCATCTACTCTTCTCTCAAGTTCAGTGAACATCTGTATGACCATTACATTGAACTCTTGTATCAGGTAGATTGCTTGTTTCTGTTTCACTTAGTTTTTTTCTGAGGTCTTCTTTCTTCGGAACATATTTCTCTGTCTCATTTTCTGTCTCTCTGTATTTGTTCCTATATATTAGGTAGTTCAGCCACATCTTATGCTCTTGAAGGTGGTGGCCTTATGTGGAAGGTATCCTTCGGGGCCCACAAGTACAGTCACCCCTGGTCAAGCAGAGGCACTCTGGAGCTTTGCCTTGTGGGCTGCACACATCCACCCGTTGTGTCTGGGATGCAACTGCTGTAGGCACCCTGGTGGGTGGGCTTTGCCTAGCTATTTCAGAGGCCTAGCCTATGAGGGGTACTGGTGGTTGGGGTGGCCTGCCCCTACCTGGGGCAGGAGTCGCTTTGGAGGGTCGCAGATCCCAGCTGAGGCTGCCTACCAGGTGTGGTGGGCAAGAGCCACTTCAGACAGGTGCCTGCCAGGGTGGGCAGGCTGGGCAGAAGAGGTCTGCAGGAGAATGTGGGAACAGGGTGAGCAGTTGTAGTAAAGTAGATATATAGTGTTAGAACTTTTGCTCCTTAGTGTCAGGCCAGCTAGGCTGAAGGAGGGCAAAAAAATGGTACCTGCTAAGCTTCTGTTCCCAGAGAAAGTTCCTGCAGATCCCTGTCCTTCCAGCACATGTCCTAAAATTAGTAAGTGTCTTCTCAGGTGCTTCTCAAACCGCTGCCTCTGCACTGGGTCTTAGAGTGATTGAGATTCTGTGCAGGCCCTTTAATAGTGAAGTCTCCATTTACTATAACCTTCCTGCTCCCCCAGAGTTAAGCCCCTCTGATTTTCAAAGCCAGATACTACGGAGGCTTCTCTTTCCCATGCAGATGCATAGGGCAAGGAGTGTCCAGTGTAGGGTTTGAACCCCTCACTCCTCAGGGAAGACCTCCACATCCGTGATATCCCTCCCACTTGCGGGTCAGCACATCGATGATTTGGTTCACGACCAGGCTGTGTCTCTTTCCCTTCTGCCCTTCTCAGTATGTCTTTTTCTTTATGTCTTTAATGTGGAAGAGTTGTTCCTGCTGCTCTTCAGGTCATTCTCAGGAAGAGTTGTTCTATATGCAGTTGCAGCCTCAGTGTATCTGTGGGAGGAGGTGAGCTCAGGATCTTTTATACTTTGCAAGTTCCCCTCATGATCCTCCCCCCCCCCCCCCCCGTTGATCAATTTGCTTAGAGGTTTATCAGTTTTATTGATCTTTTTAATCAATAATGAGCTTTAGGTTTTATCAATTTTTCTCTATTATTTTTTTCTTTTGTATTTCATTAGTTTTTATGTTGTTTAACTTGCTCTTCTCTTTCTACTTTAAGGTAGAAGCCCAGGTCATTGATCTGAGACTTTTCCTGTTGTCTGATATAGGGATTTAGTGCTATAAATTTCCCCTTAAATACTTCTTTAACTGCATCCTCAGCTGTCCATACAGTGTGTTTTTCTTTTCATTCAGTTCATAGTGCTTTCTAATACCCCTGTGATTTCTTGAGATGGGCTGTTTGATAGCCCATCCATGAACTATTAAAAGTGTGTGATTTCATTTCTAAACATTTTGGGGTGTTTCCAGATATCTTTCTTTTATTGATTTCTATTTTAATTACATTCTGGTCAGAGAATGTGCTCCTCTGACTCCTGTTAAATTTATTGAGACTTTTTCATGGCCTAGAAAATGGTCTATCTTGGTGAAGTCTCATGTGCACTTAAAAGCATGTATATTCTGCTATCGTTGAATGGAATGTTCTATAAATGTCAGACCAAGTTGGTTGGGAATGTTGTTCAGGTCTTCTGTATTTTTATTGATTTTGTGTCTATTCGATTTATTAATTATTGTGGGGCAGGTATTGACATCTACATGTGTACTTGTAGACTTTTTTCCTTCACAGTTCTATACCTTTTTGCTCTGTATTTTTAAGCTCTGTCGTTAAGTGTATAACTATGATTGTTATATCCTCTTCATGAATTGACTCCCTTTATCAGTGCCAAGCATAAAGAAAGTCATTTTATGTTCTTTGAAATATTCTTTGAAATCCATTTTGATTAAAATTTGCTATCATAGCTTTCTTTTGATTAGTGTTAGTGTGATATATCTTTTCCCATTTTTCTCTTTTTTCCCTATTGATGTCTTTATTTCAAATGTATTGCTTGGGCAGTAAGAGGATGGGCAAAATGGGTGAAGTGGAGTGGTAGGTACAGGCCTCCAGTTATGGAATGAAAAAGTCATGGGGATGAAAGGTATAGCATAGGGAATCTAGTTGATGGTATTGTTACAGCGTCGTCTGGATGAGGTATGGTAGCTAGCTACACTTGTGGTGAGCATAGCAAAACACATAGACTTGTTGAATCACTGTATTGTACACTTGAAGCTAATGTAACATTGTATGTCAACCAAACTTCAATAAAAAATAATAGTAATAATGTAACCAGATAAAAACACCATACTAGTAGTTGCAAAGTAAATAAAATGGTGACTTAGATTTCATAGTTTAGTTAATAAATAATATATTTCTTGTAGGCAACATATATTTGGGGCTTGCTTTTTTTTTTTAATTTTTTTTTTCAACGTTTTTAATTTATTTTTGGGACAGAGAGAGACAGAGCATGAACGGGGGAGGGGCAGAGAGAGAGGGAGACACAGAATCGGAAACAGGCTCCAGGCTCCGAGCCATCAGCCCAGAGCCCGACGCGGGGCTCGAACTCACGGACCGCGAGATCGTGACCTGGCCGAAGTCGGACGCTTAACCGACTGCGCCACCCAGGCGCCCCTGGGGCTTGCTTTTTAATTTTTTTTTTAATGTTTATTTATTTTTGAGAGACTGAGTGTGAGCAGGGGAGGGAGCAGAGAGAGAGGGAGACACAGAATCTGAAGTAGGCTCCAGGTTCTAAGCTATTAGCACAGAGCCTGACATAGGGCTTGAAACTACAGACCATGAGATCAAGACCTGAGCCAAAGTCAGCTACTTATTAACCAACTGAGCCACCCAGGCACTACATGGGGCTTGGTTTTTAATCCACTTTGACAGTCTCTCTGAATTGGACTGTTTAGGCCATTTGCATTTAATATATTTCTTAATAGATTAGATAACTTTAAATCTAACATCTTGCTATTTATTTTCTGTCCAAGCTCTTTATCTTCCCTTTTTCCTCCTTTTCTGCACTCTTTTGAATTATTTTCTAGCTTTCATATTATCTTCTTTGGCTTATTAGTTATAATTCCTTGTTATTACAGTGGTTGCCTTAAGATTTATAGTGTATGTTTTTAGCTGTCACAGTCTGTTGTCAGTGATATCATACTTCATGTATAATGTAAATACTTTATAGTAAATAGGTGCTTCCATTTCTCCCCTCCGGTCTTTATAGTGCTATTGTCATGTGGTTTACTTCTGTGTATATTGTAAACCTCATTCTATGTTGTTAGTATTGCTCTTTAAGCAGTTGATTATCTTTTGAAGAGGTTTAAATAATAAGAAAAAGGTCTTATGTGCTTATCCAGAGTCACCATTTCTGGTGCTCTTCATTCCTTTGTTTAGGTCTTTATTTCCATCTGGTATCATTTTCCTTCTGCGTGAAGGATTTCCTTTAACGTTTCTTGTAGTGCAGGTCTGCTGGTAATGAATTCTTTCAGAATGTGTATATCTGGAAATTCTTTTAAGGTTATTGATGGGGCATTTGTACGTTTTACTCTGCTTTGGGTTTATTTTTCTTTCCTGTTATGGCTCATTGTCCTTTGTTGCTAAATGTTTAAGTGTTTTTGAAAACCATTGTTTCCAAGTATTTTGTCTGTTTTTTGTGGTTGTTTTGGGCGGGAGGGTAAATTTGGCCCTTGTTGCCTCATCTTGGAGGCTGAAGTTCTGGCCAGGAATTAGAGAAAAGAAGTAAAGCGGTAGTTGTACCAACAAGCAGTTAATTAGCAAGTAAATGCCTTTTGAAGCTTCTGGGTGGAGCATATTAAATCTGAAGTGGTGTTGATCATCTCTGCGGACTTTCCTTTACATCCCTGTGCAAGCCCTCGTTGTTTGGTGGTTTTGAGCCTGTTGGTCTGGCTGGGAGTGGGGTCCAGACCTGTCAGGGCAGGAGCAGCAGCTTATGGGAACTGAGGAAGAGCAGCAGATGTGAAATGACTTCTTGAAGGAATAGCCAGGGAGAGGCCCAGGTTAGAGTTGAAGAAAAGGTTTGGGGAATGTTGCAGAGCACCTTCGCCCCAGCTTGCTGAATTGAGGTGCTCTTTAATTCCCATCTCTGGAAGGCTAGCCCACTCACATAACAGCTGAGTGCAATAAAGAGCCCGATTCCACAAATTGGGTCCTGTGATTAGGGAGGCTCTTTTCTATATTGTGTAAAAGTCAAACAATTGCTTTTATCTGGCAGCTTTGAGCAGACAACATCCCGTATCAGTTTGCTGATACAGGACGTGAGTAAAGAAAGTGGAGGTGGGGTGGGTCTTAGGTTGCTTGGACAGCCATAGCAACAAAATGGCATTGACTGGGCAGCTTAAACAACAGAAATTTATTTTGTCACAGTTCTGAGGCTGGAAAGTCCAAGATCAAGGTTCCAACAGGATCCAGTTTCTGAGGGCTGCTTTCTTGGCTTGTGGCCACCTTCTTGCTGTGTCCTCACATGGCCTTTCTTCAGTGGGTATGCTGGAAAGAGAGCTCTGTCTCCCGCTTCCCGTTCTTAGGAGGCCACCAATCTACTGGATTAGGACCCCACCCATATGACTTCATTTGACCTTACTTACCTCTTAAAAGCTCTGTCTCCAAATACTATCACAGTGGCAGTTATGCTTCAACATAGGAATTTGGGGGAGGACACAAATATTTAGTCCCTAGCAGGGTGTAGGAGATTCAGCAGCTACATAGGTACCTAACCTGTATTACTTGGGTCTTTTGCCAGCCCCTCATTTCTGGTGGCCATTCCTTCCAGAGGCCTAAGTCCTGGTAATAGCCCCTCCAGACCAAAAACTTTGGAATTTAGATTTGGATTCTAGTTTTTTGTTGAAATGAATAGAAGTGGTCTGGATGTACCTTTTCTGTTACTGTATAGATTCCATGGGAACAGGGACAGGTCTTCTGATAGGTTTCCTATTTCTTGTCTCCAGGTTCTTCTTTGCGGTCCAGTTGGCCCAAAGCTACATGAACTTCTTGATGATAATGTATTTGTTCCACCAGAGTCCTTGCAGGAAGTGGATGAGTTCCACCTTATTTTAGAGTATCAAGCAGGTAAGAGAAATGACTAAGTAATGGTGTGAGACCGGACAGGGAACCGTGTGTTGTCAGATTGGGGTGTGACTATGCTGGAAATTTATCTTTGTAAATTGGTGGGACCCTTTCTTGCTTTACCGAAAGTTTCCTGACCTCTTGCTTCTGCTGAGCTGATACTGGCCATTGTCTCAAGAATGATGGAGCATTCCAATATTGAAGAAAATTCTCAGATCTACAAACAACTGATCTAAACCCAAGAGAAATCAGGCTATAGGAAAGTAGGCATCTTGAGCGAAAATGTGTTAAACATAAATATACAAAGTTTTTCTTTATTACTAAGGAAAGAGAAGGGCAAGTAACATCTGTTCAACACTGTGCTGGATTGTGCCCTAGGCTTTTCTGGCCAACTGTTCCAAGCTGCTTAGGATTGATTAATTCCAAGCCTCTGGCAAACGTCTTTTGAAGCATTTTATTTTCCCTTGGGTGTGGAAGTGGAAGTGTTTGTATTTCACAACACTTATATTATTTCCCATTATATAATATTCCAGTGTTTTATCAGTCCAAATCCAGCTCATCTGGTGTCATTCCCAGATTTTGCGTATTACATAAACTACAGATCAGATTCTCAGAGAATCCTAAATACCTAAACATATTTTAACTGTATTTAATTCTGTGTATTTGCTGTTGGATCTTTTCTCTGCTCGGTATTCAGACTCTTGAATTTCTGATTCAACACATTATTAAGTTAAAGACTCAAGCATATAAACAGACTAATTGGTCCCTTAAAGCAGTACTTAATAAGCTTCAGTGAACTGCTTCCAAGTCAATTAAGAGAACCTCACCTTCTAGAGTAATTAACTTTAAGATATGAAATAGAGTGTTTCTTAAAAATTGGTTTTTTCCTCCATGTATGAAAAAAGGAATTGTTTCTGGTTCTCTCTTGGGTGCTTATTGGGAGCAGGAAGCTTCCTAACTTTAGGAAGGGTAAGATCTGAACATTATGGACAAGGTGTTGCAGTGGGCAGTTCACATTTAATCATATACAAGTTTTGAGTTTCTCAGAAACTCAGAATGATCATTCTTACTGCCTGAAGATTGTGGTAAAGATTAAGAGGTTACTGTGTATGTGACCTCCTTCAGTGGAAGGCACGAACAGGACTGTTGACTTGGAAGGGTCTAGAAGAGCTAACAATGCCTTTGAGGTGCTGCTGCTGCTGCCAGTTCCGGGGTCCTGTCACTTGCACCCTGCTGGCGCTCACATGGTGAACTGGGGACCTTTCTAGTTCCTGGTTTCTGTCATGTTCCCTGTTGACCGCAGGGTGGGGAGACTGCTCTCTTCAGTATGATTTTGCTGTTGGATTTGACAGCTATGCCTCGTGTGGAGGTAAGAAGATGGCACAGCTTGTCTTGAAAGGAGACTATCTCCATCCTTGGGTTTATGAACCCCACACTTCAGTTTTTCTTTTCTGGGTCTTATTTTCTTAGAACAAAGCAGGGCCTCCCATTGAACTTCATATGAAGTTACAGTCTACTGGCCCTGGAGGGAACCTAGTCTGGTAGCAGAAGCCCTCGGGTCACTTCTCTTACAGAAGTCCGTCCCCAGCTTCTCTCAAATTTCGATGAATAAATTCCCAGAGAGGATTTGTCACCTTTCATTTCCTCCTCCTCCTCTGCCAGACTTGCCCAGAGAAGCTTGTTTCCAGGCTTTGGCCCGGGACCCACTGAGTCACTGCACAGGTTTTGCTGACTTCGTGGCCGAAGGGCAGGAGGGTAAATTGAGTGAAGGGCTCCCTTAGAGAAACACGTTCGGAGCTCTGTGAGAACAGGGGGGCATGGAGGTTCCCGGCTCACCCTGTCTGCGTTCCAGTCGTTCTGTCTCTCTCGGGCCACTCCATCAGTCCTGTGTCCTGTGGGAACAGCCAGGGAGCAGCTCTCCACTTCCCTCCTTGTCTTTGCCTTGCAGAGGCCTGTGTGTTTTGCCTCTCTCCCTTTTTCCCTGGGGAAATTACTTTGAATGTTAAGTTGCTTTTTCTCTGGGGGTAAGTTAGGCAGTGCCTCTCAGAAGCCTCGCTCCTTAAGGGTCGGTTCCAGGTCTTGCCCTCTGCAGGACGCTGGTGTGGATTTCTCCCCTTGTGCAGAGTCTTGTCAGTTGGGGGATGGTGGTTGGGATTTGGAGTCATATCCATATTTTTTGTTGTCATGGGCATTGAAGTCCTCAGTCTTTCCTCTCATTTGCTTGTTCCTTTGCTCATTCATTTGTTCACAAGCTGCATGCGGGGCAGTGTGAGGCCGGAGGGGCTGGTGACAGACATGGGCCCTGTGCTCAGCTCACAGCTCATGACAGCGCATGGGCTCCTGAGCAGATGATTACAAAATCATGTGCCACATCCTGAAGCGGTTATAGCAGTGGCTCAGGGGCCGAAGCGGCCAAGTCTACTGGGATCGGCAGAGTTAGGACAGACTTTGCAGGGGAGGCCGCGCTTGCTCTGGGTCTTTGAAGATGAGGCAGGATGAGAGTGTTGCACTCAGCTGTGTGGACCATTATTGGGTATGTTCTTTGGACAAATAGTAAGCTGGGGGCCAGGAATTGAAAAGCATGTGGCATTTTAACGGACATAACCATTGTGTTGGGGTTTAGTAAATAGGAAATGTCTTTTTCTGCTTTCGTAGATTTTTATACACCTAGAATATGTTTTTCAGAGGAATGGATTCAGTAAAGCTGAACTCAAAGCAAAGGAAGGATGGGCTCTCCCCACCTTGGCACCCGCCCCAGAGTCAGCCCTGCACACTCATGCACACTCCCCATGGAGAGGCAAGGCTTCTGTTTGGGGAGGCCTGTTGTAGAAAGGAGGAAGCAGTTTGCTGATTGGAGTCCGTTAATCAGCCTGCAGTAGGAGGAAACCCTCTGCTGGGTCTGCCTGCCTTGGGGAAGAACTTTCTAAAGGAACATCCAGGAAACATGTTAGAACCAGTATGAAACCAGGCTTCAGCGTATGGACTCTAATTTTGTAAATGGGATGAATCCTTCATTTGGAGGAAAAGCTGTATAAGCCTAGATAATAAATCCTTGCCCCTGGAGTCTCTAGAAGTACCTCCATGCTGGCAGGGGCTCATTTAGGAATTGCCCTAAGCAGTAGCAAGCCTAGTAGCAGTGGCCCTTGGCTTGACTGAGTTTCCAGATTTTCTATCAAGTCTTGAGAGAAGAAAGAGCGCTGTGCTCCAGTTGTGAGGCTTCACAGGTGAGCCTGAGGAGGGCCCCTGTCGCCTGTCCTGCTTCAGGACTCCCAGCCATAGCGCACTCCTCAAACGCTTGGCAGCTGTGGGGTCCTAATAGGTAGCTCTCCACTCACCTACACGTCAGGATCTCCAGCGGTGGGCCTCACCACCTGACATTTAAAACTCAGCTCCCCAGGAGATTCTGATGTGTGGCAGGTGCTGAGAGCCACTCCCGTGGGTAGGCCCAGATCCTAAGCTCCTTCCCCCCACCGGAAGACCCAGCCAACTGTGGATCTGGCCTCCCTCTGCTGGAGTCAGTTCAGCAGATGCTGAGTGGCACTCTCCGCAGGGGCCTGTGACAAGTACTGCGAGAATCAGAGGCATGCAGTCTGGCATTCCATTTGGGGAGATGTGGCACAAATGTGTAAGAAGTTAAGGGATGGTATAAGTTTGAGTACTAGTTCAGAACAGCAGAAGTAGAAGAGATAGCTCAAAGCAAAATGCTATTCAAACCATGTAGAGGGGGAAATCTCTGTGGATACACCTCAGGCTGGAGGAGTCAGCAGCCACTTAGGGAGGAAGTAGCATTTAACCTTGGTCTGGAGCAGGCATTATTCCAAAGCAGCTCACTCACAGGAAGCTAGAGCAGCCAGATACTCTTGCCTTCTGGATCAAGTGCAGGGAAACCACCCGTGACAGCAGGGAGGAAAGGTTGCAGTCAGCCTGACTCTTGGAATTTCAGCCTCTGTAGGTCCTGGCTAACTGAAAGGTGGTCGGGGTACAGCTGCAAGTCGGCAAGTGCTTCAGGAAAGACAGCATGTCCCGTGGGCAGAGACACAGGTATCCTGTATGTGAGAGCTCAGCGGGCAGTGGAGCCTTCCCGGGACTAACTGCCAGCCCCTTGCCAAAGGCATAGAGCACCCAGGACATGTGTGTTGTTTTGTGGGGTTGGGGTTGGGTTTGGTTTGTTTGTTTCGTTACTGGCCACGGTCCTCCTGGATGCAGCGCCGTGCTTGGCCGGGCCCTTGTAGCTGGGCTGCACTCAGCCAGCAGCCGGCGGCCAGCATGCCCAGAGCCAGGGCTCCAGTGAGGCCCCTGCTAGCCCCCCACAGCTAGGAGACTTAAAGCCTCTTCCTTTTCTTCCCATTGTGTTGACTGGGCTTTTCTAGGGGAGGAGTGGGGCCGGTTAAAAGCTCCCCATGCCAACCGCTTCATCTTCTCCCACGACCTTTCCAACGGGGCCATGAATATGCTGGAGGTGTTTGTGTCTAGCCTGGAGGAGTTTCAGCCAGACCTGGTGGTCCTCTCTGGATTGCACATGATGGAGGGACAAAGCAAGGAGCTCCAGAGGAAGAGGCTCTTGGAGGTAATAGCACTGTCACAGAATCTCACGGATCTCAGCTGGCGTTTTTCCTCAGGTTCCTGCCTCTCTCCGCCTCTGCAGCTTGCACTGCCTGGTCCTCGGTCCTGGCCTCCGCAGGACCCTTCGTGGCAGCCGGCTCTGAGGCCTGCCTCCTGGTGCTCTTTTCAGGCACACGGACGGCAGCTTGAATAGGACAGGGCAGGACCTCTTGCCTGAGCCTCTGCACCCTGCGCTACGCTGGACGTGGCTGCTGCGGTGTTTGTGGTCTGCGTCCTCTGTGTCGTGTGTGTCATCTGTTCACATCAGCTGTGCCGCGGCTCCTGCAGGCTCTGCAGCGGTCGGAGCCAGCCGCTCCATGTAGGCCCCCAGGAATACAGGGGCGGTTCTCAGTGCCCTGAGTCTGTGACCCCAGCGCCTCCCTGTTGGGAACAGTGTCCCCTCTCTGGAGGCTATGGTGACTCCCAAGGCTTAGAGCTTTCATGATGATGCAAAGAAGGCAGTGACCCGAGGCACTGCCTCTCGGCCTTGACCCTTTCTTCCCTCTTGCATGACTTCTGTCTTTAATGGCACCGCTGCCCTCTTCTGTTCGCAGGTTGTGACCTCCATTTCTGACATCCCCACTGGTATTCCAGTTCACCTAGAGCTGGCCAGTATGACCAACAGGGAGCTCATGAGGAGCATTGTGCATCAGGTAACCACATGGGCAGCACGTGAGGCCCTCTGGCGCCCTCACCCTCGTGGGCCTTGCTGAGAAGCGCCGTTGTCCAGTGGGGCCAGCTCTTTGGGCTCAGGGGCCGGCTTACTGAGGTGTGGATGTTCTGTCATGCAGTCCTGGGGCCATGGAGATCCAGATAAGGAGTCATGGCCATTCTGGGACAGGATCTCTTACTAGGTTAGAAGTATGGCAGCGTAACTGATGGATTTGTGGGTCCTGTTTCTCCCGGAGTTGGAGAAGTTGAAAGTGAATGGTTTTTGCGGTAGAACTCTAAGGAGAAAACCACAGGTCCAGCTCAGCTGCTTTCAGTTGAAACTCCAGAAGCTCAGAGGAGAAGAACTTTGGGGGAGCTTCACTCCCTTACCACCAGGCACCAAGGTATTCAACTCCTGCCTCTGGACAACAGCAGTGCTTAGGTAGATCTGGGAGTGTGGTGCTTGAACACAGACTTCGGAAGCCGGGGTTGGGATGCCAGTTTGCCGCTCTCTAGCTTTATCAACTTAGGCAAGTTACTTAACCTTTCATTGTTTTAGTATTTAACCTATTTAATGGGTAATATATTCATGTGGTTCAAAACCCAAAAAATACTAAGATACAGTGAAGTCTCCCTGCCACCATTAGTAACGTTCTTGGTTTTATCTGTATACTACCAGAGTCACTGTGTACAAGTATAAGCAAATGTGGGAATATATCCTTATTTTTTTGTCCTTTTTTTACCCCAAAAGATAGCACAGCACACCGAACACAGACCATTATGCACTTTGCTTTTTCTCACTGATGGGACTTAGGAGACCTTTTCTCCACCATCCCCTGGGAAGCATCCTGTCTTTTCACAGCCAGGCAGTGAAAGGGAGCCCAGGTTGCTTAGCCTGCACCATCTTGGGCATCTTGGTTTCTGTCCTTCGCTGGCCCATCAGGAGGTGCAGGGGAGAAACTTGTACAGGATTTTCATTTCCCCGAGAGCAAGTAGGTACATATGTTGAATTCTCAGAAGAGCTGTTAGGCGGAGCAGAGAAGGTCTTTGTAAATTTAATGCTGCCAAGACACTCTTCGTGAGAGCTGTGCCCATTTCCTGCTGCTAGAAATCTTTACAAGTGTTTATTCCCTCTTTTCCTTGCCACGAGAATGTGATTAGAAACTTCTATTCTTTACCAATCTGATAGGTGAAAAATACTTGAATATTTGTGTCTTCTTTTAATAGACTTTACTTTTTAGGGCAGTTTTAGTTCATAGCAACAGTGAGTAGCACGTGGTGCATTCCCATATACCTGCCACACACAAGCCCACCACCTCCCCCGTCGGCACCTCGCTGCCCTGCAGTGTCACACCTGTGAGTGCCTGACCCTACACTCAGGTCGCCACAGCCCACGGTTTACGTTGGGTTTCACACTTGCTATTTCTCAGTAGAGTTTTTAATTTGCATTTCTCTTTTGAGGTTATCTTTTCACTTAAAAAAAAGCCAGTTTTATTTCATTTTCTGTGTGTCTGTTTAACCTTTCTGAGCCTCAGTTCCCTTATCTGTAAAACAGAGGCGATCCCTCCTTTGAGAGGGTTACAGTAAGAATGGAATGAAATAAAGCCATCCACTCAGGGCCCGGGACACAACATGCCATAAATGGAGGTGCTATTACATTGGCAAAGGTACAGGCCATTGGTTTTTTGTTTCTTTTTGTTGTTTTGTGTTTTTTTTAATTTTTTTTTTTTTTTTTAATGTTTGAGAGAGAGACCGACAGAGTGTGAGCAGGGGAGGGGCAGAGAGAGAGGGAGACACAGAATCCGAAGCAGGCTCCAGGCTCTGAGCTGTCAGCACAGAGCCCTACATGGGACCCGAACTCACAGACTGTGAGATCATGACCTGAGCTGAAGTCGGACGCTCAACCAACTGAGCCACCCAGGCGCCCCTAGACCATTGGTTTTTAAATAATAAATATATTCATATGCACCCACACATACCCCTCCCCCTCCCGCCCTCCCGCCAGGGGCTCCGAGCTTGCACAACCTTATGTGCAGTTCTCTGGCTCTAAGGAGAGAAGTGCTGAGTAAGAGATAGTGAGTTAGACACAGTGGTTCCCCTTGAGACAGAAACAGGCTTAGCAGCTTCCATTCAGTACCCTTTTGCACACGGTTATTACTGAATACAGTCTTCCCTACCCCACACCTGCTTTAAAAGCTTAGCTCTAACCTGAAACATTTCTTCTTGCTTCTTGGTGTTGTGTACACGGAACCATGTGACCCTGACTGTGTTGGTAGGGCCCTCATTTTACTGGTACAGCACCTGCTGGTGTTCAGGAACCAGGAAGCCAGTCCCACCAGTAGGAAGAGGGTCTGCTGTGTATGCAAAGGCAAAAGCGAGGCCCATGGAAAGCAATACGAAATATGTGTTCCCTCTGCCCTTTGTCTCAGATGAATATAACAAAAGACTGAGTCTAAAACGGTGTGACTGCAACTTTCTGGTCAAATCCCAAGTGATAATGAGGGTGTAGTTAGAGGTGCAATAGCCAGAGCAGCGACCTGTGGTCCGTCACTTCCCCGGCGTGTGCATCAGGGGTGGGGAGTCCTGTGGTAGGAAGAAAGATGCCATACTGCCTGCCTTCCCTGACTTCAGTCATTGGCTGTGTCCTGAGGCATCTTGGGAGTTGGATGTTCATCAGGAAGAAACCTCCGTTTTGTTTCTGTTAGCAGGTCTTCCCCGCGGTGACTTCCCTTGGGCTGAACGAACAGGAGCTGTTATTTCTCAGCCAGGCGGCATCTGGACCTCACTCGTCCCTCTCTTCCTGGAATGGTGTCCCTGATGTGGGTATGGTCAGCGACATCCTCTTTTGGATCTTGAAGGAACATGGGAGGAGTAAAAGCAGAGCCTCAGACCTCACCAGGATCCATTTCCACACGCTGGTCTACCACATCCTGGCAACCGTAGATGGACACTGGGCCAACCAGCTGGCAGCTGTGGCTGCGGGAGCTCGCGTAGCCGGGACACAGGCCTGTGCGACAGAAACCATAGATGCCAGCCGAGTGTCCCTGAGGGCGCCCCGCGAGTTCGTGACTTCCCACTCAGAGGCCGGCTCCAGGATCGTGATAGACCCCAGCAAGCCGGTCGCAGAGTGGCACAGGGAGGGGGTATCCTTCCACTTCACACCGGTACTGGTGTGTAAAGATCCCGTTCGAACCGTGGGCCTCGGAGATGCCATTTCTGCCGAAGGCCTCTTCTATTCAGAGGTCCGCCCTCACTATTAGGGAGGTGGCTACGGGTCACTTCCCTGAGGAGAGCTAGCCGATGTAAGAACTACAGGCAAAATAGGATGGAGGGTGTCAGAACAGTTTCTAGATCTAATTGAAAGATAGCCAAAGAGACAACAGATTAAACTGTATCAGATACATTCCAGCCTGTTGAAGATTTCACAAAAACATTTCAGGCTTTAATCAAAATTTAGCTGTCTACTAACAAGACTGGATTTTTGGTTTTTTATGTTGTGTGTTACGGGGGTAAAACTTGATTCCCATATTCACATTTTACGCAGCCTTGCCAAGTATCTTAGGCCAGACTTTGCCCTGGAGAGCATGTCAGCTGGAGAAAGCACTTCCCCTGTTGCCCCCCGAGGAAGCGCATGCTCGCTCACCCGAACTCCCGGTCTCCAGTAAAGCCCAGCGTGAGGGTCCCGTGTTTTCTGGGCTCCGCGTTCACGGGCAGGATCTTGATTTCCATTCAGTGTTACAATGAAAATATTTAATGAGCACACCTTCTGAGTCTTCTCTCAACCTTAAGACAGAGCCGCAAATGAGGACAAAACAGTCACTCCCGTGCATCACAGTCACAGCAGAGGCCGGGAGCCCTGTGCAGCCTTTGCAGGGGCCTGCGTCCATCATTTGTTCAGAAGCCTGGCTGACCTGCAGAGCGGCCATGGGAGCTGCTGGGCCCTGTCTTCGTGCCCTGGCTCTGGAGGTTGTAGGCTGGCTGGTCAGAGGCCCCCAGCCTGGGCCCGATCCCCTCCCCCAGCTCTGGACACACTTTCCACAGTGGAGGACTGATCTTTGTTCGTTCGGATCCTTGAAGGAATTTGCTTTTACAACTGGAATATG
Organism: Panthera tigris; assembly: GCF_018350195.1. Taxonomy (NCBI): domain Eukaryota; kingdom Metazoa; phylum Chordata; class Mammalia; order Carnivora; family Felidae; genus Panthera; species Panthera tigris. Next base: position 33,244,691 of record NC_056665.1, read on the forward strand.
CTTCTGTGTGTAACAGATCATGTTTGTTTTACATCGACGCACCACATCCATTAAAAAGTTTTACCTCATAAGAGCCCCAAGATCATGAATAAATCTGTCATGTATTTATTTTTTTATAAATCAAGGAGACTTCTGTGTGCTTTTAAATATATTAAAAATAATTTACATTTCAGGAATCCTAAGTCTGTGATTTTGTTTCTTTCCCCACCACTCTGGAGCCAGGTAAAGTATGAATCATTCTGACCTTGACTAAGGTGTGAGCTGTATGTTACTCTGCTCTTCAGGTGTTTGGTTATCTTGTCTTCCTTTCACTGGGCAGGCAGCCCCACACACTGAGCCTGAGCTATATATAGGTCTGTCCTCTGTTGGTTTAAGGCGACAGAAGACCGTAGTTTCAAGTAGCAAAGCCACTGTGAAACAGTTTGAAAGTGTTTGGTGAGTCTTCTCTGTTCAAAGAACAGTATAAATATGGCAGCGGGTGGCAGGCCCACTTAGGTCAGGGGTGACCATTTCATACCTGGCTCATAGCAGCTTCTAGAACTGCAAAGCTACCTCAGATTCTTCATTTATGACCTCTCCTTTCCCGCTTTGGATAAGAAGGAAAGGATTACTCCAAAGAAAATGTAAGCCTAGAGCTTGAAACTCAAAGCAAATAGCTTATTAAGGAAATCTCTGGCTGCTATTTCATCAGTCTCTGCTTCCAACCTAGGTTAAAAATAAATACCTACTTTCTAGCCTATTTGTATTAGAAAGGCTTAAGTGAGAGATTTCTGTTTTCCCAAGAATTGGAATAACTCCTTGTTTACGTTATAAACCTAAAACTTGGAGAGCACTGAGATGTTTTCCATGTGACTTTTTCTTACCATCTGTCTCTATAGAAGTTGTGTCTACTGGCCCCTGCCCTTGGTCTATGCGAGTTCAGTTTGCTCTGGTGTTGTCAATAAAGTGTAATCAGCGCGTACCTTAGAGCAATATTTTTCAAAAGATGAGTCTTGAAGTATTGATAGTCACGAAATCAATTTGGTGGTTAACACAAAAGGTATCAAGATGCATCCTACTCGGGGGCAAGTACTCTTTTTGTGAATCTTTACATGTGCTCAGCTGAATGCACGTAGTCGGGAATGTACATGCGCCCCTCTGAACATCCACCCTTTAGAGGAGTCAGCTAATCTTTGGAAGGAAGACTGGACTCCTGACCTAGGACAGGCTTTGTGGAAGTGAGCTGGCAGGGCAGGATACAGGTAGGCCTCAGGCCTCTCAACCCTTCGCTCCGAACTGTATTTTACAAAAGTTTCCACATATGACTTGATATGAAGAAGGGTGAAGATCCACTGGACTAGGAAAGGGTGCCTGGTGAGAAATGAGCCTTCCTAAAAATGTTCTAACACTCTTATGTTTGCTTGAAATTGATTTAAAGCCAGGGAATAGCGCCAGCACACAAAACACTACTGAGATCAGAATCTGGCCAAAAATCGGTAAGCTCTACCTTGCAGATTGAGTTTGCATTTTATTGTCGAGTTTAGTGGGGAAAGGTAAGTCATCAGAAGAAATCCAAATTCTATGCGGGGTGTTGAGATGACAAGTGTATGACAGGGCATGTTACCTGCACTGAGCCTTACTTTTCCTCATCTGTAAAACGGGGTGTATAGTAGTCTGTATCCTTAGGGTTCTTGACGATTAAAGGAGAATGCTGTGCAAAATAGCATGGTACGTGGTGCATATTTAAAAGTTTAAGAATTGTCACTGTTACTAAACTGAACAGGTGATTTCCTGGGTCTCTTTAGAACTGTTTTTAAAACATTGAGAAGTTACCACAGTGATTTAACATTTCACTTTGGAGTCTTGTCATAGGTAAAGATTTGCATACAGTGAAGCTACACAAATTTCAAGGGTACCATTGAGTAGGTTTGACAAATGTATGTGCCCATCTAACCCACATGCCTATCCAGGTACAGAATGTTCCCATCACCCCAAAGTGGCTACACCATTTTACTCCCACTAATGATGTAGGACAGCTCTGGTGGCTTCTCAACGTCCCCAAGATTTGGAATTGTCAGTTTAATTGTAGCCATTTTGGAGGGTACAGAGCGGCATTTCATTGCAGTTTTATTTTGCATCTATAACATTCTGTTTATTGGCCATTCATGTATCTTTGTGACATGTGCAAATGTCTACTCCCTGCCCCCCACAATTGGGTTATTTTATATATGCTGTTGATTGGGTGGTTCGTTTTCAGTTGTAGGAGTTCTTTATATATCCTGGATATAAACTCTTTGTCAGATATATTTTGTGACTGTTTTCCCAGAATATATTCCCAGTCTGTAGTCTGATACTCGTTTTCTTCATGGTTTATTAGTCTGAAGCACTGGACTATTCCTGTCCTACCTGTAGTCTCATTATTTTCCTCTAGGAACTGTAAAATTTTAGGTTTTACATTTAGGTCCGTCATCTATTTTGAGTTACTTTTGTGGATGGTAACAGATTAGGATCAGATCCACTTTTTTCTACACCGCTGTCCAGTCGTTCTGGCACTGTTGAAAAGACCCACTGATCTATTTGCACCCTCACCTCCCCATGCCAGCACCATGTAATTGCTATTTTGGTCAAGTCTGGAAGTGAGGTAAGTCCTCCAACTTTGTTCAAGATTGCCTTGGATGTGCTGAGTCTTTTGTATTTCCCTCACATTGGAGAACCAGCTCTCAACTTCTACCCCAAAACCTGTTGGGCTTCTAGGAATCCACGAACCTATTTGGAAAGAATTTTGATCTCAACAAGAGTTAGTTTCCCAGTGTGTGAACATGGCCTATTTTGGTCTTTTTCACTACAGTGCTTTGTAGTTTTCAGGGTACAGGCCTTACATGTATTTTGTTAAATTCATCCCTAAGTATTTCATGTCAGTATCTGACAGTATTGTAAATGGATTTTTTTTGAATTTCATTTTCAAACAGTTCCTTGGTGGAAAACAATTGATTTTTGTACACTGACCTTGCCAAATCCAGTTATCACTGGTGGCACCTTCATTTACTTGCTTTTAGGATTCCTTAAGTTTTTCTATATAAATAACCATCCCCTTTTCTACCTATGCCTTTTTATTTCTTGCCTTTAGAACACTGACCAGAACCTCTAGTATAATGTTGAACAAAAGTGGTAAAAGCGGACATCCTTACCTTGGTCCTCTTCTTGGGGGCAAAGTATTCAATATTTTACTGTTAAATGTGATACTGCACCTTTTTCCACAGATGCCATTTGTCAAGTTGTTGATGCCACCTTCTATTCCTGATTTGCTGGGGTTTTATGATGGCTTTTTAAAAGTTGCTTTTTCTGTATCTACTGAAATTGTGTGACTTTTCTATTTTGCTAACACATGAAACTACTTTGATTTTCAAATATTAAACCAAGAGTTTAACTTCCTGGGATAACCCCAACTCGGTCATGATGTACGTAGTTACCTTTTTATATATTGCTGGATTTGATGCAAGGACTTTGGTACCTATGTTCATGCAGAATGGCCTGCAGTTTCCTTATTCTGTAATGTCTTTGTCCAGTTTTGATATCAGGGTTATACTGGCCTCATAAACAAGTTGGGAAGTTTTTGCTCCTATTTTCTAAAAATTTTTGTCAAGTTGGATTTAATACAATTTACCAGCTAAATCATCTGGGCCAAGAGTTTGCTTCAGGTAAGTTTTGATTTATAAATTCAGTTTCTTGAATAGGACTTAAAAAAAATTTTTTTTAATGTTTATTTTTGAGACAGAGGGAGACAGAGCACGAGTGGGGGAGGGGCAGAGAGAGGGAGACACAGAATCGGAAACAGGCTCCAGGCTCTGAGCTGTCAGCACAGAGCCCGATGCGAGGCTCGAACCCACGAACCATGAGATCATGACCTGAGCCGAAGTTGGATGCTTAACCAACAGAGCCACCCAGGTGCCCCTTGAAATAGGACTTCTAAGGTTTTACATTTCCTCATTTCAATTTCGGTAAGTTATTTTTCAGATTTGGCTGTTGCATACAAGTTGTCCGTTTTGTTCTAAAATTGTTCATATTCCTTGATCTTTCTCTCATCCATACTATCTGTAATGCTGTTCCCTCTTATTGGTGATTTGTCTCTTTTCTTCCTTCATTAGTTTAGCTGTGGTTTTGTTGTTGTTGCTTTCTTATTTTTTGAGAGGGAGAGAGGGAGAGAGGGAGAGACAAAATCCCAAGCAGGCTCCACACTGTCATCGCAGAGCCCGACATGGGCTTGATCTCACAAACCATGAGATCATGAACTGAGCAGAGATCAAGTGTCTGTCACTTAACCGACTGAGCCACCCCAAGTGCCCCTTGTCATTTTTTTTCCCCACAAACTTTTGGCTTTTTAGATTTTTAATATTTGTCTACTCTTATTTCGGGTTTATTTTGCTCTTTTCCTAGCTTAAGGTAGGAACCTCTACCACTGATTTTCTACCTTTCTTCCAATAGAAGCATTTACAACTATAAGATTCCCTGTAAGCACTGCTTTTAGCTGAATCCCACAAATTGTGATTTGTTTTCATTGTCAAAGTATTTTCTCTTTTGATTTCTTTCTTGGCTTGTGAGTTATTAGTGTGTTTAGCTTCAAAATATTTAGGGGTTTTCTACATATCTTGTTAATTTCTAATAGAATTTCACTGTGGTCAACATATTGTGTAAATTTCAGTCTTTCGACTCTGAGACCTTGTCATGTGGCCCAGCACATGCTCTGTCCTGCTGAATGCACTATGTGCAGGGTCTAGTGTTCTCTAAATGTCAGTTAGGTCAAGGTGGTTCATGTGTACTTTTACACTTCCTAATTGTAACAACTGCAGAAAGAGGGAGTGCCAGCATATCCAACTATGACTGGGGATTTAATTCTGTCAGTTTTTACTTCATGTATTTTGAAGCAATGCTGTTAAGTGCATATATTATATATGTTTCTTCTACTGAATTGAGCGGTTTTATGAAATGTCCCTCTTTATTTTTGGTAATGCTCCTGGTTTTGAAATCTACTTTATCTGGCATCAATATAGCACTCTGGACTTAGGCCTGTAGCTTGAGATACGACGTTCTCCATCCTTTCGCTTTCAGTGGCAGATAGCTGGGTTTATCCTTTCTTTACTCTTCAACTGGAATGTTTAGTCCAAGTACTTTTTTTAGTCTAATTACATTTTAATGTAATTGTGGACATGATTGGATTTACATTTAACATTTTGCTATTTATTTTTTTCTTTGTTCCCTTTTTTGTTCCTCTATTCTTCCTTTCCTGCCCGTTAGTGGTGAGGAGGGTGTTAATTGAATATTTTTTTAAATATTTTTTCTCTCACCTTTTTAGCTATAATTCTTTGCATCTTTTTAACGGTTGCTCTAGGCAACCTTAACGTTTCACAAACTATTAGGAATAACTTTGTACCACATCATGTAAGATATAAAAACCTTTTTCACTCATTGAGTTCCATGTACCTGCCCTTCCTTTAGTTACATTTATTTATGTTAAACCTCACAATATAATTTTTTGCTTAGAACAGTCACAGTATTTTTTTTTTAATGTTTACTTATTTAAGCAAGAGAGAGGGAGAGAGAGAATCCCAAGCAGGCTCCTGGCTGTCAGTGTGGAACCCGATGTGGGGCTTGATCTCATGATCCGTGAGATCATGACCTGAGCCGAAATCAAGAGTCGGATGCTTAACTGAGCCACTCGGCTGCCCCAGTCACAGTATTTTTTAAAAAATTAAACCAAGATAGTGCTTTATATTTACCCACTTGTTTACACTTGTTATCTGTGGAGGACTGATCAACATGAGCTACTCTGCCATTATCCGATAATGATTCTTCCTTAAAAACAAAATGACTGTAATCTTATATTCCAAAGTTTTGTACTAATACTATTCAGTAAAAAGGGCACTTTTCCCATTGCTATTTCATACCTATACTTTCAAGCCATCTAAAACCATGTCTGTATTTTGTGACCATGTACTTTCCCTCATTTTCCTAATTCTGTGAAAAATTATGACAAGAGCAACTCCCACAACTAGAGATCGGAAAAGCTCCTTTCTCACAGAGAAACTGCAAACCCACATGCACAAAAGGTTGGGCAGGTGTAACCTAGTACAGCTGACCCCTGAACAACTTGAGTTTAAACTGCACAGGTCCACTTATATGTGATATTTTTTTCAGTAAATACATTGGAAAGGTTTTTTTTTGAGGTTTGTGGCAATTTGAGAAAACTCAGATGAACCATGTAGCCTAGAAATATCAAAAAAAAATAAGAAAAAGGTATGCCACGAAGGCATGGATAACACTTAAAAAAGCAGGAGCTTTGCATCGGAGTTCAAATCCTGATCCTGCCACTTACCTGGGAAAATTCATTTTGCATCTCCCAACCTCAACTTCCTCCTTTATGGAGTGGGGAGGACAGTATCTTGGAAGGGTTCCATGTGACCATTCCCTTCCTGAACCTTTTCTTACTTGGCCTTCCCCAACACCACTCTCCTGGCTTTGTCTCTTCTATCGCTGTCACTTGCTTCTGTCTCTTCTGTGGCCTCTTCTGCTTCTCCCTTTAAATACGGTTTCCCATCTCGGGTCCCCCATCCTCGCTTTCCCTGGGGGCTCCTTTCAAATCTGTGCTTTCAGCTAGAGCCCAAATTAAATTACTCCTGCACCTTGATCTTCAAGCCAGATTTCACATCTGAAATCTATTCCAGTGTCTAGTGTCACCATCTGGAGGTCTCGAAGATAAACACGTCTAAAACTAGACCCCATAAGCCTCCGCTGGTGTCCCCCGTATTCCTCTTCCCTGGTTTATGGAACTCTCCCAGCAGTGGATGCCCTTCTGACAGTCCTCTTAACCTGCTACATCCAGTCCCCAATAGTATTCTACTGATTTCACTTCCTAAACTCTAAGCCCCCTCACCTCTACTCCATCTCTCAGTTCATACCCTAATCATTTCTCACCAAGACCTTTTCATTCATGGGCACAAGAGACTACACACTGATATGAAAGTGAGCTTTCTCAGCTGCTCAGGGTATAAATCCTGGTTCTTCCACATACCAGCTGCGTGGGCCAGGGCATTGCTTCTGACACCTTGGTGTTTACTTGTGAGATATGAGAACTGAAGAGTTTCCCACTCACTTAGCCGCTGCTTCAATGTCAAAACAGACCGAGCCATAACATAAAAAACTCCATAGTTTGGTTTGGCAATAGGTGTCCTCACCTTTAAATTATGGTAATTATAGGACACTTCAAGTGCAAAATGGGGACTGGCCCTCAAGCAAATTGCTGGCGTACCATCCGTCGGGGCTGCTGCAGCAGAAGCTATGTTCGTACTACACAGGAACTTGTCCTTGAGGTTCCTTCTCTAGTTTCAAACTAGTTTTGGAAGTAAGACTGTGATCATAGGTTCTTTTAAGAAGTTTTTATTGTGATCTCTTATTTTTATACCTAAGTTAACAACTTTTCCCAAAGGGATGATGATACATAATCTTTATTCTAAAAAGGACATACAATGAATTGATAGCATCTGGCCAGTAGTATCATTGATGGTCTTAAATAAAAATTAGTTAAGAAGCTCTTCCTTTCCTTTTAATCGCTGGTGCTGATACCAGACCAGCCCTTCACTCTTACTTCTTATCACACTGACATGATCTGACTCCACACTCTGACCTCTCTCAAGGACAAGCACAGCTGGAATATTCAACCTCAATACACAGAGGGTTTTTTTCATCATTTTCCCCCTTAAATTTAGAGTGTTAGAGCTGGATTATTAATCCAAGATTTGTTTGCCTTGGAGGCTGCCATGCCCCCCAGTCTGAGGACCATCTCAGCTAAGCCAAGTCTTCATCATAACAGAGCTAATAAGTAGAGGTCTGTCTCAGACTTTCCTTCCGCAAAGGAAGGAGGAAGTCATCCAGGAGATGACAGTCATTTCAGAAGCAAACAGCATCACGTGCCCTGCTGGCTCTTGAAGCTACAAACACAGAGCCGTGAGCCCTGCTCTTAATTCTGAAAGGACCTGTCTGGTCCTGGCTGACGGGGCTGATGAGAGGCTGCTAGGCCTCAGGCTCCTTGGGGTCATCACAACACATCCTGCGGTCCTTGGTGCCCAGGGAACACACTGGCGTCCGTGCTGCCTGTGTCGTGTGACCTTTCCTAATCTGCTACATCCTCACCAGAGAAACCTAAACTCCGGGGTCATCCTACTCCTATTTTTCTCTTATTTGTGCAGATTCTTCATTTGGATGTGCTTCCACAGTGGGCTGTGGCTCCAGAGGCAGAGATGGTGGCTTTGTGAGATGGGATGTTCCTCCAGCACCTAGCAACAAAACAAACAGCTTGAATTCTCAGTTCCACGGTTCTTGAAGAAATCACATTGTCAAATTTCAAAAAGAAACCCTGTATCTTTGAGGATCAGCGGGGACTGTGATGTATCTTTGCAGCTATGAAGTTAGACCATCGCTAAGAAAGCAACGGTCAAGTTTGCCTTCAATGACTCACTGAAAAAATCTTTAATTACCTGCACCATGCTGACTTATGCGATCTTGCTTTAATTGTCACTGCTTTAGCAGAACAGAAGGTGCTGTCATGTAATTCTAAACTTGAATACTGTAAACCTCTGACTAAGCCTGTTCCCTCCGACACAACTTGCCTTAAGGAAGCAAGTGCCAATTTGGCCAGCATATGGCTTCTTCCCCTTCTAGGAATACTACTTGGACGTGTTCTGAGTCTGAGAAGTGTCAGCCTCACTTAAAGCTGTCATCTCTTGCTGGCACATGCAGCCTGTGCCCACGAGGATTCCATGGAGCTGTGCGTAGCCTCCTACCTGAGGGGAGCTTCCCGTATGCAGCTGCTGAAGACATTGCCTGTCCTAGGGCTTGATTAGAGCCCAGAGGCTGCTGGAGACTGGCAGCTTTGCTAGTTGAAGTGGTCCGGTGCTTTGACTTGGTGTCTTTAACTGGTTTCGTCCAGACCAGTGCCTCCCCGACCTGGAGGGCAGCTCCCAGCTTCTGGGCCATGTCCACCATCTTGTCCCCACATGGGAGGAAAAAAGAGTCACAGAGAGGACCGGCAGAGTGAAGCCTACCCACCTCTTCCACCAGGGAGTGCAGGTGAAATCCTATCTAACGGTACTAGTATTTGAGAGAGAAAGTATTTATTGCAAGGAAATCATTCTCAAACAGCAGAGAATACAGACTGCCCTTAGTGGATGGCAAGGGGGCACATATAGGATCTCAAAACCTAACAATTCAAGCTTGGTGCCTTACAGAGCTCAACTCCTGCCTTTCCCACATGAGGAGAAGTGAGGAGAAACTGCAAAGAGACAGAGACCTCACATCAGTTGTATTATCAATAACATAACTCCGTAAGCCTGAACTTCCTCTTACTATTTTCTTCTAGGGAAGTTTTTTCTCAGGATGTTCCTAATTGGAGATTTCATGCTGCCAGGAACATCAGAGCCAAAATGGCCATAAACCTATAGAATACCTGATATCTGGATTACTTGGGCTTCATTCAGAAGCCTCCCAGGAGCTAATAAAAGACATACCTCGGCGTCAAATTCCAGAGAGGTGCTGTCCTGCAGCAGGTGGACCTTCTTCTCCATCTCCTGATACTGAGCCAGGGCACCCTGCTTCTCGCCCTGATTGTACAGCAGCACAGCATAGTTGAGGTTTACCAACGGGTTACACCTGTGGCAAACGGATTCCGTGGGGCTCAGGCTCTGCAACCAGTGGTCATTCAGAGATCCCTCTCGTTACACAAAAAACAAAAACTGGTTACATAGACATTTCTCTATTCCACAGCAAGGTAAGAACACACGTGCCGCGTGGACCTTTGGAGAAGCATCAAGGAAGTAACTGCCCAACCAGCAGAGCAAGAGGTATTGGGACCAAGTGTGATGTCTCAGCCCTCAACGGAGGCCACCAGGTCAGGTTGGAAAAGGGGATCCCTACCCTGCTGCCTGGCAGATGCCAGCAGAATAAATCCCAGGAGAGTTAAGCTGATCTTAAACTAAGTCCAGAGTCCTATCTGATATTCCAGCTAGCCCATGGCTATCAGCACCCGAAGCCCACTGCCAGCTCCTGGAAACATTTCCTCAGAAAGAGCCAGTGTCTGTTCCCGCTGAGCCACCGTGTGCTTAAGGACCACATCCTTCTGCAGTCAGGCCCTCCCACTGACCCCCAGAGCAGGCATCTGGGCCGCTGCTCAACCGCCCCGCGCGCCCCAACTGGGCTGTGGCGCCACCTGGTGGCTTCTGAGAGTCCGACCCGCCCCAGTACCACTCCTGACGGAGCAGCTTACTTATCCAGGCGGACGGCTTCCGCGTAGGCTCTCTTGGCGTTCTCTGGGTCTTCCAGATTGGTCAGAGCCACTGCAACAAAGAAAGTGGGCACTGTGACTGGGGAGCCCCGTGTGGAAAACAAAAGGAATGTTTCAAGACCACAGTTCATTCAGCCCCCAAACTGAACTCCTCCTTTGCCGTCTCGGCTCCTGGCATGACCGCCTTCGGTCACTCAGCTTAGATGCCCATTGTCACCTGCTTCGATGGTGTCTCTCCACAGTCAGTAGCCAAGTCCTGCGAATCCTGTTTTTTGTACTTTTCTTTACTGACACTGCCCTTGTTCAGATGCAAATTGTTTCAGGCTTTCCATTTCTTCCCCACAGCAATGTCCCCACCTGCCTCCATCCACTTTGCCACCAAGCTGCCAGGAGTCTTCCTGCCTTACAAACAAATCTGACTGTGTCACACCACCCTACTTAAGAATCCATTACCCACAACCATGATCTTTATAAACGTTTGTATAGCAACAGAACACACTCTCCTTTGTAATCAGCATTTTCTGGAAACCTGATGTATAAAACAAAGAAAAACAGAGCTGTTTTGAAAACCAGGCCCACCCGACCTCCCCACCAAGCTACACACTTAGCTCTCCTGGACACTTAAGAGAAGATCTAGGAATACGGTTGGAAAACCTTGGCCTCTAGGATAAAAGGCCAGAGTCCCAGCATTCTTCTCCTGCCTGCCCCCCACTTCATGTGGCCCTTAGACCAGCTTTCCTGACTCCTCCCCCACTACACCGCACAACACGACCGCCCACTCGCCGCAGGACACACGGTGCGGCCACGGCTGCACGCCTTTGTTCCCACAACGGCCGAGCCAGTGAGTTCCAGCTTAGCCTTCAAACTGCAGTGTGAAGGCCAGCTCTAGTCTGGGAGTTAGAAGTGTGGCTCATGCCTTACAGTAGGGCTGTCTGTTCACAGAACTGAGCTCGCTTTGTATTCAGGCAACCCCCAATTAACCACCATTCAATTTGCTTTTGCAACCGTTCTCTAATAAATAAGTTCCCCCACAATAATAACGACCACCACCACCTGTCAACGGGAATAAGGAAACTGCTTTTGGGCTTACACTTAGTAAGGCCAGTGGAGAAATATCCCCAGAAAGAATATTATCAGTACTTCAACGTTATAGTAACACTCACATTAATAATAGGCCAATGATATAGTGACAACAAAACCAATAGCTACTAGTCACTGGTTATTTATTACATAATCTTCCCTCTCTACTAGAAATAATCCAGTAAGTAGTGGAAGCGGGACCCTTCCCAAAGCCCAAGCTCTTAACACTAGATGGTATCTGGAATTTATAGCTAGACTCTCACTCTTTTTCTCCACTCCTCCTCTTTATATAAATGAATTGTCAGCCAAGGGAAAACCACTGGTAACAGATGAACTAGGGATGATCTTGATTTAACCTGTTGGTCTCTGAGTGAAATGCCTGCAGGCTGGAAGCAACTAGCTATTCTGTCATCTTTTTCATGCTTTAGGACACTAATCTAGATTCCTGTGGGATCTGCGAGGCAGTGGCTTCTATGGGACATTTAACCACTGGCCTCTTATGATTCTAAGTCATTTTCCCTCCTCACAAACCACGGAGGGGGTTTTCCACCTAAGTGTCTCTTACCAGCCAAGAGCATGTAGAGCTCCCCCATCTTTGGCTGGAAGTTGATGGCCGCGCTGAGGAAATGGAAAGCTGACGCATACTGCTGCATTGTCAAGTGGACAAGGCCCAAGTTATACAGAATCTTCCAATCAAAGGGTGCCAAGTAGTTGGCTCGTTTCAGGCAGCTGATAGCCTGCAGGAGAGATGGGACACGAGATGAGAGGCCAGGGTAGGCCCGGCAGACCCAGTAACTTGCATGTATGAACACGAACAAGGAAGGTGGGGAGACACTCACTGCCACATATTTCTTCTTGCCAAAGAAACACATTCCGATGTTGTTCCAGAGTGGAGGACTTTCTGGAACGGCACAAGCTACAACTCTGTACTTGGTGAGGGCAACATCAAAGTCCCCGTGGGTCTGCATCATGCTGCCTGCTGCCAAAATGGCCTGCAAACACAGGACATGGACAACTTGTAATTCAGCCGTTCCCAAAAGGCTATAGTGGTGAAGCAGACATTCTGGGTGTAGGTACTCAACAGGGTACTTCTTCCAGGGACACAAAAGGTATATTTAAGCTACTGGGATAAATGCTGATGAGGAATGTCCCTGCACCTCACCGTGGCTTTCTCCAGCACAGTCCAGAAAAAGAAAAGAGAAAATGTCAGTGACCCTACCTGGCTCATTTGTTTCCTACTTCTGGTCAAGGAAGTCAACATTTCAGAGTCAAGGCCCTTTGAGGAAAAACAGCCTTTAATCTGCCCCCTGAACTCCCTACGTGGTACCCCAAGTGCTCTAGACAATTCAGAAACTCCTGTCTTTGACCACTGAAGGTACAGCTCCTTTGGCCACCAGACAGGGTGAGCAAGCTTCAGGCGTCATCAGGCTGGCTCTTGCATTTGTCCAAGGAAAGGTGTCAAGGTGGGGAGCTGACGGAGTTAACACGCCTTCTATGACTTCTCAGACAGGACGAGTCTGTGTCTGACATCAAACCCGTTCGGCTGCATCTCCCTCCATCATGTTCATCTTCTACACGATCTTCTCAGCTCCAGAGTCGTACCTGGACGAGAGTTGTCATCGCCAGTCCATTAAGAATCCAGAAGTTATGTCACCAGAATGACCTCTGATGGAAGTCGTGGAGGCTTTGCTCACTCCCTAAGCAGCACACAAACCTCACCAGCACTACGACCTCATTCTCTGCAGAAGTTACAGGCCTGTTATAACACGTGCTCTTTTAGAAAACAAAAGCAGAGCGCTAACGTTTTACAACATCTTCAGATAAGAAGGGCCATGTCTATTTAAAACTTTTCTAAGAAAAAGGTAATTTCTCAGGTATCCAAAATGCTCTCTAGGGCCAGATCGCCCCTGGCGGCAGTGGAGCATCTGAGTAAAGGCTCTGGGGTTTGACGGCCTGCAATACCTTGTAGTTGGTAGGGTCATAGGTCAGTGCATTTCCAAGATGTTCGAATGCCTTCTGGTAAATGCCGAGCTTGGAGAAAAAGCAAACCAGAGAATTACATCAGGGGGAGATGGCAGTTAAGGAGTCTGGCCAACCACACCCTGAACAAAAACACACTGACGTTCTGAGTTCTCATGATTAAAAAAAAAAAAAAAAGCAGCTACAGATACCAGATAAAAAAAGAAAACTAAAAATCCCCTTATTTGTTGATTTGTCCCCTGATAAGGTCAAAGTATCTATCTGCCAGGAACCACCTCTGCCACGCTTTGCACACTAATGCCTCTTGGCAGGAAAGGGGCTGGTTAGCCTCATTCCCCTGGGGCCAACCTCCCAAGCCAAAGCCAGGAAGGCCTAGGGTTAAGCTCCTGATTCCTTTTAAAGAAAAACAAAACAGCCAGAAAGGCCACCACAGAGGCATAGCTGGAGGAGCAGCTGAGCAGGGAACTTGGGGAGTTCATGGGGGCAGGACAGGGACAGACCCTCAGGGATCCCTGGGCCTCGGATCCGCAGGCTGATACAGAGAAGTGGAGGCGCTAAAAAGATGCCATTTGTGCTCAGGAAAACACGGAGGGGACAGGAGACTTCTTATTCGAGACAGTGTTTTGCCTTCTCGTTCCTGTAAGATCCGGCTGGGAAGGAGGGGTGGAAACGGACTCTGCCCCAAAGCCCGTTGGCCAGCGCCAACCTGCATCAGGCTTTCTCCCCCCAGCAACACCATGCCGGCCCCACTGACCGGTCATTTCTCATAAATGCTCTTTCCTTAAATGGGTAAGTAGCCTCAAGCAGGCTTATTTGCTTCTGATTTGAATGCAGAAAATTACTTCCTTTAGCAGATAAAAAATATCAGATGCAGAGAGTAAGGTTCACATGACCGTTAGGAAGATGCGTTAAAGTAAAATGAAAATTCAGGGAAACCACAATCCACACACATCCAAAAGCATTTCTAACACCAGTGCACGAATGAGTAAAGGGTTCTCATTACCTGTAAGTAGAGTAATCCCAAAGTCGTAAGAAGTTCTGTATTCTCTGGTGAGAACCTGCAACACAGATCGGTGCTCAGAGGGAAACCAGATGCGTACAAGACACACAGGACACCTGCACACTGACGTGCCCTCACGAGCAGTGGTGGACACTTTTTGCCTCCTCCTCCCCATGACCATTCCCGAAGTCCTTTGGGAATTTCCTTCTAAAGTAGGTTATCTCAACCCTGGCTACAGGGTGAATTGCTCAGCAAGAAGAAATGGGACTTAGCATCCAGACTCCTTTCAGGATCTTTCTCCTTAGGGCCAAAGTCCTAAGAAGAACTTATAGAATATTCTCTGTGACGGTCCTGATTATACTGATATAATTAAAGACCGATTCTCCATAAATCAAGTCAGTCTAGAAAACAACACAGCGACAGCCAGTTCCCTCTTGTAGGATTTTTTTTTTTTTCTGGTCTCACTGTACTGACAATGCCAGCCAGCAGGGTTCTCTGTGTAATTTAGGATCCCAACGGCCCTAATGCTCTGTTCTCCATATTAAACAAAAACACATACTAAAGAGCCAAACTAAACAGAAGAAGGAAGATACTCACCAGCCCTAGGAAAGAATTAGCCATTGGCTTTGGGGACTAAACACTGACTTAAGTAAAAGATTATCTGCTTTCCCAATCCCTCACTGACACTTGCCTTTATCCCAAAAGTTAAGCAACACTAAGCTGAGATGTTCTGTCTATAGGACCATCAGCAGCTTCAACAGTGAAAATGGCAAAAGGCAAGGAACTGTCTCCAGCACTGGTCCCATGGAGAGACCAGAACAAGAGGGGCCAAATCCCCCAACTAGAGGAAGGTTGAGCTGAACAGAGCTTACTCAGTTCAAATGGATATTTGCCCTTCACTTTCTGCCATAATAAATATCCATTTTGATCACCTCCCTCCCACAAACCAACTACATAACTTTCATGATTCTGGTGGCATCTCCCCCCGAACTCCCCACCAAAACATGACTACCATCTCCAAAGCTATGAGTCACAGACAATGGTCTCCATTCTCAGGTTCCAAACTCTCAAGCTGTCCCCTTATTCCCTTGGGAATTTTAGTGACTTCAGTCCTTGATGAGCCACTGGAAGAATATCACCCTTAAGATTTATGTGAGCTAATCTCAAAGAGCCAACTTTAAAAGGCAGAAGTCAGCGGGGCACGTTGGTGGTTCAGTTAAGCATCAACTTTGGTTCAGATCATGATCTCGTAGTTTGTGAGTTCGAGTCCCGAGTCGGGCTCTCTGCTGAAAGCTCAGAGCCTGGAGCCTGCTTTAGATTCTGTGTCTCCCTCTCTCTCTGCCCCTCCTCAACTCTCTCTCTTGAAAATAAATAAATATTTAAACAAAAAAAAAATTTTTTAAGGCAGAAGTCAGGGATCAAGGCTTCCACCCTGCCCCACAGAAGCTTAAAATATGCTACATGGATTGGGGGGAGGGGTGCCTAGCTGGCTTAGTTGAATGTTGACTCTTGATTTTGGCCTAGGTCATGATCCTAAGGGTCATGGGATTGAGACCTGCAACGTGCTCTGCGCTGAGCATGGAGCCTGCTTGAGTTTTCTCTCTCCCACTCTGCCCCTCTCCCCTGCTGGTGCTCTCTCTTAAAAAAAAAAAAAAAAGCTACATGGGCTCCTTCCTCTAATCCCTGTAAACTTAGCTTCTTGGTGACAAAAGTCTTTTGTAGCTTAAAAAACCAAGGGACTTTTATGTCTTTGTAGATAATGTGGTTGAAGACAATTCAGAGAGTGTTTAACTGATACAGCCAGAAAAGTGACTATCATGGTAGAAGGCAAAGGTAATTAACAGAAATCTAAGTTTAGTTCAGAGACTAATTATCAGGAATAATAGACTTTGTGGCCATGCTTCCTGTTAAGTGACAAAACAAACATGACATTTTGCTACATTTATCCTACTTAAAACAAACAAGACCCTATACAAAAAAGACAAGATAGTACATGTCCCTAGAGAAGAAATATGGAACAGCATCCTGAGAAAGCCAGTCAGTTCCATTATCAACAGGGGTTTGGCCTACCCTAATCATGTTTTAAGAACACAAGATATTGGGGCGGGGGTAGGGAGAACGCCTGGGTGGCTCAGTTGGTTAAGCGTCTGACTCCTGGTTTTGGCTCAGGTCATGATCTCAGTTTATGGGGCCGAACCCCGTGTTGGGAGAACAGAGCCTGCTTGGGATTCTCTCCTTTTCCCTCTCCCCTACTCACTCTCTCTCTTTAATAAACTTAAAAAAAAAACACAAAAAACACCACAAAACATATTGGTTTCATGCTAATAAAGGCCAGATGTTTATTAGTGAGTCAGATTTCTGACCCCAATGTCCCCGGAAAAAGATCTGCTATAGAAGTGAAAACCACAATGGCAGAGTAGCAGCTGACTCCAAAATCTATGTGCGCCTTCCTCCTGAGCACATGTGTACCCACTTCCCTTGCAGCTAGTGGCCACGTCACCCTCACAAACCACCACCCCGCACCATAGCCTGAAACATGGATGCTACATTAAGTCAGCTTCACCAGCAGGTGAAGACAACAATGTAAGAAATGGTGGGTTAATAAAGAACCTGGATCCCTGACTGACCTTGGGGAGCAGAGCTGTCCAGCTAGGCTAGGCTGGCCATACTGACGGGGGAGAAGCACAAGTCTTTTTATGTAAGCAAGCCACAGGGAGCTTTTAACCTTGGCCTGAACCGTACTCTAACTCACACAACTAATAGTCACAGGAATCCATCTTAGGCTTGGGGGTTCATATGTCTGCTCCCATTTGTCTTCTCATTGCCTTAAAGAAAACAGACATACTTACTCCACTGCTTTCTTGTAGATTTCAATGGCCTTGTCCAAGTCTCCCTCCAGCAGGTGGATCTTCCCCAGCATTATGTAAGTCAAATCATGCCTGTTAAGATGTAGGGCATTGTGCAGCTGCTCTTGCGCCTAAGAAGATTGATGGAGTAAAGAGAACCGAATCACTACAGGAAAGGACGATGTCTTCGTACGGCTAACGTAAAGACAGAGCTCCCCCTTTCTAACGCAGACACATCACATCTCAGCAAACAGCCCCCACTACCCAAAAAACTAAAACATACCAAAACTGCTTGCTGACAGGAGGGCTGGCAACATGAGGTGTCTGCCTCTGGAGCCACTTGGGAGAGTTTATACAAGATGATTAACCTTTTTGAGTGTTTTCTCCATGTTGGTATTCATACCCATGACTCATGCCTTCATAAGTCAAAGGGATGTCTTAGTACAGAAGACAGCACTGCCCTGAACTCAGTCCCAGCTGCACCACTGACCAATTGCATTACCTTCCCCAGGGTGGACTGCATTTTCCTCACCAATATTTTGATAAAAGAATGAATGGACTGTTCTCATTTATTCACTCAACATGTATCCACCAAGTATCTATTGTTCTAAGTACTAGGGATACCAGAGCTAACAAAACAAACCCCTTGCTCTGGAAGAGTTTATATGCTAACAGATATAAAGGGCTTCATTTAAGACATTCAACAAGTATTTACAGAAATGTCAAGTATTATATTTGCTCTGTTAGCTTTATAGTAAAATCTAAATATAATTCTCCTTCTCCTAAGTACAGGTCTGACCCAAGAACAATCCTATCTCTCCCTTGGCTCAGAATAATCTGATGAATAGAAATGTACTGGCTTGGAATATTCTCTGAGGAGAAAACTCTCCTAGCCAAGCATATAACACTGTAGCTCTGCCCAGGAAACCTGAAGAAACCCACTAAAAATAAAAGTTCTCACATGGAAAATAACATTAAAAACAGAAACTCAAAAATCAGATCCACTTAGAACTAAAATTCATTTCCAATGACCTCACAAACTAAAATCAGTTGCTGTCAGAGCATAAGACTTTTAACACTTCCAGACTTAAGGGTTCACTTTTTGATATCTAAGTTTTATTCAACATTTGTTTCTATACTAGTAAATTAAACTGGGGTGGAGAAGAAGAGAGAAAAGCAATTACATTGCCATTCCCTCATAACAGTTCTAGAGTCTGTCATTTTGTTGCTAAAATATGGGGGGAAAAACAGATGGATGAAAAATAAGAATAAATATGGGAATAAATGTACATGGCACTTTGGATTTTTACTTCTCCAAATCTCTACAAGCACTTCCTAGAAATAATACAAAACCCTCAATGAACCCTCAGTGAAGCCCCCAGCCGAGAACTCAACCACCACCACCATTTCCATCAATTACCTTTTTGAACTGTTTCAGATAAATGTAGCAAACTCCTAGGTTATGACAGATCTCCTACACATGAAAGAAAGTAAAATAGCATAGGTGTAAATTCCACAGTTACCAGCAGAATGAAACATCAGGCATCTGGGGATTGTACTGTTCAGCAAAACTTACATTTTAAATGACACAACAGGTATTTCATACCTAAATACATTTAAAAACCATTTTTTACGTTTATGAGAAAGAGAGTGTGTGCATGAGCAGGGGAGGGGCAGAGACAGGGAGAGAGAGAATCTCAAGCAGGCTCCATACTGTCAGCACAGAGCCTGACATGGGGCTCAATCTCACAAACCTTGAGATCATGACCTGAGCTGAAATCTAGAGTCAGACACTTAACCGACCGAGCCACCCAGGCATCCCCATACTTAAATACACTTAAATACACAAAATGGACTGTTTAGGGGCGCCTGGGTGGCTTGGTCGGTTAAGCGTCCGACTTCGGCTCAGGTCATGATCTCACGGTCCGTGAGTTCGAGCCCCGTGTCGGGCTCTGGGCTGATGGCTCAGAGCCTGGAGCCTGCTTCCGATTCTGTGTCTCCCTCTCTCTCTGCCCCTCCCCTGTTCATGCTTTGTCTCTCTCTGTCTCAAAAATAAATAAATGTTTAAAAAAAAAAATGGACTGTTTAAAAACTCAGATTATAGGAGATAAAAGCAGAATAAACAGGTGATCTTCCTGGGTGTTTGACGTACATACCCAGGCCACTCACCCCAAGCTTTTCTTCTCAGAAGAGACTTGCCACAGCCCCTGCTCCACCCGAAGGAAATTTGTGTGTATGTATACATAAATAAATATATGTGTGTGTCAGAGTCCCTCTCCTCGTAATCCAGAATTGACTACATGACGTGGACTTGAGGACCAACAGCACCATCTGGAGGCCACTAAGACGGAATATATGTAATTGGAGCCTGACAGCTGTAGTCTACAAACCCTGGCCCACAGACCAAATGCATCCTCTGCCTTTTCTTGTAAATAAAGTTTGATTAGAACACAGCCACAATCACTCGTTACACATTGTCTACAGAACTTTCACACTAGAACTTCAGAGTTAAGTAGTTCAAAAGAGACTATATGAAGCCACAAAGCTTAAAATATTCACTAGGCCTTTTACAGAAACAGTCTGCCAACTGCTGATCTACAGAAAGAGAAAATGAAGCAGAAATGCGGAGTAGCCACCTTGGTCACTAAAAGTTTTCCAGTTCTAGTTCACTGTAAGACAAGCCTGTGTTTCCCTGACCTTGAGTTTCATAAAATCGCTGAAGTTCCCTTATGCTGAATCCCCCTTTATTTACAGTAGCTTGAGAGAAAGGAGAAAGCAAAGGTGAGGACCTTCCTGTTAGTAGTGGAGAGATGCGGAAGCACATCCAGGCCCAGAAGCATCCCTGTCTGAAGAACCATGGACCCCAGAGCTCAGAGACAAATGGTTTAATAGGTTCCAAGTCTCTTAAAATAACAACAGGATAGGGAAAACCGACTGAGTACCTACTTCACATCAGGCTCTATGCCAGATGGTTTTCATATATGCATTACTATAATTTTCCCAGCAAATCTGAAATACAGGTGTAACGATTCTGATTTGAGAGATAAGAAAATTGAAGCTCAGAGAGGTTAAATAGTTTGCCTAACTTAAGCCAGGAGGTGTCAGCACTAGGATTTTTCTTTCTGTTTTTAGGTCTAAATCTTAAGAAGAATGTCAACCATGTATAAACGTAGACAGAATCGGGACACCTGGGTAGCTCAGTCAGTTGGGCGTCTCTGACTTCAGCTCAGGTCATGATCTCGCAGTCCGTGAGTTCAAGCCTCACGTTGGGCTCTGTGCTGACAGCTCAGAGCTTGGAGCTTACTTCAGATTCTGTCTCCCTCTCTCTCTGCCCCTCCCCTGCTCACACTCTGTCTCTCTCTCTCAAAAATAAAATAAAACATTAAAAAAAATTTAAAAAAAACAACAACATAGAATCACCATGGACTCCTCATTCTGTCCCAACAACCATCCAACCCATTCTCCCATCTACCCCACTAGTTTATATCAGATAGCATAACATTTCATCTACAACCTTTCAGTATGTATTTCTTTTTTTTCTTTTTAATTTTATTTATTTTGAGAGAGAGAAAGCGAGCGAGCAAGCAGGGGAGGGGCAGAGAGGAAGAGAGAGGGAGCAACAGAATTCCAAGCAGGCTCTGCACTATCAGCACAGAGCCTGACACAGGGCTCGAACTCATGAACTGTGAGATCATGACCTGTGCTGAAACCAAGAGTCAGATGCTTAACTGACGGAGCCACCTAGGAGCCCCTCAATATGTATCTCTAAAGGATAAGGTTGTTTGGTTTTTTTTTTTGACTACCCACAATACCACTATCATACTTGGAAAATAATAACTGCTCATATCAGATACTGATTTATGTTTAATAAACATAAAACCCATAAATGTCTCACAAACACACAATTTTTCCCCTTAAATCACAATCCAAATAACGTCCACACACGGCAAAGCACTGGGACCCGAACTCAGGCTTGCCTACAAAACTTGCGTACTTTCCCCTTTATCACGTAACAATGTACACACGGAGCTAGAAAAAGGAGAAATGCATCTGTGCTTGTCTTCTAAATGTCTTGAAAGCTAACTAACCCCCAACTCTTTAAAATAATTTTCAGGGTGCCTGGGTGCTCAGTTGGTTAAGCATCTGACTCTTGATTTTCGCTCAGATCATTATCTTGTGGTTCATGAGTTCGAGCCCCCCACTGGGGCTGTACAGAGCCTGCTGGGATTCTCTTTCTCTCCCTCTCTCTCTCTCTGCCCCTCCCATGCTCTCTCTCAAAATAAGTAAAATGAACTTAAACGAAAGTAGAAAATCATTTGCCATAGATATTACTTGAGAAGGCAGCAGCAAAAGGCCTTAAACTGACAACAAAGGAAATTTGAGAAGGAAAACAGAATAAGAGTTAAATCATGTGTTTCACAGAATGAGGGAATCCAGCAGACATCCTGCAAAAGGCAGCTGGTACAGTGGAAAAATGATAGGCCTAAAGCGAGGAATCTCAGAGTCCAGGCCTGAATTCTAGCTCTGGTTCTGCCACCACCTCACTGTGCCCCCTTGAACAAGTCACTCCATCTAGCCAAAGCCTCAGCTTCTCACCTCCCTCAGCCCAATCGGGTAAATTCTCCCTACTTAACAAAGCTGTTCCAGAAGTCAAAGGAGGTAACAGCAGGAGGAACTATTATCCCCCTGTTGCAGCTGGACTGTGGTATAAAGTAGGGCCACAGGAACTCACATAGCAAGTAGGACACAGAGGAGCAGCTCGGGGCATGACTACCTCTACTGGTACCAATGGAATGGTCATCCCAAGTGGTCAGTAATACCAAATGAGCTCTTTCAACCAACTGGAAGGATTAGCAGATACTCTCCATTCCTCCTGTGTGACTCTGAGCTCTCGTTTCACTTCGTCCCGATCTTCCTCTATCAGTTCTTTTCAGCTCAGCCCTTCAACACTTTTCCCTGGGTTCCGCCCTCAGCTCTCCGAAGAGTGATCTCATCCAATTTCATGCTTGTAGTCATTACCTTTATACTCTTGACTCCAAAATGTACATCTCTAGCCCAGAACACTGGAGCTTCAGACTTCTATATCCAGCCATGCACTGGACATGTCTCCATTTAAATGCCCTACCGGAAGCAAAAACTCATCAAGTCCACAATGTTAAAGACAGGATTTAGCTCTGATTGGTTATCATCCTCCTCTCTTCCTTCCTGTATTTCCTATTCTAGCTGATTGTTCCATAACCCACCAATCCACCTTTGCGTCTCTGAGACCGAGCCCAGTGCCTGGCACGTAGCAAACATTCGTGTGTTGAAAGAATGACTAAATGAAGGAGTAAATGAATTATCCTTCATCTGCAGCTTCACTTTGGCCTTTAGCTATAAAATACTTGGTGGCATTTGTCTTCAGACCTATGGAAGTGACCAACAAACTGGAATTTTTTGAAAATAATGGTGCCATAAGAACTGCAGAGGAAATCTATGCTAACTCTCCGTATGAATCAATCTAATCCTTCACACATACATATTTCTTTCCAAGAATCATCACTATTGGGGAAAAAACCAACAGCACAAGAAAGAAGAACCAAAATAAAGAGAGGAAGCAAAAGGTAATTCTGGAAAGCAGAACAAAACTTCAAGAGTCAGAGACATGGAGAGGCTATTGCAAGAAGACAAAAGACAAAGTTCTTAGAAATTAAAAATATAATTACTGACATAAAAAATACTGAATGGATAAGATAATAACAGAATGTGAATAGCTAACAACAAAAATGATCTGGAGAATAGGATTCAGGAAATGTCCCTGAATGTACAGCAAAAAGACAAAAAGCAGGACTATGTGAGATGCAAGTGAAGAGACACAGAGAACAAGTACAGAACACCTTTAATACAGTGGAAAACAGTGTGGCAGATGCCACTCGTTAATACCCACTCTCCTCATTTTCGTTACTAACAGACCCTAATTTTGTTCAGAGTGTCAATGTGTCCAATGAAAAAACTGTATTTCCCAGTCTTCCTTAAAAGGGGGATAGTTGATATGACACAAGTGGCAGTCTTTTGGGGATTTTTGGGAAAGCTGTGCTTTCCTAATACAGGCTATATCTTTTTCTCTTCGTTGCTTGTTTTTTCTCTCTGCCTGGAATGATGACGTGATGTCGGAGCTGCAGTAGACGTCTTATGACCATGAAGAAAAAACCTCAGCTTTGACGTCCTTGGACCACCCTGTCAATGTTGGCAACTACTTACCTGGTATATATTTTCATGACAAAAAATAAACCCCTAATTGGCAAAGCCAATGTTCAATCAAAATTTCTGTTGCAGTTACAATCCCTAACAAAGAGACAATGGAGGAGAAGAAAATCAAAGAACTACTCAAAGAAAATGTCCCTGACCCAAAACAGAGCAAGGATCTTCAGAGTGAAAGCCAACTTAGTGTCCACAGATGGGGATGGGGGCGGGGGGAGGGGGTAACACTTTTACACAAGTATTATTGATATTTCAGAACTCCAATGATAAAGAGAAAATCCTTGAAGCTTCTAGAGAGGAAAGTGAAGTTAATCAACAAGTAGCAGACTGGTAACAGACTGCCAGAAAACCATGCAGCAATGTCTGCTAAGTTATGAGGAAACATGGTTTGGTTTTTGATCTTATACTTAGCTAAATCATCAATCAAGTGTGAGGATAAAATAAAGACATTTGGGGCATGTAGGAATTCAGTAACAGTAACAAGACAGCCATATGACAAATGGAACCATCAGCAGGTCACTAATAACAAAGAACTTTAAAGTTCTCTACTTACCCAATCTGTCTGGTTAAGTTTAGCTGCTTCATTATATACTTCAATGGCAGCTTTATGTTTTCCCAAAAGAAATCTATGGGAGAAATACATTTTCTGTAATTGTTAACTAAAAGTTTTACAGGACTAACTCCACTAGTCCCCCATTTGACTCATATTCCATCCAGCAGAGAAATCTGGAAGCCCCTGCCTTATTAGCTGGCTGTGCTGTTTTGGCCGGTGAGGCTGGTCTCTATCAGTCACAGAAGCTCTTTTGGTAGGGACTGCACTGATAGCTATTCCAGGGTCTTGGCCTCATTCTACACCACTTTTCGTGAAAGTCTTCTGTAATTTATTTTCCACAATGTACCACACATGTAGAACAAAAAAGAAACAAACTGGTATATATACCAGTTAAACTGGAGCTGCCATCATTTATTATCACCGTCTATTATAGGGACATGCCCTTCCCTTCCAAGACTAAATCTCTTTCCTCAACCTTGATTCTGGAGGGAGGCAAAGGCAAACCAGGCTCTATACAAAGGAAGTGCAAGTATGAATGACAATGTAGGTAAGAAAGTGGGGGTAGAAACCCCATGGGACACTTTACAGCTCCGGAGTAGAAAAACAGTGTACCCATCAGCTTAGAAAGACTTTGGAGGTTGCTTGCATGGAGGCACCATTAGGGCATTCACTCAACAAACACTTACTGAAACTTACTATGTCAAGTATTATACCAAGTGTTGGAACAGTACATGAAAAACATTCCATGGGTTGCCAATAAGATTAGGGGACTGAGGGCACAAGATGTCCCTATTTATATGATAAACAGTATCAGTGTTCCCCCCATCAAACTAGACCATACAATGTTTAAAATACTCAACTCCTTTATACTTGTTGACTTATTTTCTCAAGTTTCGAAATTAATCCACTCTTCAAAGGGGATCCCCATATATCTACTAAGCCACTCTCCCTCTACGTATCAGGTTGATCAGGCTGTCAGAAGCAGGCTCGGCCTGAGAACGCATTTTACATCGTTCTCTGTGAATGCCCAGGACTTCTGAGGCAACAAATACTCACAAAGATCTGGCCACCTGCTTGAGGTTATCAGCACACTGAGGGCTGAGAACAGCGCACGTCTGAAAGAGTTCTAGGGATTCTTGGATATTTCCTTCCAGGCGAAATATTAATGCTGCCAAGGATAGAAAACACAGAAAAAACTCATCACATTCTAGGAAGAACAGAGTCTGGTATCAGAAAAACTGAAGAAGGAGGAGTAAGAAATCATACCAAAGAAATCCTTTGGATAATTGTATCTTTAATACAATCAGCTCAGACCTCAGGTAGGCTGAAAACAAGTAGCAGAGTTGCTGACAATCTAAAACCTTTTTAAATAAGGTATCTCAGGGGTGCCTGGGTGGCTCAGTCGGTTGAGCGGCCGACTTCGGCTCGGGTCATGATCTCGCAGTCCATGAGTTCAAGCCCCACGTCGGGCTCTGTGCTGACAGCTCAGAGCCTGGAGCCTGTTTCGGATTCTGTGTCTCCCTCTCTCTGACCCTCCCCCGTTCATGCTCTGTCTCTCTCTGTCTCAAAAAATAAATAAATATTAAAAAAAAATTTTTTTTTAAAGTAAAAAAAAAAATAAGGTATCTCAAAAAAAAATAAATAAATAAATAAGGTATCTCAAATGTACCTGCCCCTCTACCCAGTACCCACCATGTAGATAGGTGCCTTGAAAGTTATCCCACAAATTCTTCATAATAAGAACATTCCTGGTCTTTCCTGTCAAACACTCTATCATAATTCAGACTTCCATCTAGTAGTTTCCAGAGTACACCCAAACAGGACAAGTGAAATCAAAAAGATTCTGGCCAAGAATGCACTAATATTTCAGACTTATTTTCAGTAATGCAACCTATTGGAATCAGTAATTTTTCCCAGGCCTGAGTTTTCAGAAGAATTTTCGTGTTTAAGTATTATGAGGCACTGCGAGTCTGGCACCTGTAATACTGGGAATAAAAGAGCACTTTTCTTGCCATGATGTCCTAGATGTGTCAAGTATCCTGCAAATCATGTCATAAAATTACATATTAATCTGAAGACTACCAATCCACTGAGTGGTAAACAAAACTGTTCATTTATACCAAAGAGTCAGTGGTTCTGTATTTGGTTTCTGATGAATTTCATCTACTTTCCACCTCATCCTGTATACCTCTAGGCTTCTTCTCTTCATCCTAACGCCCTTATAAAAAATCCTCAAGGCTTCCGTCATCTTCTGTAGCCTGACTACAAAGGACAGTTCCAAAAGCCCTTCTGGGCTTGAAGCTGCTGCCTGAGGCAGGGACCCTAACATCCATTCTGAAAACATTAGCCAGACACTTGGAAAAGGGGGAAAGAACGGCAGCAAATTTTTTCTAACAGAACTAGTCATTTCTCAGGTCAAATCCAGCATAAGAATTATGTTCTGATTTCAAAAAACATAATACCGAATAAGATCTTTGTAGAACATTTGAATTTAAAGTGTTTCGTAAGTTGTTTGCTCTTCTTTTGAAACCTAGGCCAAGAATGCATTTCTCTAGCAAGAAGAGAACTATGTCTTACCTTGGACATAGATAGCATATTCACATAACCCCTGAGTCTCCTGAAGCTGCTCTTTGATAACAGCCTGAAAGAGGAAGAAAAATACTTGTAAGTCACAGTTAGGTGTCCTAAAGTGGATTTTTTGTTTTAATTTTTTTTTAATGTTTATTTATTTTTGAGAGAGAAAGAGTGCAAGTTGGGGACGGGCAGAGAGAGAGGGAGACACAGAATGAATCCAAAGCAGGCTCCAGGCTCTGAGCTAATAGCACAGAGCCTGACACGGGGCTCAAACCCACAAACTGTGAGATCATGACCTGAGCTGAAGTCAGACGCTTAACCAACTGAGCCACCCAGGTGCCCCAGTGTCCTAAAGTGTTTTTAAGAAAAGTAGAGGTGGACAAGGAGCATATATAAGAAATCTAGTATATAAATAATTACTAATAATGTTCACTTGGAATTTTTTTAAATCTCAACTCTTTTACGGTTACTTACTATAGAACAGGGGTCAGCAAACTATGGCCCACAGGCCAAATCTGAGCCAAACAGGCTATTTTTGTACAGCTCTCAAGCTAAGAGTATTTTCCTATTTTAAAGGGTTATAAAAAAAAAGAGAGAGAGAGAGAGAGAAGATGAAGAATATGAAAGAGACTGTGGCCGACAAAGTCCAAAATATTTACTATCTGGCCCCTGCAGAAAAAGTCTGTCAACCCCTGTCTAGAATCTTACTAGGCAAGCTAAGGGGAATAGGAAGATTTCCAGGCACAATTATAGATGCTAGGGGCTCTCTGATGAGCAAAACACAGGTTCTTCCTTGCTCCCGTGACAGGCTAAGCTTGGGATGCTATAGGAGCACCTGAGTCTAACTTAGAGCATCAAAGAAGGCTTTCTGGAGTAAACAGTTTCAAATCCTGTGTTGGCAGCGGGTGGAGGAGAAGCCGAGATGACTAAGAGAGTCCGAGAGAGAAGGGCCTCAAACACCAGGCTAAAAATGTTGAGAGCAATGGGAGAATCTTGGTAAGTTTTAAACAGGAGGTAACCTGATTCAATTTGCTCTATAGAAAAGTCATTTTGGAGGCACTGATGAAAACAGATGGAAAGGAGGCAAGATCGGTATAAGAATTCCTGTGATAATTTAAACAAAAATTATGGGAATTAACTAAGGCATGGAGAGGGAATGAAGTGGACAATTTCAAGAGATAGTAAACAAGGATCACCAAAACTTAATGATTATCTATATTATATTAGGAAAAATGGGTCAGGGGAGCCTGACAGACAGATGAGTGAATGATGGTACCTAGCCCCGAGACAGGGTACAAGAGAAGGAACAGGTTTGGAGGAAAGCAGATAAATTCAGCTACAGAAGAGTTGAATTTGAAATACTTGTGAAGCATTAGTAGGTATCAGATTAGTTTGAAGATCAGGAAGAGGTGTGTGAAATGAGCTGAGAAAGGGGCCAAGGATAGGACCTAGGAACATCTCCAATGCTTAAGAAATAAACAAGGAAGAGATGCCAAAAACAGGAAAGAGAAAGTTGTCAAAAAAGGAAAAGGGGGAGTGCCTAGGTAGCTCAGTGGATTAAGCATCTGACTCTTGATTTCAGCTCAGGTCAGGATCTCACAGTTCATGAGATTGAGCCCCAGGTCAGGCTCTGCACTGTAATCTACAAGGGATTGTCTCTCCCTCTCTCTCTCCCCCTCCTCTCCTGTCTCTCTCAAAATGGTCTCTCCTCTCTCTCTCAAAATAAATAAATAAACTTAAAAAAAAAACAACAACAGGAAAAGGGAAAAAAGAAAAGGATAGTAGTATCACAAAAGGAAAGAAAGAACCCTTTTAAGATTCATACTGGTACTAACCATTTCTAGTTCTGTACATTGCCATAGGTACAAATGCTATGGGTAAAACTTTAAAACTATAACCTTAGAAGCATGACAAAGTTCCAAATGCCATAAGACAGTTTCAAGGATATATTTTGCACGTTAATACTATTGTCTGCTAGCAAGTATATAACATGTATAGTATGTTTCCAAAGATATAGTTTAGAGAAAAAGGAAATACAAATTGTTTTTAAATATACAAATGATGATCAAGTTCATCAAAATAAGAGAATTATAAAACTCAATGAAATACCATTTTTCACCTATCCAGAGATGAGGAAGTTAAATACTACGCTGTGTTGAACACTGGCCATTCACCATGAGACCAACAAGTCCCAGAGAGCGGCTGCTCCTTTACCCTGGTCTTGAAATGAGAAGACACATGGAGCACACATGAATCTGACCCCCAGCCTGTAGTCAGACCCAACCAACCCACAGCCAATCTGGAGGCCCAAGAGCAATAATTAAATGTCTGCTGTTAGAAGCCACTGAAATTTTGAGGTTGTTAACAGCATTATCCTAGCAAAAGCTAACCAATATACACAGTGTGGGGAAACAGGAATTCATACATTATTAGTGGGATTTAAGAGCCACCATTGTTAGCTATCTAACCAATGCCTGCCTCTCATGGTCTCTGTCATTACAATCTCTCACCTTGCATGCTTCATAATCCTTCCGTATATAGTGAAGATGTATCAACCAGTTCTGCTTCTCCAAAATAGGAAACTCTTGAGCTGGTGAGCATATTTTGACAAAACAAACATAATAGCCATTGTTAGATTTTCTCCTTTAGCATCATGCTCACATTTAACCATAAGCCTATGGCAGTATTGCATTAAATTCTTCATGCTGTTGACCACAAGAATGTACAGGTTTTTAAACTAATAGATATTTGTCCTACTATTACACATTGAATATAGGCTTCTCAGTTTTTTGTGGCTCATAGTGTCAGTTTCTCAAATGGTAACTTGGCCTGAAAAAAATAAAATAATTCTTTTGTTACTTCTCTCTCTCTCCCTGGTTACTGAAGGTGAATACGAAGAATTTCTAAGAAATATTTCAGGAATGTTACCAACAAAAAAATACATAACACAGTTAACATCCCATCTGATAGATCAGAGGACCAAAAAGAGTTAGATATGGTCCTAGCAATAACAAGGTAAAACATTATACTGTTGTCCAGGAATGAGAAGGCAACAATGACCAAAAAAATCTATTTGAGCCACTGAAAATGATTCATGATAAACCATAAAATGAGTTACTATCCTTCGAATTCAAAGGATTAAAAATATGGGTAAAAATTCATTAAGAAATTATTTTTCTATGAAAGAAAGAGAAGGATTCACACCGACCTCAGAATAGTTGTGAGGAAGGGGGTGGGAGGAAAGTTAAAAAGGAGGGACTTCAGCTCACTAATGCTTTCATTTCTCAAAAAAGAATAAAAATCTCTAAAGTATACATAACTATATTTTTTTAATTTGTTAAATCTGGCCAGTGAGTACACAGATGTTTGTATTTTTTAATGCACTTTAATATATATTTGAGATATTCCCTTTTAAAAACATAAAAGAAAGGGAATAGCAGGAAACAAGATGGAAATGATTTCTAATTATTTGTAATCATTCTGTTCCAGAATCTTAGGAGATACATCAAGGCAAAAGCTAACACTTATAGGTCCATAATATTACAGGAAGGAAAAGAAGTTTCCTGTGACCCTGAGTTAATGGTGTCAGAACACAATAACAAAGTATTGCTGCTTAGTCCTTCCCAAGAACAGGGATTATCAATGGAATTTACAAGGTAAAATTGTGACAGAAAGAATGGGTATGGTTTCATATGCCAAAAGGAAAAGAAGGTAAAGTGTTCAACAGCACTATACTCTTCACCTTCCAAAAACCCACACTCTGAGTGGGACTGCCCTTCTTCCTAGTTGAGATTCTCTGATGACTTCTGTTTCCTTCCTTCTTTCCTTAAGCTCCCTCAACTGCCAGATCTTAGCCTTTCATGTTCTGCCTAACCACTTCCAGAATTAAATTTCCTACAAAAGGCCATACTGATCACCAAGTTTAGAGATGGGTGTGGGTGCTCGTGCACACATGTCAAGTGGGTAAAGAAATACACCATGATGAATAGTTCTGGGGCAAGTGGCTAACTGAGTAATCTTGGGCCAAGTCTCATTTCTATGGCCTATTCCTCTGTCACATGCCCCCTGAAGGGAAAGAGTGAAAGGAGACACTGAACCCTTTGAGTTTAAAATATGACTAAGTATCATTGCTTCTACAGCTTCAGGCTATAGACAAAATTCATAAAATGTAAATCAGAGTTTTGCTATTTTTAAAATTTCACAATAAAAGATGAGTAATTTTTTGTTTTTCCTGGATAAAGAATGGAGGAAAAAAATATTCAATCTGTAAGATAATTTAAGAGCCCAGAGGCCCATGAAATGCAAACCTAGGGATTAAAAGAAGGGAAGCCATCGCCAAATCTGGCTTAAAGGTCATTTCACACTCCTGGAGATATAATTTGTCTAAAAGCTAAGAGAATTCTAGCTTCATCAAAAACTGGAATTTCACTGTCCTATTTCTAACTGTGTGATCTTGGGAAATATAGTTTCCTCATCTATAAAATAGATACTCATTCATTCATTCATTCAACAAATATTCACTGAGCACCTACCATGTGCCAGGTCCTATTCTAGGCATTGACAATACCAAAGTGAACCAAACTGACCTCCTGCCTTAAATCAGTGGGGACAGGATTGGGGGTAAGTCAGAGAGTGCTAACAGAAGGGACAGATGATAATAAAGTAAGTTTTATAGGAGTGATATTTTTCTACAAAAGCAGAGAAGGACAAGGAGTACAGGTAAGGGGTTACACATTCAAATAGGAAGGTCAAGGAATAAAATATCCTCACAGAGTTGTGAGGACTGAATGACAATATATATAAAGAGGTTCAAATTCTGGCATATAGTTAAGCTCTACAGAAGTGTTAGCTGTCGCTGCTATTATTTTTATTATCTGCATTATTATTTATTTTCTAAGATGAGGGAATTCTGGATGCCTTAGAAATCCCTAGACTCTGTAAGTCTTGAGTCTATGTTAGAATTTTACCTGTAAATGGGTAAGTTGAATTTCTTGTATCCCAAATCATTGCTCACTCCAATTCCCGCTACAAACAGGGGTACTGGTTCTTACATGCTTTCACCAAGTATTATGACAATTACCTATGTGAAAGATCCTCTAAAAAAAGATAGACATGTAAAGGCAAAGCACAGCCTCCTCTATTTTACAGCAGAGCAGGGCAGTCATCTCTGATGCTACACTTCAGGAGCCTCTATTATCATAGAGGTCAGGTGGCCAGCTGATGAGATGAAGACAAGGTAATGCCTTTCAGCCGCTGCACCTCATTCCTATCTCCAGTTCCCACCCTGCCCCTCCACCATCACTGAGGCAGTAGGGGTGGAAAACTGGCAACCTGGCAACCATACTCCCTTGGCCCTTCTATTCTCCTGCCCCCATTCCACTCTTTTGTGACATCTCTCCTCTTTCTTTCCCCTCTAAGGATACACCAGACTTCTATCTTAAACAATTACACAACCAAATAAACATAGCAATACAAGAATTCTTCTCCCTTGCAATTTGTCCTAGGGGCCAAAGTCTCTTAGTAATGGCCCTAACTCAAATTTTTATCTTAAACTTTGATCAGTGCTAGGGAATAACATACCAGAAAAATGAAAGCTGAGCAGAAAATTATTGTGCCTTGAATTTTTAGCTGAAGAATCTTCTAAAATAACTAAGACTTTTAGAAGTACATTATAAATGAACCCTTCTTTGGTAAAGGATCTCTTCCTGGATAAGCAGACACATCATGCATGGTTTTTATATGTAGAATTCCCGTCCTGATTCAATACCAGCCTTCTCTGGGACCTACAGCAAGTTATTTAACTTCTCTGGGCCTCCATTTTTCCCTCTATAATTTTCACTGGAAAACTATGAAAAATCTGAAAGTGGCCATTCAATAAATGTTAATTTCTTCATGTTATAACAGGACTTCTAACACTTTACTATCTCAATTTGGGACATCAAAAGATACAACAAGTCTTCTCCTGAGGTAAAGAAAACAAAAGTAAAAAGAAACTACTGGGACTACATCAAAATAAAAAAGCTTCTGGACAGCAAAGGAAATTAACAAAACTGAAAGACAATCTACTGAAATGGAGACGATATTTGCAAATCATATATCCAATAAGGGGTTAGTATCCAAAATACATAAAGAACTTATACAACTCAACACCAAAGAAATAATCCAATTTAAAAAATGGGCAAAAGACATGAACAGTCATTTCTCCAAGAAAGACATACATGTGGCCAACCAACACATGAAAAAATGTTTAACTTCACTCATCATCAGGGAGATGCAAATCAAAACCACAATGAGATATCACCTCACACCTGTCAGAATCAACAACACAAGAAACAACAAAACAAGTGCTGATGAGGATGCAGAGAAAATGGAACCCTCATGCACTGTTCATGGGAATAAAAACTGGTGCAGCCACTGTAGGAGACAGTACAGAGGTTCCTCCAAAAATTAAAAATAGAACTACCATATGATTCAGTAACTGTACTACTGGGTATTTACCCAAAGAATACAAAAAAGACTAATTTGAAGAGATAGGCATCCCTATGTTTATGGCAGCATTATTTACAATAGCTAAGATACAGAAGCAGCCCAAGTGTCCATCAATGGATAAAGAAGATGTGGTACATATATGCAATATTACTCAGCCATAAAAAAGATGAAATTTTACCATTTGTAACAACACGGATGGATATAGAAAGTATAATGCTAAGTGAAATAAGTCAGTCAGAAAAAGACAAATATCATATGATTTCACTCATATGTGGAATTTAAGAAACAAAACAAACAAAGGGAAAAAAAGAGAAACCAAAAAACAGACTCTTAACAGAGAGCAAATGGATAGACCAAAGGGGAGGGGGTGGGGGAATAGGGAAATAGGTAAAGAGTATTAACAGTACATTTATCTTGGGATGCCTGGGTGACCTAGCTGGTTAAGCATCTGACTCCTGATTTTGGCTCAGGTTATGATCTTTTGTGAAACAGAGCCCCACGTCAGGCTCTGAGCCCACTTGGGATTCTCTCTCTCCCTCTCTCTGACCCTCCCTGCTGACACTAACGCTCTCTCTCTAAATAAATAAATACTTTTAATTTTTGAAATGTCTATTTTTGAGAGCCAGGCAGTGAGAGTGGGGGAGGGGCAGAGAGAAAATGGGACAGAGGATCCAAAGCAGGCTCCACGCTGACAGCAGAGAGCCCAATTTGAGAGGCTCAAACCCACAAACTGCAAGATCATGACCTGAGCCAAAGTCAGACACAAGCGACTGAGCCACCCTGGTACACCAAGAGTACACTTGTTTTGTTGAGCACTGAGTAACATATGGAATTGTCCAATCGCTATATTGTACACCTGAAATTAACATTAACACTGTACATGTACACTGGAATTAAAAGAAAAGAAAGATGACACATCTTGAAACAAATGTAAATCTAAGACATTTTTTTTTTACTATCAACTTGAGCTCTGTGATTATCAGTCAGGGTCTAACAAGGGACCATAAAAACCACTT